>NC_066579.1:145545946-146158446 GCF_024323335.1 Lathyrus oleraceus
AAAAGGGTATCAAATTCACCCATAATACCTCATACATTTAGAGCATTCAAATTAAAGGCATAAAGATGATGGATATAGGGCAAACCTAATTGGAGAGCTTGATTGAAATTGAGTTGCACCCGTGAGGTTTACAAAACAATCTTTAGGGTTTATGTGAGGCAAAGGTTATTCTGTGCAGTTGAGTTCCCTTCAGGGTTTGGAGGCTGCTCTGAACTCTGTTAGCTCTTCTCTCACTATCTTTTTCCTCAGGGTAATAGGAATAGAATGCCCCTTTGTTTCACTGAAACTCTAGTATTTATAGCCTAATATTGGTAGCTTAGTGGGCTTTTGAGAGAGGTCCAAGTCTGAGATTTTTTTTTTATTTATTTATTATTATTATTATTATTTTTTATTTTTTATTTTTATTTTTTTTTTAATTTTTCGTTATTTATTTATTTATTTTTATTTATTTATTTTTTTATAAATAAAGCTTCTTGGATCTAATTCTAATGTTAAATGACCTAAAAGCGTATGCTTCCAGGAAAAATGAAGGGTAAAATTTGGGGTATTACAGCTGCCCTTATTCAATCAACTGGAGACCTGGAAAGAAGATAGCAACGGCTTTCGTGCTTTCGAGGTATCAAGGGATTGAATAGAATAAAAGCCCAAAAATTTGCACTGAAGTGAAGTGAAGTAACAATGCCTGTCAGAATCGGCAAAGAGGTGGTCTTGAAAGAAGAATCCGTCTGGTACGGTGAGAGTCAGTCTGAATACCGAAAAAGAATGTTAACTTGGATACCAAAATAAATGGTAACACAGAAATAACCATGGCCTGAATGCCGCTCATCAGTCTGAATACTGGAAATGACTTCGATCTGAACATCGGGAGATATGAGATTATTAATATCGGTCTGAACACCGAGAGGCTGGCCTGAATGCCACAAGTTGCGTCGACCTGAACGTCGGAAACTTCTTCGATCTGAACATCGGAAAATTGGCCTGAATGCCACAAGTTGCATCGACCTGAACGTCGGAAACTTCTTCGATCTGAACATCGGAAAACTGGCCTGAATGCCACAAGTTGCATCGACCTGAACGTCGGAAACTTCTTCGATCTGAACATCGGAAAACTGGCCTGAATGCCACAAGTTGCATCGACCTGAACGTCGGAAACTTCTTCGATCTGAACATCGGAAAACTGGCCTGAATGCCACAAGTTGCATCGACCTGAACGTCGGAAACTTCTTCGATCTGAACATCAGAAAACTGGCCTGAACGCCACTTCGGTCTGAATACCGGAAACTTCATGCCTGTCAGCATCGGCAGAAATAGGGAATGATAATAGAGGCGGCGCATGGGCCAATGACACTTGCTGGGGATAACAAAGGTAAGTCATGAACAATCTTCAGTCTGAGTACTGGAAACAACTTCTAGCTTATCACTTGGGATACCGAGAATGTTTTATGCTTACATGCGTATGTTTGAATTTTTCAATGGCGTAATGCTCCATGAAAATGGAAATGCTACGCGATTTGGAAGGATGCAATGCAATATGATTCTACATGCAGGGATGCGAAATGCTGGGTAGAATGCCAAGCTGAGGCAAGGGGATCTGCTGGGGAAATGATCACCATCTTCTGGACCCTGGCAAGGCTGCTGGAGATGCACAGCGCAAAGAATTATGTGGGGAAATGACCCGCCACACGGTGTTCTAGCAATGACGAAATACCGAGACTCTGACTTGGGAGAGAACGACACTGAAAACCTGCTGTTGGAGAAAGCGATAGTGGTTCTGGCAACCACGATCTGCGAGAGATGACTCAGCAGGGGAAGCAAACACTGATACGGTACCGAGGTTCTGCTTCAAGGAAAGAAACCATGGATCTGGCATTGGGATTATCGATCTGGCCTCGAACTCTAAGGAGCAGCCACTTCTGCTGGGAAGATACAGTCTGGTACTGTCAACTCTGCTGGGGACATATAGTCTGGCATTGTCAACTCTACTGGGGAGTGTATGTCCTGAAACAAACGCTTGGGGAAGTACAGTGGTGAGAACCTGCTGGGGATTGAAGAATCCAACACTCTGATCAGCTCTGCAGGGATAAGACACCGAATTCGTTTGTTGGTGACTTCACTGGGGAAGATATTCACGATCATCTGCATGGGATTTTAAGGAAATGCCCCGAGGGTATCTGTTCTGAATAGATGATCCAAAGCACTTAAAATTCACAGCAATTTTAAATGTTTATTAAGCATGTACCTGTAAAGCCCTTATGTGTCATGATGCAATGTTTATCAAAAATTTGGACGTCATTTTTGCAAACAAAACAGTAAAATGAAAATGAAAACAGAGATATACTGAATAACATGATTTTATTGATTGAATGGCCTCTGAATAGGCATTTACATCAGGAAGCAATCCCTGGAAAGAGGTAATCGCAAAACAGAAATTAATCTAATGGCCATGTGAAATGGATTTCTATTGGGTTCCAATTCTGCTATGACTTGCCCGTCTTCAAGATCCTCCAGATGATCAGCCTTCTGAAAAGGTGATTGGACTATTTCCTACCTTTTGAAAGTTTCCAGTCATCGACATGAGATGAGATTCAGAACTAACTCAGAACGCAGTCATTCGCTTAATCCCTAACTTTTGCCTGGATCGCCCTTTTCGGGTTTTCAATCCACCGGGATACCCATTTTTGCCTAAGTTGCCTTTTCAGGTTTTCAACTTACCGGGTGTACGATATTTTCATTTTTAATCCTCAATTTTTGCCCGAACCTTTTCATTTTCTTGGTTCGTCGGGATGCCCATTTTTGCCTGGACTATTCTTTTTACTGTCCAGCGGGTCTATTTTATGCGAAGTATTTTTTAACTGCGTCTGAGTTCACAGGGGAAGTGAAGTTTTCACCATCCATAGTTGCAAGCATTAAGGCCCCACCATCAAAAACCTTGGTGACAATATACGGTCCATCATAGTTAGGAGTCCACTTGCCCCTGTGATCTGTCTGAGGAGGAAGGATCCTCTTCAACACTAAATCTCCGACTCAGAAGCAACGAGGACGCACCTTCTGATCAAAGGCTCTCTTCATCCGACTCTGATACAACTGCCCATGACAAATGGCTGCCATTCGCTTCTCTTCGATAAGACTCAACTCATTGAACCTTGTCCGAATCCATTCAGCTTCATCTAACTTGACATCCAACAGGACTCTTAGAGAAGGAATCTCCACTTCAACAGGTAGGACTGCTTCCATACCATACACCAGGGAGTAAGGGGTTGCCCCGGTCGATGTACGTACTGAAGTGCGGTACCCATGCAAGGCGAAGGGTAGCATCTCATGCCAATCTCTGTACGTGACGACCATCTTCTGCACAATCTTCTTTATGTTCTTATTTGCCGCCTCAACAGCGTCGTTCATCTTAGGGCGGTAAGGGGAAGAATTGTGATGCTGAATGTTGAAGTTCTGACACAACTCCTTCATCATTTTGTTGTTGAGATTAGAACCATTATCAGTAATGATTCTTTCGGGAATCCCATAGCGACAAATGATTTCTTTCTTGATGAAACGGGCAACCACATGTCTGGTGACATTCGCGAACGACGCTGCTTCGACCCACTTGGTGAAATAGTCGATGGCAACAAGGATGAAGCGATGCCCATTGGAAGCAGTCGACTCAATCTTTCCAATCATGTCAATACCCCACATAGCAAACGGCCACGGCGAAGACATCACATTCAGAGGATTCGGCGGTACATGCACCTTATCAGCATAAATCTGGCATTTATGACACTTCCGAGCATACTTGAAACAATCTGATTCCATGGTCATCCAATAATAACCCGCTCTCAACAATTTCTTAGCCATTGCATGTCCGCCGGCATGAGTACCGAAGGAACCTTCATGAACTTCCTGCATTAACATGTCCGCCTCGTGTCTGTCCACGCATCTGAGCAAAACCATGTCGAAGTTCCTCTTATACAGCACATCGTCTTTGTTCAAGAAGAAACTGCCTGCCAATCTTCTCAAAGTCTTTCTGTCATTGTTGGATGCCCCTGCAGGGTACTCTTGATTCTTCAGAAAGCACTTGATATCGTGATACCAGGGCTTGTCATCGACTACCAGTTCAGCAGCAAACACATACGCGGCCCTGTCAAGGCGCATCACATCGATCCTGGGAGCATGGTTCCAACGAATTACCTTGATCATGGAGGATAGAGTAGCAAGTGCGTCTGCCATCTGGTTCTCATCACAAGGTATATGATACAATTTTACTGTTGTGAAGAAAGTCAACAGCCTTCTCGTGTAATCTCTGTAGGGGACCAAAGTGGGCTGGAGAGTATTCCAATCACCATTCACTTGATTGATCACCAGAGCTGAATCTCCGAAGATGTCTAGAGTCTTGATTCTTAGATCAATGGCTTGCTCAATACCCAAGATACAGGCCTCGTACTCAGCTTCATTATTTGTGCACTCAAAAGTCAAACGAGCGGTGAAAGGCATGTGGGCACCTTTCGGAGTAGTAATGACAACGCCAATTCCACTTCCTCTAGCATTGACAGCCCCATCAAACAACAAAGTCCACTTTTCGTTTGGATCAGGTCCCTCCTCAACAACTGGCTCTTCACAGTCTTTCATCTTGAGGAACATGATGTCTTCATCTGGAAAATCAAACTTCATCGGCTCATAATCATCAATCGGCTGCTGAGCAAGATAGTCTGACAGAATACTCCCTTCGATGGCTTTCTAGGATGTATACTGGATATCGTACTCTGTCAGTACCATTTGCCAACGAGCCACCCTTCCGGTGAGATCTGGCTTCTCGAATATGTATTTGACTGGATCCATCTTGGAGATCAGTAGGGTTGTGTGAGACAGCATGTATTGTCTCAATCGCTTAGCAGCCCATGCAAGTGCACAACATGTCTTCTCAAGCATTGAGTATCTCGACTCGTAATCTGTGAACTTCTTACTCAAGTAGTATATGGCATGCTCTTTCCTACCTGTCTCGTCGTGTTGACCGAGAACACAACCCATGAAATTGTCTAGTACTGTCAAGTACATAATCAGCGGTCTACCTGGGACTGGAGGCATGAGGATAGGGGGATTCTGCAAATACTCTTTTATCTTTTCAAAAGCCCTTTGACAATCTTCATTCCACCTGATAGCCTGATCTTTCCTCAGCAATTTGAAAATTGGCTCACACGTGGCTGTTAGGTGAGAGATGAACCTTGCAATGTAGTTCAACCTCCCTAAGAAACCACGAACTTGCTTCTCTGTTCTTGGCTCAGGCATTTCCTGTATCGCTTTCACTTTAGCCGGATCCACCTCAATCCCTTTTTCACTAACAATAAAACCCAGCAGTTTCCCAGATCTCACCCCGAAAGTACACTTGATCGGATTAAGCCTCAGCTTGAATTTCCTCAAACGCTCAAACAGTTTTTGCAGATTCACCAAATGTTCTTCTTCTGTCTGCGATTTGGCAATCATATCATCAACATAAACCTCGATTTCATGATGAATCATATCATGGAACAGAGTCGCCATCGCTCGTTGATATGTTGCTCCGACATTTTTCAGACCAAACAGCATCACCTTGTAGCAGAAGGTGCCCTATGGGGTTATGAATGTTGTCTTCTCCATGTCTTCTGGTGCCATCTTAATTTGATTATAGCCAGAAAAGCCATCCATGAAGAAGAATACCGAGAACTGAGCTGTGTTATCCACCAAAACGTCGATGTGAGATAATGGGAAATCATCTTTAGGACTAGCTCTGTTCAGATCCCGGTAGTCAACACACATCCGTACCTTTCCATCCTTCTTAGGTACTGGAACGATATTTGCAACCCATGGCGGATAATTTGTGACTGCTAGAAACCCTGCATCCAACTGTTTTTGCACTTCTTCCTTTATCTTGACAGCCATCTCTGGTCTTGTTCTTCTGAGCTTCTGCTTGACCGGAGGACAACCTTCTTTGAGAGGCAAACGGTGTACCACAATATCTGTGTCAAGCCCTGGCATGTCCTGATAAGACCAAGCGAAGATGTCAACATATTCTTGCAGCAATTCAATCAACCCTTTCTTCACATTATCTTCCAAAGCAACCCCTATCTTGATTTCTCTCTTGGCGTCCTCGGTGCCGAGATTAATCACTTCAACAGACTCTTGATGTGGTTGAATGACCCTTTCCTCTTGCTTTAATAACCTGGCAAGTTCTTCAGGGAGTTCACAGTCTTCATCACCCTCTTCTTAAGCTCGAAAGATTGGATTTTCAAAGTCGAAGCGAGCCATAGCAGAATTGTTATCAATAGGATCCGGTGACGTGCATCTGCATGAGTGATGGTATGTGCTTATGAGTGTGAAAAAAAGTGAAAACTAAACAAAACATTGCCATTTTTTATTTTGAAAAACTGCAAAAATAGAAAGACAGGGAACGAAATATTTGAATGCAAAAAGACGTCCTTTATTTATGATAAAAAATGCAAGTGTCACATAGATGAGCCCTACAATGAGTCATTACGCCCTGGGCGGAACGTAAGACTTGGACATGCATGAATAAACAAAGAAAATTACTCCTTCAGAAAAGTGACTTGGACAATCTCCTCAGAAGGCCAATTGTTGATGACTTCACCCAGGATCCTCGGACGCACCCAATTGTCGATGTCACAATCACTATCCCCACCCTCTTCATTGATTGTTGATATCTGGCCATACTGAAAGATGCCAGCGCTGGAGAAAGTAATCGGCCCCTGATGAGTCTGAAGTGTTGAAGTTGTAGAAGTCAGAACTGGCTGATATCCAATCCCGAACTTATCTTCTTTCATTGGTAACTCCAATAGACGCCCCCAACCGGGAGCAGCACCTGAATCCACCACGGCCTGTGCCTGCTTAAAGGATGAGATAGAGGCACCCGCTTTAACCTCTTCCACCGGAGTTGCATCCTTGATTTGAACTGACTCAAAAGCCTGACACAGGGTCTCATGAAATTCACCTTCTACTTCTACATACTTGAATGTAGACAGGTTACTGACCAGAATATCCTCCTCACCACAGACGGTGATAATCCTTCCATTGACTGGGAGTTTAATCTTCTGATGTAAAGTGGAAGAGACTGCCCCAGCATTGTGGATCTAAGGACGACTCAGCAAGCAACTGTAGGAAGGACTGATATCCATCACGTAGAAGACAGTGTTGAAGGTTTGTGATCCAATCAGAATTGGCAATTCTACCTCTCCAAACACCGATCTCTTAGAACCATCGAAGGCTCTCACAATAAGATCTGAAGGTTTCAAGACCAAACCCTCTACTCCTAACCTCGACAGGGCTCTCTTGGGTAGCACATTGAGAGAGGAGCCTGTATCCACCAGAACATGCGATAACACGGTGTCTCTGCATTCCATCGAGATGTGCAGAGCCTTGTTATGATTGCGTCCGGCTGGTGTCAAGTCAGAATCGGTAAAACCCAACCCGTTGCTTGCATGCACATTGGCGACGATCCCTTCTAGTTGGTTTACCGAGATTTCTTGAGGTACATAGGCAGCATTAAAAACCTTCAGAAGCGCCTCCCTGTGTGCCTCCGAACACAACAGGAGTGAGAGAATGGATATCTTGGATGGAGTCTGAATCAACTGATCGACTACCTTGTAATCGCTTTTCTTTATGATTCTCAGAAGCTCGTCCACATCCTTCGTGAAAGTGGGCTCAGAACCAGCCTGGGGTGTAGAGACACCCTCATTCACGACTTGCTTGCCTTTGGCTTTTGCCGCGGCATCAGCACTATCAGTTTGGGTAACGGGTGGTGAGAACAGTCTACCACTCCTGGTGAATCGCCCGATTCCACCAACATTGTCCACTGCGGGACCTTCAACCTCAAGTTCAGACTTCTGACCCTCTTCTACCTTCAGTGGCTGTTCTACCCCATGATCGTACATGTACACGCTCCCCCCATAATGCCAAGGAATGGCCCTTTCGCTGGTGAAAGGTAAAGGACCAGGGGTCGTGATGGTCATAGTGGATGGTCGCGCTGGTGGCACGGGTTGCGCTTCTGGCACACTGATCTGATTAGTTGGGTAGAAAATAGTGATAGTAGCAATATCACAGTCGTACTCAGAAATCTCATTCATTAAAATGCAAGCATCTGAAACATCGGAATCAAGTTCAATTACATCAGGATCAACCACATTGGAAAAAATAAATACATCATCATGGATTACAGAATCAGTAGGAACAACATATGCGAATTCATCAGTAGCATCTTCAAACCCTTCTTCCTCAACCCCTTCCACAGACTCTTGGACAGACAAATCTTCAACCTGGAGGATACCTTTGTCGAGCAAGGCCTGGATACCCTGCTGTAGCTTCAAACAACCTCCACTCTGAGTGGCACAATCCAAACAATCCTTCCCACAACCGGGGAAAACATCGGCCTTCAGCAAGCATCCTTTTATATCCAACAATGGAGTCTTCAACTTCAACACATCCTTAATGGACTTGGCTTTTCCTTCCATCATATTAATGTTTGCACCATCATGCTAAGGCATGGGATTGTTGACGACATTAGGAGCCGGTGCAAGGTTGATGGCTTTTGAATCTATGAGGTCCTGAACTACGTGCTTAAAAGCTTTGCAGTTCTCAATGTTATGGCCAGGTGCCCCAGAGTGGAAGCTACACCTAGCGTTGGCATCGTAACCCACCGGAAGTCTACCAACAGGAGGAGCCAGAGTGCGCAATTGCACAAGTTGTAGTTGTTGAAGACTAGAAAGCAACTGAGCGTACGACATTGGAAGGGTGTCGAAACGCCGGTCCATCATCCTTTGCCTCTGTTGATAGGCGGGTCTGTTACCCGGTTGTTGCTGTTGTTGGTACTGAGCTGGTTGAAGTTGTGGTTGTTGTTGTTGTAGTGGTGCTGCAGCTGGAATGGTCACAGCCGCAACATACGGTTGTTGATGATAATTCTGGAAACTGTTCCTTCTAACACCTCTGTTCTGATAGGAAGTCAAAGAATTCACTCCCCCTCTCTCTCTGCTTATGCCCTCCAATGAACGACCTTTTTACCCCTGATGAAGATCCAACTCCATTTTGGATCTTGCAGGTCTTCAGGTAATTCTCCACCCTCTCTCCGGTAGAGACCACATCAGCAAAGTTGGAGGCATTGCACCCCACCAGACGCTCCAAATAAGGTCCAGGCAGCGTATTCATGAACATGTTGGCCATTTCCCTTTCCAACATAGGAGGCTGAACACGGGAAGCTATCTCCCTCCAGTGTTGAGCATATTCCCTGAAGCACTCATTGCTTTTAAGAGACAGATTCTGAAATTGAGTTCTGTCTGGAGCCATGTCTGCATTATACTGATACTGCTTCACGAAAGCCTCCGCCAAATCCCTCCAGCAGCGGATGTGGGCTCTATCCAGCCTCATGTACCATTCCAAGGATGCCCCAGCCATGCTGTCTTGGAAGAAGTACATAAGTAGCTTCTCGTCATCAGAGTATGCAACCATTTTACGGAAATAGGCTTGCACGTGAGTTTTGGGGCAAGAGCTGCCATTGTATTTGTCAAAGACCGGGACTTTGAATTTTGGTGGCACTCTCACACCTGGGACCAGCCCCAAGTCAGCAACATCTACTCCCAGAGGATTCTGTCCTTCCACAGCTTTCAGCCTCTCCTCTAATCTTCTAAATATGGGGTCCATGCCATGGCCCATGCCAAAGTCTTCCTGAAGTAGGGGGAATTGATCGGCTTGATCATCATGGACGAGCTGTTGATCAAGGTTGACATGTGGGATCGGGATAGGCCCCGGTCCATTGGGACCATTAGCCTCTCCAGCTGGAGGATCATCCAATGTCTCTGGTTGAGTAGCGGCGGGATTCCTCTGCATCATCTGTCTGAGCTCTTGTTGTCCCTGAGCCACCCCTTGAACCACATCCATGAATTGGGTCATGCGGATCCTCATCTCAGTGAGCTCTGCTTGTACACCTTCCATTGCTCTCTGTTGATTCCTTCGGGTACCGTATCGGTGAATGCCTGAGTCAGCTATCCTAATGATGAAACACCAAACAATATGAGAACACCGCAACGATACCTGTTATGCAAGATATGACAATGAATATGTAAATGCAATGACATGTTTATCAAATCCAAAACGTATTCCACCCCCTTGATTCCAGTCTCACATCAGGTGAATAGTGCAAGAAGATTGAGTCATGGATAAACTTCTGAGATCAAGATACCATAAAGGGAAACCATCATACAAATGAGTTCCAGGAAAGGGGCCTTAGCCAAAAATACATCAAAAGAGGATCTCCACAACAAGCCTGTGGATCATAGCAACAAAGCAATAAGTAAAGAGAGTAACATAAATCAGGAATCAGCCTCCTGTATACAACCCGTAAGGACTGCTCCTCACTTCATCCAGTAATGCCACCGTGTCGGGATGATCTGGAGATTCTGTCAAACGCCGGATAAGCAGATTCCTCTTGTGAATGATCCCATCCAGTTCGTTGATGTGCTCTCTGTAGTAATTCCCATCATCTTCTCCGAATACCTCTTCAAGTCTGGATTTCTTCAAACCTGCCAGCACCTTGAGTTCTTCAATCTGTCCTCGAGCCTCATTGAGTTAATTTGTGATGTAACCATTAGTAGAACGGGCGCACAGAAGCTCATTGTTCTTCCCCTTCAGCAAAGTCTTCAATTTCTCCATCTGACCAGTCAGTTCGGCTACCGTCTCCTCCTCCTTTGCCTTCCGAGAAGTTGAAAATGCATCCCATTGCTCTTGCCACCCAGCTAATTTACCATGAGCATCCATTAACTGCTGCTTGACTCGCCTCAACTCAGAACTGGATGATCTCAAGGCTTCGTTTGTCTTCCTGAAGAAGTCCACCTCCACAGCAAATTTCCTCTCTGCTTCCTTTTGCAATCTGACGGCTTCCCCCTTCTGATATTCTGCCTCATGGAATTGATGCATATAGTCTTGCAACTTCTCCCTTAACTCCGAGTTCTCGGTTTGAAGTCCCTCCATGGCGTTCTTCAACTTGTCATACTCCTCTCGGCTCACCATTGTTGACTGCTCAGGAGTAGGTGGATACACAGGTTCTTCAATAGGAAACGGCAGACCAAACTCTTCGACTCTTCCTTGAAGCCACTCTCCATACTGAGGGTAAATTCTACAATCTCCTTTTCCAAGCACAGTTCTTCCTCTCTTGATCACCTTGAGCCAGGCCTCAGCTGCCTTACGGGATACAGTCAGATCAGGCGAAGAATGGAAAAACAGAGATTCTTCCACATCCTTTTCCAAAGGCGGAGTTCTTAAAGCATATCCAAACTGTCTAACTGCTAGAGAAGGATTATAGTTGATTCCTCCTCTTCTTCCTACCAACGGTACATTTGGAAAATTCCCACAACTGTGAATAATATCCGCCCGAAGCAAGCTCCGGTCAGACCACCAAGAAATATCTTCAGCTCTCAACCCCATCAATCTCTTCGACCAACTCAACGAGTCCTCGACATCAATGAACGCTCCTGATTTGGGTAGGTGAGAACTGAACCACTTATAAAACAAAGGCGCGCAACAATTCAACAATCCTCCTTTTCTATTTTCATTCCTGTGGTGCACTGAATGAAAGAAATCTCCTAGCAAGGTCGGCACTGGATTTCTCAACACGAAGAGGCGTATTGCGTCCCTGTCCACAAATTTGGCAACATTAGGGAACAAGACAATTCCATACACACAAAGAGCCAACACAGCATTGAAACCCCTCTGGTCACCATCTTCAAGTTTCATCTTTGCTTCTCCCAGTAAGAAACTCAAATGAAAACCACTGACTCCTCCCTTCTGACACATATTAGCCTTCAAGACTGATTCCCCCAAATATGTGGTCGAAGCAACCAGGCTGAGATCGGGCAGAAACTCAGAACTGTAGAATAACAACCGTGACTTGATAGGAACTCTGAGAAGACTGGCAATCTCCTCCAAAGTAGGGACCAAGATATAATCCGAGAATGTGAAACACCTCAATGGAGGATCGTAGAATTGCAGTAGTGTGAATAGAGCATCATGTTGGTCCTTGGAAAGAATCGTGACGAAACTTAGAATCAAACCGTAATCCTTTCAGAATCCTTCTAGAGAATCAGGATCCATTAACTTCATTAACTGTTGAATGGGCTCCAGACAGACCACCGGAAACTTGTAGGCGACATGTCTCTTTCTGCCAATATCCATCTTAAGGGAACCAGAAAAACCCCGACCGGAATCAAGAAGAAGATGTAAACCCCCTAGAAATGGATAAACATGTGTTAAATGATATGAATGCAGAATGATGTGATGCAATGATGTGGATGTAATGCAGTGGCATGGAAATCAAGATTGTTGTATCTGCTTGAACATCTGTCGGGTTGCACCGTCTGAAGAGAAAACCCACTGAAGAATATAATATAAGATCAGACCTCTGCTCCAGAAAATCGGGTTGGTTGGAGGTTAAGGTTTCCTGAATTTAGCCCGCCCCTCACTGGTAGGTTCTAAGAACAGAAGTTTGTCAATTTCGGCCCTTCAGTCGCGAATAATACGTTTACCACTGGAGGTTTGGCATTATTACGGGACAAAAGACCTCCACTGACTCCCCTCAACAGGAAATCCTAAAGCAAGTTCCCAGTCTCGGGGTCCTCGGATTGAGCAGCGAGAATGCGCCCACCAGAGCTAACATAATCACGTCTCGGAGGAGAGGCCTCGACTGAGTTCTCGGGAAATGGTCACCAGAGTCGACGATTTCTAGAGGAACATCCTGCCGTTACGGAACACCCGTAGGACATAATATATCCAAAAGAAACCTCGTCTGGGTGTGGTTCTTCATGAACGACTAAACGTAGCAACACACCACGCAAGCCTCATGACTATCCACTCTAAAACCTGTATGTACACTCAAGCCTGGGTAATGGGCTTATCTCTCATAGAACACCCCATCCCAACAAACAAACAACAGATCCACCAGATACAGCAGATGAATGCAAGCAGGTAAGTAAATAAATGTACAAAAGCATGAACACCCAATAAACAAGAAAATCACACAAGCTAGGAGGGACTCGCTTAGGGAAGATGGACCAGCAAGAGGTCAACTTCTTTTTTCCCCAGTGGAGTCGCCAGCTGTCGCAACCTGAAAAATACAGTGTGCGAAAAAACAACCGGCGAAAGAAAATGACAGAAGAGTCGCCACCATGCGTTATTCATCCCAAAGGAGGGAAAGGAAACGCTCGAAGTAAACCTGAAAAAGGAAAGGACAAGACGGGGTCTCGCAACCAAATCTTGGGTTCGGGAGTCGGTTATGCGAAGGGAAGGTATTAGCACCCCTACGCATCCGTAGTACTCTACGGGATCCACTTTTGTAGTTCTTGTCTAAAGGGTGTGAGTTTATCTTGTGTTGTTTACTAAAAAAAAGGGGTTAAATGAAAATGACTCGCGCGGATGTCGCATCCACTGCATACGTATCTCATCTGAATATGAGAATCAGAGTCTTCGTAGCTCGGCTGACCTATGGGTTGGGGGGATGTGTGCTCGCTAAGACATCGCGTCTTATGCCTACGTATCTCATATGGAATGAGAATCAGAGCAAGCCGTAGTTCGGCTAACTACGGGGCTATGGATTGGGTTTTGGACGAACGACGTTACTACGCAATCTACTGGATGCTCGACCTTTGGAGACTTACTCACCTGTAGTAGAAGGAGTAAACGTGTGTTTAGGAGAAGAAAAATCAATGAAGGGTTAGGGTTTGGTGAACTCATGCAAAAAGGCAGTCCTTGACGAAGGACCTGTAAAAAAAACACACAAAAACATTGCCTCCTATCGAGGTCTTCCAGCTAGGAAAGCAGTAAAATGCGGGAAACACTACAACAAACAAGACCTTAGACAGCGCTTTTTTTAGCCTTAGACAGCGCTTTAAAGCGCTGTCTAAACCTCCGCTGCTAAAGGTTTAGACAGCGCTTTTTTAAATCTTAAAAGCGCTGTCTAAGCCCCCCCCCCCTTAGACAGCGCTTTGGCCAAAAGCGCTTTATAAGACCCTCTTATTTTAAATTTTTTAGGTATACCTTAGACAGCGCTTTTGAAAAGCGCTGTCTAAGCCCCACCCCCTTAGACAGCGCTTTGGCCAAAAGCGCTTTCTAAGACCCTCCTATTTTAATTTTTTTAGGTATACCTTAGACAGCGCTTTTCAAAAAGCGCTGTCTAAGCCCCCCCCTTAGACAGCGCTTTTGCCTAAAGCGCTTTCTAATCCCCCCCTTAGACAGCGCTTTTTACAAAAACGCTGTCTAAGGTATACGAAAATTATTGAAGACAAAATGTATCACACACTCATCAGCAGGCATCCAGGTCACGGCATGGAGGAGGTTTGGGCTCACCTAACAATGTAGTATTCCCCCCTTCAGGTTCACTCCTAATCCGCTGTGGATTTTGTGTGCCATGCTAAATCCAAAAATAATATATTCAGAGAAGGTTATGGTCTTCTTGATTTAAGAAAATGGAAAATAAAGTGAAAAGGAAACAACAAATTCTCAACAAAAACCAAGAATCTAAACTTTGACAAAAATGAAATAAATTATAGCAAATATCCTTACCGGTGGCTTCTCGCCCTTTCTCAGCTTTTCAACTATCTCAATTACTTTCTCTGGGGTTACATCTTCCTGGAATCAAGCATCAATATTACATATTAAGAATGCTTTCAGGAGTACAAGAACAATAATAAACCCCTCCCACCCCAAAAAGAGAGTGAAAAGAGGAAAGGCGTACAAAATAATTGTAAGTATATCCTTCTGATCCATTAGAGTAATCAACCACTGTAATCATTGGAGCATTCACACAGCATCCCTGCATAACACAAACAACTTCAATCATGCATCAGCTGCTAATCAAACTACAGTTAAGAACATCACATTGACTTCATATAAGACTGCAATCATGTCTGAACACAAAAACAGAATGTGAGTCATAAACCACCTACAAACCATCACGATGGGTGATTCTCATCTTTCTCAGTTATATACTGATGTCACCTAAAGGCCGTTTTCTTTTGCTAAATATCTAAGGGATCATTTAGATGGCTTCATATTACTTTTTTTTGAATGTACGGCACAATCTATCTTGCACCAAGAAAACTTATGCAGTCAAGAGCTGGTATTGTGCCTTGTCTTAGTTTAGCAGCGGTTTAAACTTCCTGGTTGGCAAATACTATAGCCAACCAGCTCGGCCAGCTGCATTATAATTTCTTAGAACTGAAAGGACAAAATATAGAAATTATACACACCATAGTAAACATCAAAGATGTCAAAAGCTATCAAAATGGTTACCACTATAAAGTTCAATTTTGTGTCTCGTGCAACTTTATCAGTAGTATACAATGATTGCTTTGCTGCAAATCAAGTAAGACTAAAACTTTGAATATAAGTAACATGCCGAAACTATGACAAGATACGGTTCATAGAAAAACTCACCATGCATTCCATTTCACCAACAGAAGAGAAACCATCTTGCGTTACTTCTGCAAATCAAAGGTAAAGAGAAACCAACCCTTAGGAGAAAAACATACAGTTCAAATTTATCAAGAATTAAATCAGATTCAGTGATAGGTAATAGGAGAAATTAATAAGTGTGAACTGACCATTTCGTTTCACTCCTAAGTGTTTCAATAATGCTTCTTCAATACCTCGTGAACCACGTATCATACAAGGTGTAGTTCCACAGACCAATAGATGATATTTGCCGACCTGAAAATTCAAAAGAGGTAGTTGACCCAACAAGTTTTGGCCTGTAATAATATGAATTAGCAGAAATGAAAGTAATGCACTAGTGCAGCAAGATATGATTTTTACCTTAGTTCGATTGAACATTGAGTATAATGTGGCAACCTCATATACCCGAATAGGAGCAACCTCTATAACCTTAGCCACCTGAATGGTTTACAAAACTGTCTGTTAATAAAGGAATTAAATAGCTCCCTCCATTATTAAGAATTTGATAAAATCCAACATACAAACAGAATGTAAATTTAGGACTTCCAAAGTTATGCCATAGCAACAGGAAGCTACCAGTAAATCTCAACTAAATGACGGTGACTATTTCTATAGAAGAATATTTTGTACATCAATAATCAACCCTCACTGCATCATAGACTTAAAAACATAGCATGGTTAGTCTTCTAGAGATCACCGTCAATAACAACCACGACCCATTTCAATTAAAGGTCTGCTACATGAATTAATAGATAGATGGTGGTATTCAGGACTGCAAGTTAAAAATTTACCGCAATATATTGGATGCTTTGAAACAATAAATACACACGTTGCAATAAATAAAATAAAATACATAATTCACAAACTTGGAAGATAATGTCATGAGTCTTAAAACTTGGAAGATAATGTCATGAATCATGTCTAATGACAACTCATTTAAATCTAAACCCCTTTTAATAGTTGGGCCGATAGTTTACTTTGATCTTCCTTTACTTCTGTATATCATACTACATCTAATCTACCCTCTTTGCTATAATTATACAGGTCTTCTCAACACATGCCTCAACCACCAAAGGTAATACTCTACAATCCTTTCTACAACAAATGTTAGCCCCAACTCTCTCTACAAAGCTTACATTTTAATTCTATCTTGTCTATACATAATAAGTAGAATATTTCAAGAATGAGACCAACATACCGCATCCATTGCAGAAACGGGAAGCCAGCCACCATGCTGTTGCTGTGCAAGATCCAGCAGAGGGATCACAGCAGATTGTTTATAGTTGGATGGATAGTGAGATAAAATCTCCTTCACCTGTAATTAGCACATATTAAAATCAGCCGAAGTTTAATCTTAAAAACACCTACTGGAACTAAATAGAATCATATACACAGTGCCAAAACTGAACTAAGAATCCAAAACTCGTAGAAACATTGCATTATTCATAAATTCTACACTATCTTGGGCAATATTCCCTGCTTCAATTAGAAGCTTTAACGTAATATGTCAAACTCAGATAATAAATTCAACAAATTTAAGAGCAAACCTAATCAAGCAAAAGGCTTAATGAACTTAATAACAGCTACATATTGATAAAGTATCGGTTATGTTGAGAATACTGGATACCCACAATCCAAATTTGAATTTTTAGAATGGATGAACAATAAGAAATTTACCTTTTCTTTGTTGGTAAGACAAAAGTAGTACCAAATATGCGATCAAAACAAACCCTAAATTCAGTACCAATCCTGAAACAAAACAAACCCTAAACTCAAGATTATATCTTTCGTCTCGTGAATTACTTTTCTCTTTCTCATAAAACTGGACGCAAATACCATACGGCTTTGCGCGACACATCTAAATTTAAAGATCGGAAAGTGGAGCTTCGATTTTGGTTTCAGCAAGTGTTTCATTGGTTTTCTTATTGTTCGCATCTTTGTCGTTGGAAATTGAATCTGATAGGGGTTTGGGTGAGGTGGTATCTAGGGTTTCGAGAGGGTTTTCCTCAGTTGGTTTGGCGATGGTAGTGGTAGATCGATTGGAAAGATAAACATCGGTGGAGGTGATAAGAGAAGATAATATGGAGGTGATAATATGGCCTAATATTAGAAGGAGAATAGAGAAAGAAAGAAGGAGATGAAGGGGTTTAATCGCAGGAGGGAAAACAAAAAGAACTGAGAACGAAAATAGAAGTCTGAAATTTAATTTTAATTAGACCTTAGACAGCGCTTTTGTGGAAAGCGCTTTCTAAGATATGCCTTAGACAGCGCTTTCCAAAAGCGCTTTCTAAACCCCCACCTTAGACAGCGCTTTTGGTTTTAATTTTTTTTTAATTGAAAGACTTTAAACAGCGCTTTCTCAAAAGTGCTGACTAAGGTCTATATTTAAAAGCGCTTT
Source organism: Lathyrus oleraceus (assembly GCF_024323335.1). Lineage (NCBI taxonomy): Eukaryota > Viridiplantae > Streptophyta > Magnoliopsida > Fabales > Fabaceae > Lathyrus > Lathyrus oleraceus. The sequence goes on from NC_066579.1 coordinate 145,563,813, forward strand.
CTAAAAGCGCTGTCTAAGGGGGGGTCTTAGACAGCGCTTTCTAAAAGCGCTGTCTAAGACCCCCCCTTAGACAGCGCTTTCATTATTTTTTTAGAATATTTTCCGTGTTTTATTTTTATTTTAACCTTAGACAGCGCTTTCTTTTAAAAGCGCTGTCTAAGATGTGCTGTTAAAAGTCATTTTTGGCGTAGTGAAAAATGTAAAAGTACCACGCGGATAAAGATCCGAAGTAACAGCAGTTAGAGGAATGGGAAACCCAGGGATCCTTCCAAGCTAAACACCATCAAAGAAAGTGAGTCAGTACAGGTAATTGGAATGAAACCTCCAGGGGGTATCCCACAAATAAAGTGGAAAACCACGCAAGTTATCCCTGCAAAAGTCATGTGAGCCCTCACAAAAACTCAACAAACAGGTTAGAGACAAAAAAAATAAAAAAAATAGGGTAATCAAGGGTTGCCCCCAAATCAAAATGTAACCACATGAATCATGCCATTAAAATTCACAAAAAAGACATGCATCAAAAGGGTATCAAATTCACCCATAATACCTCATACATTTAGAGCATTCAAATTAAAGGCATAAAGATGATGGATATAGGGCAAACCTAATTGGAGAGCTTGATTGAAATTGAGTTGCACCCGTGAGGTTTACAAAACAATCTTTAGGGTTTATGTGAGGCAAAGGTTATTCTGTGCAGTTGAGTTCCCTTCAGGGTTTGGAGGTTGCTCTGAACTCTGTTAGCTCTTCTCTCACTATCTTTTTCCTCAGGGTAATAGGAATAGAATGCCCCTTTGTTTCACTGAAACTCTAGTATTTATAGCCTAATATTGGTAGCTTAGTGGGCTTTTGAGAGAGGTCCAAGTCTGAGATTTTTCTTTTATTTATTTATTTATTATTATTTATTATTATTATTATTTTTTTTTTAATTTTTTTTTAATTTTTTTTTTTTTTGTTTTTTTTTTGTTTTTTTTTTGTTTTTTTTTTATAAATAAAGCTTCTTGGATCTAATTCTAATGTTAAATGACCTAAAAGCGTATGCTTCCAGGAAAAATGAAGGGTAAATTTTGGGGTATTACACACACCCATCTGGCACATATTCCAATTTTTCATGTTTGCTAGACCAATAACCAACCTGATTATTCCGGTCCTAGCAACAAGTGCAAAAACTTCATCGGAGTTGATTCCTCTTTTTTGAAGAAACCCTTTTGCCACAAGTCTTGCCTTGTGTCGAGTTAATTCTCCTTTTGGATTCAACTTTACCTCGTATACCCACTTAACATCGATTGTCTTATTTCCTTTAGGCAATTCAACAAGTGACCAAGTATTATTGACTTCGATGGACTTCAGTTATTCATTCATTGCTTTCATCCATTTTGAATCCTCCAATGCCTTAACTGCATTGACTAGTTCGACATTTGCATAGAAAGCATAGTGTATCAGCTGACCTTCATCATCGACCATATCATCTGATGTAATCACACATTCTTGCAACCTTGCATGCACGTGTCTTCTTGTTTGAAGTCTGCTTGTGCTTGCTTGACCTATGACTTCTTCTTGTCAAACTTCTCTTTTTTCTTCACTTACTGGTTCTTCACATAAGATTCTCACTGAATATTTCTTCACATTTTCAGTCTAATCCCACTCATTAAGCTCGTCTATGATCATATCCCTGTTGATCACTACTTCTTGTTCACTGTGTCGATTAACTTATAACCTCTAGTTGAATGTTATCCTATTAAGATCATCTGACTCGACTTGTCATCAAGTTTTCTTCTCAACTAATCTGGCATATGTCTATGTGTTATAGATCCAAATATCTTCAGATGACTCAAGCTAGGCTTGACACTAGACCAACATTCCTCTGGTGTGATTCCTTCTAGCCTTTTCGTCAAACATCTGTTCAAAGTATATGTTGCAGTTGACACAACTTCTCCCCATAATTATTTAGGTAGATACTTGCCTTTCAACATACTTCTCGCTATATTCAGGATGGTTCTATTCTTCCTTTTTGTAGTTCCATTATGCTGTGGAGTGTAGGGTGACACCACCTCATGCATAATCCCTTCTTTCTCACTCGGCTGATAGTTGGTAATATTTCTTTTATTCTTGGTTGGTTACCTTTATTAAGCTACCACTTGGATGGTAGTTGGTAATCTTTCCTAGGTTTATCACCTTTGTTTGTTGGTGTAAGCCCTAGAGGCCAATACTTTTGGTACTTGTATCGAATTATTTATTAATAATAAAAGGCTTTTTCTTTATTATGTTTGTTTAATAAAGTCCCTAGAATAGCTAGTCCGTTTAATGTATCAAGTGTGACTTAATCATGAGATCACATTAAACATAAGGACACTATTCTTAAAGTATCTGTAGTCGAGCTTTATTGTGAAGTGGGATAACACTAAAGCATTAAGACTATTATGTATATAGACTGATGATCATATCTCATGGATCATGGATAATGAGTTATCAAGTCTTAAACATAGGTATGAATATTAAGAGTAACATTTATACTGGATTGACCCGCTATGAGAATACTATATATAATGTTATGCAAAGTGTCATAAGTTATTCTCATGGTGATAATGGTGTATACCACCCTTCGACCTGAAACCACTATGGACCCTGGATGTAGAGTCGAGTGCCTTATTGCTGATCAAATGTTGTCCGTAACTTGATGACCATAAAGACAGTTGATGGGTACTCCACGAAGCATGCTAAGGGACATAAGTGACCTAGATGGAATTTTCCCATCCCGCGTAACAGGATAAATGTCTATGGGCCCAATATTGAACTGGACAAGGATGACACGGTCTATGCTTTGTCTTTCTTGATCAATGGATAATCCGACTTATAATGACCGACTTTCCCATAATTGTAGCATGAACCTCTATGTTTATCCTTCTTATTCTCATCTTCCTTTGAGGAGTTTGATAGCCTTCTAAAGTTGATCACGTTCTTATCGGAGTGCTTGACTCCATTTTTCCTTATGTACAAATGGTACCTTTTAACGAACAACCTCATTTCTCCATCATCATAATTATCGTCATCACTTGTTTCACAATAACTTTGCTCATTGGTTGAGGACTTTGAACTTGAAGCCTTTAAAGCAATAAACTTCTTTTCTACCTCCTTGTCCTTTCGTTTCTCCTTCTTTATCTTCTTATCATGATTTTTCTCATGTTTTTCCAAGCAACTGAGTTCTTTCTCATGTTCTTCTAGCTTTCCAAATAAATTTGTGAGATCAAGTGTTCTAAGATCATTTGATTCTTTGATTGCGGTGATCTTAGGTTTTCATTCCCTATTAAGACACCTCCAAACTTTATTAGTAGCAATATCATTGGAAATAGGGTTACCTAGAGCATTCAAACAATTTATAAGATGTGTGAACCTCTTTTACATGTCGGCAATGGTTTAACCATGCATCATGTGAAATAGTTCAAACTCTTGAGTTAAGGTATTGATCTTAGCTTGTTTGACTTCATTAGTTCCCTCATGGGTAACTTCTAATGCGGATATGAGAATATTTTGTGCCTTCCAATCATGTGACCGTAATTTCCTATCATTATCATTCGATTGTGCTTCCGGTTTTGGTAAGATGACACCTTCACCATTGGTCTTTTTAATTTTATTAGAACCATTGGTGATGACGTCCCATACACCCTTATCAACCGAGTTATATGGATACACATACAAACTTTTTAATAGCCATAGTGTTCACCGGTGAAGATGGATATGCTCTATTGTATGCTCCTTTAAGTTTAGTAGCCATTTTCTAATAACGTATATTTAAGAACGAAATTAATAGGATATTTTTATGCCACTTGTTAGACGAAGCCGACTTATCTATAAGGGGTAAATAGATCCCAAGTTAAAAAGCTTTACAAAAATTGTTTTGAAAATTTTAACGGTTAGCGGAAGTGATCCGGATCGAATCGTCTAAACCGAACCGCTATTGAGAAGCTTAAATATGCGCATATGAAATCCAATTGATAATAATCATAGAAAAATCAACCAATATGTTTAAAAACAATTGTTTAAATGATATACCTAAAGGTGGAGGTTATTTCCAATGAAAAAATACGCAAAAACTTAATTGAGGAAAATTATCGAACACCTTGTGTGAAATCAATTTCGTTTAAAATTTTCTATGGTTTTGTTGATTTGAAAAAATAACTACAATCTAATGGATTGTAATCAACACAACAAAACCGTTTTCAAAATGTTATCATTAAAAGTTTAACCAAACATATTGATCGCACAATCTACGAATTCAACAATTTGCAAATGAGAAGTAAGAGAGAGAGAGAGAGAGAGAGAGTATACAAAGATTTGTTCTCTATCCTCGATTTGAGCTTGATCAAGTCACCAAACAATACCAATTTGATCCACCGTCTCACGCTACTCCTTTGCAAGAAACCCCATTCTTCAAAGTTTTCACTTGATCGAATCCAAACTTTGAATTGTTGCCACCCAAGATTTATGATCCTCCAGTTACCGTTACTCCTTCAACCGAACCCACCGTTCTTCGAAGCTTTCACTCGGTTGAATCCAACTTGCATAATCTTGTCCAAAACCTTTAAATCACCAATTGATCTTGAAGGAAAAACCCAACTTGGTTTTCTTATTTGAAACCCCCAAATATTCTCAACCCAATTTATAATTCGACAACCTAAATTGGATGTTATCATCTCTGATTCTATATGACACCCAAATAAAAAATGATTATGTGCAATTTGTTTGTGTGTATACATAGAACATAGGTTGAAGATGAAGAGAACTCTTTGTATATTTCTGGTTTCATTTTTTTTAAAATGATGCATGATTGAAGTATTTATATGTATGCAAGTTGGAGGCCAAAGGAATGCAAAAGATTTGAAAAAATCATGGATTTTTGGAAAAAGGCATTGTATGTGTCGATCTATGTAAGTCATGTGACGACACTTTTGAAGCATGTGTCGACCTGTATAAGTCATGTGTCGACTCAAAGAAGAAAATTTTATTCTATGTGTCGACCTGAAACCCCTCCACAGTCGGCACATTAAATAAACACTACAGACTTTAAAACTCATCAACATGTGTCGACTCATACCTTGCATGTGTTAACTCATAGAAGAAATTTTTCTTCTATGTGTCGACATGTATGCTGCATGTGTCGAAACATGCATAAACAGATTACAGACTTAAAAACTTAACAACGTGTGTCGACTCATACAATGTATGTGTCTTGCATAAAGACACATTTTTGCCAAGTAGAATCATTTCTATCCTTTTCTAAATCATTTCTAAAAAAGTTTTATTCTTCCTAATGCTAAGATGAACATTAAGACTCAGAAGATACCGTAAAATATACATAAACGCTAAAGTATTCTAGTTTTGACATCATACAAAATAAATCGAACGGGAAGTTGCACTCACATAATAAAACTTAAAATTTTTAATTATGAAGAATAAATATTAACTACAATTTTTATTAAAAAATTAAATAAAATTAAAAGAACTATTATAGACGAGTTGACAAGTTGTTACCTATTGAACGCATAATAAATTTTAATTAATAATAGAAATAAAAATATGCTTAATTCAATTTTTGATCTCTTAATTTAATTTAATATTTCACTTTAGTTCCTTAACTAAAAAACGTTACATATTGGTCCTTTAAAAACCATTTCGTTACCTGAAATGGTTCTTGCCATTAGTAGTCTTGGTGGATTCCCATTATACGACATTGCTTTTTTTACTTAATGGAATATAATATATTATTCTTAAAGAATAATATAAAACACAATTCATTCATTTGAAACTACAAAAACACGAAAGAACAAACTCTCTCCCTCACCAAAACCCTAATCACCACCGCCCTTATTTTTCCTTCTAACTCCGTCCACCACAACCTCCAACAGAGAAACCAAAATTGTTTTCGTGTTCCTTATCTCTTTGTCTACCTGATGGAGAAAATCTTTCGTCTTTTCAAGTCGCCAACGTCGGACCTTCCTTCGCCCCTGTTTCAGGACACTACGAACGGAAAACTAATTTATGCTTCCTCGTGCCGCCTTGGGATTCGTTTGTTTTTTGTCATGGTGAGTATTTATTTTCTCTAAATTCTGAGTTTATGCTTTATTGAGGAGAATGACCAATTTGTGTTAAAATTCTAATTTTCTCATCCAAAATTTAGGCACGTGGGTGATGGACCATCTTTTAGTGGAAATAGTTAAAATGAGGTCAGTGAAAGTATTAGTTTTTTTCCTCTTGTCTCCATAATTTGTATTAAAATTATTGAAAGATTGATATTTAGATTTTATTATTAAGTGAGATGTGAATGAAAGGTTGATGTATTGTATAAAGTATATGCTTCAAAAGCTTCATTATAGGTACAAAATGCTGCACTTATTTTTGGATATTGAGTCATACATTTTTTTGTTAGTATTATCAATTGAAAGTATTAGTTTTATATATTTTATTGGATTTAATTTTATACATTTTTTTTTGTTGGGATGATGGCATTATTATCCCACTTGGGACAACGTGTATTGGAACCATGACTTTGCGTATACACCACATAAGTCTGACACCAACCTAGAAACCAAATGAATTTACAATTAAAAACAAGATGAATTACCATAACAAGTTTAGTCTTATAGTTGGTTTGATATAACTCTGGTTTTTTTTTTTGTAGTAATTGTTCTTATTTTTCTTGAATCCTCAGTAATTATTTAGTTGTAATATATTTTAATTGTAAATGGTGGCTAGTGAAGCATAATTAACAGTCTAAATGTCCTGGAAAATTCGGCCTCGTATATATATTGGTTGAAGTTGAGGTTGAAATGAAATTTAATTTTTTTCTCATGTTTTTGTTACATAAATATTTGGTTAGATGAATGTTGTCAAGTTCATATTTTGCTAGTATTTTGAAACTAACTTCTTTACTTCAATTGAATAATTGTTGTTATGAAAAATTTCATCCTTGTTAATATAAAATGTTATGAAATTCATGTCTAGTAACTTATATGTTACAAAAGCACTTTAAAAATTCATTAAATATGTTTTTGTTTGGTCCCTTAACTAATTAATTATAAGATTTCAATTTAATCTCATATCTATACTGTTGACTCACTATTTTAAGTTTTTGATGTTGTCATGCCACATAAGCGCAACTTAATGATTTTTTTTTAAAAAATTAACAGAATTGATCAATTGGACTAACAGAATAATTTTTAAGAAATCAATATATAATTTTTTTTAATTAATAGACTAAAGCAAAATATTAATTTCGGTTAATAAATTTGGTGATTAATTAAAGCATTTCAATATCATCAAATATAACTTAGCATAAATTCTTCAATAATTTGGCTGGGACAGTTGTTATTGTATGTTTTTTAATAACATTAAGTGCACATGGTTGATTACTAGTTTCCCAAAATACTACATAGCCACTGGTACAATTGATGAATAAATCAACTAAATGATATATATAAAAAACTTTACTTTGAAAATTAATGAAAACCCACATAGAAATATTTTGAAGCCTATTACAATGGAGAAAACTTTATTTTATACCCCTACATTTATCTATGTACCCCTATATTTTATAAAAAGTACCAATTTTATCTTTATATATTTTCAATTAATTTATTATTTTATTTTTAAATATTTTTTAAATTTTATCTTGCATACCGGAAGAGTTTGCAAAAAAATTCAAGTAGTATTTTTTAACTTTTTTTGTGTATACCGGAAGACTTTGTAAAAGAGTTCCGGTACACAAAAATTGACTACCGGAACTCTTTTGTAAAGTCTTCTGATACATAAAAATTGACTATCGGAACTCTTTTCCAAAGTCTTCCGGTACACACAAAAAATATTAAAAAAATGCATGAAAAATGAGTACCTGAACTCTTTTGCAAAGTCTTTTGGTACACAAAAATTGACTTCCGGAACTCTTTTGCAAAGTCTTCCGGTACACAAAAAAATATTTTAAAAAATGCTTGAAAAATGACTACCGGAACTTTTTTTGTAAAGTCTTCCGTAACACAAAAATTGATTATCGGAATTCTTTTGCAAAGTCTTCCGGTATACAAAAAAAATATTGAAAATATGCTTGAAAAATGATTACCGGAACTCTTTTGTAAAGTATTCCTGTACACATTTTTTTTTAAAAATAAAAAATAAAAAAATAAAAAAATAAAATAAATTTAAAATATATAAGGATAAATTTAGTATTTTTATGAAATATAGGGGTGTAGGAATAAATGTAGGGGTATGAGGTAAACTTTCTACAAGGAATAGTTTGCAAGGCCCAAAACTGACCCTACCAAGCAATCAAGTTTGGATGGAAAGATCTTTTAATCAACTTTTTCATGCAAAGAAGGCTTATCACGATCTTATAAGAAGTTTACTAAGGAAAGTGTTTCTCATCACACAACCTAAGACTTCGTTAAGGTATTGATTTTCGAACATAAACTTGTTAGTTATAGCTTAAAACCAGGGCCGGCCTTTAAGAAGGGCAAAACGGTCTCTAATTTAGGACATTCAAATTAAGGGTTTCATTTTGTTTTAAAAATAACAATATACTAAATAAATTCTAAAATAAAAAATAAATATAGATTTATCAATAAGTCAGAGGAAGCAAAAACAAATTTGAAACAAACATGATAGTAAAGATGGTAGATTTGATCATTTTGAATTTATTTTTTCTAATTTATGATTGCATCTATTTTTTCTAATTTGTTGCAGGTTTGATCCCCCGATTTCATTCTTTTTGTTAATTACTATTGCATTCATATATGTTGTATATTTTTTTTAATTACTATTGCATTTTTTTTGTATTGTTATGATAAATGTCAATGATTTAAACTATTTAAAAATGAATAAAAAATATAAAAACTAAATGTAATTGAAAACTTAATATTTTTTTTTATTTTTTAACTATTGATTTTTTTAATTTTGTAATTGTTTTTTGTTTTTTTGCATTTTGTATTTATAATTTTATTTATTAATTATTTAATAATCTTTTAAAGATCTAAAATATAAAGATTTCGTTGATGAATTTGTTTTAAAATAATATCTTGAGAAAATCTCTTTTTAAGTAATTAGAAAATTTAAGTTATATGATTTTTTTTATAGTTTAAACAATATCAATTTTTTGTTGCTTGATTTGGTTAATATATAATTGTATATTATTTTTAATTATTAAAATTATATTTATTTTTAATTTAGACATTTTAAAATTAGAATAAGGTTTTTAGATTGATTTGTCATATGTCCTGGACAGTGACACGTGTGATTACGTTTTCTTTTAATTATTATCATCGTTGACGTATCTGTATTATATACGATGTTGGTGTTGTGTACGATGTTGAAGGCGTGCATACCACATAAGGTCTTGTTGGTTTTGAAAACATAGAAGGAAGTATTTATGTGAATGTATAAAGAATTCTTGTATTAATTTTCAAGAATATTTAGCATAAGATCATTCTTTTTTCTGTTAATTTTTTCATTTCATACACATTTTGAATCAATATTATGAATACTTAACCGTATAATCTAACCATCATATGTTGTTTTTCAATTTTATTCATGTCTTATAGATTGTCACTAATACATGATATATTTTTTTGATAGTTAGTCATCTATTGTATTCTTCATAGCACTTTGAATGTTTTTAAACTTTATTATGTTGGCGCAAGTATTTGATATGTTATCAAGAAATGTTACATAGTTATTTTTACTTGTGATTAACTATATCAAGGTTGATCTTAATACTATTTTTATTATTTATTTAAACTTATGAAAAGATTCTCGCAGTATTCAAATCAGATGAGGAAGTAATTATACATAATATTGACAGTATCAAATACAAGGATTTGACATAGAAGTGAGTGTGGTAAAATCTTTTTATTTGACGAATACAATAGTATTTTTTTTAATTGTATTTTTTTTTATTAAGGATCTTTTTTATTATTTACTCTGAACTTTTAAAAAATCGAGACGACCCCACTTAAAACAAACATTGATATCTACTATTATATGTATTTGATCTTCAAACTAAAATTTAATTTTCTATTTAGATAATGAATAATTTATTTTATACGGTGTTGAATGTGATTAAAATACACACAACATCTTGCAGGTCCTAGTTGAGGAGCATGCAAGGATTCATATGGCTATGAGTTTGATGGTGGGTGGGATGACCACACCAATCGTTTGATGTATAAGAGGAAGGAGCGCTTCAAGTTACAAATTGATATCACCACTTGTCCATAGATAGGAGTACATAACTCTTGTGCTTGAAAAATTGAATTATTATATATTATTTTGAAGAATATTGTGTATAAGCTCAACTCTTGCTAGTTAACATTAAATTTTAATTTATGTATTATATTATTTAATTTAAAGAATTATGTTAAGTTCAACTCAGGTTGGTTGAGGTTAAGGATGGTAAATGGATATGTCTTTCTTATTTGAAGGATATATTTGAGAGTATGGATCTAAAACTTTAATTTATTTTATAAAAACTGTGTGCAAAATGGATATGTTCTATAGACCGGAACCGCTTTACCATATTTAGTTGTACATTAAAGTAATTTAAATACCTAAACATTATATTAAAAGTAATTTATCAAAAACCTATTTTACTCTAAACCAACATTTTAAAATTGCCAGTCCTTGTAGGAACATTGAAGAAGTGGTCGGTGAAAAAATGTCCCTTACTCCAAAATATTATAGGCGACGAATAGTTTGCCCAAAGAGAAAAATAAGTATTTTTTTTTTAAAAATAGGCAACACTCGGCATAAAAATCACTTGAAAAGTGATGTTTATTCTATTAGGCAACGCTTTTTATAACTCTTGCATCATATTTTTCCAATGTTGCATGAGACTATAAATATTATAGTGACAATATAACTCGAATTCAAAATGGTGTTTTGATAATGTCCGTGTAAGTATATGAACGAAGATATGAATATTTTCTTTTGTATCTAAGAAAGAAGACTTTTTTTTCTTATAGTTACAAGAAAGGTAAATTTATTAGTTTTATTTTTTGAGATGTTTTGATTGTTGAAAGTTAATAACACAATTTAGTCAGTATTAAGTAAATTAGGTGACAATATTTGAGTATGATTAAATTCTTCTATATATAATGTCATTAAACTCATAAATAAAATTCCTTTTCTTTTTATTAAAATTTTTGTAAAATTATAAAAAGACTATAATTATAGAAGAATTTGTACATGTTGTCTTTGATGAAACTAACCCTATTTTTTGTAGTAAAGATAGAAATTTTTGCTTGTGCAAATTTTCTAAGAAACAATTGTTTAGAAGATAAATATAAAAATAAGGAAAACAAACTCAAAGAATGGACAACCTAAAAAGATTATCATCTTAACAAATAACATAGAAAATATCTATAAAGGGGAAGACATCCTTAAACATATCAATATATTGAAGAGACACTTAAGGAATGTAAAATGCAAAAAGAAATTTAAAATTCTACATCAACAAAAAAAGAAGAATATAAATTAATAAGAGAAATAAAAATCGAAGTATGATCAACTTTATTCCTTTTTTTTTCATTTGGTTGAACGAGTATTTTTTATGTCATTTTGAATTTATATATCTTTATTTTCATCATTTACTACTGATTCTTCGTGTTGAGTAGGTTAATAAACTAATTCAATTTCAACTTTAAAATGAGTAAAAGAGAAAGGAAAAGCAATCTAAATGCGTACATACAGTGCAAATATTATCGTCTTAAAAGTGTTTTTTATTATAGCCAATAAGGCTAATAAGCTAATTCATTTCCAGTCACTTATAATTTTACTAGAAATAAATTTGGACTTTCTAAATACATAGTTTATAATTATTTTGTATTTTATACTCTTTTTCTTTTATCCAGTACTATTTCAATGAAAATGAGTTTTGCAAGTAGGATTTTTTTAATAAAACTTGTTATCATTTTGACTTGAGATCCTTTGATTTGGACTTAAACCCTCAAATAGTATCTTTTTTTTAAAATCATTTTTAATGAATGTTAAGGTTGTAAGATTAAGTGATAAGTTTAATATGTCAATATAATTGATTCAATATTAGAATGAAACCAAGAGTGCAAGAAACTTCAAGTGACATGTAACTAACTTGACATCAGCTAATAAGGCACTCACATGTTTAGTGTGGTTTACAAAACCTTCTCACCAATTTCATGTTCCATGTTTCAATTCAACTTAGGAGATAGCCTAAATTCTTTTCATTCTTTTTTACCATAGCTTATTTCTTTTTTTGGACTAAGATAGGATTAGTTTTTCCTTAATAGGCAAACTTTATTGTTTTGAGTATAAGAGATTCTCTAAAGTCATTACGCAAAATTAATCTCAAGCACATTGAATATAAGAGAGTGTATCATTTCGCTCTAACTAAATACAGCAAGCAGTTAAATGAGATGCTATCTAATGTTTTTTTTTGTTCTAGCTAGTTCTAGTGTATGATGTGAACACAATGGTAACATTTAAAAACTAGCCTAAATCATTATAAAAAATATTTTATTATAAAATCTCACTCACACAAAATTTAAACTTAAATAAACTTTTCTCCCACATGCTTTCTTAAAATTTATTTTTGGTCTTCTATTTTAAATTTTAAGTTTTTAAGCTTTAATTTTTTTTTAATATTCACCTTCATTTTTATTTTAGAAACATTTTTATTGATGCGATCTATTTATTAATGGCGTGTCAACGCTTATGTGATCAAATAAATAACTTTGTTAGTATTTTTTTAAATAGACTAAAACTTGTTTTAGATTGGCCAAAAGTGCATTAAAATCGATTCAAGTTATAGGTCAAATCCATTAATGCTAGAACAAACCATGTGTTCAATCTAGTAAGGGAGTGTCGAACACTGGCGTACATGTGGACTTTATTTTTGGGCACCGCATAAGAGCACATCCAATTCCTTCACCATCGTCATTGTGATAACAATTCTTCTCGACCTGATTTTGGGGGCGGAAACCACAAATGTACTCCACCAGAAGATCAGTATCTAAGAAAACATTCTTCCCATCATCCTCGAAAAAGATCCAATCGTAGTTCTATTGAACAATTCATATCGCGTCGTCGACAAAACCCCTTCACAAAACATATCATTTTATGTTGTATCCCTAAGTATTTGAAGAAATCCCAAAAGCTGGAAACTTATGATGGCACCAGGGATTCTAATGAACACGACGAGCACATGGATATCAAGCTAGATTACCACCAAGCCATAAATGTAATGAAGTGTAAGTTTTTTATTCTAATTCTCAAGGGAGGCATCATGACCTGTTTTAATGATCTGGAAGACAACTCCGTTAGCTCTTGGAGAATGTTCTACAAATTTACTTCTCACTTACAACCTGTAGATGTCAATTGATGATAGTGGTTGTGCTCAATTCCATTCATCAAAGAAAGAAAGAGATACTCAAGGAATACATTGACATATTCACCAAAGAAGAAGTACAAGTCATATGGGATAAAGAAAAAGTCAAATTTGAGATTTTAGAGAATGGTTGGGGCCTAATTGAATGTTGAGAGAGAAACTAGGGTTCGAGGAACAAAAGAGAATGAGTGATATAATTTCTTGAGCTTAACCCTATATCAATTATGAGGAGAAGCTACTAGCCAAAGACTTTGAGAAGAAAAAGGCATTTAGAAATGGAAAATATAAATGTCAGACCTCATTATCGGTCTCAGAAATCGTTTCCCCCTACATGACTCATGCTTGAGGGGTTGTGTAAATGTATGACCTCTTAGCAAGTCAGGAATCGGAAACACATAACCCAAGGGGTATAATGGTGATGAGTGTGCACCCTTAGAATGGGTTGGGATATAGGATAAATTCATCAGAGCTTGCCATAGTAAATGAGGATGTGCCCAAAACATGAGGTCGGGTCAAACTAAAGGATTTGGGCATCCCATCCGGCTCAAAGCTAGCGTAAAGGAGGTAACCAAATAAAGAAACTTAAATGTATAATATAATGAATTTACTGATTATTAGAAAATATTATGACTCAGAATCCAACATAGAGTTTGGTATTAATCACTGTTAATATGCCATGTTAATCAAGGACAATCACCTTAATGGTCCTTAATGGGTTTTAAGTACAGAGAGTATCAAAACTACTATATAGGCAGACGATCACCAAATGAAGAAATATTGATAGACTCAATTCATTGAAGAGACAACATAGACTTTACTGGAACTCACTAGTAGAGTTACATTAATGTATTTTTCTAGTACAATTAACACCCATTTTAATGATCGGTAAAACTAAAGTAGGACACAGAAACAATTTCCAATAATAACCTGATCTCATCTCACAATGGTGAGGATTATCACCAGTAATAGCAATAATGACCGAGCTCCCATAGAGAAAATCCTAGATGCTATGGAAGAATTGTGTTCCGAATATGAAACATTACAAGATAATATATTTGATATGTCGTAACAACAAGCATAACCTGATGTGGTTGGATAAAAAAGAGCCCACGGATCCTTAACCACTTGATGCCTAAATTTAGGACGCTCTAGTCCCCAAAAATTTCAAATTGCATACCTGTTATCATTTAATTGCAAGAGCAACCCCTAGGAGCATATAATCTTCATCATACTCAGATCAATATCATTGGTGTAATTGACTCATTGATGTGCAATTGCATGGACGGGGCTCTGAAAGAGTCAACCCTCTAATGGTAAGGAAGTTAGTAAGGAAGGGGGAGGTATTATCACCCCAAACATCCATGGTACTCCATGGGAACCATTTTGGTTGTTCTCGCTCAAATATCTGTGATATCTAAAGCTTACTCGCAAAAGAATGGGAAAAGGAAAGTAATTGATAAAGTGCTCAATGAGAATTTGGGCCCTCATGCATACGTATCCTCATAGTGCAATGAGGAACTCAGAGCTTCGTAGTTCAAGGAACTAGAGGCGGGAGATGAAAAGAAGTGTGATAAAAGTATGGTCTAAACCAAAGGATTGTATGATTTGAACTCCAACAAGGGTGAAAAGATGAACCCAAGAGTAAATAGGTATGAACCAACAAGTGAGGGCCTACATTGTTGTATCACTGTATCGGAACAACCGAAAAGGAGAGGAATTAGGTGTTTGGGTTAAGGGCCAAACAACTCTTGGTTCACAAGGAGGTACAAGATAGAGCGCAAAGGTATATGTATTTGGCTCAAAGGATAAGTGTATCACATGGAGTGAATAAAGGTAGAATAATGAATGCATTATGGAGATGAACGGAATGAAGTGACCGAAGTCACATAATGGAATATTTGGTGATAAGTGACTGAAGAAATATTGTTTGAAATCAAAAGGTGAAAGTGTATTTGAATCCATAAGATAAATGAGATTTCTACCATAGAGGGAAACATCTTTAACCGCTATGTGGATTAGCAGGCCGCCATTATAGGGTGTTTAGCTAAAAAGAAGGAATTAAGTGTTTGAGTTAAGGGCCAAATAATTCTAGGTAGAAATGCAGACTATTCGTTAGGCGTCCTAAAAGGATATGTATGGAATTTCAAAGAAAGTGTATTTCGATGTCAAAGGAATAATATGTCACTAGGTGAACGATTTATGATCGAAGGTAGGTAATGAATCGTGAAAGATATGGATGGTTCCCTAAGGCGAAGGAGGAATAATTAGAAATATGCTTGCCAAGGATTCGCATCCTCGTGCCTACATATTCTCATCGTGCAATAAGAAAGTCAGAGCAATCGTAGTTCCGACCTACGAGAATAAAGGGAGAGACATTTGTCTAAGCAACGGGGACTCACAAGACAAACACCTCTTCAAGGAAGGATTATAGTACTGGAATGCAAGGAGTAGTGTATCACTTGTTGGGGAATCAACAATTTCAGATCAAATAAGGATAGTATCTTGGATCCAAGAGAAGGATAGACTCTTAATCGAAGAGCAAAGTGGCGTCTTATCCGAAAAAGAATGAATTAAATGTTTGGGTTACGGGCCAAACAACTCTCGATTGACGAGTGGACTTTTGTTATCGTCCTAAAAGGATAGACAAGGAGTCCAAGGAGAAGTATGTCTGATCTCAACAAGATGGTATGAATGCATGAATGGAGAATGATTGATTGGGTGATAAATAAGATATAGATAAGATATAGCTCACAAAGAAACTGGTTTCTCCTTCCTATGTACCCTTATAGTTCAATTAGGAAATCAAAGCTTTTGTAGTTCAGCCCATTAGGGCTGAAAACAAGATGATTGGGGGCAAGGAAAGAAATGAATGATTGAAATTGAAATTATTAGAATGGATAGACTTGATAGCTACTGGATGAGAATCACACTAAAGTCTATGGGTAAAAAGATGGATACGATAAGCAACGAGCCAAACGTCTCACACCCAAAGATATCCAGAATGAGTGTAGGAAATCTCCAGTCTCATTCCTTATTTACGACTTAAGGCTCGTGGCATGTAACTCTCGTCTTAACTTTCAAATGGAAAGAGGAGAAACTTTATGGTTGTTTCTTGTATTGATGAAGACCTTATCAATCGTTCGACTCGAATTGGACTAAAGTCTATGAATAGAGGCGAATACGATGAGCGCTGGGTCATTCGTCTCATACCCAAAGATACTCAGAATGGGGGTAGGAATACTCCAGTCCCACTCCTTCTCTATTGCTTAAGGCTCATATCGTACAAATTGATTCATGATTGATAAGTTGTTGACGTAGCCCTTGCTTTGTTGTATTGCTTTATAATGAGAGAGACTTGTCAATCGTATGATTAGAATTGTGCTATAAAGTCTATGAATAGAGGTGAATATGATGAACGTTGGGTCATACGTCCCATACCCAAAGATATTCATAATGGGGGTAGGAATACTCCAGTATCACTCCTTCTTCATTGCTTAAGGATCGTGTCACACGCTTCTAACTTTGATTTCACAAGTTCTTGTAGTTTCCACCTTTGATGTGCTTGAATAATCCGCTGCTTGGTATGACTGAGGATGCCTTGATTGAAGATCTTGTCTTGAGGCCTTGAGCTCCACAGCTTGGAAGAAAAGTCTTATTAAGTGACCAAGGGTCTTTTGGTCACTCAATTTAGAATGTGGAATTATACAAGTTCAAAGGATTTAATTGATCCAAATTGATTTTGATCAATTTAACCATGTGTTTTGTTTTGTTTTAGGGGAATTAGGTCAATCCTACTATGGAAGTTAGTAATTGTTAGAAACTACCCTAAGGGATCATGCCTTGATTGATTAAAGTTGATTAAAAATTCTAAGTTAGAAGCCCTAAGGGAGCATGTACATATTGATCAAATTCTTGATAAAAAACCCTATGTATAAGTCCTAAAGGGATCTACAAATGTTAGGAAATGATTGAGGTTCTATGTCAAATTCTAGTTCTAATGGGATCGTGCCATTCTATCACTAAAATAACAAAATAAGCCCATAAGGGCAAATTGGTCATTTACAAAATATGTCCAAATATCACAAATCAAATTCTAACCATGGCCTCTAGTTGATTAAATCCTAAAGATTGATCTTAACCTAATATTAAAAATGGTATTATTCTAAATTCAATCAAAGGTCTAATTATCCCTAATTGAAATCTAATCAAAGTCCTAATTAAAATCCTAATTAAATCTTTATGAAAATCCTAATATCCTAAAATCAAGATTTTAATTCCTAATTATCAATTATCAACCTAATTAATCTAATATTAACCTAATTGATTTAATTACAAATTGCAAAAAAAAAAACAATTAAGAAAGTAAAATAAAATGTAATTAATTGGGAGTTGTAGACTAGGAAATGGGGTGAGAAATTGAATTTGCCTAATGGGCTGCAGACAAGCCTGAAGCAGTTTTTTGTCACAGGATGCATATTCCAAAAACAAGGTGGGGTGTAAAACAAAAAACACATGGGTTGCGTCTAAGCCTAATGCTAATTCATTCATTGCTTGGGTGTGTGTGTTTAAAACGCAGGGTGAGACAATCAGAAAGACCAATGGGCTTTGCTAAGCCCAATTTCATTTCCTTCATTAGCCACTTGGGGGGGGGGGGGGAGGGGTGAACTAGAAATAGCAAGGTATGAAATTTAATTCAGTGGGCCTTGAACAAGTTGAGCCCAAATTTCATCCATGTTGACTTTTCCAAGTCAACAAATTTGATTTGAACCTCATTACGCGCTAAACTTTCTCCCTCAGTCTCACCGTCCGTTTTCCATAAAACATCATGTCGGCGGCTGTCAGCGGCGCCGGTGGTGGCCTAACCCTAAATTTCCACCACCGTTGGATGCACAAAGCCATGTTGGACACGAATATGGTAATGGATCTGGGAAACGGTTATTGGATTGGTCGAATCGAACAGAAATGTGGAAGAACCCTAACTTTCTAAATTCAAATTAAACGGAGGTTGGCACGAACCAGTCTCTACCACTATGGGGAATGCAGTCTCTCCCCTAGATACTACACTCTAGTAATCTCAAAGTAGGAGAACGTCACGAAAAAGGAACGACTTACCGGAGAAGGCGATCGGAGAATTCAACAGGTGAGTTCTTGAACTTGATTCGTCCTCTTCTTCTTCTTCTTCTTCTTCTTCTGTTGAACTTGGGAACAATGAATTGGGATTGTTGTGGCTTAGTTCAAGCATATTGAAGCTTCAATGGCTTCTAGGAAAGAGAGCTTTGAGTAAGGTGAGGGAAGAGAGGTTGCAGTAGTGAGAGTGCAATTTCGAGCAAATGCCAAGGGTGGTTGAATGTGAATGGTGAATTGCTTAAATAGAAGTGAGGTTTGGAAATTTGGTTAGGTTTGGATTTAGGTCTGGAGTTAGTTAGGGATGGATTGGAATCAGTTGAACTTGGCTCACTGAGTTAACTAAAAACTCAGTTAGTTAGGAAATGGAAACTCAGTTAGTTTAGTTAGTTTATGTTGGTTAATGTGTGAATGATTTTGACACTTGAAACTGGCTATTGCAGGTTATGGTTGAATTGCAGTCAGGTGGAATTGGGTTGGTAACCTGTTTAACATGTTGCAGGTTGTACTTTTAATATGCTCATTGTAGCAATTGCAATTTGGATTGATGATTGGCTTGTTGTTCAACTCGCTCATAGCAAGGTAACAAGAGAACTTATATACAACTTGTCTAAATCAAACTTTATTGAACTCCCTATGCATATTTTGCTTGTGATGTCAATTATCGTTAACATTTAGGTCAGGTAGAAAATGGTCAAAGCATAACAGGGCCTTGTAAACTGCAAATGGTTGGCCTATTTATGCTGAGCCACAATCATGCTTCCAATTGCCCCATTGGTTATTGCCATGCTAAGTTATTCATCCTGCTGTACATTATCTTGCTAGGTTCATAAAGTATTCTAATTGACTGTAGTAGGTTAAGTGAATGGTCCTATTGGTTTTGCAGTACACTACATCTCTGGCATGGTCTGCTTCATGAATTAGCTTGGTTTAAGCAGGATATGTTCTTGATTTGGCATAGTTGGTCTGTGATGCCGAATCCTGGTAGTGAGCAGCAGGTATGTTGTAGAAGACCTTGCAAAGTGCAGGTTGCAGCAGATGGATATACACACCCTGGTAAGTTTTTGAATGTCAGTCGATGTACCATGCTTTGTTTGTCATTTATGTGTTGTGTGGTGTTGGATTTGTAGACCAATTAATGGTATGTTGCTCAAAGCTCCAACATGGCCAATGTTCCTACACTAGTTTCTGCAGCATGTATGATATTTGTGAGTTGTTAGCTTCAATCCTGGCCTTGTGTTGTTCTTACCTTGGTTTTGCTTCATGTTATGCATAATTGAGTTTGTCATCTGTGTTGCATGACAGGAGTTTGTATTTAGTAGCTTGCATTAATGTGGTTCTGCAGTTGGTCGATTGGTTTCATCTTGTAGCAACACTTTATGTTTTGTCATGGCTTTTGTAGCAGTAGGCACTTTGTGGACTTGCAATAGGTATTGATGACCATTGTTGTTATATTTTGTAGCAGATCTGGATTGGTTGTAAAGTTGTAGGCTCACTCGACTGTGTATGCTTCTGTTATTGGTTTGGCATGTTTCAGGTTTGCAGACAGGTCCATAAGCCTGATGGTTGCAGCTGGTATGTTGAATTGTCTGGCCAAGTCTCATTGTTCAGCAGCAAAGTGGATGGTTTATGGCAAGGTTTTCCTTTGCTGGCTTTTGTTCATATAGAATTACTTCACATGGTCCATAGTTAAGTAAAATTCCCTTTGCTTGAATTCTTGAAGATGTCATGACTTTGGTTGGTTTGAAGTGGTTATGACTTGCTCTTTTTGTGTGACTTGGTTGCTCTTGTAGGCATGGCATGAACATGAACATGGTTGGCTAAGGATAACTTGCAAATGAAGCAATCATGATGGAAGCAAGAAAACATGAACAATGGAGTGATAGATTAGGATTTAGGATGGAAGACTTAGGATTTTAGGATGAAAAGAGGTTGAGTTGACTTTGGTCAAAGTTGACCAAAAAGTCACCTATTGGCCAAAGTCAACAATTGGTCAAAAATTCACTTTTCTTTGTATTTCTCTTGTAAATGGGCATTGAATTAATGATTATGGGTCATTTTAGGGTTTAAGGATTTTGGGTTGACTTTGGTCAAAATTGACCAAAAAGTCAAATGTTGACCAAAGTCAACAATTGGTCAAAATTGTCAAGACTTGTAACTTTTCATGTAAAATCAAATGTGATGGTTTAGAATGGTGTGAAATGGATTGAAATGGATTGACAAATGGTTTGAAGTTGGTTTTACAATTGGTTTATTTTATGACTAGAATGCTTGACTTTGAAAAGAACATGACTTGACTGGTAATATATATTAACATAGTTTATGAACAAAGTTGTGAATTGAGGGCATAAGATTAGGGTTTGAATGAAACATCCATGAATCAATGGGTATGACTTGCAATTAGCTTGTGACACAAGAGGCTTGGTTGTTTGGATGGATTAGACCAAGTACATTGATAACAGGTGAAGATTGGGTGTCATGGATGCAAAGTCAAGCCACCAAGTCCATCTGATTCACCATCTCCTTGATTAGGGTTTGCCTGAGGCTTACCCCTCAAGCAAGTCTTTTTAATCAAGCCATATGCTCCAACCATCAGTCTTCCAATGTGTGAGCCTGCATTAGGGTTTTGAAGGCCAAGACAAGGCCTATGGAAGCTCCATGAGACCCCATCATCATATCTTGAGGAATTAGGGTTTCACATCCCCCATGCTTGATGGGGTAATCAGACCATGCCTTTGAATCTTGATCTCCACACAAACCCTAGCTTTACAAGCCCAAGGTTTTAAATCCATGTTGATCCATTAGTGAAGGAATGATGCATATGAATGAATTATAAATGTATGCAAGTGATCCCCAGGCCAAGTGGTTGGATGAATAATTAGGAAAAGGGGAGGGCAAATTTTGGGGTACAACAGTCGCCCCTATTTAATCTTCTTGAACCTGAATACAAAAATTGCGAGAGCTTTTCAGGTATTCGAGGTGGAAGAGGATTAAATACTGACGTATCCAAAATTTTCTTGAAGAGGTGGTTGAAGTCATCCCAGACTTTTGATGTTTACATAAGGTATCATGGCGGGGAATATGATATATGTAGTGCATGATTTATGCTTATCTTTTATGATGCATGTTTGTTTGTTTATTTTTCATTTGTGGGGATGAGTCTTTATTATGACGGGAACTCTGACTCGTCATCGAAGATATGAACATAATTGCTGTGGAATCTAGGTGATGCCAACACTGTTGTCAGGGAATCGTCTATTTGTTGAGGAACACTGAAATGCTGGAACCAACGCGGTATCCTACCTGATTGGATGTCACAGGTGTTCAAGTAAAACCATTTTTGAGTCACCAATCATCTTTCAAGTTTATCAGGTCTTTTATAGTAATGCATAATGTTTCTCTTCGGTGTAGATTTTATTATTCCCCAAAATTTTAAAGCATTGTGTGAGTAAGATGAATCAATTATTTTGCATACAAAACACAGAATAACAACATTTTGTGGAATGAACTGAATTTTATTGATATGAAACTATACATTATGATGTATACAAAGATGTAGACACCCTTGATGAGGGTGTTGCAAAAATTGAAAAATAAATGAAATGGCAATGGGAAATATTTTGTATATATTTTCTTCTATTTATTACAACATTGGCCTTAGTCTACTTGTAGAATCTGAATTTTGAGACCTTGCTTCGGCTGACGGTGATTGGATCGGTCCTCGACCATCTGATATCTAGCTTGTAGCGTTAAGGGCTCAAGGATCATAGTCAATGCCTTTATCCCTAACTTTTTCCTGGACATTTTGATTCTTTTCGTCCACCGGGATGCTCCTTTTTGCCTAAGCCGCCCTCCCGGGTTTTCGACTTAGCGAGCCTTATATTTGTTCCCTAACTTTTGCATGGACAATTCATTTTTGGGTCTATCGGGATAGCCACTTTTTCCTAGATCAATCTTACGGAGATTAATCTAGCGAGCTTTCATCATTTCTTTTTAGGCATAATATTTTTTGACTATGTCTGCATTCATTGGAAAATGAAAGTCTTCCCCATCCATTGTTGTGAGGATTAAAGACCCACCTGAGAAGGCCCTCTTAATGACGAAAGGTCCCTCATAGTTGGAAGTCCATTTGCCTCGCGGGTCTGAGTGAATGGCAGAATACCTTTTGAGCACGAGTTCTCCTGCGCGGTACTCAAGAGGAAGAACCTTCTTGTTAAAAGCTCGTTTGAGTTGTCTTTGGTATAACTGACCATGACAGACGACCGTCAAACGCTTTTCTTCGATTAGATTTAGTTGATCATACCATGGTTGAACCCATTCAGCTTCATCGAGGTCGGCCTCCATGATGACTCTGAGTGAAGGAATCTAGAATTCAATCGGTAGGACAACCTCCATCCCATAAACCAAAGAGTATGGAGTTGCCTCAGTGGATGTGCGGACCGAGGTTCTGTAACCATGCAGAGCGAAGCGTAACATCTCATGCCAGTCCTTGTATGTCTTGACCATCTTCTGGACGATTCTCTTGGTATTCTTATTAGCTGCTTCTACGGCGTCGTTCATCTTGGGCCGGTACAGTGAAGAGTTATGGTGCTCGATCTTAAATTCTTTGCACAACTCCTTCATCATAGTGTTATTGAGGTTACTGGCATTGTTAGTGATGATCTTACTAGGTATCCCATAGCGACAAATTATCTCTTTCTTGATAAATCGGGTAACCACTTGTCGAGTGACATTAGCATATGAAACAACTTCGACCCATTTCGTGAAGTAATCGATGGCAACCAGGATGAATTGATGCCCATTGGAAGCTTTGGGCTCTATCATCCCAATCATATTGATGCCCCACATAGAAAAAGGCCATGGAGAAGTCAGAACATTCAACGGAGTTGGTGGCACAAAGATCTTGTCACCATATATCTGGCATTTGTGACATCTTTTAACAAAGTTGTAACAATCAACCTCCATTGTCGTCCAATAATACCCAGCCCGAAGGATCTTCTTGGCCATAGCAGGATCCTTTGCATGTACACCCTCACAGCCTTCATGTATGGATTTTATGATCGTACTAGCTTCGTGTCTATCCACGCATCTGAGCAGTACGGAATCATAATTCCGCTTGTATAACACATCACCATTTGGAAGAGAGTCTTCTTAAAGCTTTCTTATCAGTGATGGATATACCTTCGGGATATTTCCGTTTTTCCATAAATGTCTTTATGTCGTATAACCAAGGTTTATCATCAGGATCAACCTCAATTGCTAGACAATGTGTTGGTTCATCTAAGTTGTCAATATGGATGGATGGTGCTTCATTCTTCCATTTGACTTTGAACATAGATGCCAACGTGGCTAGAGCATCTGCTAACTGATTTTCTCCTAGAAATATGGTGAAAAAAGATTTCATCAAAGTAGGGTATCAGTTTTCTGATATGCTCTTTGTAAGGAATCAACTTGCTATCCCGAGTCTCCGAATCACCCTTCACCTGACTGATTACCAGAGCTGAATCACCGTATACCTCAAGAATTTTGATCCTTAAGTCGATTGTCGCCTCTAAATCGTAGATACATGCTTCATATTCTGCCATGTTATTGGTGCAGTCAAAATATAATCTAGCGGTAAACGGAAGGTGGAAACCGGTTAGAGAAGTGATAACAACACCTATGCCATGGCCTCGAGCATTGGAAGCACCGTCGAACATGAGCGTCCACCGTGATCCTAGTCCGGGGCCTTCCTCAGGGCCTGCGTCGAAGCCTGGCATAGTGAAATCTCTGATAAACATAATGTCTTCGTCCGAAAAGTTAAACCTCAACGGTTGATAACCTTCGATAGGTAGGTGAGCAAGGTAGTCAGACATAACACTCCCTTTTATTGCCTTCTAGGTCACATGCTGAATCTCATACTCGGTTAACAACATTTGCCACCGGGCAATTCTACTAGTAACGGCAGGCTTTTCGAAGATTTACTTTATCAGATCCATTTTGGATATCAATAAAGTGGTATGGAAAATCATATATTGTCTCAGGCGTCGAGCATCCCAAGTCAAAGCACAACAAGTTTTCTCTAAAAGTGAGTATCGGGTCTCACATTAAGTGAATTTCTTGCTGAGGTAGTAGATATCATGTTCCTTCTTGCCCGTGTCGTCATGTTGACCCAAAACGCAACCCATAGATTCATCGAGCACTGTAAGGTACATAATGAGAGGCCTACTAGGAACCGGTGGTATCAAGATTGGTGGTTCTTGTAAGTACTTTTTTATTTTATTGAACGTCGCTTGGCAATCGTTGTTCCACATAATCGATTGGTTTTTTCTCAACAGTTTGAATATCGGTTCGCAGGTAGCCGTTAAATGTGATATGAATCTAGAGATGTAATTAAGTCGCCCAAGGAAGCCTCAGACTTATTTTTCTGTTTGGGGAGTTGGCATTTCTTGGATGGCTCGAACTTTGTCGGGATCAACCTCAATACCTTTTTGACTGACTATGTAACCCAAGAGTTTACTGGATCGGACCCCAAAAGTACATTTAGCCGGATTCAGGCGCAACTTAAACTTTCGGAGCCTGACGAACAACTTCCTCAGGTTCACCAAGTCATCTTCTTCAGTTCTGGATTTAGCAATCATGTCGTCCATATAAACCTCAATCTCTTCATGAATCATGTCGTGAAAGAGGGTTACCATGGCGTGCTGATATGTTGTCCCTGCATTCTTCAAGTCGAATGACATGACTTTGTAGCAATAAGTTCCCCAAGGCGTGATGAAATTTGTCTTCTCCATATCTTCTAGAGACATCTTTATCTGATTGTACCTGGAGAACCCATCCATGAAAGAAAAGACGGAAAACTGAGATGTATTATCAACTAAAACATCAATATGAGGCAAAGGGAAGTCATCCTTTGGACTCGATCTATTGAGGTCTCGATAGTCTACACACATTCTGACTTTACCATCTTTCTTCGGAACTGGAACGATATTAGAAACCCACTGTGGATATTCAGAAATGGCTAAGAAGCCAACATCAAGCTGCTTTTTTACCTCTTCTTTGATCTTGAGTGTCATGTCGGGTCTGGTCCTTATGAGCTTTTTCTTGACTGAAGGACATTCTTGACAAGAGATGCCCCAAATTTTACTTCTCTTTTGTCAGTTTCAGAACCCAAGTTAATGACATCCACTAGTTCTTTGTATGGTTAAATCTCTTTTTCTTCGTGCTTAAGGAGCCGTGCTAGTTCAGCTGGTAATTCACAATCTGCCTCACTATCGTCTTTATCTTAGTTGATTGGGAATCCAAATTGACAGTTGATTTTAGCCATGTTGTAATCAATAGTTTTGTTTACTCTGCATATGATTAGCTTGTTTTAGTATGCTTTTTTGACAAAAGTGGAAAAAGAAAAAGAAATCTTTTGCCATTTTGTTGTTTTTAGTGAAAAAGGAAAATAACTGAAAGAAAATGGAACACAAGTTTTGCATGCAAAAAGTATTTTTTATTTATTCACATAATACTTTGAAACATGGAGGCCCTTACAAGCTATCCTCTTGTCTCGGGCGAGGACGAGGGATTGAGAAAACAAAATGCATTACATTTTTTCCGAGTATACTATGGGAATAATGGTGGTCGTCCAATTGGGAAGCTTGAACCCTAGAGTACATCTGCATATGAGGCTGGGTGCCCCTGGTTTGCTACCCCTGGACTCTCCAATAACTGCCACAATATGCTCATTTTGATAGTCGGTGTTGCTTAATTTGACCAGGTTGAACTGCTTTTTCTTCTGGCTTGCCTTGCATGCTGCTGGGTGATAACCGATACCAAACCTGTCATGTTTCTCTGCCATATTGACGACCTTACCCCAATCGGGAAGCGGTCATTTCTCCAATGTCTGCTTGGCACTTTTCGCTGAGGATAGGATGGTAGCGGAAGATTGGTTATGATTGATGGTAGCGGAACTGACTTCTTCAAACTATGAATAGTGGAGCGGAACCTCGACGATCCCTTCATTTGTTTCAACATATCTAAAAAAAGAGAGTTCACTGCCCAACAAATCTTCTTCACCATACATAATTACCAGTTTGTCATCAATCAAGTACTTTAGCCTTTGGTGCAATGTAGAGGTGACTTCCCCAGCGGCATGAATCCACGGTCTACCCAACAAACAACTGTAAGCTGGGTTGATATCCATGACTTGGAAGGTGATTCTGAACTGGCAGGGTCCAACACAGATAGGCAAATCGACTTCCCCATTAACCTGCCTTCGGGAACCATCGAAAGCTCGAACGATCAGTGCACTGGTCCTCATCTCGGGCCCCTTAAACTGCAATTGGATTAATGTAGACTTTGGTAATACATTAAGCGAAGAACCAGTGTTAACGAGGAGTCGAGATAGGAGAGAGTCAGTGCATGTGACCGAGATGTGTAGTGCTTTGTTGTGGGCATTTCCCTCAGGAAGTAATTTTGCTTCATTAAATCCCAGATACCTACTGGAAGTGATATTAGCAACCACGTCGTCGAATTGATCGACCGTGATATCTTGCATCACATGAGCGACATTTAGAACTTTCAGCAATGCCTTGCGATGAGCCTCAGAACTCAATAACAAGGAACAAATGATATTTTGGACGGAGTCTGATTCAACTAATCAACAATTTTGAAATCACTTTTCTTGATCAATTTGAGGAATTCTTGGCTTTCCTTAAAAGTGATGCTCTTCTTGTGATCCTCAACTTGTTATTTCTCAACCATCGGCCCTTTACCCTTAGATGTTTCAGATTCTGCAACTTTATTGTCAATTACTTTTGTCAATTTCTCAACCAGTGGCAGGTACAGTTGCCCCTGCCTGTGGAGTCGGAGTAAGAATGACCTTTTCCTTAGGCGGGATAACCGTGGGTGCTGGAGACACCCTAGGAGTGTATTTTGGAGCGAACACACGACCACTCCGAGTCATGCCTCCTATTCCAGCAATGTTGACGATTTCTGTGTCAGGAATGCGAATTTCTTTTCCTTCCAAATACGTTGTAGTCTCATAATTCTAAGGCACTGCCTTGGTATTCTGATACGGGAACAGAGTGGGAACACGGAAATGAATCAGTTGAATCCTCTTGGGAGGAGCTTCATCCTTCTTCTTTCTGTACACAATTGTTATTGGTTCAACTACTGCCACCTCTTCTGCTGCTTTAGACTTAGAGAACTGTATTAAACCTTGATCCATTAGTTCTTGCACACAATCTCTCAGCTTGTCGCAATTGTCTGGATCAAACTCGCATATTGCGCAATCATCATGTACACCTTCTAGAAACCCAAACTGTTCGAGCCTCTATAACACAACTGACATCGGAGTCTTCACCTCTTCAGCCCTTAGTATGGATTCAGCAGTTTCTTCTTCGATCACAGCGTTGACCGCTGTGCCACCGTGGTTTGGCAAGGGATTAGTCTTCACGTTGGGATTTTCCTCGGAGAAAGACAAGATCTCTTGATCAATTAACTCCTGGATCCTCTTTTTGAGAGCCCAACAGTCCTCGGTGGAGTGTCCTATATACCCTGCGTGGAAAGCGCATGTGGCATTAGGATTGTGACTGCGATTAAAGGGAGGAGAGGCTGCTAAGAGTTCTCTTGGTACGATAGCCCCATGTGGATCAAATATGGCACCAGCTCTGCATACGGTACCGGTATCTTATCAAATTTTGGGGACGATTACCAAAATTGCTCCTATTATTCTGACCTCGACTTTGTCCTTTGTTGTCACGGTTATATTGTTGGTTCAGATTTCTCTGAGCGGGTGTTGATTGTTGATTACCTTTCTGCGGTTGGTACTGGAGTGGCGGTTGCTGATATTGAGTTGTGACGACGTATGGATATGGATAATACGGCATAGGGGCCATCAGAAATTGATATTGGGGGCGAGCCCTCGTCGTCACAGCGTTTGCTTCCCCCTCCTTCTTCTTTGTGAAACCCCCATGCAGCCTCTTGTTTGTTGTCTGTGGAGCGGTCGTGTATGTGGTTTTCCCCAATTTCAACCCGTTCTCTACACACTCCTCAATGGTTACGATATCAGCAAAATTTATTGGCGAACTGCCGATCATCTTCTCATAATACAACCCTTGCAGTGTACCCATAAAGATATCAACCAATTCGTTGTCAGATAATGTTGGTCGGACCCTAGATGCCATTTTCGCGCCAACATCGAGCATACTCTTTGAAGGTTTCATTAGATCTCTGTGACTGATTCTGTAATTGAAACCTTGTCGAAGCCATGTCAAGGTTGTACTTACATTGTTTCAAGAATGCCTCAGATAGGTCCCTCCGTGACCGGATCTTTGTTCGTTCCAAACCCATGTACCAATCCAGGGAAGCCCTAGACAGGTTATCCTGGAAGCAATGGATCAAGAGGTTGTCGTTGTCGATGTATGAGGCCATTTTACGGAAGTACATGGTGATGTGACTGCAAGGAAAGCTGAGGCCCTTGTATTTCAAAAGGTCAGGCACCTTGAATTTTTGCGGGAGTACCACGTTCAGGACCAAGCAGAGGTTCGAGCGTCTATGCCGAAGGTGGAGAAACCCTCGATGGCCCTTATTCTTTCGTCCAAGAGCTGATAATCCGTAGGTCTGGCCTGATCAACAGCGGGAGGAGCGACCAGACTGGCCGGTCCGAAGGTTTCTGGAGCAATCCATGTGGGCATGTTTGGGGTAAACCACATTTGAGGCGGGTAAGAGAAACCCGACAGCACGGTCTGGACAACATGAATCTGAGGATACAGTCCTCCAGCCTTAGCATTGGGAGCCTAAGGTGCCCCTGTCTGCACATGCTGGAGTGCAGGATTGGTAGATGCGCAAGTCAACATGGACATGGAGGTTGTCCCAGGATAAACAAATGGAACGACCTGGAACTGACTTGTACTCGCAGGTTGAGCAGTCTGAGAAGGGATTTGAAAATGGAGGTGTGGACCTCGGTAGTCATCCTCAATGTCAGGGGTGTCGTCAGGGACCTGACCTTGGTTAGTTCCGGATTTGCGGCATCGACCGGAGAAGTTTGGACCGTGGGGACTCCCCACGGGAAACCATTGTTTCCAGCAGCAGTAGAAGCAGAGAGAACCGGGTGAGGGAAGAAAGCCCCCCCATTGGCTAGATGAGCAGCAAAGTATGGGGGAATTCCCCAAGGGTAGGCAATATCAAGCCTAGTTGGGTCAGCAGCTGTCGCATTACGCGAAAAACCGGCGGGAAAACAAGACAACAGAGCCGCCACCTGCGTTATTTATCCCAGAAGAGGGAAAGGAAACGCTCAGAGTAAACCTGGAAAAAGCATGGTCTCGCGACCAAAGAGAATGGGATCGGGAGTCGGTTATGCGAAGGGAAGGTATTAGCACCCCTACGCATCCGTCGTACTCGACGGGATCCACGCACAATAGGAAGGAAAATGGTTGCTAAAACACTGCTCAAAATAATCATCCACACAGGCTGAAAGAGACACAAGAAAACAGACAAGACTGACTCGGCAGGACATCGTATCCTGGGCCTACTTAGTCTATCAAGCATAGACATCAGAGTCAAAGTAGTTCGGACTGGGGAACGACACATGCTCGCTAGGATGTCGCATCCTATGCATACGTATCTCCTTTGGACGAAGGAGAATCAGAGCATTCGTAGCTCGGCTAACACGCACGCAACAAACACAGGCAATGGCAAACGTGGAGCCTGAATGCCAATCACTGGGCTTACATCAGCATCCGAACCAAAACACACGCACACTGGAACCCGAATGCCACTCGATGGACTTACATCAGCTTCCGAGCACACAACAAGAAGAAGGGTCTCGATTGCAACTAGGGCAAGAGAAGGGGAGGTCTCAATCGCAACGAGGGCGAGAGAAAGGAATTAGTGTTAGTGGTTAGTCAAACTCGGCAAGACATCGCGTCTCGTGCCTACGTATCTCATCTGGACATGAGAATCAGAGTTGTCGTAGTTCGGCTAAACTATTCCTGTTGGTTTGTGTTTTTTAAGTGGACGACGTCACTACGCAATCTACCGGATGCTCGACCTTTGGAGACTTACTCACCTGTAGTAGAAGGAGTTAACGTATCCATAAGAGGGGATAATGTTTGTTTGTGTTTTAAGAAAGCTCAAACAAGAAAGGAAGTCCTATACGAAGGAACCGTGCTACCTTAATTGACATGCAAACGAGACTACGCGGAGTCTAGCAAACCTAGGGGATACAATCACACCACACAAACATATACAGCATGAAATAAACACACCAACAAGGGGCTCAAACATCAGGATTAGGCTTTAGTCGAGGGGTCATATCAACCTCAACAAACAAGCCTCTGTATCGGGGTAAGGTTAGCTCTTAACCTTGCCATTGAGGGGCTAAGGTGAAGCCAGATGAAAAGTGATGAGGGGTGTGCCTCATTGCTTCTATCTCAAGTCCGAGAGAGCATGTAAATATAAGAAGGTGGGGGAGTTCAGAAAGATGGAACTCTTTCCCCAATTAGACTCGATAGATCTTGGGTTTGGATCTCAATGCTACAACCATGTAATGGGAGCAAGGAGAAGACTCACAGACTAGTGGGGGATAGATTGCTTATCCCTACCTTCCACCAATTGCCTCAAATGAGGACTTTTCCTGCTTGGGACAAATATAAACATACACAAGCATTGCCTCTTAAGGAGGACTTCAGACAGTTTGCCCGGCCCGGTAACAGCCGGGTCTCCAGACTACATGAAGAAGAAAGTGCAATACCTCAATGCTAATTGCTTATAAGCAAAGCAATGCAAGTTCTTAAGAGAACTGAGCAACTAGGGGTACCTGGAAACAGTCAAACAGAATCAGCATCCCAACATAAACAAGACAACAACAATAAGAATCAATCAACAATCAAACAATGATGTGCAACATGTGCATAGCACAAAGGTCAAGTGAACCAAGCCCTACAAAACAAACAATTAGTCAAATGAATTCAACTCAATCGTGTATCAACCTCCTTAAGGCATTAGCTTTTTAACCTGAAAAGTCAAAGTCAAGCTCAAACATAAGTAACTAGACCACTAGGCCAAGCCTAGGGTCCAAAGGAGGGAAAAATCTTAAAACAGCAAGCCAATCATGATCAAAACCAAGATATTTCAATTACAAAGGGATTCCAATTGGTCCCATATCCAAACTATACACCTATTTCAATTTATGCAACATGTAAGGCAAAGGAAGCAAATGTAAACCACATATGAGCAACCAGCAAGATCACATCCAAAAAAATATCAAAACAGCATGGAAAATTCCACAAAAATTATATCCTAAACAGAGGAAATTCAACAAGCTACATGTCAATTTTCATACAATTTGGCCTAGTGGAACTATAGGAATTAATTCAACATGACAAGGCATGCAAAAACACAATCAAATGAAGCTACAAAATGTATGCTAACTTCAATCACATGGTAAACAGTGGCATTAAATGGTAAATGGATGGGACCAAAGCCAATTTGTAGCTTAATGTGTTAGGAACTACTTCACCAAATTTCATATTCATAGGGTAAGGTATGAGGATATGGCAACATATATACAAAAGGTTACACAAGTAAAGCCCTAAAATGCTAGGCAGCACTCAAAAATTCTAATCAATTAGAAAACGGATTATTAAAATCCACAAAAAATCATATGGAAAGTTAACATATCAAAGATATCTCATGAAAAAAATCAAGGCCATAGGCCACAGGGAAGCATGGAAAAATAATTGGGGAACATTGCATGTCAAATTGCTACACATATTATCACACTCAAGTTCATTAAATCATAGCTAAAAGACCAGAGGTCTAAAAAATACAAATCCTATATCAAAAATTCCAGAAATGTGTCAAGGATCTACATCTAAAATTTCATTTAATTTGGATTAGGCATGGTGATTTTATGATCAAAATGGTAGAACATGTAAAATTTGCATACATTGTAAAGACCTCTATACCAATTAAAAATTCCACCAAGCACTATTTTATTTTTTGATTCTATAAAAAAGTAGATGAAAAATGGAGATTAACAAAAAAATCCCCAAATTATTTGGATTATTATTGGTCATTTTATGGTTTTTAGAAGTTTTGAAATATTTATTGGAATATTTATTTTGGATTTTTCAATGATTTAATTAATTAATTGGAGCTAAATGGCAAATGCGTAATAACGTAGTCTGAGGCCAAAACGGCACCGTCCCCATTAAATGAGGTGGCGCCATGCTATTCGCCGGTCCAAAGCGGGAAACACAATTTTGAAATGAAACGCAGGAGGCATGGATCGAAACACGGATTTGGGCGAAGAATTTCCAGAACTCATGAAGCTTCAACGCTGTTCTTGAGTTCTTCATCTGCAGATTAGGTTTCGAGCGAATCTTAATGAAAATCAACAATCCATACGTCGTTGGAACCGGCATGAGCTCAGGATCGTGAATACGCAAGCGATTTCATCCATAAATTAATGTACAGTACAAATCGAACGAAAGAAAGAATTGCATCTAAACTTCAATTGAAGATAACTCGGCCAATTCTTAACGAAATTACAATCCACAACTTGCTACGCAATCTACAATCCACACTCTACAATAACCACTACACAATTTTAGCAATCAGAAGATTCGAATTTAACCTCTTGATGAATGCTACCGTCGGAATCTCGCGCGTTTTGGCTCAATGAATGAAAACAGATGTTGCTCAACGTTGTAGGAGGCTGGTGCAATGTTCAATTTAGCTCAACGAAGTCTGAACAGGTAGAAATTGCCGACTGTCATGTAAATCGCGTTTGCTTCAATGGTGAAGGTTCTTCAAGGATCTTCCACTTTCTTGCTTCAACAGTACACCAACTTCACCTGCATATGATGATCAACCATAGAAGCCGCACAAAAACTGGTGAAATCTTGGTAAATTCTGAAAAAAATGGAAAATGCAAAGTGTGGAAAGTGAGAGAAAAATGAGAGAGTTCTTGAGATTTTTTGTTGAATTTGTGAATTGTGATTAACCCCTAATTCTGTTAGGAATTATCTATATATATGGTACACCTAATCCATCACTTAATCAAGATTAGTGAAAAATGAGATTTTCCAAAATTAAGCTTATGTGCATTTTTGCTCTTTTGCCTTTGGAATTGTTAGAAGCATTGTAGCAGCAATTTTCCACTTTGAACCAATTGCAAATATCATTTGGAAGCTGATAGAATTGGTCTCATGTCCAAATTCCTCATATTTTGCATTTTGGACCATTTTGCCCCTCACTTTTAATTGTTTCACTTCAAAAATGGCCTTTTGCATGAAGCATTTTCAAAGAAATCCAATTATGCACCAAGAAAGTACATATTAAATGGAGTTTGTGCATATAAAGAACTTGCAATTTGGACAATCCATGTGGAAGTTATGGCCTCCTGATTACGGGTCATTTCTGAAATTCACTGAGCCCTAATTTTCCAACCATGCATTGGATTTTCAAGTTCTTGGACTTTTTGGAAAGGTGAGAACAAGATCTTCAACTTTCATGTTGGACAAAATTCCATTTGAAGCTTGTATGATGAAGTTATTTTGAGGAGAAAAAGTTTCCATTTTGGGCAGCTGAAATTACAGGTCACCTGCTATTTTTGGAAATTTTCTGTCTGACCTCCAAATCTTCAACCTTGGTCTTTGATATGTCAAATGAGACTCATATGGACATGAATGAGGCCTTTCAAACCATTTCCCACCTTCCAATCCATAAAATCGGGCACAGTTGACCACAGTTGACTTTCTAGGGTTTCTGGTTGACTGGACAATGACTGGTGACTTCTGAGCATCCAACCTTTGGCCAAATTACTTCAAAATGATCCTTAGACCATATGAGCTTGATAAATCCACCCTAGTGCTTTGTCTCAATGAAAATGGCACTTGCTTGCTTGATTGACTGATTCTCCTGATCAGTTTGACCCAATTTGTCTGAGGAACTTGCACTTGGGCAAATGGACAATGCAATGTTATGCAGTGGACACTGTTAATGCTATGACCTAACATGAAATGAATGTATTCAATGGTAGGGTGCAAATTTGAGGTGCTACAGCTGCCCCTATTCAATCAACTGGGAACCCGAATGGATGAGAGCAACGGCTGTCAGACTTTCAGGGTAAACAGGGATTGAATACCAAGAACCGTAGAAATTTGCACACTGCTGGGAAATTTTCTGTTTTCTTGTTTTCATTGTTTTTTTCTTTCAGAGGTACAAGCACATCCAGACATCGACACACGATGACTGGGATCAGAAATCATCTCAACTAGATGCCAGCGGACAACTAGGAAAAACTCAACGTTTACCAAGACCAACGGAGAGGTAAATCAACTCTACTGGGGATAACCAGGAAAGGATACAACCATACGTCAGCGGACGTAATGGGGAAAAACTCAACGTTTACCAAGACCAACGGAGAGGTAACCAATCATTAATGAATGACTGGAAGGATAGTGATACAATCATACTTCAGCGGACGTAATGGGAAAAACTCAACGTTTACCAAAACCAACGGAGAGGTGACCAGACATCATAGGATGAATGGGAAGGATAGTGATACAACCATACGTCAGCGGACGAAATGGGAAAGACTCAACGTTTACCAAGACCAACGGAGAGGTAACCAGACATCATAGGATGAATGGGAAGACTCGACCAGACGTCATAGGACGAAAGGGAGAAGCTCGACGTTTATCGACACCAACGGAGAAGGAGGAAACTCAACCAGACGTCATAGGACGAAAGGGAGACTCAACGTTTATCGACACCAACGGAGAAGGAGAAAACTCAGCCAGACGTCATAGGACGAAAGGGAGACTCAACCAGACGTCATCGGACGAAAGGGAGAAGGAGAAAACTCAGCCAAACGTCATAGGACGAAAGGGAGAAGGAGAAAGCCACTTCACGAGGGAAAGGCACCACAACCGGAAACCGAATAGGACGTCTACTGGGGATTCTGGCTGGGAAATCAACCAGACATTAATGAATGAATGGGAATAGGGTACACAATCAAACGTTCGCGGACGAATGAGAAAAACACAACGTTTATCGAAACCAACGGGGAGGTAGATCCACTTGGGGAAGGGTACAACTAGACGTCATAGGACGAATAGGAAAAACTCGACGTTTATCGACACCAACGGAGAGGAGGACTCTGAGGGGAATCATCTGGTATTACCAAATGATCTGTGGGGAATAAGCAACTAGACATCATCGGACGACTAGGAAAAACTCGACGTTTATCGACACCAACGGAGAGGAGGACTCTTCTGGGGAAGACCCTGTGGGGAAAGATATCAACTATACGCCAACGGACGCATAGGAAAAACTCGACGTTTATCGACACCAACGGAGAGGAGTACTCTTCTGGGGAGAGAAGGACGCAAACAAATCATCAACGGATAATTGGGAAAAACTCGACGTTTATCGACACCAACGGAGAGGAGGAAACTCCACTAGGGAAGAGACGACGTTACGCACATCGAAAGATGATGTTTACCGACACCAAAGAAATAACACACGCGGGTGCTGACAGGACACTGACATATACATGCCTGGGCAAGGCTACACACTTGCAGGGGATCTCACCGGGGAACAAGGTCACTACAGCGAGCAAACAGGAAGGAACACCGAGGATACCGGGTTGTAGGTATGAAATGGGTGACCGACCAAGCGTGAATTGGCTTGTGCTCCAAAACACTCGACATCCTGAAGAGGGCTAGAAAAGCAGTCTTGTTAAAGGATGGACATCCGATTCCATAGGGAATACGAATCTTACTCGACTGGGGAGGAAACAATCAAAAGACTGACCAGAGAGTGCATGAGATATATTATCTATAGCCGTCAAAACGTAGATAATAATCTCGCATGGAAGATTATCCATAACCAGGTAGTAGGTTGTTAGATGGATAAACGACCGAAAAGAAAGGCATCAGGGTACCAGGACTAGGTATGCAAAAGATGACCAATCAAAAGAGGATAAAGTTGCTAACTCGGAGCAAATATCCTAAAGGAAGGAGAAGACCCACTGGGGACAATACTGCTTGATCAAGGCAAGTATCCAGAGGAGACAAGACTATCAATACCGCCAACTGGGTACTGATAACTGCAAAGAGGGGATTACATCTACCGGTTTGTAGGCAGAAAACCACGGGAACAGAAACCGTCATCAACTAGGATGAGCACAGAGGGTTAACTCCACAACAAGGAGAGAACGTGGGATTTTACAACTACCAGCTGGGTAGAAAACCACGACGATAGGACTTACAGCTACCGGTTTGCAGGTAGAAGCCAACAAACAGAATGAACCACAAAGGCTACCTCTGCTAGGGGATGAAAGTGGGATTTTACAACTACCAGCTAGTGGGTAGAAAACCACAAAGATAGGACTTACAACTACCGGTTTGCAGGTAGAGGCCAACAAACAGAATGAACCACAAAGGCTACCTCTGCTAGGGGATGAAAGTGGGATTTTACAACTACCGGTTGGGTAGAAAACCACAAAGATAGGACTTACAACTACCGGTTTGTAGGTAGAGGCCCACAATTTCCGCTGAGGATAAGATGAATGAGTGCCGGTTAGTGAGCAACTATTCATTTATGCCCCAGGGAGAAACAGGAGACAGCCCAAATAGGCCAATTCAGGATCGATCCGAAAAGGCAGACTGGATCAAGACTCATCCTAATGAGGAAAGAACTCAATAGGGAAAACCCATCCTGAGGGGGAGGGAACGAAAACAACCGTCATCCACGAGGGTATAACTCAGTGGGGAGCGCAGAAGGAAATGACAGACACTTTCTGCTAAAGGGGTAGACTCTACATGGAGAGATCAGACACACCCATATCTTCTAGGGGAATTGTACTGCTGGGGATACCCGCTCGACTAAGGAGTCGCTTGCTGAGAAAACACCAACCTCTCAACCATGCTGGGGAACCTAACTCTGAAGCCGATCCAATGGCGCGATGCTAAACTCTTTCCAACAACCCACTCTCGGCTGGTCACCACTGCCTAGGGCTAATGGACATGCTTGCAATGTTGATGCATGAGTTTTTTTTTTATTTTACACAATGCCCCATGATCATGGAAATGCTATGCACTAATGATGCAATATGCTATGCTTGTCTAAATGATGGATGCATAAAAATACGTCCCCTCCAGAGACAACACCGGGGAACTCCAGGAACTGTGCTGAGGATCTCATTATCACGTCAATTTCCGCCCTGATGGGGGAAGACAATCCTCGCTGGGGATGAACTCCATCGAACCCGAACTGCATGGAGATTACTCTGCTAGAAGAGGCAACCAACCCTTACCTCTACTGGGGATGATTTCACCGGACTCGATCCGCTTGGGGACCTTGCTGGGGAAAACCATCAATACAACCTCTGCTGGGAAGACAGCTTCAGACTTGGAAAACAATCACAACTCCGCTGGGGCTTTGGTAACCTTCAGGCTTGCTGAGGAGGCACCGATCTCGAATCTGCTAGAGAGATGACACTCTCAAACCCATTGGGGAAATACGGCCTATCGGACACGGGCCGCCCTTCGATTCGTCGAACACTGGTGTTCATCACCCTACCACAGTGTTGACTTTCCACTTTTGAGAACTCCCAGGCTCATCTGGACTTTTCTGATTCATCCCACGAAGACCGAGTTCTCGGGATCCACACAAACTTTCCAGTCCATAAACTTTGAAGGGTCTTCTTGATTAAACCTTCCAGGATCGTCGTCCTTCTTTCGTCGTCCTTTCACTGTTCTTCTATCCCTTGCCCCTGGTTGGACTCTGTGGGGATCTTTTTTTTTCAAAAGGCTTCGTATCACCACCTGTCAGCGAATGAAGATATCTAACAGCACCTGCACAAGAGATTGTTAGATAAAAGCGTGCCCCAGGCGTGCCAACACTTCAACATCTTGGTCACTCAAACTTCCGAATAAGATTTCCAGATTTCAATCTTATAAGCATGCATCGGAAGGGACCTCTATGTTTCAAAATGCAAATATTCTTATCAAAATAAACGGATGTTTTCGCAATCAAAGCGGTAATGAAAACAAAAACAAAATTATTTGACTGAACACGCATTTTATTGACTGAAAAAAAAAAGATAGCTCAAAACCGAGCAACACACAGGAAGCAATCCCTAGAAAGAGGTGATCGCGCACAAAAGGAAAAAACCTATCCTATTGGCAATGCGGAACCGTGATCTCATCGGGTTCCAACTTGGTTACACCCCATATGTCCTCAAGACTTTCCGCACTTTCGGCCTTCTGAACCAGACGCTTCCGATCGATCTCTGTCGGAGATTAGCCGAGTCATCTAAAGCTCAAACGATCATGCTAGACGCAGTTGTTCGTTTCAATCCTTCTTTTGCCTGGACCGCCCTTTCGGGTTTCAGTCCACCGGGATACCCATTTTTGCCCAAGTCGCCCTTGTGGGGTTTTCGACTTGCCGGGTGTACAGTTTTTTTTTTTATCCCTAACTTTTGCCCGAACCTTTTCTCTTTTTTTTTCGGTTCGCCGGGATGCCCTTTTTTGCCTGGACTCTTTCATTTTTTGTCCAGCGGGTCTCTTTTTTTTTTCACGAAGTATCTTCTAACTGCGTCCGCATTCACAGGGAATGGAAAATCTTCATCATTCGTGGTCATCGATCACAAGGCTCTGTCAGAAGAGACCTTTTCGACCCCGAATGGACATTCATAACTGTTTATCCACTTGCCCCACGATCGTCTTGAGGAGGAAGGATCCTTTTCAACACCACATCTCTTCCATGCTACCCACGAGGTCCCACTTCTCGGTTAACAACACGCTTCATTTATTGGGTACAACTGGCCCATGACAAGTAACTGTCGAACTCTTTTCTCAATTAGGCTCAACGCGTCATATCGAGTCCTCATCCACTCGCCCTTTTCTAACTTCTCATCCATCTGGACTCTCCACAATGAGATCTAGCCTCCAGCAGGCAATATCACTTCCATCCTGTACTGAATGAGGAAGGTGTTGCCCCAGTAGATGCACGTATCGAAGTACGACACTCAGAATACCAACTTCGTACTCAGCCACCATCGTTGGTGCTTTCAACTGTTATCAGGGAAGCACTAGCTCATTCACTTCAAACTCTCCCCATCAGACATCAAAATCCGTTCGGATTCAGGGTCAGGCCCCTCCTCCGGGATCGGTCACTCTCAATCTTTCGATTTGAGTACCTCGAGATGTCCTCATCAGGGACTTCAAACTTCCTTGTTTGAGAATCATCAATGGGTTGTTGGGCGAGACAACCATACAATGCCCTCATCTTGGTTGCTTTCTGGGAGGTATACCGAATATCGTATTCAGTCGACACCATTTGCCCTCTCGCAACCCGTCCGTTCAACGCTATCTCCTCAAGCACATACTTGGTCAGATCCATTTTGGACATCCACAAGGTGGTATGAACCAGCATACTGTCTCAGTCGGCGAACAGCCTATGCCAAAGTACATCAAGTTTTCTCGAGCAGTGAGTGTATTGTTTCACAGTCGATAAACCTTTTGCTTAGGTAAATTGCATGCTCTTTTCGACAAGACTAGTCATGCTGACCCACCACACACCTCCTAGACCCCTTGAGGGATGTCAAGTACCAAATCAACATTTATTCCTTCCACGGGAGGCATTAGAATCAGAGGTTCCTGCAACTTATTCTTTTTTCATTTTTCCATGCCCCTTGGCAGTCATCATTCCACCTGACCATTGATTTCTTTCTCTCTTTTTTTTCGGTTCAGGCGTCTCTAGTATTGTTTTTTTTTCTTTTTTTTTTTTGCAGGAAAAACCTCGATTCCTCTTTCATTCACAACATGCCTCGGCAGCTTGCTGGACAGCACTCCATAAGTGCACTGACTTAGACTCAACAGTATGAGTTATCTCCACCGGTCAAACAACTTGATCAAGTCCACCGGGTGCCCCTCTTCTGCTTGGGACTTTGTCATCATGTCATCAACATGGCATTCGCTTTCACGATGAGTCATATCATGAAACAAAGTCACCGTAGCCCTTTGATCCGTGGCACCGACCTTCTTCTTCACTAGAGGATAGTCTTCTCTCGATGGTAGCTCGTGCCCCACAACATGGGTATTCCACCCTGGTGTGCCTTGATGCAACCAGGTGAAGATATCAACCTGCTCTTTCAACAGGGCTACCATTCTGTTCTTGACTTGCCTCTGAAGCGGCCTCAACTTTCATTTCCCTTCTGGCCTCGGCGGTACTCGGGATTACCATCTTGATTCGCTCCTCGTGCGGTTGAATCACCTTCTCCTCTTGTTTCAACAACCTAGCTAATTCCAGCAGATCACAATCTTCTTCGCCTTATTCTTCGGCATGATAGATCGGATTGTCGAAGTCATATAGAGGGGTAACCAAATTGTTATCGATGAGATCAGGAGAGTGGTCACTTTTGAGGTCGGAACCAAATAAAACAAAAGGAAAGAGAAAGAAAAACATTGCCATTTTTATTTTATTTTTTAAAACTGCAAAAAAGTGAAAAACAGGGAACACCGCTTTAATCACAAAACATCCATTTATTACTGATGCAAAATATTGCACAATGAAACACATGAGATGGCCCTTACAATGGACCATTACGTTTCGGGCAAAACGTATGGCTTTCATGCAAACAAAATCAAAACACAGAAATACTACACTTCCGGATGAGCGACAGTGGTGATTTTGGAGGCTTTCCAATTGCCTGGTACGCACGACTTTATCCACAGCTCGAGCTCGCGGTCACAGTCGATCTCCTCACTCACTGAACAAGCATGACCAGGAGTCAGCATTCCTGCACTAACAAAGATGTACGGCGGACGACGTCCTCTGTTTGGTCTAGACGACTCTTGATCTGGCCGATAACCGATCCCAAACATGTCTGCCTTTACCGGTGTTGAGTGGATCCATCAGTTTGGATTTGTTGCCCCTAGCAGGATATCTGAGCAAACAAGCTATGCGCACCGGTTGACACCTACAAAACAGCAAATGGGTTAGTATGACTCACACATGCAATGTCTACCCGTATCAGGAATATTCTGTCCTTTGATTCCAGCATCACTAAGACAAATAATTTTTCATCAACAACATTCTGACATCTGGATATCTCTCAACCAGAATCTTAATCAAAAATGGACCCTGAATACGGACAGACATGGGTTGAATGCAGATGAATGCGAAATGAGACCGATGCAAATGCATGAATGCAGGTTACTGTGCCATCAAGCCATCTGAAGACCCATCAAGTCTCTGAACCAGTCACAGTCATCTGAGGGACTAAGTCACCATAAATCCGACTTGGGGAGTTCCGAAATAAACGGAACCGAAGGTTACATCACTATCATCACAGGAACATCCACTGAACGGATGACGGCCAGATCCTCTGAACCGGTACTCTCAAATTCAACCCGGGGATCCGAAATAAACGGAACCCGCAGATAAACCACGGACAGAACTCTGGCGTCCCAGAAATAAGTGTCCACAATTCACAGTCACCATCAGTACCAAGAGTCACCAACAAGTCACCAACAAGTCAGCTACAGTACCTGTAATAATCATCCCCTCCCACTCACGGGTGTCATCTAGGCCAGGGTAAGGTCAAAAGAAACGCAGGATAAACAACCCTTTCAAGAATACCATCCTGTGCACACCAGATGTATGCACCGATGATACCCCATCAGAATCTGAACTGCTCGTGATGTCAATGTTCCGCTAAGTGGCGCATACCACCCGCTTCCCATGAATCACTCTATTCCTAGGTTTCCTAGATTGCACTCATAGCCTGGGTATTGGGCCTTTTACCTCGAGTAACTCCCACCCCCAATCAGAGAAAACACAGCCAGCACAGCAGATGAAATAAATGAATGCAAACATTAATGCACACATTGAATGCAAACAGTAAATGAAATGAATGCAATAAATAACAGTAAATAGCAACCAAAGCCCTAACCTAGAGAACGCTAGGAGAGACTCGCTTAGGGAAGAAGGACCAGCACAGGTCAACTTCTCTATGGTTTCCCCAGCAGAGTCGCCAGCTGTCGCATTACGCGAAAAACCGGCGGGAAAACAAGACAACAGAGCCGCCACCGTGCGTTATTTATCCCAGAAGAGGGAAAGGAAACGCTCAGAGTAAACCTGGAAAAAGCATGGTCTTGCGACCAAAGAGAATGGGATCGGGAGTCGGTTATGCGAAGGGAAGGTATTAGCACCCCTACGCATCCGTCGTACTCGACGGGATCCACGCACAATAGGAAGGAAAATGGTTGCTAAAACACTGCTCAAAATAATCATCCACACAGGCTGAAAGAGACACAAGAAAACAGACAAGACTGACTCGGCAGGACATCGTATCCTGGGCCTACTTAGTCTATCAAGCATAGACATCAGAGTCAAAGTAGTTCGGACTGGGGAACGACACATGCTCGCTAGGATGTCGCATCCTATGCATACGTATCTCCTTTGGACGAAGGAGAATCAGAGCATTCGTAGCTCGGCTAACACGCACGCAACAAACACAGGCAATGGCAAACGTGGAGCCTGAATGCCAATCACTGGGCTTACATCAGCATCCGAACCAAAACACACGCACACTGGAACCCGAATGCCACTCGATGGACTTACATCAGCTTCCGAGCACACAACAAGAAGAAGGGTCTCGATTGCAACTAGGGCAAGAGAAGGGGAGGTCTCAATCGCAACGAGGGCGAGAGAAAGGAATTAGTGTTAGTGGTTAGTCAAACTCGGCAAGACATCGCGTCTCGTGCCTACGTATCTCATCTGGACATGAGAATCAGAGTTGCCGTAGTTCGGCTAAACTATTCCTGTTGGTTTGTGTTTTTTAAGTGGACGACGTCACTACGCAATCTACCGGATGCTCGACCTTTGGAGACTTACTCACCTGTAGTAGAAGGAGTTAACGTATCCATAAGAGGGGATAATGTTTGTTTGTGTTTTAAGAAAGCTCAAACAAGAAAGGAAGTCCTATACGAAGGAACCGTGCTACCTTAATTGACATGCAAACGAGACTACGCGGAGTCTAGCAAACCTAGGGGATACAATCACACCACACAAACATATACAGCATGAAATAAACACACCAACAAGGGGCTCAAACATCAGGATTAGGCTTTAGTCGAGGGGTCATATCAACCTCAACAAACAAGCCTCTGTATCGGGGTAAGGTTAGCTCTTAACCTTGCCATTGAGGGGCTAAGGTGAAGCCAGATGAAAAGTGATGAGGGGTGTGCCTCATTGCTTCTATCTCAAGTCCGAGAGAGCATGTAAATATAAGAAGGTGGGGGAGTTCAGAAAGATGGAACTCTTTCCCCAATTAGACTCGATAGATCTTGGGTTTGGATCTCAATGCTACAACCATGTAATGGGAGCAAGGAGAAGACTCACAGACTAGTGGGGGATAGATTGCTTATCCCTACCTTCCACCAATTGCCTCAAATGAGGACTTTTCCTGCTTGGGACAAATATAAACATACACAAGCATTGCCTCTTAAGGAGGACTTCAGACAGTTTGCCCGGCCCGGTAACAGCCGGGTCTCCAGACTACATGAAGAAGAAAGTGCAATACCTCAATGCTAATTGCTTATAAGCAAAGCAATGCAAGTTCTTAAGAGAACTGAGCAACTAGGGGTACCTGGAAACAGTCAAACAGAATCAGCATCCCAACATAAACAAGACAACAACAATAAGAATCAATCAACAATCAAACAATGATGTGCAACATGTGCATAGCACAAAGGTCAAGTGAACCAAGCCCTACAAAACAAACAATTAGTCAAATGAATTCAACTCAATCGTGTATCAACCTCCTTAAGGCATTAGCTTTTTAACCTGAAAAGTCAAAGTCAAGCTCAAACATAAGTAACTAGACCACTAGGCCAAGCCTAGGGTCCAAAGGAGGGAAAAATCTTAAAACAGCAAGCCAATCATGATCAAAACCAAGATATTTCAATTACAAAGGGATTCCAATTGGTCCCATATCCAAACTATACACCTATTTCAATTTATGCAACATGTAAGGCAAAGGAAGCAAATGTAAACCACATATGAGCAACCAGCA
This sequence comes from Lathyrus oleraceus, assembly GCF_024323335.1. Lineage (NCBI taxonomy): Eukaryota > Viridiplantae > Streptophyta > Magnoliopsida > Fabales > Fabaceae > Lathyrus > Lathyrus oleraceus. The sequence goes on from NC_066579.1 coordinate 145,608,401, forward strand.
AGATCACATCCAAAAAAATATCAAAACAGCATGGAAAATTCCACAAAAATTATATCCTAAACAGAGGACATTCAACAAGCTACATGTCAATTTTCATACAATTTGGCCTAGTGGAACTATAGGAATTAATTCAACATGACAAGGCATGCAAAAACACAATCAAATGAAGCTACAAAATGTATGCTAACTTCAATCACATGGTAAACAGTGGCATTAAATGGTAAATGGATGGGACCAAAGCCAATTTGTAGCTTAATGTGTTAGGAACTACTTCACCAAATTTCATATTCATAGGGTAAGGTATGAGGATATGGCAACATATATACAAAAGGTTACACAAGTAAAGCCCTAAAATGCTAGGCAGCACTCAAAAATTCTAATCAATTAGAAAACGGATTATTAAAATCCACAAAAAATCATATGGAAAGTTAACATATCAAAGATATCTCATGAAAAAAATCAAGGCCATAGGCCACAGGGAAGCATGGAAAAATAATTGGGGAACATTGCATGTCAAATTGCTACACATATTATCACACTCAAGTTCATTAAATCATAGCTAAAAGACCAGAGGTCTAAAAAATACAATTCCTATATCAAAAATTCCAGAAATGTGTCAAGGATCTACATCTAAAATTTCATTTAATTTGGATTAGGCATGGTGATTTTATGATCAAAATGGTAGAACATGTAAAATTTGCATACATTGTAAAGACCTCTATACCAATTAAAAATTCCACCAAGCACTATTTTATTTTTTGATTCTATAAAAAAGTAGATGAAAAATGGAGATTAACAAAAAAATCCCCAAATTATTTGGATTATTATTGGTCATTTTATGGTTTTTAGAAGTTTTGAAATATTTATTGGAATATTTATTTTGGATTTTTCAATGATTTAATTAATTAATTGGAGCTAAATGGCAAATGCGTAATAACGTAGTCTGAGGCCAAAACGGCACCGTCCCCATTAAATGAGGTGGCGCCATGCTATTCGCCGGTCCAAAGCGGGAAACACAATTTTGAAATGAAACGCAGGAGGCATGGATCGAAACACGGATTTGGGCGAAGAATTTCCAGAACTCATGAAGCTTCAACGCTGTTCTTGAGTTCTTCATCTGCAGATTAGGTTTCGAGCGAATCTTAATGAAAATCAACAATCCATACGTCGTTGGAACCGGCATGAGCTCAGGATCGTGAATACGCAAGCGATTTCATCCAGAAATTAATGTACAGTACAAATCGAACGAAAGAAAGAATTGCATCTAAACTTCAATTGAAGATAACTCGGCCAATTCTTAACGAAATTACAATCCACAACTTGCTACGCAATCTACAATCCACACTCTACAATAACCACTACACAATTTTAGCAATCAGAAGATTCGAATTTAACCTCTTGATGAATGCTACCGTCGGAATCTCGCGCGTTTTGGCTCAATGAATGAAAACAGATGTTGCTCAACGTTGTAGGAGGCTGGTGCAATGTTCAATTTAGCTCAACGAAGTCTGAACAGGTAGAAATTGCCGACTGTCATGTAAATCGCGTTTGCTTCAATGGTGAAGGTTCTTCAAGGATCTTCCACTTTCTTGCTTCAACAGTACACCAACTTCACCTGCATATGATGATCAACCATAGAAGCCGCACAAAAACTGGTGAAATCTTGGTAAATTCTGAAAAAAATGGAAAATGCAAAGTGTGGAAAGTGAGAGAAAAATGAGAGAGTTCTTGAGATTTTTTGTTGAATTTGTGAATTGTGATTAACCCCTAATTCTGTTAGGAATTATCTATATATATGGTACACCTAATCCATCACTTAATCAAGATTAGTGAAAAATGAGATTTTCCAAAATTAAGCTTATGTGCATTTTTGCTCTTTTGCCTTTGGAATTGTTAGAAGCATTGTAGCAGCAATTTTCCACTTTGAACCAATTGCAAATATCATTTGGAAGCTGATAGAATTGGTCTCATGTCCAAATTCCTCATATTTTGCATTTTGGACCATTTTGCCCCTCACTTTTAATTGTTTCACTTCAAAAATGGCCTTTTGCATGAAGCATTTTCAAAGAAATCCAATTATGCACCAAGAAAGTACATATTAAATGGAGTTTGTGCATATAAAGAACTTGCAATTTGGACAATCCATGTGGAAGTTATGGCCTCCTGATTACGGGTCATTTCTGAAATTCACTGAGCCCTAATTTTCCAACCATGCATTGGATTTTCAAGTTCTTGGACTTTTTGGAAAGGTGAGAACAAGATCTTCAACTTTCATGTTGGACAAAATTCCATTTGAAGCTTGTATGATGAAGTTATTTTGAGGAGAAAAAGTTTCCATTTTGGGCAGCTGAAATTACAGGTCACCTGCTATTTTTGGAAATTTTCTGTCTGACCTCCAAATCTTCAACCTTGGTCTTTGATATGTCAAATGAGACTCATATGGACATGAATGAGGCCTTTCAAACCATTTCCCACCTTCCAATCCATAAAATCGGGCACAGTTGACCACAGTTGACTTTCTAGGGTTTCTGGTTGACTGGACAATGACTGGTGACTTCTGAGCATCCAACCTTTGGCCAAATTACTTCAAAATGATCCTTAGACCATATGAGCTTGATAAATCCACCCTAGTGCTTTGTCTCAATGAAAATGGCACTTGCTTGCTTGATTGACTGATTCTCCTGATCAGTTTGACCCAATTTGTCTGAGGAACTTGCACTTGGGCAAATGGACAATGCAATGTTATGCAGTGGACACTGTTAATGCTATGACCTAACATGAAATGAATGTATTCAATGGTAGGGTGCAAATTTGAGGTGCTACAGCAGGGACCAGTTAACGGTTCCCAGTGGTTGGCACCACAGTCTCCACCGGAGTTTCGACGGTAGGGCCAACATCAGTAGTATGATTGGTCATCCCATCAGCATGGGTGACATTGGTAGCAGTAGAGGCAGAGACCATCTGAGTTTGGAGAATTTCTAGGATGGTCTCCATGTTTTCCTTGAAGAGGTTCATTTCGCCTTGAACCTGGGCGAGGGATTCGCGGACAACAACATTGTCAGCTTTGTAATCAGCCATTATCCTTGATTTGTTTGAGTGCGTGAAGTATTGATGACGAGCTATCATTATTGTTGTGGAAAAACAAAGAGAGTAAGCATTTTATTTTTTGGAGGCTTATGACAAATAAATGCGTGAATACATGTATGTATGTGAAAAGATTGATGTGTACATTTATCTTTTACATTCTATTCAATTTTTGTAAAGGAAAACAATTCCAAGGAATTCGTGAGTTGGTTTATCTAACATAAGCAAATACAAAGCATAAAGAGAGACAGTTTATGAATCCAATAGCCGAAAAACTCTTTTATTCAATATCGAGAAGGCAGAATACAAGTACATGTCAAGGAACTGCCCACTGGGCTACAAGAGTATCAACATTGACCCTATCAGACATCAACCTAGTGAATTACAAATCAAACTTAAAGAGCAGTAATTAGAAACATCCTGATAACAACTCTTCATAATAAGTCTGAGACTTCGGGGAGAGGCATGCGCCCCATTTTCCCAATATTGCACTCCCTTCAGGTTGTAGGTCATGATCAAGTTAGCTTGAAACGCTGCTCACAACTGTTTTCTCTCGGTTAGGGAGATCTTTAGGATGGCCATTGACTTGTGGAAGTAGGATGGTGTCTTCCAGGTTCTTATGTGATTGCTCTCTTAGCTCGCGAATCTCTTCCAGTCTCTAGTTTAGCTCGTACCGACTCTGGCGAAGGGTGACTTCTAGCTTCTTGGTGCGGCTTTGCTCATCCTTCAGTTCTTTCTTGCAGGCTTCTAGAAGACTTTGGAGTTTCTTGGTTTGTTCCATATGATCGAGCTCCGCTTTGCTAGCCCGGTATTGAGTTTCAGCTAATTGCTTCTTCTTGGATGTCAAACTGGCATAAGTCCCTTTGAGTATGTCACCCACTTTGATTATTTTGAATACCTTTGTATGCACCTCATCATCTGCTTGACGAACTCTATCTCTCTTCTGATTCAGATTGAACTTCAAAGTTTCTTTCTCCAAGGAGATCTTATCAAGTCTAGATTTGAGGTCGGCATTCTCTTTCTCTAGAGCCTTGATAACCTTTTTCAATTCATCGATTTCAGAATTTTGATGGATTACTGGTTCAAGAGGCTTGACATTCATGGAAGGTTCAGGCGGAAACGGCAACAAAATCTCACTAACTCTGTCTTTGACCCATCTGGTGTAAGCTTCCTTCGCAATGCAATTCTTCTTACCCATTTCTGCTTTTCCTTGAGGACAAATTGCTCCCCAAGCCTTGACAATCTTCTTGACTAGTTCTGGCTCTTTGACCCCTTCATATAAGACGAAACCTTCTACACTCTTGAGATCAAGCTTGTCCACCATAGGGTATCCCAATTGTCGTAGTGCTAACTGAAGGAGAAGAGCGATCCAAAATACCGCGGAATTTAAAAATTTCTCCTTTAGTGATCCTTACGAATGGGCATGATCAGTGATAGAATCTTTACCTCTTGTGGCAATTGAAACCTTTGATGCAGATTTAAGGAGCGATCATGAAAGTTGAATGGTGACAACGCCTCTACTCACTCCACACGAACGAATTCCTTCAATCTCAACGCTAGCTTCTACGAATGAAGGCTTTGAGTGAGTGAGTGAGTGAGTGAGTGAGTGAGTGAGAGAGAGAGAGAGAGAGATAGATAGATAGAGAGAGAGAGAGAAAGAGAGAAACAGAGAGAGAAACGAAATTTCAACTGCACAAATGCTTCTACACAAGGGTTCTATTTATAGAACCACTTGTGTGGGTTGCAAGCTTAAAAGCTCACTTAAGTGTATGTTGCCCATATCTTATAATATGCCAAAATCACTTAAGCGCGTGGTACCTTACCATATTTCATATTCTACTTAAGTGCACCGTACCTTACAATGTTCTATAATTCACTTAAGTGCACCGTACCTTACGGTGTTCCTTATTTACTCTATCTCTCATCAATCCGTCCTTTTGTGTGTGACCTTGTAGGTTTTCGCGACATTAGCAATTATATTAAATCACGTATTTAACATAATAAACAGTGAGCGGTATCTAGCAACACATCACTACTACCCAAGACACGAAAATGTCATGTGATTTGACAAATCCTTTTGTGATAATACTTATGTGTATAATTACCCTTTTGTCCTTATGTCTATATTGAACACATGGCATAAACCGTGTCATCCTTGTCCAGTTCAATATTGGGCCCGTAGACATTTATCTTGTTACACAAGATGGGAAAATTCTAGCTAGGTCACTCATGTCCCTCAACATGCTTCGGGGAGTATCCATAAACTGTCTTTATGGTCATCCAGTTACATACAACGTTTGATCAGCAATAAAGCACTCGACTCTACATCTAGGTTCCATAGTGGTTTCAGGTCGAATGGTGGTATACACCACTATCACCATGAGAATAACTTATGACACTTTACATAACATTCTATATAGTATTCTCATAGCGGGTCAATCCAGTATAAATATTACTCTTAATATTCATACCTATGTTTAAGATTTGATAACTCCTTATCCATGATCTATTTGATGTGATCATCAGTCTATGTACATAATAGTCTTAATGCTTTAATGTTATCCCATTTTACAACAAAGCTCGACTACATATACTTTAAGAATAATGTCCTTGTGTTTAATTGGATCTCATGATTAAGTCACACTTGATACATTAAATAGACTAGCTATTCTAGGGACTTTATTAAACAAACATAATAAAGAAAAAGCCTTTTATTATTAATAAATAATTTGATACAAGTACCAAAAGTATTGGCCTCTAGGGCTTACACCAACATTAACCTCGGATTGTAATTGATTCCCCCTTTTGTACCAAGAAGAGGTACATTAGGAAAATCTCCACAGTTGAGGATAAGCTTGACACCGTTGTAGATTCCAGAATACCAAGAAATGTCTTTGGCATTCAAGGACATGATCCATTGGGACCACTTCAAGTTGTCCTTGTTCTCAACAAAAGGGCCTTTGCTGGGTAGATGCAAAATAAACCACCTATACAACAAAGGGGCACAACAGATGATGGTTCCTTTCTTCTTCTGAGTCATAACATGGATGGAGTAGTAAGTATCAGCAAGAAGAGTAGGAATAGGATTCAAAGTTAAGAAGATATGAATAGTAGCCAGATCTACGAATTCCTCCATATTCTGAAACTTGGAGGTGAAGGCTAGATTGGCGTTGAAGGCCGTCCAACTCCCAGCTTTGGCGAAGGTAATAGCTTTGTCCACTAGAAACTTGGAGGTGAAGTCGTGAATTCCACCCTTAGGTTTCGAGTTTAGTTCCACTTCCTTCTTTCCTATGTGGAGAGCTTCAACAAGGTCTTGATATTTGGGAAGTTCCTTAGTGCGAACATAAAGCACTTGGTTTTTGATCCTAATACCCAAAATGTGTGAATACTCTTCCAATGTAGGTGCCAACTGGTAATCTTGGAATGTAAAGCATCTCAACGAAGGATCTTAGAATTGCACCAGAGTGTGCACAATAGTGATGTTGACTTCGGTGTTTAGAATTCCCAAAAGGTTACCGTAAGACGCCTTTAAATCATCTTTGATCCCCAGATCTAAACGTGCCCCAAGTCCTCTCCAGACAGCCAACTGAGGTTCCATGAACTTATAATTGTGAATGTTCTTTCTCTCGGAATTCATGCTTCGCTTTTAGTGCTTGGTAAACAAACTGGACTCTTAGATTCCTGGAAAAGAAATGCACATGCAAAAAATTTGTCATGATGAATGATAATGTAATGATGGGATGATATATGTCAAATGGATTGAAACTCTAGTATGTTCTAAACGATTTGTATATGCCATTTGTTGCAAGTTCAAAGGTTCGATGTAACATGAGTATCAAGGTAGGTAGAGTCTATGGTTTCCTGCAATAAAAACCCATATCCCCCTCACAGGTGTGGACTATTCTCCAAGGTGGTCCCTAGAAGGTCTCCTAGATTCATCGACTCGAAATGGAAATACCCTACCGTAGTGAATACTCATAGGACAAAGGTACTTCCAAGTGAATCTAATCTGGGTGTGGCTCTCGTGACAACCCAACGTGCGAAACGCAGGCGTACACGACTATCCACGAGTCTAACCTATGTGTATACTAAGCTCGGTTATAGAATTTTCCTCTCATGTAGTCTATCTCATCCCAACAACAACACAACAGACAATATCCATAATATAAAGCGAGTAAGAAATGCGATAAATAAAAGCAAGTAAATTTATAAAGGTAAGCACCTAGAACTAGCGAGGGAACAACCTAAACTAGGCTCGACTCCTTTTTGCGACTAGGAAGTACTCCAAGTAGCGAAGTATCCCCAACAGAGTCGCCAGCTGAAGCTAGCGAAAATATACCTGAATGTATCACACGTTCGAAAATACAACAGAATCGCCATCGGACTTTTTTTATCCCCAAAGGGAAGGGAAAACATCGATAAAACCCGAGGGAACGAGATATATTGGGTAAGGAAGTCGGTTATACAAGGGGAAGGTATTAGCACCCCAAACATCCATGGTACTCCATGGGAACCGTTTTGATTGTTCTCGCTCGAATAGGTGTGATATCTAAAGATTACTCGTAAAAGAATGGGGAAAGGAAAGGAATAGATAAAGTGCTCGATGAGGATTGGGGACCTCATGCCTACGTATCCTCATAGTGCAATGACGAATTCAGAGTTTCGTAGTTCAAGGAACTAGAGGCGGGAGATAAAAAGAAGTGTGATAATAATATGGTCTAAACCAAAGGATTGTATGATTTGAACTCCAACAAGGGTGAAAAGATGAACCCAAGAGTAAACAGGTATGAACTAAAAAGTGAGGGCCTACAGCGCTGTATCATTGTATCGGAACAACCGAAAAGGAGAGGAATTATGTGTTTGGGTTAAGGGCTAAACAACTCTCGTTTCATAAGGAGGTACAAGATGGAGCGCAAAGGTATTGTGTATTTGGCTCAAAGGATAAGTGTATCGCATGGAGTGAACGAAGGTAGAATAATGAATGCATCATGGAGATAAACGGAATGAAGTGACCGAAGTCACAAAATGGGATATTTGGTGATAAGTGACTGAAGAAATATTGTTTGAAATCGAAAGGTGAAAGTGTATTGGAATCCATAAGAGAAATGAGATTTCTACCATAGAGGGAAATATCTTTAACCGCTATGTGGACTAGTAGGCCGCCACTATAGGATGTTTATCTAAAAAGAAGGAATTAAGTGTTTGGGTTAAGGGCCAAACAACTCTAGGTAGAAATGTAGACTATTAGTTAGGCGTCCTAAAAGGATATGTATGGAATTCCAAAGAAAGTGTATTTCGACGTCAAAGGAATAATATGTCACTAGGTGAACGATTTATGATCGAAGGTAGGTAATGAATCGTGAAAGATATGGATGATGCCCTAAGGCGAAGGAGGAATAATTATAAATATGCTTGCCAAGGATTCACATCCTCGTGCCTACATATTCTCATTGTGCAATGAGAAAGTCAGAGCAATCGTAGTTCGGACCTACGAGAATAAAGGGAGAGACGTTTGTCTAAGCAACGGGGACTCACAAGATAAACACCTCTTCAAGGAAGTATTGCATTACTGGAATGCAAGGAGTAGTGTATCACTTGCTGGGGAATCAACAATTCGAGATCAAATAAGGATAATATCTTGGATCCAAGAGAAGGATAAGCTCTTAATCGAAGAGCAAAGTGGCGTCTTAGCCGAAAAAGAATGAATTAAATGTTTGGGTTATGGGCCAAACAACTCTCGATTGATAAGATGGGTTGTTATTATCGTCCTAAAAGGATAGACAAGAAGTACAAGGAGAAGTATGATTGATCTAAAAAAGATGGCATGATTACATGAATGGAGAATGACCGATTGGGTGATAAATAAGATATAGATAAGATATAGCTCGCGAAGAAACTAGTTTCTCCTGCCTACGTACCCTTATAGTGCAATAAGGAAATCAAAGCTTTCGTAGTTCAGCCCACTAGGGGTGAAAACAAGATGATTGAAGCCAAGGAAAGAAATGAATGATTGAAATTGAAATTATTAGAATGGATAGACTTGATAGCTACTGGATGAGAATCACACTAAAGTCTATGGGTAAAGGTGGATACGATAAGCGACGAGCCAAACTTCTCGCACCTAAAGATATCCAAAATGAGTGTAGGAAAGCTTCAGTCTCGTTCCTTATTTACCACTTAAGGCTCGTGGCATGTAACTCTTGTCTTAACTTTCAAATGGAAAGAGGAGAAACTTTATGGTTGTTTCTTGTATTGGTGAAGACCTTATCAATCGTTCGATTCAAATTGCACTAAAGTCTATGAATAGAGGCGAATACGATGAACGCTGGGTCATACGTCCCATACCCAAAGATGCTCAGAATGGGGGTAGGAATACTCCAGTCCCACTCCTTCTCTATTGCTTAAGACTCGTATCGTACAAATCGATTCATGTTTGATAAGTTGTTGATGTAGTCCTTGCTTTGTTGTATTTCTTTGTAATGAGAGAAACTTGTCAATCGTATGATTAGAATTGTGCTAAAGTCTATGAATAGAGGTGAATACAATGAGCGTTGGGTCATACATCCCATACCCAAAGATATTCAGAATGGGGGTAGGAATACTCCAGTCCCACATCTTCTCCATTGCTTAAGACTCGTGTCACACACTTCTAACTTTGATTCCACATGTTCTTGTAGTTTCCACCTTTGATGTGCTTGAATAATCTGCTGCTTGGAATGACTGAGGATGCCTTGATTGAAGATCTTGTCTTGAGGCCTTGAGCTCCATAGCTTGGAAGAAAAGTCTTATTAAGTGACCAAGGGTCTTTTGGTCACTCAATTTAGACTGTGGAATTATACAAGTTCAAAGGATTTAATTGATCCAAATTGCTTTTGACCAATTTAACCATGGTTTTTTTTGTTTTTAGGGAATTAGGTCAATCCTACTCTGGAAGTTAGTAATTGTTAGAAACTACCCTAAGGGATCATGCCTTGATTGCTTAAAGTTGATTAAAAAATCTAAGTTAGAAGCCCTAAGGGAGCATGTACATATTGATCAAAATATTGATAAAAAAACCTTATGTATAAGTCCTAAAGGGATCTACAAATGTTAGGAAATGATTGAGGTTCTATGTCAATTTCTAGTTCTAATGGGTTCATGTCATTCTATCATTAAAATAACAATATAAGCCCATAAGGGCAAATCGGTCATTTACAAAATATGTCAAAATATCACAAATCAAATTCTAACCATGGCCTCAAGTTGATTAAATCCTAAAGATTGATCTTAACCTAATGTTAAATATGGTATTATTCAAAATTCAATCAAAGGTCTAATTATCCCTAATTGAAATCTAATCAAAGTCCTAATTAAAATCCTAATTAAAACCCTAATTAAATCTTTATGAATATCCTAATATCCTAAAATCAAGATTTTAATTCCTAATTGTCAATTATCAACCTAATTAATCTAATATTAACCTAATTGATCTAATTACAAATTGCAAAAAAAAAAAACAATTAAGAAAGTAAAAGAAAATGCAATTAATTGGGAGGTGTAGACTAGGAAATGGGGTGAGAAATTGAATTTGCCTAATGGGCTGCAGACAAGCTCGAAGCAGTTTTTTGTCACAGGATGCATATTCCAAAAACAAGGTGGGGGGTGTAAAACAAAAAACACATGGGATGCGTCTAAGCCCAATGCCAATTCATTCATTGCCTGGGGTGTGTGTGTTTAAAACGCAGGGTGAGACAATCAGAAAGACCAATGGGCTTTGCTAATCCCAATTTCATTTCCTTCACTTGCCATTGGGGGGGGGTGCACTATAAATAGAAAGGTATGAAACATAATTCAATGGGCTTTGAACAAGCTGAGCCCAAATTTCATCCATGTTGACTTGTCCAAGTCAACAGATTTGAACTGAACCTCATTGCGCGCTAAACTTTCTCCTTCGGTCTCACCGTCCGTTTACCACAGACCACCATGCTGGCGGCTGTCGCCGGAGGAGGTGGTGGCCTAACCCTAAATTGTCACCACCATTGGATGCACAAATCCATGTTGGACATGAATATGGTAATGGATTTAGGAAACGGTTGTTGGATTGGTAGAATTGAACAGAAATGTGGAAGAACCCTAACTTTCTAAATTCAAATTAAATGGCGCTTGGCACGAACTGGTCTCTACCACTATGGGGCTTGCACTTTCTCCCCTAGATACTACACTCTGGTAAGCTTAAAGTTGGAGAACTTCACGAAAGAGGAACAACTTACCGGAGAAGGCGATCGGAAAATTCAACAGGTGAGTTCTTAAACTTGATTCGTCCTCTTCTTCTTCCTCTTTCTTCCTCTTCCTCTTCTTCTGAACTTGGGAACAATGAATTGAGATTGTTGTGGCTTAGCTTAAGCAGTTTGAAGCTTCAATGTAAAGCTTCAATGGATTCTAGGAAAGATAGCTTTGAGTAAGGTGAGGGAAGAGAGGTTGCAGTAGTGAGAGTGCAGTTTCGAGCAAATGCCAAGGGTGGTTGAATGTGAATGGTGAATTCTTTAAATATAAGTGAGGTCTGGAAATTTGGTTAGGTTTGGATTTAGGTCTGGAGTTAGTTAGGGATGGCTTGGAATCAGTTGAACTTTGCTCACTAAGTTAACTGAAAACTCAGTTAGTTAGGAAATGGAAACTCAGTTAATTTAGTTAGTTTATGTTGGTTAATGTGTGAATGATTTTGACACTTGAAACTGGCTATTGCAGGTTGTGGTTGAATTGCAGTCAGGTGGAATTGGGTTGGTAACCTATTTAACATGTCGCAGGTTGTACTTTTAATATGCTCATTGTAGCAATTGCAATTTGGATTGATGATTGGCTTGTTGTTCAAATGGCTCATAGCAAGGTAACAAGAGAACTTATATACAACCTGTCTAAATCAAAATTTATTGAACTCCCTCTGCATATTTTGCTTGTGATGTCAATTGTTGTTAACATTTAGGTCAGGTAGCAAATGGTCAAAGCATAACAGGGCCTTGTAAACTGCAAATGGTTGGCCTATTTATGCTGAGCCACAATCCTGCTTCCAATTGCCCCATTGGTTCTTGCCATGCTAGATTATTCATCCTGCTGGTTTGTAGTTCATATCTCTGTTGCAACTTAGAATGGTTTTCTTTTTCTTGGTCTTATGTAGCATATGCATTTTTCTGACCTTGCATTACATTGTCTTGCTAGGTTCATAAAGTATTCTAATTGACTGCAGTAGGTTAAGTGAATGGTCCATTTGGTTCTGCAGTACACTACATCTCTGGCATGGTCTGCTTCATGAAGTATCTTGGTTTAAGTAGGATGTGGTCTTGATTTGGCACAGTTGCCCTGTGATGTCGAATCCTGGTAGTGAGCAGCAGGTATGTTGTAGCAGACCTTGCAAAGTGCAGGTTGCAGCAGATGGTTGTACACACCCTAGTAAGTTTTTGAATGTCAGTTGATGTACCATGCTTTATTTGTCATTTTATGTATTGTGTGGTGTTGGATTTGTAGACCAGTTAATGGTATGCTTCTCAAAGCTCCAACTTGGCCAATGTTCCTGCACTAGTTTCTGTAGCATGTATGATATTTGTGAGTTGTTAGCTTCAATCCTAGCCTTGTGTTGTTCTTACCTTGGTTTTGCTTCATGTTATGCATAACTGAGTTTGTCATCTGTGTTGCATGACAGGAGTTTGTATTCAGTAGCTTGCATCAATGTGGTTCTGCAGTTGGTAGGTTGGTTTCATGTTGTAGCAACACTTTGTGTTTTGTCATGGCTTTTGTAGCAGTAGGCACTTTGTGGACTTGCAATAGGTATTGATGACCATTGTTGTTATGTTTTGTAGCAAGTCTGGATTGGTTGCAAAGTTGTAGGCTCACTCGACTATGTATGCTTCTGTTATTGGTTTGGCATGTTTCAAGTTTACAGATAGGTCCATAAGCCTGATGGTTGCAGCTGGTATGTTGAATTGTCTGGCCAATTCTCATTGTTCAGTAGCAAAGTGGATAGTTTGTGGCAAGGTTTTCATTTGCTGGCTTTTGTTCATATAACATTACTTCACATGGTCCATAGTTATGTAAAATTCCCTTTGCTCGAATTCTTGAGGATGTCATGACTTTGGTTGGTTTGAAGTGGTTATGACTTGCTCTTTTTGTGTGACTTGGCTGGTCTTGTAGGCATGGCATGAACATGAACATGGTTGGCCAAGGATAACTTACAATTGTTGGTCAAAAATTCACTTTTCTTTGTATTCCTCTTGTAAATGGGAATTGAATTGATGATTATGGGTAATTTTAGGGTTTAAGGATTTTGGGTTGACTTTGGTCAAAATTGACCAAAAAGTCAACTGTTGACCAAAGTCAACAATTGGTCAAAATTGTCAAGACTTGTAAATTTTCATGTAAAATCAAATATGATGGTTTAGAATGGTGTGAAATGGATTGAAATGGTTTGACAAATGGTTTGAAGTTGGTTTTACAATTGGTTTATTTTATTACTTGAATGCTTGACTTTGAAAAGAACATGACTTGACTGGTAATATATATTAACATAGTTTATGAACAAAGCTGTGAATTGAGGCAATAAGATTAGGGTTTGAATGAAACATCCATGAATCAATGAGCATGATTTGCAATTAGCTTGTGACACAAGAGGCTTGGTTATTTGGATGGATTAGACCAAGTACTTTGATAATAGGTGAAGATTGGGTGTCATGGATGCAAAGTCAAGCCACCAAGTCCATCTGATTCACCATCTCCTTGATTAGGGTTTCCATGAATCTTACCCCTCATGAAAGTCTTTTGAATCAAGTCGTATGTTCCAACCATCAGTGCTAGGGTTTGTGTGCGCCTGCATTAGGGTTTTGAAGGCCAAGACAAGGCCTAGGGAAGCTCCATGAGACCCCATCATCATATCTTGAGGAATTAGGGTTTCACAACCCCCATGCTTGATGGGGTAATCAGACCATGCCTTTGAATCTTGAGCTCCACACAAACCCTAGCTTTACAAGCCCAAGGTTTTGAATCCATGGTGATCCATTAGTGAAGGAATGATGCATATGAATGAATTATGAATGTATGCAAGTGATCCCCAAGCCAAGTGGTTGGATGAATAATTAGGAAAATTGGAGGGCAAATTTTGGGGTACAACAAGAATGTTATGCAAAGTGTCATAAGTTATTCTCATGATGATATTGGTGTATACCACCCTTTGGCCTAAAACCATTATGGACCCTAGATGTAGAGTCAAGTGACTTATTGCTGATCAAACGTTGTCCGTAACTGGATGACCATAAAGACAGTTGATGGGTACTCCACAATGCATGCTAAGGGACATGAGTGACCTAGATGGAATTTGCTCATCCAGCATAACAGGATAAATGTCTAAGGGCCCAATATTGAACTGGACAAGGATGACACAATCTATGCCTTCTGTTCAATATAGACATAAGGGCAAAAGGGTAATTGTACACATAAGTATTATCACAAAAGGATTTGTCAGATCACATGACATTTTCGTGTCTTAGGTAGCAGTGATGTGTTGCTATATACTGCTCATTATTTATTATGTTAAATACGTGATTTAATATAATTACCAATGTCGCGAGAACTTATAGGGTCACACACAAAAGGACGGATTGATGAGAGATAGAGTTAATAAGGAACACTGTAAGTGTAGCGGTATGAAATTCTAGTATCAGATATAAGATGTCGAAGGTAATGTCACGACACTAATATCTGTTAACACAAACAGGATAAAGATACAGAATGGTAAAGCAAAAGACACAAGTAATTGTTAACCTAGTTCGGTGCAACTCACCTACGTCTGGGGGCTACCAAGCCAGGAAGGAAATTCACTAAAATAGAATCAGTTCAAAGACTCTCCGTACACTTCAACAAGTTATAGTTTTTCTCACCTAATCTCTACCCGTGCAATTTCTACCTAAGCATTCTTAGATATGAGAACCCACTCACTTCCCTACAATCACACCAGTGATTTTAAACAACAATCCCTTGAGAAAAGAAAACATTTTTCAATAACACACTCTTGATTTTACTTCACAATTTCAATCAAGAAGACACACACTTGATCTTGCTTCACAGCTTTGATCAAGTAGACACACACTTGATCTTACTTCACAGCTTTGATCAAGTAGACACACACTTGATCTTGCTTCACAACTTTGATCAAGTAGACACACACTTGATCTTGCTTCACAACTTTGATCAAGTAGACACACACTCTTGCTTAACAGCTTTAGAGTGACAAATTACAACCACAAATCAGTCCAATTCAATCATCAAAAGATGACTTGAATGACTTACAAGTCTCACGACTAAACAGACACAAACCCTAGCTCTCTCTCTATATTTCGCTCAGTATATGGATTGTGTTGTAAAACAGGTTTTCTAAGTCCCTTTTTATAGAAGCTTGCAACTGGGCTTGAACATCTTGAAAACCCTAAATCTATTTTCCAATTAAATCTTTTCATAACAGCTGGTTAGATCTCCTTGGAAAATAAGTAAATCAGGTTGTAATCCATGATTGAATGCGCCTGCAAATCAGATCTTCAATCATACATAGATTGCCATTAATTGTGCAATCACAAAACACCAGACATTCATACCGAATGTTCTGTGTACAGGATGTCATGACATCGGGTTTGACATCCTGGAAAAATCCTACATAATTCCATAATTCCTTTTATAACTTCCAGTAGGTACACAAACATCAGATGTCATGACATCGTGTATGACATCCCGATACAATCCTGCATAATTATGTTTTTCCATTTCAACTCCAGCAGGAATACATTATCAGAAGCCATGGCATTGTATATGACATTCTGAAACAATCTTGCATGATCATGTTCTTGAACTCCAACAGGTACATAGGATATCTTATGTTAAGACATCACACATAACATCTTGTGAACTCTCTTTGTTTTACCAAAATTGCTGCCAACACATAGAACCAACAAACTCCCCCTTTGGCAAATTTTGGCTAAAACATATATCTATCCTTTTTGTTCACAAGAAAACTATCAGCAGTTAAACAACAGTTTAAACAGCAGCAGAAGCAAACACAATTACTAGATATAGCTACTAGTAATACACACATGCACAAGGGTACTTCTCCTCCCCCTAAATTTGTGCAACAGAAACAAAATTACTAGTTATGGATGCAACTAGTAAGACACACAAATGCACAAGGGTACTTCTTCTCCCTCCAAATCTGTGCACACATCAAACAACTCCCATGAAAATAATAGCTACTGTAACCATAACACCTGTAATAGCCAGAATATCATTCTGACATCTGCTTCACCATCAACACCTGTGCACCACATCAGACATCCCCTTTGACATCTGTGAACAGAAAACTCTCTTCAGCTACATATATCTCACAACTCCACAACTGCTTCCACATCAACTTCCACATCAACACTTCTCCCCCTTTTTAGTCAAAATTGACCAAAGGTGACCAATTAGACAAAATAAATGTCAATTAGCCTATCAGAGAATGTCAGATCAGATGTTATAACATTAAACATGTTAAAACATAATAGTTAGGCAGTACAAACCATCATCATACACAACTGTGATAGCTGAGATAATGAACAAATCCAAGGAACTCATTAAGAGCCCAAAATATTACAAACAAGCATCAATGAGGACTACCACAAATTACACCTTTAAACAGAAAACAATAAAAACTTCATTCTTCCAAACATCAGCACCAGAACAACTTCCAAAACATCAGTCACAACAACCACACATTCTTCACAACACACCTCACACAGTCAGAAATATCCTCTGGGATATTAACCACAAACTCCTTTGCTTGCTATAGGTTCTCCTGAACACAGATCCCCAACTCCCCCCTTAAATATTCAAATTGATTGGCATCCAAAGCTTTAGTAAAAATGTCAGCTAATTGCTTTTCAGTAGTAACATGCTCCAGAGCTATGATCTTCTCTTCAACAAGTTCTCTAATGAAGTGATGACGAATTTCAATGTGCTTTGTCCTGCTATGCTGAATAGGATTTTTGGAAATATTTATAGCACTCAGGTTGTCACAGTATAATGTCATGACTTCTTGTGTGACATTGTATTCAGACAACATTTGCATCATCCAGACCAGTTGAGAACAGCTACTCCCAGCTGCTATGCATTCAGCTTCAGCAGTGGATAGAGATACACAATTTTGTTTCTTGCTGAACCATGAAATCAGATTGTTCCCCAAAAAGAAACATCCTTCAGATGTGCTCTTCCTATCATCAACACTTCCAGCCCAGTCAGCATCACAATAACGAGTTAGCATAAATCCAGATCCATGAGTATACAACATCCCATAGTCACTGGTGCCATTGACATATTTCAGTATTCTCTTTACTTGGTTTATGTGACTGACTTTTGGTTCAGCTTGATACCTAGCACAAACACCTACAGCAAATGCAATGTCAGGTCTGCTTGCTGTGAGATATAGCAGACTACCTATCATGCTTCTATATAGACTCTGATCTACACTGACACCACTTTCATCTTTGGAGATTTTCACATGAGTAGGAGCAGGTGTCCTTTTATGGCTTGTATTTTCCATGCCAAACTTCTTCACAATGTTCTTGGCATACTTTCTTTGAGATAGAAAGATAGAGTCTTCCATTTGTTTGACTTGTAGCCCAAGAAAGTAGGTCAGCTCTCCAACAAGACTCATCTCAAACTCAGATTGCATTTGTCTAACAAAATGTTCAACCATCTGATCTGACATCCCACCAAATACAATGTCATCTACATATATTTGTGCCACCATGAGCTTCCCTCCTTCATTCTTCACAAATAGAGTTTTGTCAATACCTCCTTTCCTGTATCCATTGTCAGTGAGGAACACTATGAGTCTCTCATACCAAGCCCTGGGAGCTTGCTTTAATCCATAGAGGGCTTTCTTCAATCTGTACACATGTTGTGGAATATTTGGATCTGTGAATCCTTTAGGCTGTTCAACATATACTTCTTCATTTAAGTAGCCATTCAGGAAGGCACTTTTTACATCCATTTGAAACAGTTTGAATTTCATAATACATGCCACTCCAAGCAACAATCTAATGGACTCAAGGCGAGCTACAGGAGCAAATGTTTCATCAAAGTCTACTCCTTCAACTTGAGTATATCCTTGAGCTACTAATCCAACTTTGTTTTTAGTAACAACCCCTTGTTCATCAGATTTATTCTTATATACCCACTTTGTACCTATGACATTTACTCCTTCAGGTTTAGGAACCAATTCCCATACTTCATTCCTGTTGAATTGGCCTAACTCCTCATGCATGGCATTGATCTAGAACTCATCAGTCAAGGCTTCCTTGACATTTCTGGGTTCAACCTTTGACACAAAGCAGCCATGTGAGATCACTTCCCTTGATCTGGTAGTGACTCCTTTATCTGGATCTCCTATGATAAGATCTTTGGGATGATCCTTCCGAATTCTGATAGAGGGCCCCTTGTTGATTTTGTCATCTTCAGGTTCAACTTGAGGAGGTTCTCCTTCCTTATTTTTGTCTGATAAGTCAGCCGGAGAGTCATTCAGAGATGTCTCGACATCGTCTATGACATCAGTCTGTTGGTCATCAACCACAACATTAATGGATTCCATCAATACATTAGTTCTGGAATTAAAGACCCTGTAAGCTCTGTTGTTTGTTGAATAACCCAGAAATATTCCCTCATCACTTTTGGGATCCATCTTCCTTCTTTGCTCACGATCAACCAAGATATAGCATTTGCTACCAAATACATGGAAGTATTTGACTGTAGGTTTTCTTCCTCTCCAGACTTCATATAGGATTGTGGGAGTCCCTTTCTTTAATGTCACTCTGTTGTGAACATAGCAGGTTGTGTTCATGGCTTCAGCCCAAAAATGGTAGGGCAATTTCTTAGCATGAATTATAGCTCTGGATGATTCTTGAAGAGTCCTATTTTTTCTTTCCACCACACCATTTTACCGGGGAGTGATGGGAGATGAGAACTCATGATGAATTCCTTTTGAAGAACAAAATTCAGCAAATTTGCTGTTCTCAAATTCCTTCCCATGATCACTTCTAATTTTGATAACAGGACTTTCTTTTTCTCTTTGAAGTTTCAGACAAAGCTCCTTAAATACTTCAAATACATCAGATTTTTGTCTTATAAAATTGATCCAGGTGTATCTGGAGAAATCATCCACCACCACATATGCATACTTCTTCCCACCAAGGCTTTCTACTTGCATTGGTCCCATCAAGTCCATATGAAGGAGTTCCAAAACTTTAGTAGTGGTGTCATGTCTGAGCTTCTGGTGTGACATCCTTGTTTGTTTTCCAATCTGACACTCTCCATAGATTTTTCCCTCATCGATCTTTAAGTTGGGAATTCCTCTAACAGCTTCAACTGATATGATCCTCTTCATACCTTTAAGGTGCAGGTGGCCCAATCTTTGATGTCACATCTTCACTTCTTCCTCTTTGGCTAAGGTACACATTGAAGAGTATCCAGTTTCTTGAGAGCTCCACATGTAGCAGTTGTCTTTGGACCTAACTCCCTTCATGACTACTTCATTTTCCTTGTTAGTAATCAAACATTCAGTTCTGGTGAAGTTTACATTCAGACCTTGATCACACAGTTGACTGATGCTTATAAGATTAACAGTTAATACCTTAACGAGTAGGACATTGTCAAGGTCAGGAACTCTAGGGCAATCCAGCTTACCCATTCCCTTGATCTCACCTTTTGCACCATCACCAAAGGTAACATAACTCATGGCATGAGGATGACGTTCAGTTAGCAGATTTTTGTTCCCAGTCATATGTCTGGAGCAACCACTGTCAAAATACCAATCTTCTTTGGCGGAAACTCTGAAGGAAGTGTGAGCTATTAGACTTGTAACCTTTGTCTTAGGAACCCATTTCTTTTTGTTGACAGTCCTGTGATGCTTGGATCTTGATTGGTATTGAGACTGAACAGGGCTAGAATAACCATATAGCTTATAGCAGAAGGGCTTCAGGTGGCCAAATTTTCCACAGTATTGGCATCTCCATCTTTGATGTTTCCCTTTTTGCTGTTGTGACATCTGATGTGACATCTCATGTTTGCTTTTAACATGGCTGCACTTAGGTTTGGATTTTGGTTTTTAACCAGTGTAACTGCACTCAGCCTTGAATCCAATGCCAGATTTGTTTCCGGTTATTTGGCCAGTCTGGAGAATCTTGTCTAAGATGGCAGATCCATTGTTAAGCATTCTTACATACTTAGTCATCTCATCTAGTTTGGAATTCAAGAGTACAACTTCAGTCTTTAATTTTGATATGGTTTCCACATACTCTTCCTTTTCATTTTCCAGCTGAGCTATCACTTTCTTCTGGCTTTCAACTTGTCTGCACACTTCTGCACTTTTGTGGCACAACTCTTTGTAGGTAGAGGCCAGCTCTTCAAAGGTTCTCTCATCATCAAATGACTCTTCCTCAGACCCCCATCTTCCTATCAAAGCAGTCACATGGTTTGTAGCTTCTTCTGTTTCACTTCCATCAGACCAAGAGGCAGCAAGACTCCTCTTTTGTTTCTTGAAGTAGGTCCCACATTCAGTTTTAATATAACCATACCCATTACACTCATAACACTGAACTTCTTTGGGCTTTTCTTCAGACTTTGTTCTCTTACCAAAGCTGTTGGATTTACTGATGTCAGATGTGATGTTCTTGACATTGCCCTTTGCTCTCACATCTACCTTTTTCATCAGTCTGTTGAACTGTCTTCCCAGCATTGCTATCTCATTTGCCAGATCTTCATCAATATCTTGACCACCTTCCTCATCTTCCTCTTTAGTGTTTGACATGAATGTTATGCTCTTGGCTTTCTTTTCAGCTCCATCACATATTCCCATCTCAAATGTTTGGAGGGATCCAATTAGCTCATCAACTCTCATATTTGAGATGTCTTGAGATTCTTCTATGGTTGTTACTTTCATAGCAAATCTTTTGGGGAGTGATCTGAGTATATTTCTTACTAATTTTTCATCTGACATCTTCTCTCCCAAGGCACCAGAGGCATTGGCAATTTCAAGGATACTCATGTGAAATTCATGAATATTTTCATCTTCTTTCATCCTTAAGTTTTCAAACTTGGTGGTGAGCAGCTGTAGTCTAGACATTTTCACTCTAGAGGTGCCTTCATGAGTGGTTTTGAGAATGTCCCATGAATCTTTAGCTACCTCACAGTTGTTCACTAATCTGAAGATGTTCTTGTCTACTCCATTGAAGATGGCATTCAATGCTTTAGAATTTCCAAGGGCTAGGTCATCCTCCTCCTTGGACCATTGCTCTTCAAGCTTTTTCTCAGCAGTGGCTTCTCCTTCTTTAGTAAATACAGGGTGCACCCAGCTTGTTAAGACAGCCTTCCAAGCCTTGTTATCAAGAGATTTTAGAAAGGCTACCATTCGAGGTTTCCAATAGTCGTAGTTAGAACCATCCAAAATTGGTGGCCTGTGAACAGATCCTCTATCTCTCTCCATTGTACCAGAAAGTATTGTCCCTAGATCTCACCCAGAACCAGAGCAGGATGCCTGCTCTGATACCAATTGAAATTCTGGTATCAGATATAAGATGTCGAAGATAATGTCACGACACTAATATCTGTTAACACAAACAGGATAAAGATACAGAATGGTAAAGAGAAAGACACAAGCAATTGTTAACCCAGTTCGGTGCAACTCACCTACATCTGGGGGCTACCAAGCCAGAAAGAAAATTCACTAAAATAGAATCGGTTCAAAGACTCTCCGTACACTTCAACAAGTTACAGTCTTTCTCACCTAATCTCTACCCGTGCAATTTCTACCTAAGCACTCTTAGATATGAGAACCCACTCTCTTCCCTACAATCACACCTGTGATTTTAAACAACAATACCTTGAGAAAAGAAAACACTTTTCAATAACACACTCTTGATTTTACTTCACAGTTTCAATCAAGAAGACACACACTTGATCTTGCTTCACAGCTTTGATCATGTAGACACACACTTGATCTTGCTTCACAGCTTTGATCAAGTAGACACACACTGGATCTTGCTTCACAACTTTGATCAAGTAGACACACACTTGATCTTGTTTCACAGCTTTGATCAAGTAGACATACACTCTTGCTTAACAGCTTTAAAGTGACAAATTACAACCACAAATCAGTCCAATTCAATCATCAAAAGATGACTTGAATGACTTACAAGTCTCACGACTAAACAGACACATACCCTAGCTCTCTCTCTATATTTTGCTTAGTATTGGTTGTGTTGTAAAAAAGGTTTTCTAAGTCCCTTTTTATAGAAGCTTTCAGTTGGGCTTGGACCTCTTGAAAACCCTAAATCTATTTTCCAATTAAATCTTTTCATAACAGCTGGTTAGATCTCCTTGGAAAATAAGTAAATCAGGTTGTAATCCATGATTGAATGCGCCTGCAAATCAGATCTTCAATCATACATAGATTGCCATTAATTGTGCAATCACAAAACACCAGACATTCATACTGAATGTTCTGTGTACAGGATGTCATGACATCGGGTCTGACATCTTGGAAAAATCCTGCATAATTCCATAATTCCTTTTATAACTTCCAGCAGGTACACAAACATCAGATGTCATGACATCGTGTATGACATCCTGATACAATCCTGCATAATTATGTTTTTCCATTTCAACTCCAGTAGGAACACATTATCAGAAGCCATGGCATTGTATATGACATTCTGAAACAATCCTGCATGATCATGTTCTTGAACTCTAGCAGGTACATAGGATATCTTATGTTAAGACATCACACATAACATCTTGTGAACTCTCTTTGTTTTACCAAAATTGCTGCCAACACATAGAACCAACACGGTAAATTCATGACCATCAAGCTATGGATAAGCTAGACGTCAATAAAACCAGAGTCTTCATCGCGCTTTTATTTTTTCCAAGGGAAAAGGGAAAAGTACGAACAAAACCCAAAGATAATAAGTTTTCAAATCAAAACTAATAAAATGCCAGAGATTACAGGTAAGGGGGTTGGTTACACAGAGGGAAGGTGTTAGCACCCAAAGTGTCCTAGGTACTCCTAGGGAGCCCTTTCTTGTGTGCATATGTATTTTTGTACAAAATGATGTTTGCAATAAATAGAGTGGAGGGATGAGAAAAGAATTCATTAATTATATTTTTGTGTTTGACAAGACCTTCGGACTTGTGCCTACGTACCAACATAAAATGAGGGATCAAAACCTCGTAGTTCGTGGTAACAATTTCAAAGGGGATGCATTGTTTTTAACAAAAATTTAAGTTTTAACTAAGGCACAAAAAACCTAAAAAGGTTTGAATGAGTGTGAGTTCTTTTGTCTTTTGAAATTTTAAGTCAAGTATAGTTAAGTTCATTTACAAATTTGATTAAGAAAAGAGTTTAAAAATTCAATGGCATAAGGCCAAAGTTTAGAAATCACAAACAAAGAAGATTCTGAAAGAGGGGAGAGATTTAAAATTAAAGAAGTGGGGAAGAGATGAAGAGACTAATCCTAAGCACAAATTTAAAAGTTAAGAGTTGAAGAGATCTGACCAATGAGATGCAATCCAATAGAGAAAAATGTCATATAGAAACCCAAATTTCCCTTGAACTTTAGAATCAAGCAATATCAATACACAAATAGCAAGATGAAGAGAAAGGCATCAAATAAAGATAGCCATATCCAAGCTTTGCAACTCCATGATCTTCTTCATAATCTCCCATGTATCAGATGAACTCAAAGGGTAGGCACTAGGCACATGTTCAAAGTAACAACTTCAATAAGACCATGTAGCAGATGAACTCATATGGGATCACAATACTTGCTTCAGTTGAAGTTTCAGATCACAAGCACTTGGTTTCATGAAATTTGGCATTGGCCAAGTCCTTTTGCATAGGGAATGTTGCCTAATTCTAAGTCCATTAACTCAGATCAAACCAATAGTCCACACAAATGTCTTTTAGGGTTTTTGTTTTTATTATGTACATTAAGGTCAAAATACCACCAAAACAAACAAGTATATACAATCATAATATAATCACATAATGAGACTCAAATGAGAAAAGTGAAAATGGCATTAAAGTAAACAAGTTGAATGGTATGAATAATTGCAATTGAATAAAGACTTAAAACTAAAGTGCATAAAAGTAAATAACTTGAAATTAAATGTTAGTTGTTAGTTGATTAGAAGTTAGTATTGCTTTTGCGTTTGTTTAAGTCATTCTTTGGAGAAAACTCAACCCACTATTCACAAGCATGGATTCTTGAACCAAGACATCTTCCAAAGTAAGGAAAAAAGGCCAAGTTTCCACACAACACCATGAAAGAGGTGAGACTTACAATCTCACTTACTAGAATGATATGCCTTTTGTGTCAACAATTTAGCGCTATGTTAAGCAATCGTAATTGGACTTATGTAGAAGTCACAACTATTTGAGGCAAGACAATAGAAATTTTAGTGTTAATGCATGTTAGAGATATGATATTATGAACCATACTCCTAAAACATACCACACTTAAAAGAATATGCAAAAGAGGTGAACCTAATCTCATCCACACTCATGTTGATTTTACAATCAACTAGCCTTCGGATATGGAGATATCATGGGTCCATGAAATGAATGAGAAGAGAATGGGATTAAGATGAAGAGGGAGGGAAAACGGAATCAACACAAATTGGTCAGAGGAGGACTTTTACCAAATTAAAATCATTCATTCATTTTGGGAGATGAAATGTACATTTCATCAATCCCCTAAATCCAATGATTTTAACTCAACAAAGTCAAATCAACCTTGACCAAGGCCCAACAACACAAGTCAAACTCAACAAGTCAATATCAAAAGCTCTACACAATTTATTTTGCAATTAAACAATTAAAATCAATTAAATAATACATTAAATTAAATTATGGTTGGTCAAAATCCTAAAACCTCATCAAAACACCAAATAAATGACCATGAGATTTATCATAGGCCAAACAAGGTCAAAGGACCTTGGAGAAAAAATTTCATTAATTTTGGAAACCTAAAAGTATTTTTAAACAATTAAAAATAATCATAAAAACAATTAAATCATGAAAAATATTAATAATGATTCAAAAAATAATTTTAATACAGAAAATGAAAGACAAATTTATTTAAATTTTTTTTGTGGAACTCTCATATTTTTTGGATCAATATTAAAACTAATATGATTTAATGAAAATAAACCAAATAAAATGAAAATCAGAAAATAGGAAAAAACGTGGACCACTTGATCTTCCTGATTAATTGAGGTGGCAGATCAAGTGGTTGCTAGTGTGTGTTCCATGGTGGAGTCAAGTCAAAGCGTTGTATGGATGATATGCAAAACCAAGGCACGAGATTAAATCATTTCAAATGGATCATGTGGTTCAGATGAGCGCCAACACACCCCTAGAGCCAAAGCTCCACTCTCCTTCTTCAGTGAGCTTCATCGGACTGGTTCACTTACAACCATCACCAAAATTAAAAAGAAGGACATGAATTTGAAGTAAAAATGCTCAGGAGCTCGAATTTGGCCTCAATTTCTCCTAACTCCAAGTATATTGAAAGATACAGGGAGTTAAATTTTGAGGTGTGTGATCTCAGTTTCTTCGATTTGACCTCAAAGCAACTCAATCTTGTTGCCTACATTGGTAGGACTTCAGACAACCAAAGATCAAGAAGAATTATGGAGAATTGAGTGAGAATCGAAGAGATGAAAATTTCTGGAAAATACCTTCAAATGCAATTATGTATTCAATCGATCTTGCTCTTGCTTGCTATTGATCTTACTCATGACACTTGATGGAGTGGAATTGAATGATCATAAGGCACATGACTCTTGGAGTTTTGGATCTCAAAACAGTGAGATTCAAACTCAATTTCCAATGGAAATTATCAAGGTTATCCTTTGAAATGAGAGGGTTTGAAGGTTGGGAATCAAAGCTAGCGCGCAGGGTCCTCAATTTTGATGGCAAGGGCTTCTATTTATAGCCAAACCAATTGATATTTGCACACTTGAAATGAAAATCCAAAAATAGCAATGTACATTGCATGGGTGCATAGGCGTGTAACAGGCCCATGTAATCACTTCTTCTGGTCCATAATTGAGTATAAACATTGCTGAAGTCATGTTGGAAAGTTATGCATTGGTGTATGGAAGTTGCAAGTTGAATCATGCCAAATGGTCATCAATGTTCAAGCCATGTGCAAGTCACTCATACTTTGTTCAAATGGGATGAAAATGGACTTTTTGGAAATGTTAGATCAATAGGAACACCTTTCATGTTAAATATTTTTTCATTTGAATCTTGGATCATGATGAAGTTTGAGGTGGAAGTTGGGGAAATCAAACATGTCAAAAAAAATCGAAGTGTCAAGCCATATGTTCACTTATTCCACCTTGGCTAACTTTTTATGTGAGCTTAAAATGAGAAAAGTTCCTTCATCAAAGTTATATCTCTCTCAAATTACTTCAAAAAGGTTACAAATTTGACCTCATTTGGATTTAATATGGAGGAGTATGCATTTTTGAAGTTGAGGAAAATCACTTGTTCAATGGCATTGGTCCAAAATGACCTATAATGTAACCTCATATCACATGCACATAAAGGTTGAATTTGCTCTTACTCCAAACATAAAAGTTGAATTAGACATATTGAATTTGATTGCGCAACTTGGAAATCTTTCATCGCATAAAAATTGAGCAAGTTATGGCCTTGGGAAGTTGACCTCCAAATTAGGGTTTAGACAAAATGACCTATAATCTTTCACCATACAAAATGACTTTCCAAGCAAAACTAGCTCTAAACCTCAACATGAAAGTTGTTTGGAATGTCATTTAGAGTAACGTTTCTCTTAGAATCATTTTCATATGACAAACATTGTAGGAGATAGGGTCTAGGGAACCCCAGTTTTTATCAGATGAATTCCTCTGGTCAACCACCATCGACCAACTTGCTAACTTGCAATTCTCTTGTCTTTTGGGACTCATGGAGGATCATATATGCATAATATGATGAAATTTTAAGTATCCCTTGAAATATTTGATCAATTGGTGAAGAAGCTTGTTGAAGAAGTTACGCAAGATACCCAAATGAATTAGGGTTTCCAAGGCAAACCAACTCCAAACTCTTGATGATTTCTTGATAAAAATGATATGTGAAGATCATGGGGATTCATATATGATGCTTAGAGCCATATTAAACCAATTTTTGATTGAGCTCCATGCCTTGAGGGTCTTAAACCCTAGATGTGAGCTTGATAGATCAATGGTGAGCACATGCCCTACCTACAAAAGAGTTAGTTTATAAAAAAGGCATATTTTTGGTATTTTGGTTAGTAAAGATGATAAAATACAAAATATGATACAACCAAATGTGCTTGGTGGTCTCTCCCAATGCAAAACCAATGAATGAGGGGTAAGGAGGATGCCAAGGTGTGATCAGAATGCTAATGCATATGATGAGATAGCATGAGGGATCTTAGGGTCAAAATTTAGGTCTTATAGCTGCCCCTATTTAAGGATGTTCTAACTGAGGAGATGAAGGTTAAAATCTTCGCATCGACTCAGTAGAATGGGCTTAAATAACAACATACATAAACAAATTTTGGTCCCTAAAAGACCTCATGATGCATATGCTATGAATGTTAAAATAATCTTTGTGGGGAAAATGTTGCCACAAAGGAAAAGAATTCAGAGAGACTGAAAGTTCGCAGGAGCATAATGCATTTCATAAGGAAAACTCACTGGGGAGACAGAGACTCTGGGGAAAAGGGTTGTGCGTAAGCCAAACTACGATTTAAAAACCACTGGGGGACTCAAGGGATTTCCATGAAAAATAAATCAATGGAAAAACTCAGTTGGGGAACACGATGAACATCTTTAGGGGAAACATGTAGATTAGAACAGAGCTGAAGTACTCGAACCAGGAAGGCAACAACGATCTCACTAAGGAAATGCGCACTCAAACTCAACTGGGGAAGAAAAGATTTTCAACACATGAGGAGAAGAAATCTATTATCCATTACCAATTACTGGGTAAGAATAAACTGCTGAGAAAAGCCAAAATAGGATTTACAACTACCAATTACTGGGCAGAAGACCAAAGAGAGAGAATATCCGTCACTGGTTAAACTGAACATATCAAGGATAGACTCAAAGGAAAGAAAATCCGTCATCGGTTAGGATGAACATATTAAGGATTTAACTTGTCTGGGGATTCCAGGAAGGATATCTGTCACCGGTTAAGATGAACATATCAAGGATAAACTGCCTGCAAAAGTAGGAATTATATCTATCGAAATACTGGATAGAATACCGAAAAGAGAATATCTGTCATCGGTTAGGATGAACATATCAAGGATAGACTTAGAGGAAAGAAATAGGAATTACATCTATCAATTACTGGATAGAATACCAAAAAGAGAGTATCTATCACCGGTTAGGATGAACATATCAAGGATATACTCTGCAAAAGGGGATAAAAGTAGGATTTACAACTATCGGTTACTGGGTAGAATACCACAAAGAGAAGGAAATCTGTCACCGGTTAGGATGAACATATCAAGGATTAACTCTTTGGGGAACAAAGTAGGGATTACAACTACCGGTTACTGGGCAGAAGACCAAAAAGAGAAGAATATCCGTCACCGATTAGGATGAACATATCAAGGATAAACTCAAGCAAGGGAAGAAAATATCCGTCATCAGTTAGGATGAACATATCAAGGTTATACTTCCTGGGAGACATGAAAACGAATCCGCTGGGGGAGTAAGGTTACCTTTGTCGGGTATTGGGTAAAAGTGACAAACATGAGAAGAATATTACCAGTTACTGGGTAATAGGCTCTCAGGGGACCAAAAGCTTCTATCTAGGCAAGATCTAGAAAGAAAAGGTTAATCAAAGGACTCAACCCAATAAGGATGCAACTCAAGGGGAGTGGTTCCATCCAGATAATTAACTGGGGAGGAAGCTGAAGTAATAATCATCCACGAGGAGATAACTCAGTGGGGAAGGGAGAAAGGTTAAAGTCTTTCTGCTTAATGGGTTGACACTCTACAATTGAAAGAGGACATACGGACCAAATCTGCATGGGGAAAAAAGTATATTTCCATAGCAAAGGATCAAAACGAACAATGAATCACAAAGTGCAATAATGAAATTATATGAGTGTATATGTACATGTATATGTATATGTATATGTATATGTATATGTATATGTGATGATTATGCTGACAAGACGATCACAAAGGATACAAGTGTCACTGATTTGAATCATCAATAGAACCCCTGGCCAATCCTCACAGGAGGGAAACAATTGTTGGAGAAAAACAAATAAACGCCTTGAAGACTCAATCCAGGCTGGGTAAAGCACAAGGAGAGGGAATTGCTGAGGAAATTGCTACAAACTCTTTGGGAACTTTAGGTTAACACCATATCAAGTGGTAGACAATGATGCAGGGGACTAACACAATAGCTGTGATCGCTCGACTGGGTGAGTCGAGAATGGGATACAAACTGCAAGTGCACAGTTCTATCGCGTAGTTTTAAAAGATATCGATCCCACAGGGACTTATGAATCGATATACCGTTATCTAAGGTTACTACGTAAATCTAAGGTGAAAATGTTTGATTGTTTGGGAAAAACTAAGAGCTAAACTAATATCTAGATTAAATATTAATAAGACGGATATCGGTATGTAGTTCGTCAAAACTAGGGAATCAAGTCTTTGTCGGTTTCTTAGTTTTAAAATGAATCGTTTCGGTTAACTTTATTGGTTAAAGGTTCTATCTCAAACTCTCGCTCTGTTGAATAAACCATGATTTTATATTAATGTTGCTGTCACTTATAATTAAGTCAAAAACCATATTTTGAAAACAATAAAGTTGCAGAAACTCTTTTTAAGAAAATACTGACCGTTTTAAACACCCTTATCTCAAACTCTCGCTCTGTTGACTTAGGTTATATAATTAAATCCAAATGCTTAACTCTCGTCCTCACATTCAATCTTTAAAAATACTTTTTGGAAAAGGCCAGAATTTAATTAACTCTAAAACTTGCTCTCGCCCTGATCTAGAATTAATGCCTAACTTACACTGTCCAGTTAAAATCTCAAACTCTCGCTCTATTGATTTTAACTTCTTTATGTCTTTTACTTTTGTAAAAAATCTTGTTATTAAACCTGTAAGTTGAGACCGTAAAAAGATTGATTTTGATTTTAAGTTTAGATAGACCGACTCAGTCTTGATCCCTTATTCTGCTTACTTTACATACCGATACCTAGGCAAATTAGCCAGACATGCTAAATGAGTAAGAATTTATATCATGCATAAACAGACTCATTCCAGGCAGATAATATAGATAAATAATAAAACAAAATATTAAATAACGATTAAAGAACCTGAATGCGTAATACAATGGTCTTGAACACTCCACCACAAGCCGGTAGGATTTGTTCTTGGATTCTTCAATTAAACAGTAAATTAAATCAAGGAAATAAAACTGGAATATAACGTAAGGTTAAATCCAGTATAAAGTTGCACAATAGTTTCCGGTGTAGAAACTATTATGCGAAAAAATATCTAAAAGTTAAAATTGGAAAGGTAAATTTGTAAGGGAAAAAAGAATGTAAAGCTTGCAAAAGAAATAAATAAAATAAACAATGCTGGAAAAGAAAAAATAAGCAAAAGGCGTGAAAAGAAAATTTGGCAGAGCTTCGGTGTGTGTAGACGGCAGAGAGAGGAGACTTCTTTTAGGTTTTAAGGTAGCTATTTATAGTAGTGCTACTAACTGCCTTTTTCTTTTCCACGAGTCTTCAGCATAGCTAAATACATGGCTTGGGAATAGGACACGAAGTCCTCAACGTTACTTCCATTCTTCTGAGAGCGTAACTTGCGCCAAAAAGCTAGTGGACTGGTGTGACGCTCGTCACACCATGTGTGACGTCCGTCACAAGGCTACTTCGCGTGACGCTCGTCACAACCCTTGTGACGCCCGTCACAGGGGCAACGTGCGCTTTCTTTGGGCTGGGCTTGGTCTTGGTTATTTGTTTCCTTTTTATTGCTTTTTACACCTCCTTTTCTTCCCTTTTTCACTTTTGCTTCAAAATGGATACCTGACATAAATAGCAAGGAAATACTACATAATATCTGATAAAATGAGATAAACTAAAGTAAATGATAATATAATCTAATAGAATTAAGTCTTAAAATGTGATATAATTTCGTGTTATCAAACTCCCCCATACTTAAATCTTTGCTTGTCCTCAAGCAAAATTCAGTATAGAACTTGTTAAAAGTTTTAGCCAGATGAAATTTCAAAGCACACATCAATTCGTACTAGGTTGCAAATGGATTTTTGTTTAGGA
Source organism: Lathyrus oleraceus (assembly GCF_024323335.1). Classification (NCBI taxonomy): domain Eukaryota; kingdom Viridiplantae; phylum Streptophyta; class Magnoliopsida; order Fabales; family Fabaceae; genus Lathyrus; species Lathyrus oleraceus. Next base: position 145,639,901 of record NC_066579.1, read on the forward strand.
GGACTTGAGTTTAATCTTGACATCAACAACTACCGTTACAACTTAGATAACCCTACCTTATGCAAATTAGTTCAAGTACCCTATGATAGCTATCCTGGTTCCTTTAGTCTTATTTTACCCGTTTTCATTCTAGCGAAATCACATTAAGCCCTTTATCTTTTCGCGCACATAGTGGAGTGGCCGGTTAGTGATTATGATCCGCTTTTAGCTAGAAGTTCTGGTACATAAGTCGGATAACTTCATTATTCAGTCCATTGCAAATTGCGGGGGATCGAACCGTAGTCCGCCCTACCAAGTTCAGTACCAGATTCCTACTGAACCAATTCATAATGGATCTTTCGTATTGTGCTTTTGCATGATCTGCAACCTTTAGATTAAATGATCTGGTAAGGATCACCTAATTTACTTAGTGCATTTCTTGATATATTTATATATTTTAGGTTACTTTGGGGATCATTCACTTATATTCATCGGCCCTCCACGTAGTTTGCTATTAAGATGGTGCTGACTTCTGTATAAACTACTTGGGGTTGCCATAGAACTAAAAGTTCAAGGAATCGGTATAATAGGTACTTATCCTGATTTAACATATTGAGGTTCTCAGAGCGTTGTTATGGTAATGATTTTGTTTTGATTTCACTCAAATTTTATAAAGTAAGCAACCTTTATACTTATTGGGTGTGTTAAAATTTTTTTTGTTATGGCTCAAGAAAATTGAGGGGAATAGATAATAAGAATTTTTCACACTAGGGACTTGACTTAAAATAAATATATTTTATAATATTTTTTTTTTTTTTTTCATAATAAGGAAGGGAAATAACAATGAAAGGGAAAATAACATACTTGAAAAATGGTAATAGGAAGAATATTGTTTCCCCCCCATACTTAAACTAAACATTGTCCTCAATGTTTTAAGGGAAAGAAATACAAAATGGAAATGTAAAGAAAATAACAACTAAGGCTGCCTTCCGCTTCTGGTTCTTGGACCTGGTGATCTTTGACGTATGTCTAAGTTGTCGAACCTGCTGAACAATTCAGTAAACCGCTGGTCGGTTATGGCATTCCGAGCGTCCTGTTGCTGTTGCATTTGACGCATCATCTGCATCATCTCTGCATTCTGTACCTGCATTCCATCGATAGCATCCATAATGTCGTCGTTGGTCGCAGGCCTTCTTCGTCGACGACGTTGGGAGGATGGGCCGGCTGCATTACTGGAAGGGTTGAGCGGGACTGATTGTTGTGTTGGCGGATGATCACCTTGTTCCATTTCTTCAAACTCATCTGTTTGCTGGTTTGTTTGTAAAGGCTCGGTGGTTTCAGGAGCGTTTAGATCATAGAGGTGGCGGTCGGGGTTTGTGACATCAGTTAGGGCGATATTTGGTAGAACAACGCTTGGGACAGCCTGGTTGTTCACCATAAGATAATATCCTCCGCCGACTCTGTTTTTAATCAGGCGGCTGGAGCGGCAATAGCTGATATCCATAGACAGGGGAGGTAGGGATTCTAAAGTTTGGAGTCTATCCCCTAGGTGTAGGCCAAGTGCTATGGAGGTTATTAATCCACCAATTATAAAGGGTTGCCGGCCTCTAGCACATAAGGTGCGGATATGATGAAAGAGAAAAGAGGCGGCGTTTACCTGAGTATCCGGTTCGAAAACGCATTGGAGGAAAAATAGCTCCTTTGAGTTGACCTTGCTGTTGTTTGGTCTTCCAAAAATTGTGTTTTGCAAGATGCGGATGAAGTACCGGATAGTGGGGTTATGTATATGGGAGAGAAGGAGTTCTTCCCAGTTGTAGGTATCTATACCGGTAATTTTCTTAAAAAGGCCAAAAACGCCAACTGTGTTCCAGTTTGAGTTTGGAGGGATTCTGGGATGTACCTGACCTTCTATGGGAAATTGTAACATGGTACTCAATTGGTTTTGGGTTAAGGAGTACTCAGTGTTGAACATGCGGAAGGTTGCGGTACCGGTTAAAAATTCGTCTTCACCGGCGGGAGTGGTGTAGTCGTATGAACTTAAGAATTCTAAGGTTAGGGACGGGTAGGTGGGTTGATTATGAGTGCAAAGGAAGGTTAAGTCGGCTAGGCGGAGCATCCATTCGATACCTTGGAGTAATCCTAATTGTTGTAAACAAGTTAAATCGGGGTACCTGGTGGAAGCGACGCCTCGCTGTTGGAAACGTTCGAATTGCTCTTGCTGGTAGTTGTCATCTCCGGATCGGAAGATGATATTTCCGAAATTTTGATTTCCCGCCATTGTGATGAATTTTTGAAGGGATGATTTGGAATAAAATGTATTTGATATGAGAGAATTGTTTTGTGGTGAATGAGGGAAGTTTTGGTAGGTATTTATAGGAGAAGGATTGGAAGATAGAAAGAAAAAGTGGTTGAAGAGTAATTAAGTGTGGTAAATGAAAAATGAATGGGGAATGTAAAAAATCAAAGTGTAACGTTCGTCTCCAACGGCTCCCTAACGTTCACATGTCTGAGGGGCGTTACGCTCGTCACAAGGCTGTGACGTTCGTAACAGGCGTTTTGCGTGCCGTTCGTCATGGAGTGTGTGACGCTCGTCACACAGTCCTTTTTGGCAAGGCTTCAGTAGCGCTTCACAGAATTACTTTGGTAGCGTATTTTAATGTTTCATTTTGCTTATGATCATTTTTTAGTCTGCAGTTTTAATGTATTGTGCACGCTTACTTGCTTTGTATAATAATAATAATAGGTAACAACAGTAGAGCATAATAGCCATTGCATAATAAAATTAACTAAACAGCTTCAATAAGAATGATCATAATGTATTACAGGGAAGGAAAACAATGAAATGAAATAGAAATAAACATGAATTCAAACAACATTAATGAAAAATCTAGCCTAAAACTAAATAACTTAGAAAGAAATAACTAAATTCCATCTATCTTCGGATCTCTGGCCGGAGGGGCAAAAGAGTTAACATGATGCCGTAACATACGTAACTGACTTGCCATGCTGCTCATGTATTCTAGGATTTCAAGTCTCAAGTTATGGAAATCTTCCCTGAGGGCGTCTTGTTCTGACATCAAGGCTTCAATGACGGTTTTAATATCTGTTCCTGGCATATGATGTCGGAGATCAGGCATGGCTGATTCTTCGGTCAGGACAGGCTGAGGGGGAGGATCAATATCATAGTAGCCGGAAGGTGTCTGAGGGTCAGATTCAGCAAGAGAGATATGGTCAACATAGTGCTCATAGTCATCACAAATCTCATAATCCTGGATGGATTCAGTGGATCCAGCAGGAGTTGGGGTTTCATTCAGGTTATAGAGCCAGTTCCTTTGGTTATGAACACTAGTTCTAGGATCGGGCATGGTGAATAGGCAGAGAACCTGGTTATCAATAATAAGCTCGAACTCATCAGACCCTATGTTTGCTATAAACATAGTGTTGAAGAGGAAGGGTATACTCATAGTAGTAATGCCACAAAAAGGGCTAAGGTCAAGCATAGGCTGACGTAATCCAATAGCATTACCTATCATAGTGATCAAACCGCCTATTCTAATGGGTGCTCGCTCATCCTGGATAAGGTGGTCCAAATTAGCTAACATAAAAGTAGCACCGTTTACTGGACGGTTCTGGGAAGCACAAAATATGATGAAGAGTTCATCACGTGAAACTGAAGTACTATTTGGCTTCTTCCCAAATAAAGTGTGGGTCAGGATCTTATGGAAATAGCGAAAAGCCGGGTTATGTATGTTTCCAGAGAGAAACTCATGTTCTTCGGGCTCATCATTTCCAGTCAGCTTACCCCAAAAGTGTTCAAGCTCTCTATATTCAAAAAGTTCTTCCTGGCTTACAGTGAATGTATCAAAGGAGGTAGGAAAACCCAAAAGGTTGGTGAAGTCTCTAATATTAAATTGGTACTCCATATTGAACATTCTGAACTGGATAAAACCTCTGCTAATTCCTTTTCCATGGCTGGGTAGATAGATTAATGAACTAAGGAATTCTAGTGTGAGTCTCCGGTAGGTGGTGAAATGTCTCAGGATAGGGGAGGTCTCCCATCCTATCTGATTCAGCAAAAACAGGACACTCTGTCTCAATCCAAGGGCAGTCATAGCCCAATCATCAGCATATAAACTAGGTAGCATCTCTCTAGCGGCTAGTTCTTCAAACTTTCGTTTCTGAGCCATTCCTCTGAACTTGATACCCATACGATCAGAATGTCCCATCTGGTTAGTGTTAGCTAGAGAAAAGAAACATGAGTTTAAGTCAGGATTTGGCCAAATGCCGAAAGAAGAAAAGAATTATTATTATTATATATATATATATATATATATTTTTTTTTTTTTTTTTTTTATAAATCAATAATGAATACTAAATAGAAATTAAAAGAATAATTAAGAGAAAAATAGGGAAATGATAATAATAATAGAATAATAAAATAACAAATTAATTTTGTGGGTTGTCTCCCACTAAGCGCTTTGTTTAAATGTCGCAAGCTCGACAAAGAAACTGTTAAATATAGTCTATGAGTCCTGGGGGCATTTCGTCTAAGTGTAGAATTTGCGAATCCTCGTTGGTTTCCGCATAGTGATAATGTTTCAGACGTTGCCCGTTTACGGTGAACGGTTCTGTAGATTGTCCTTTTATTTCTACCGCTCCACTGGGAAAGATTTTAGTGATATGAAAAGGTCCTGACCATCTGGATCGTAGTTTTCCCGGGAATAACTTTAGTCTAGAGTTAAATAAAAGTACTGCGTCGCCTTGCTTGAAGATTTTCCTTGATATACGCTTGTCATGCCATTGTTTTGTTCTTTCTTTATAGATTCTGGCATTTTCATAGGCGTCTCTTCTGAGTTCCTCTAATTCGTTTATGTCAAGGATTCTCTTTTCACCGGCGGCTTTATAATTCAAATTTAAATTTCTAATAGCCCAATAGGCTTTATGTTCTAATCCTACCGGGAGGTGACAGGATTTTCCATAAATGAGCTTAAATGGGGTCGTCCCTATGGGAGTTTTATAAGCAGTTCGGTATGCCCATAAAGCTTCTGGTAATTTCAATGACCAATCTTTCCTTGAAGTGGCGACCGTTTTTTCTAGTATTTGCTTGATTTCTCTGTTAGATACTTCCACTTGTCCACTGGTTTAAGGGTGGTAAGGTGTTGCTATCCTATGTCTCACTCCATATTTAAGTAGTAATTTTTCGAGTACCTTGGATATAAAGTGTGATCCACCATCACTGACTACTATTCTTGGGATGCCAAATCTCGGAAATATTATATTTTTAAAGAGTCTAGTTACTACTCGGGTGTCATTTGTTGGAGAAGCTATAGCTTCGATCCATTTTGATACGTAGTCAACTGCCACGAGTATGTATTTGTTACCGAAAGAGGATGGGAAAGGTCCCATGAAGTCTATCCCCCACACGTCAAAAATCTCTACTTCCAAAATACCTTTTTGTGGCATCTCGTCACGTCTAGATATGTTTCCCGTGCGTTGACATCTGTCACACTCCTTAATGGCCTCATGTACGTCCTTCCATATAGTTGGCCAATAAAAGCCAGCTTGTAGGATTTTAGAGCAGGTTTTGGATGTACTTGTGTGACCACCATAAGGCGCAGAGTGACAGTGTTGGATTATATTTTCTACCTCTTCTTCGGGTATACATCGACGGAAAATACCATCGGGGCCTCTTTTGAAAAGTAAGGGATCATCCCAGTAATAGTGTTTTATGTCGTGGAAGAATCGTTTCTTCTACTGGTAAGATAAAGTAGGTGGAACTATTCCGGCAGCTAAATAATTGACTAGATCAGCGTACCATGGTGTGACAGATATAGCTAAGGTGGTTTCTACTTGCATGTCGGAGTTGTTCTCTTCCAAAGTAGCTATGAGTTTATCATACGAGAAATCATCATTAATGGATGTTCTTTCCGGTTCAAGGTTCTCAAGTCTAGAGAGATGGTCTGCTACTACGTTTTCAGTTCCTTTCTTGTCCTTGATTTCTAAGTCGAATTCTTGTAGTAACAAGATCCATCTTAGAAGTCTAGGTTTAGCATCCTTTTTTGTTAAAAGGTACCTGATAGCAGCGTGATCAGTGCAAACTATTATTTTGGCTCCTACCAGGTAGGAACGAAATTTATCTAGCGCAAATACCACTGCTAGGAGTTCTTTCTCGGTTGTGGCATAATTCATCTGTGCTTCATCCAGGGTTCTGCTAGCGTAATATATAACGTGAAGCTTTTTATCCTTTCTTTGTCCTAAAACAGCACCTACAGCATAATCACTGGCATCGCACATTATTTCGAATGGTTCATTCCAGTCTGGTGTCTGCATAATGGGTGCGGAGATCAATGCTTGTTTAAGAGTTTGAAATGCTTTTAAACAGTTATCGTCGAATATGAATTCAGCATCTTTCATCAACAGTCCGGTTAAGGGTTTAGTTATCTTAGAGAAGTCTTTGATGAATCGTCGGTAAAAACCGGCGTGTCCTAAAAAGCTTCGTACTTCTCTCACAGTTCTTGGGGGTTGAAGATTTTCGATTACCTCTATTTTGGCTTTGTCTACTTCAATTCCTCTGTTCGAGATGATGTGTCCTAAAACAATGCCTTCTTGTACCATAAAGTGGCACTTTTCCCAATTAAGTACTAAGTTTACTTTTACACATCGCTCAAGAACTCTTTCCAGGTTTTCAAGGCATTCTTCGAAACTTTGTCCGTATACAGAAAAGTCATCCATAAATACTTCCATGATGTTTTCGAGAAAGTCGGTGAATATTGCCATCATGCATCTTTGAAAAGTTGCAGGGGCATTACACAGACCAAACGGCATTCGTCTATAAGCGAAGGTACCAAAAGGGCATGTGAATGTTGTCTTTTCTTGGTCATCAGGGTGAATTGGTATTTGAAAGAAGCCTGAATAACCGTCTAAATAACAGAAATGTGAATGTTTAGCTAATCGTTCTAACATTTGGTCAATGAATGGTAAAGGGAAATGATCTTTTCGGGTTGCTTTGTTTAGTTTCCTATAATCAATGCACATTCTCCATCCCGATTCGATTCGTTTAGTTATAGTTTCTCCTTTTTCGTTTTCAATAACGGTTATGCCTCCTTTCTTTGGTACAACGTGTACAGGACTAACCCATTTGCTATCAGATATCGGATATATAATACCTACTTCTAATAACTTGGTTATTTCTTTCTTTACTACCTCACTTAGGATCGGATTCAGTCTTCTCTGGTGTTCCCTAGAGGTTTTACAGTCTTCTTCTAACATGATGCGGTGCATACAAATAGAAGGGCTTATTCCTTTGAGATCGGTGATGTGGTATCCTAGTGCGGTTGGATATTTTCTTAAGATATGTAGGAGTTTTTCTGTTTCGAGTCTTCCTAGATCTGCATTAACTATCACAGGTCGTTCAAGTTCTAAGTCTAGGAATTCATATCTCAGATTTTTGGGAAGTGTTTTCAAATCAGGGGTTGGTTTGTTAAGACACTGCGTAGGATCCAGTGTTATTGCTAAGCATTGTTTAGATTTGTCCTCTAAAAGATAGTCTGATGATTTGTCTTCTCCTGACTCTGCTTCTTTTATGCATTCATCGATGATATCCATGAAATAACATGTATCTTCTATTGCAGGTGCTTTCAAGAATTGGGAAAGAATGAATTCAATTTTCTCTTCACCTACTTCGAAGGTGAGTCGTCCTCGTTTTACGTCTATGATTGCACCGGCAGTTGCTAAGAATGGTCTTCCTAGTATAATAGGTGTCGTATCATCTTCTCTAATGTCCATAATTGTGAAGTCAGTGGGAATGTAAAACTGACCTATGCGTACGGGAACGTTTTCGAGGATTCCTACAGGATATTTGATGGAACGATCTGCTAATTGCACAGACATTTTGGTCGGTCTTAATTCTCCCATTTCCAGTTTCTTACATATGGATAAAGGCATAACGCTAATTCCGGCTCCTAAATCGCATAAGGCTTTGTCGATGACAAATTTTCCTATGTGACAGGGTATAGAGAAACTACCCGGATCCTTGAGTTTAGGGGGCATGTTTTGGATTATAGCGCTACATTCGGCTGGGAGTGTAACGGTTTCGCTATCCTCAAGTTTCCTCTTATTAGAAAGAATTTCTTTTAAGAATTTAGCATATGAGGGCATCTGCGTAATAGCTTCGGTAAACGGAATTGTAACGTTTAATTGTTTAAGGAGATCGACAAATTTTCTAAATTGGCCTACATCTTTGGTTTTAACAAGCCTTTGAGGGTAAGGTATAGGTGGTTTGTAAGGTGGTGGAGGTACATAAGGTTCCTTCTTTTCTAGGGTTTCCTTATTACTCTCTTCCTTTTCCTTAGGTTCACTTTCCTCAGTAGATTTCTTAGGGTTTTGGTTTTCTATCCTTGGGTCAGACGGTCCTTCCACTTCCGTTCCACTTCTTAATATAATTGCATGAGCTTGGCTTCTCGGATTGGGTTGGGGCTGTCCAGGGAATGTACCAGTTGGTGCAGCAGTAGGTGCTTGTTGTTGAGCTACTTGAGATATTTGCGTTTCCAGCATTTTGTTATGGGTAGCCAAGGCATCTACTTTGCTTGCTAGTTGTTTAAGTTGTTCGCCAGTGTGTATGTTCTGGTTTAAGAAATCTTTATTGGTTTGTTGTTGGGAAGCTATAAAGTTTTCCATCATGATTTCCAAGTTGGATTTTCTAGGGGTATTATTGTTAGGATTCGGTTTCTGATATCCCGGAGGTATAGATGGGGCTTGACTTGGAGACTGTCCAGGTGCGTATAAAGCATTATTACTCTTATATGAGAAGTTTGGATGGTTCTTCCAATTTGGGTTATAGGTATTCGAATAGGGGCTTCCTTGAGCATAGTTTACTTGCTCTGTTTGGATTCCAGTCAAGAGTTGACATTCCGCCGGAGTGTGGCCTTGGATTCCACAGACCTCGCAATTCTGAGTTATAGCAACCACGGCTGCTGGAGGCGATACGTTTAAACTTTCAATCTTCTGGACCAAAGCATCCACTTTTGCATTAACGTGATCAAGGTTACTTATCTCGTACATGCCAGTTTTCGGTTGAGGTTTTTCCACATTCGTTCGTTCGGTTCCCCACTGATAGTGGTTTTGGGCCATACTCTCGATAAGCTGGTAAGCATCAGCATAAGGTTTATTCATTAGTGCACCACCTGCAGCGGTGTCTATTGTTAACCTTGTGTTGTATAAGAGACCATTATAAAATGTGTGAATTACTAACCAGTCTTCCAAACCATGGTGTGGGCAAAGTCTCATCATGTCTTTGTATCTTTCCCATGCTTCGAAAAGAGACTCGTTGTCTTTCTGTTTAAATCCGTTTATCTGGGCTCTTAACATAGCTGTTTTGCTTGGCGGAAAATATCGGGCAAGAAAAACTTTCTTCAACTCGTTCCATGTGGTGACTGAGTTGGAAGGAAGAGATTGAAGCCATCTTCTAACGCTATCTCTTAATGAGAAAGGAAAAAGACGAAGTCGAATTGCCTCTGAAGTGACACCATTAGCTTTAACAGTATCAGCGTATTGGACAAATACGGATAAATGAAGGTTTGGATCTTCGGTAAGATTTCCAGAGAATTGGTTCTGTTGCACAGCCTGCAACAACGAAGGTTTAAGTTCAAAGTTGTTTGCTTCGATTGCGGGCGGAGCAATACTTGAATGCGGTTCATCTTGCGATGGAGCGGCGTAATCTCTAAGAGCACGAGCTGGTTCTGCCATCTCGGTTAAAGAAGGAAAATCTTTGAGATCAGGAAGGTCTATAGGAGGGAGATTGTTTTCAGCACGATATTCCCGAATTCGTCGTAAGACTCGGAGATATAGTTCGATATCGTTGATTCGTAAATAGAGCGGTTCGCCTTGAGAGCGAGTGCGTGGCATACAAATCAACGAAAGAAAGAAAATAGAAGAAAAAGAAACCTTAGTCTCTACAGCGTAACGGAAGAGTTACGATATCGATTGAATAAAAGTCCCCGGCAACGGCGCCAAAAACTTGATCGCTCGACTGGGTGAGTCGAGAATGGGATACAAACTGCAAGTGCACAGTTCTATCGCGTAGTTTTAAAAGATATCGATCCCACAGGGACTTATGAATCGATATACCGTTATCTAAGGTTACTACGTAAATCTAAGGTGAAAATGTTTGATTGTTTGGGAAAAACTAAGAGCTAAACTAATATCTAGATTAAATATTAATAAGACGGATATCGGTATGTAGTTCGTCAAAACTAGGGAATCAAGTCTTTGTCGGTTTCTTAGTTTTAAAATGAATCGTTTCGGTTAACTTTATTGGTTAAAGGTTCTATCTCAAACTCTCGCTCTGTTGAATAAACCATGATTTTATATTAATGTTGCTGTCACTTATAATTAAGTCAAAAACCATATTTTGAAAACAATAAAGTTGCAGAAACTCTTTTTAAGAAAATACTGACCGTTTTAAACACCCTTATCTCAAACTCTCGCTCTGTTGACTTAGGTTATATAATTAAATCCAAATGCTTAACTCTCGTCCTCACATTCAATCTTTAAAAATACTTTTTGGAAAAGGCCAGAATTTAATTAACTCTAAAACTTGCTCTCGCCCTGATCTAGAATTAATGCCTAACTTACACTGTCCAGTTAAAATCTCAAACTCTCGCTCTATTGATTTTAACTTCTTTATGTCTTTTACTTTTGTAAAAAATCTTGTTATTAAACCTGTAAGTTGAGACCGTAAAAAGATTGATTTTGATTTTAAGTTTAGATAGACCGACTCAGTCTTGATCCCTTATTCTGCTTACTTTACATACCGATACCTAGGCAAATTAGCCAAACATGCTAAATGAGTAAGAATTTATATCATGCATAAACAGACTCATTCCAGGCAGATAATATAGATAAATAATAAAACAAAATATTAAATAACGATTAAAGAACCTGAATGCGTAATACAATGGTCTTGAACACTCCACCACAAGCCGGTAGGATTTGTTCTTGGATTCTTCAATTAAACAGTAAATTAAATCAAGGAAATAAAACTGGAATATAACGTAAGGTTAAATCCAGTATAAAGTTGCACAATAGTTTCCGGTGTAGAAACTATTATGCGAAAAAATATCTAAAAGTTAAAATTGGAAAGGTAAATTTGTAAGGGAAAAAAGAATGTAAAGCTTGCAAAAGAAATAAATAAAATAAACAATGCTGGAAAAGAAAAAATAAGCAAAAGGCGTGAAAAGAAAATTTGGCAGAGCTTCGGTGTGTGTAGACGGCAGAGAGAGGAGACTTCTTTTAGGTTTTAAGGTAGCTATTTATAGTAGTGCTACTAACTGCCTTTTTCTTTTCCACATGTCTTCAGCATAGCTAAATACATGGCTTGGGAATAGGACACGAAGTCCTCAACGTTACTTCCATTCTTCTGAGAGCGTAACTTGCGCCAAAAAGCTAGTGGACTGGTGTGACGCTCGTCACACCATGTGTGACGTCCGTCACAAGGCTACTTCGCGTGACGCTCGTCACAACCCTTGTGACGCCCGTCACAGGGGCAACGTGCGCTTTCTTTGGGCTGGGCTTGGTCTTGGTTATTTGTTTCCTTTTTATTGCTTTTTACACCTCCTTTTCTTCCCTTTTTCACTTTTGCTTCAAAATGGATACCTGACATAAATAGCAAGGAAATACTGCATAATATCTGATAAAATGAGATAAACTAAAGTAAATGATAATATAATCTAATAGAATTAAGTCTTAAAATGTGATATAATTTCGTGTTATCAAGCTGCTCAAAATCAGGAGTAACTCTGACGACATGCGGGGAATCAAAATTCTGCCGAAGCCGTGTTAACTGCTGAAATAACATGCCTACAACTCAAGGGAGGCCAACAAACTCGGTTGGGGAAACCAACAGAACTCGGTTATTGAAATGTTGTCGGGGATGAAACAAGGATTACACCCACTGCTTGGGGAGAACCAATACTGCTCCGTATTTAGGAGTTACCGCTCTTCAAACCGATGTTGATATTCCTTTAAATAGTATCGATTGCTTAAAGTAACTGTTTTTATATATTTAAGAAAATATGATTTTAATTTAAAATTTAATTTAAAAAATGACCATAATAAAATTTAAATCTATTTGGCTGAATTAAACAAGAGTAGAAACAATTGGATAAAAAACTCAACTTTATTTAATGGAATGGTAGTCTGTAAATGACAAGACTCCATAGATCTTTACAAAAGTTAAAAATGGTAATTTACATGGAAAAGAGCTATATTAAATACAATGATCACTAATCCTTCTACCAACTTTCGATATCCACTATGCTCTTGGCGACTTCATCGGAGATGGTGACTCAGAATTGACTGATTTGCTCAAGAATGTCTTAAAAACTGAAGATCAGCAGGATGCAGTTACTTGTCGTAATCCCTAATTTTTGCATAAATTGCCCCGAGGTAGGGTACTCAATTTATCGGGATGATTCTTTCTGATTTTATGTCTCTAATTTTTTCCTGGATCGCCCTTTCGAGTTTCAATCCACTGAGACGCTCATTTTTGCCTAAGCCGCCCTTTCAGGTTTTCAACTTAGCGAGTTGTTCTTTTCTTTTTAGGAGAAGTATTTCTTGACTGCATCTGCGTTCATAGGATGCATGGACTATTCACCATCCATAGTTGTAAGAATCAAAGCACCTCCTGAAAAGGCTCTCTTAACAACATACGGGCCTTCATAATTAGGAGTCCATTTTCCCCTAGAATATGGTTTGAAAGATAGGATCTTCTTGAGCACAAGGTCACCTTCTCTGAACACACGATGCCTGACCTTTTTATCAAAAGCTTTCTTCATCCTCTGCTGATATAACTGACCATGACACATGGCAGTTAGTCTCTTCTCTTCTATCAAGTTCAGCTGGTCAAACCTGGTCTGACACCATTCAGCTTCTGTCAACTTGGCTTCCATCATGACACGTAATGAGGGGATCTCAACCTCTACTGGGAGCACAACTTCCATGCCATAAACAAGTGAGAAAGGGGTTGCCCCTGTTGAAGTGCGGATGGATGTACGATGCCCATGCAAAGAAAATGGGAGCATCTCATGCCAATCTTTGTACGTCATTGAAATTCTGGTATTAGATATGAGATGTCGAAGGTAATGTCACGACACTAATATCTGAGTTATGCAAACAGGATAAAGATAAAGAATAGTAATGCAAGAGACATAAGCAATTGTTAACCCAGTTCGGTCCAACTCGCCTACATCTAGGGGCTACCAAGCCAGGAAGGAAATCCACTAAAATAGAATCAATTCAAAGACTCTTCGTACACTTCAACAAGTTACAGTGTTTCTCACCTAATCTCTACTCGTGCAATTTCTACCTAAGCACTCTTAGATATGAGAACCCACTCACTTCCCTACAATCACACCTGTGATCTTAAACAACAATCCCTTGAGAAAAGAAAATACTTTTCAATAACACACTCTTGATTTTACTTTATAGTTTCAATCAAGAAGACACACTCTTGATCTTGCTTAACAGCTTTGATCAAGAAGACACACACTTGATCTTGCTTCACAGCTTTGATCAAGTAGACACACACTCTTGCTTAACAGCTTTAGAGTGACAAATTACAACCACAAATCAGTCCAATTCAATCATCAAAAGATGACTTGAATGGCTTACAAGTCTCACGACTAAACAGAACACAAACCCTAGCTCTCTCTCTATATTTCGCTCAATATTGGTTGTGTTGTAAAACAAGTTTTCTAAGTCCCTTTTTATAGAAGCTTTCAGCTGGGCTTGGACATCTTGAAAACCCTTAATCTATTTTCCAACTAAATCTTTTCATAACAGCTGGTTAGATCTCCTTGGAAAATAAGTAAATCAGGTTGTAATCCATGATTGAATGCGCCAGGTAATCAGATCTTCAATCATACATAGATTGCCATTAATTGTGCAATCACAAAACACCAGACATTCATACTGAATGTTCTGTGTACAGGATGTCATGACATCGGGTCTGACATCCTGGAAAAATCCTGCATAATTCCATAATTCCTTTTATAGCTTCCAGCAGGTACACAAAGACATCAGGTGTCATGACATCGTGTATGATATCCTGATACAGTCCTGCATAATTATGTTTTTCATTTCAACTCCAGCAGGAACACAATATCAGAATCCATGGCATTGCATATCACATTCTGAAACAATCCTGCATGATTATGTTCTTGAACTCCAGCAGGTACATAGGATATCTTATGTTAAGACATCACACATAACATCTTGTGAACTCTCTTTGTTTTACCAAAATTGCTGCCAACACATAGAACCAATAGTCACAACCATTTTCTGAATAATCTTCTTGATGTTCTTATTTGCAGCTTCAACAGCCCCCTTCATCTTCGGTCTGTAGGGAGAAGAATTATGATATGCAATTTTGAAGTCTTTGCAAAGAGCTTCCACCATATTATTATTCAAGTTAGATCCATTGTCAGTAATGATCTTACTTGGCACACCATATCGACATATAATCCGATTCTTGATGAACCTCACAACAACTTGCTTAGTTACATTCACATATGATGTCGCTTCAACCTACTTTGTGATGTAATCAATAGCCACTAAAATGAAACAATGTCCATTCAATGCTTTGGGCTCAATCATGCCAATCATATCAATTCCCAACATGGAGAAGGGCCATGGAGAGGAAATAACGTTCAACAGTGTCGGAGGAACGTGAATCTTATCTACATATATTTGACACTCATGGCATTTCTTCACAAACTTGCAACAGTCAGATTCCATTGTCAGCCAATAGTAACCTGCTCGCAACATCTTCTTTAACATAGCATGTCCATTGGAATGAGTATCAAAGGAACCTTCATGGACTTCAGTCATCAATAAGTCTGCTTCGTGTCTATCCACGCATCTGAGCATAACCATATCGAAGTTTCTCTTGTACAATACATCACCATTCAGGTAGAAGTTTCCGGCTAATCCTCTCAAAGTCTACTTATCTTTCAAAGATGCCCCAGGAGGGTAAACCTTACTTTGAGGAAACACTTGATATCAAAATACCATGGCTTCTCATCTTTGGCCTCTTCAATAGCAAACACATGAGCTGGCCTATCAAGACGCATCACAATTAAATTGGGAACTTCATTTTAATATTTCACCACAATAATTGAAGCCAAAGTTGCAAGAGCATCTACCATTCGGTTTTTATCTTGAGGGATATGATGAAACTCAACCTTAGTAAAGAAAGTTGAAATCCTCCTCGCATAATCTCTATATGGTATCAAACCGGGTTGATTCGTCTCCCATTCACCTTTGATTTGATTCACAACCAAAGTTGAATCTCCATAGACATCCAAATACTTGATTCTGAGATCAATGGCCTCTTCAAGCCCCATAATGCAAGCTTCATACTAAGCCATTTTGTTTGTACACTTGAAAGTCAATCTAGTTGTAAATGGAAAATGCGTGCCTTTAGGAGTAATAATTACTGCCCCAATGCCATTAGCATACTGATTAAGAACTCCATCAAATACCATGCCCCAATGGGGACCAGGTTCTGGCCCTTCTTCAAGGAATGGTTCATCACAAACTTTCATTTTCAAGTACAAAATCTCTTCATCAGGAAAATCATACTGCACTGACTGGTAATCTTCAATTGGTTCGTGAGCCAAATGGTTAGCTAAGATACTACCTTTGATCGCTTTCTGAGATCGGTATTCAATATCATACTCTGATAACAACATCTGCCAACGGGCAATCCTCCCAGTTAAAGAAGACTTCTTAAAAATATACTTGATTTGATCCATTTTGAATATCAACCAAGTGGTATGATTCAGCATATATTGACGTAGACGCTTGGCAACCCAAGCCAATGTGCAACAAGTCTTCTCAAGCATAGAATACCGAGTCTCACAATCGGTGAACTTCTTATTGAGGTAGTAAATAACATATTCTTTTTTTCCAGTTTCATCTTGCTGACCAAGAACACAACCCTTACTCTCATCAAGAACATTCAAATACATGATCAACGGTCTTCCTTCAACAGGCGAAGACAGAATCGGAGGCTCAAGTAGATACTCTTTAATACTGTCAAAAGCTTTCTGGAAATCTTCGATCCAATCACAAGACTGATCTTTTCGAAGAAGCTTGAATATAGGCGCACATGTGGCAGTCATATGTGAAATGAATCTTGAGATTGTAACGGTGTATTCGTTACCATTGGAGATATCGACTAAATCCAAGGTAAATCATACAAAGTCGAGTCGCCACCGCACTTCTATTTATCCAAAGGAAAGGTTAGAAAGCGAACAAAAACCTAAAGTTTTACAAACAAAACTAGTAAAAGAAGGTCAGAGATCTGGGTAAGGGGGTTGGTTATGCAATGGGAAGGTGTTAGGCACCCAAAGCATCCTAGGTACTCCTAGGGAGCCCTTTTCACGCTTGTTGCAAAGGTTATTGTTTATGAACATTTTTATTTGTGCAAACATGATTGAAGAGATGAGAAAAGAATATACAAGTTTATTTACATTTTGTGTTTGGATGGATGAACCCATTGCCTACGTACCTTCTTATGAAAAGATTAGGATCAAAACCTCGTAGTTCGGGTAAAAAATTTCAAAACAATAAGTGGATTGATTGGTCCAAAAGCCTTAAGGTCTTTTGTTATCAAAGGGAGAAAACTCAACCTGAAAAAACCACAAGTCCACCATGTGAGGATAGCTTTAACATGCTAGTGAGGGGTTAACCCTATAATAAGCATGGAAGGCTCATTGACCATCACTAAGGACATAGGTGAGTATTACATCTACCACAAAGATAACTCAAACCTAATAGCTAAAGGTTATGAAAAAAAATTGATTAAGAAGTGGACATGGAACCACAAAGAAACACATTTGAATGGGTTACATTTACCAATTAGAAGTATGTACAAAATGGTCAAAGTTGACTTAAAGATTCAATTCAAAATGAGTATTATGAAAAGAAAGTTTGAAAATCAAAAGCACAAGGCTTAGGTTTCTAATGTTGAAAACAAAGTCAAATGTAAAGTTTTTGGTTTGGGTTAGGATGGAGAAATGAAGAAAAGGTGGGGGTTATGGAATAAAACCACATTAGGAGTTCCTCTCTTGAGATCATAGAGATGATCCAAGTAAGTTCCTTTGAAATAAGCAAGCACAAGGCAAAAACAATCAACCAAGTCTCATAAGAGATCCACAAATGAAAGGAAACAAGATGCCAATATATGGACTTACACCCAACTCCTGTCAACAAAATGAAAACAGAATGCCAATACATGGGCTTATATCCGACTCCTAACAGCAAAACGGAAACAGAATGCCAATACATGGAGTTATATCCGACTCCCAAACAACAAAAAGGAACCAGAATGCCAATATATGGACTTAGATCTGACTCCTAATCATAAATAAACATCAAAAGCAAACACAACCAAAAGCAATCAAGCAAACAATGCATCACACACTATATACACACAAGAGGCTCAATCAAATGGGTGGGCTTTAGTCAAGAGGGGTCATATCAACCTCGACAAATAAGCCAAAACTGTACAAGTGTAATTTGTAGCTCTTAACCACTAACATTGAGAGTTAGGGTGAAGCTGATTAAAAATGGTAAATGAGGATGAGACCTCATGCTCTTAACCTTGGCCTGGGTGAGCTCATGATAAAGAAAGCGTGGAGATCCAGAAAGTGGGATCCTATTCCACTTGACAGACACTGGACAAAGATCTTGGGTTCATGTTCAGAAGCATCAGCACGTAGTGCGAGCATAATGATCGACTCACTGAATAACGGGGGATTGATTGCTAATCCCTTCTATCCGTCAATTGCCTCTTCACTTAGGAGGACTTATCAAGTAGCACATGCCTCACTTGGAGGTCTTTGGCACAATTGTAAACAAACACAAACAGAGCCTCTAAAGGAGGACTTCCAGCAAAATGCCTGCCAAAAAGGTGACAGGACTTCCAGACTACATGGAGTAAGAGAATAGCTACCTAAGTGGTGTATCAACCACAATCCAAAGCTCAGGCAAGAGCTAAAAGCAAGCAACTAATGTACTTGAAATGCAGTTCACTACTCACGCGTGTTCAAGGTCTCTACAGCTCCAGATCTTCTTACTTAACCTTGCCTTGAAGCTTTGTGCAAGAAGAATCACTTGAAAACACCTAGATCTAGCTCAATTTCAGAAATCCATTAACATGAGATTGTACACGAACTGCTCCAATTCTTGCTCAATTCCAACAAACAATGGTTGATTCTTGCTCAGAATTGCATGAGGATCAAGAATCTCAAGAAATATTTGGTGTTTGTGTGAAGAAAAATGAAATTCAAAGTGATAGAAAAATTGGAGGGAAATGGAAAATTCTAGATCTGAAAATTCTGTTTTGAGCAAATGAGATTAGGGTTTGGTATTTATATGGTTCACTAATCACACTGAAATCCAATTTAGGCTTGTGCTAATCATGATTAGGGAGAATTCAAGTGTCTTGCAAATTTGCAAATGGAACTTGCATGGCCATGTAGCACGTGCTCTTTCTCATGCAAGGGTTTGATTTCACTTAAAATCAACTAATAATCAGCATGGAATTGGTATTTTGCTTGTACCATAATCCAATTTTGAATTATTGAATTTCCCTCCAAAATGAACATGAATGAAATAGTGAGCATACAAGCCTCTCTCATGCATGGCAAGGCTTATTTTGAGAAGTATTGGTCATGAAGAGTATTTTGCAAAAAGAATGGACCAAATTGGAGTTTTGAATCAAAAGTTATGTCACTTTGAACTTCCATGCACACCTTGTGATCATTTGGCCATAACTTCTCAACCATTCATCATATGGACGTGAAATAGGACTTTTTGGAAAGGGGAGAGAAAGATATACAACTTTCATGTTCACCAAAAATCCATTTGAAACTTCTTTGATGTTGATAAGTCAAGTTGAATATGGACCAGAAACTTGCCATTTTTGGAAACTTGAAATTACAGGTCACTTTCCATTTTTGGAAACTTTTGCCATGACTTCAAAATCTTCAAGATAGATGTTTGAAATTACAAATGGACTTCATTTGAACATGAATGAGGTGTTTCAAATCATTTCCCCACCTCAAAGCCCAAAGTTGACTGCACAGTTGACTTTTTAGTCTTCAGATGACCTGGACATGTATTGATGAACTTGAGCCTTTATCACTTGATGAAATTGCTCCAAAATGGAACCCTAGCTCATGTAAGCTCTTTGTAATGATCATGTGGTCCTTATACCAAGGAAAATATCTCAGTTCTTGAACAAAGGATGCTCTTGAAGTGCTTGACCTGTGATTGCTTCAACTGCAAACAAAAATGTAAATGACATATTTTTGTGCTTTTGGTTAGTGATTAAAACAAGAAAAGCAATGATATACAATTCAAGCATGCCTGGTGATCTCAAACCACTCACAAGGAGGTCCCATCCAAAGGGAAAGGAAGCCAAGATGCTCAATGATCCTTGAGGCTATGCAATGCAATGCTATGATGCCATGAGGGATCTTAGGGACAAAATTGGGGTCTTACAGATGCCCCTATTTAAGGTCATTCTAACCGGAGAAGTGATGGTTAAAATCTTCGTCTCGACGAGATAGAATGGGCTTAAATAATAACAAAGAGACAAATTTTGGTCCCTAAGAGATCTCATTATGCAAATGTATGTATGCAAAACAAACAAAACTCTGTGGGGGATATGTGGCCACAAAGAAGAAAAGACATCGGGAGAAAAGACAATCCATAGGAGTAATACCCTCACTAGGGAACAGAGACTCTACCGGGGACTCTCATGGGGATAAGAAAAATGCGTGAGCAGGTCACGACTCAGAACTTGGGAGTAAAGGACTGAAACTGCGTGAGCAAGTCACGACTTGACACAGGGGAAAAGAGTTTCCAAAGGGGATAAATCCATTGGAAAGACTCAAGCTGACTCAAAAATGCATGTGTTGGGGAAAACGCCAACACAGCAAAACTAACCGCAATGGATACTTCGGATAAAAATCCCGACAAAGGCTGGGGAAAGATTTGAACAAAACCTCCCTGCCGGGGAAAATGCATGTATTGGGGAAAATGCCAACACAACAAAAGGATATCCACAACAGAAACTCTGCTGGGGAAATCCAAAAAGACTCTCCAGGGGAAGCAGCGGAATGAGGTGTTACCGGTTACTGGGTAACAAGCTCGGGAAGAATGAATATCTAAGACCGGTATAAGGGTGAGAGACATCAATCAATCAAACATCTGAGGAGGACCTAACAAATGTATATCTCAACTCAGGAAAATCTGACTCCACAGGGGACCAAGGTCATAATAGGGAGCAGAAGGGAAGGAACACCAGGGATACCGGTTACTGGGCATATAATAGGTGACCAACCAAAACGTGAATTGGGGAATATTCCCAAAAACACTCATCATCCAGAAGAAGGCTGGAAAAGCAATCTTGTTTATAGGATAGACATTCGATTCCGCAAAGGGAAAACGAATCTTACTCGACTAGGGAAGAACAAAAACTTCAACCAAGGAGTGCATGAGATATATTATCTATTGCCGTCAAAACGTAGATAGTAAACTCGCATGGAAGATTATCCACAACCGGTTACTGGGTTAATAAAGGATAAATCGACCGAGGCGTGAATTGGGGTTTATGCCTAAGACACTTATCATCCAGAAGAGAGCAGAAATGCAAACTTGTTTATAGGATGGGCATTCGATTCCGCAAAGGGAATACGAATCTTACTCGAATGGAGAAGGACAGAAGGCTTCGAACAAGGAGCGCATGAGATATATTATCTATTGCCGTCAAAACGTAGATAATATACTCGCATGGAAGATTATCCACAACCGATTACTGGGTTAATAAAGGATAAATCGACCGAGGCGTGAATTGGGGTTTATGCCCAAGACACTCATCATCCAGAAGAAAGCAGAAACGCAAACTTGTTTATAGGATGGATATTCGATTTCGCAAAGGGAATACGAATCTTACTCAAATGGGGAAGGACAGAAGGCTTCGACCATAGAGCGCATGAGATATATTATCTATTGCCGTCAAAACGTAGATAATATACTCGCAAGGAAGGAACACCAGGGATACCGATTACAGGGCATATAGTAGGTGACCAACCAAGAGGAGAAACAATCATTATCAACAAAGGATAAATGAGAGCTGACTCACTGGGGATACATTGACAAAGGCAACGATCCAGGAGACATATCACCGTTACTGGGAGATATGCTCAAAAAAGGGGAGTAACAAACATCATCGGCAAATGGTAAATGAAAGAGGACCCGCTGAGGATAAAATTGCTTAATCAAAGCAATTATCCGAAAGAAGGAGGGAATATCAATACCGAATTTTGGATAATGATAACCGTCAAAGAGGGGATTACATCTACCGAATACTGGGTAGAAAACCACGGAAAGGTAACCGTCATCAACTAGGATGAACAACAAGGGTTAACTCTGCAAATGGGGAAAAGCTTACTCAACTGGGGAAAACAAAAGCTTCAACCAGAGAGTGCATGAGATATACTATCTATTGCCGTCAAAACGTAGATAGTATACTCGCATGGAAGATTATCCATAACCGGTTACTGGGTTAATAAAGGATAAATCGACCGAAAGAGAAAAGGCATCGGGATAGCAAAACTAGGTATACAATGATGACCAATTCAGGAGAGAAACAATCGTTACCAACAACAACAGGGTAGACGAAAGATGACTCGCTGGAGATAAATTGCGAGCACAAGGCAATTATCCAGGCAAAAGAGGGAATATCAACATCGAATACTGGATGAAGATAACCACCAAGGAGGGGATTACATCTACCGAATACTGGGTAGAAAATCACGGAAGAGTAATCGTCATCAACCAGGATGAACAACAAAGTTTAACTCTGCGAAGGGGAGGAAAATAGGGTTTACAACTACCGGATACTGGGTAGAAAACCACAGACTCAGCCGGGGATAAGATGAATGATTGCCGATTACTGAGAAAATATTCATTTATACCACGGGGAAGCACAGACTCCGATGGGGAGGGAAGAATAGGATTTACAACTACCGAATACTGGGTAGAAAACCACAAAATCCGCCATCAACTAGGATGAACCACAATGGTCACCTCTGCTAGGGGATGAAAGTAGGATTTACAACTACCGGATTATGGGTAGAAGACCACAGAAATAGGACTTACAACTACCGATTACTGGGTAGAAGCCACAGAAATAGGACTTACAACTACCGATTACTGGGTAGAAAGCCACGAAAATTCGCTGAGGATAAGGTGAATAATCATTGGCGACCTTACTGGGGATAGGGCGAATGATTGCCGATAAATGAACAATTACTCATTTACCACAGGTAAACACCAAAGACAGACACAAGAAGCCAATTTAGGATCAAACCAAAAAGGCAAACTGAATCAAGACTCATCCTAATGAGGATATAACTCAATAGGGGAATCCATCCCAATATATGTGTTGGGAGGAAACGGAAACAACCGTCGTCCACGAGGATATAACTCAGTGGGGAAATGGCATGAAAGATAAACACTTTCTGCTTATGGGGCTGACTCTACATTGAGGGATCAGACACCGACATCTGCTTGGGGAAAATATACCACCAGATAGCAGGAGACAACAAACAATAGATATATGGCAAAAAATGCAACATGAATATCTGAATGTTATAAGTATGCATGTATATGCGTGGTTTATGTGTGATGAATGCTGACAAACAGACATATCTAACACAAACAGGTCCAGGAATCAACCACCCGGTACTACATCTCAAGAGAGAAAGCCAGGATCACCGGAGAGTACCCAATCCGTTGGAGATCCGAGATGCAAGGAAGCAAAGACCTTGCCAGGGAATCAAAGATACCAGGAAATCACAAGATCTCTGGGGGATGAATCATCAGTCTCGGCTGAGGAAAGGAGATCAATGCACAGGCAGAAACTGCCACAAAAGCAACTCTACAGGAAAATCAGAGATATCAGAAACATCATAAAAATCTATGCAGGGGAATGAACAACAATCATTCCGACTGTGAGCCGGATCACGGTGCAAATGAGTTCTGCTGAGGAAACCACTCCGTCGGGGAAATCCAAAAGGGAGTGAGGGATCTTTGTGGGGATACCACCAACCAGAAGCTTCCAAAGGTCAAACGAACCAAGATCTCTCACCTGCTGAGGAGGAAGGAGGCTAAAAATACCTTTACCATACACTTTGCTCGGGAGGAAAAACACAAACGGCTCCGGAGGAATCATCGGTCACAGCCGGAGAAAAGAGTCCATTGTGCAGACAGAAACTGCCACAAAAGCAACTCTAAAGGGAAATCCATCTGAGGGAGATAAGGGGAAACTGGCGATCCAACACCAAGTACCAACCTCACCAAGGAAATCACACCTGCTGAGGAGAAAAGATCGCACAAGTAGAATCTGCCACACAAGCAACTCTGGTTGGGGAAATTGTCACCACAGATAAGATCCACCACACCAACCACTCTACTGGGGATTAGATATGCCAGGAAACAGAATTATCTCTGCAGGGGATAACACCATCATAGATAAGATCCAACACACCAACAACTCCGCTGGGGATCTATCTGAGGAAGATAACATCATCATAGATAAGATCCAACACCAACAACTCCGCTGGGGATCTATCACAAATAAAATCCACCACACCAACAACTCCACTGGGATGAACTAATGAGATAAAATCCACCACACCAACAACTCCGCTGGGGATGAACTATAAATCTCAGCTGGGGAGAAGAGCTTAATGCACAAATAGAATATGTCACCCAAGCCACTCTACTGGGGAATCCACCCGGGGAATATGCAGGAATACTGGGGATTAACCACCAAATACCGAACCTTCAAAAGAGGACACATCTGCTGAGGAGGGAAAACCACTGCTCTGCTGAAGTGAAAAGGGATGAATAAATCCTCCCAACACTCTGCTTAGGGGAAGAATCCAAGAAGGGCACTCTGATGGGGAGAAAACCCACGATACAATATTCTAGAGAAAGAGGATACAGTCATGCCAAGGATATGAACCAATGTCTTACCCTGTTGGAAATCGTACCACCCTTGGGAGAGCACTGAGGATCTCCTAAGTATCTTTTTATCATTGTGAATGTTCACTTTGTTAAAAAACAATTTTGTGAAAAATTTGTTTATTTAAAACAATGACATTTTATCAATTAAAACATGCAAAACATTTGTTGAATAGAAACAAATAAGAGTGCAAATAATTGAATAAAAGCTCAAATTTAGTTGATGGAATGGTAGCCTGTAAATGGCAAGACTCCATAGATCTTTACAAATTTGAAATTGGTGATATATATTGGAAAAGGGCTACATTGAACATAATGACCATTTCTCCACCAATTCCGAGTTCGATGTATTCGAAGCTTCAGTTGACGACGAATGAACAAGAATCTCTGACGAATGATAGATGTAGAACACAGTCTTGTCAGGATGCAGTTACTTGCCAAATCCCTAATTTTTGCCTAGATTGCCCCAGGATAAGGTACTCAATCTAGCGGGATGCAAATATTCATTTTTTTTCATGTCTCTAACTTTTGCCTGGATCGCCCTTTCGGGTTTTTAATCCACCGAGACGCTCATTTTTGCCTAAGCTGCCCTTTCGGGTTTTCAACTTAGCGAGCCATTCTGTTTTTCTTTTAGGCGAAGTATTTCTTGACTGCATCTGAATTCACAGGACGAGTGAAATCCTCCCCATCCATAGTTGTAAGTATCAAAGCACCGCCTGAAAAGGCTCTCTTAACAACATATGGACCTTCATAGTTTGGAGTCCACTTGCCCCTGGAATCGGGCGCGAAAGACAAGACTTTCTTGAGCACAAGGTCACCTTCTCGGAACACACGAGGCTTGACCTTCTTATCAAAAGCTTTCTTCATTCTCTGCTGATATAATTGACCATGACACATGGCAGTCAATCTCTTCTCTTCTATTAAGTTCAGCTGGTCATAACGACTCTGAATCCATTCAGCATCAGTCAACTTGGCCTCCATCAAGACTCTCACTGATGGGATCTCCACCTCTACTGGGAGTACGGCCTCCATGCCATAAACAAGAGAGAAAGGGGTTGCCCTTGTTGAAGTGCGGACAGATGTACGATATCCATGCAAAGCAAATGGCAGCATCTCATGCCAATCTTTGTACGTAACAACCATCTTCTGGATAATCTTCTTGATATTCTTATTAGCAGCTTCAACAACCCCATTCATCTTGGGTCTGTAAGGAGAAGAATTATGGTGTGCAATCTTGAACTCACTGCACAACTCTTCCATCATCTTGTTATTCAAATTAGATCCATTATCAGTAATGATCTTATCTGGCACACCATAACGGCATATGAGTTGATTCTTGATAAACTTCACGACCACCTGCCTAGTCACACTTGCATATGACGCAGCTTCAACCCACTTGGTGAAGTAGTCAATTGCTACGAGAATAAACCTGTGTCCATTGGACGCTTTCGGCTCAATCATGCCAATCATGTCAATTCCCCACATAGAGAAAGGCCATGGTGATGAAATCACATTCAGAAGTGTCGGAGAAATATGAATTTTATCCGCATAAATCTGACACTTATGGCATTTCTTCACATATTTGCAGCAGTCAGACTCCATTGTCAGCCAATAGTAGCCTGCTCTCAACATCTTTCTATCCATGGCATGTCCATTGGAATGAGTACCAAATGAACCCTCATGAACTTCAGTCATCAACAGGTCTGCTTCGTGTCTATCCACGCATCTGAGCAGAACCATGTCAAAATTTCTCTTTTAAAGCACTTCGCCATTGAGGTAGAAACTACCTGACAATCTTCTCAAAGTTTTCCTATCTTTCACAGATGCCCCAGGCGGTTAAACCTGGTTCTGGAGGAAACACTTGATGTCATAATACCAAGGCTTATCATCTTTCACTTCTTCGACCGCAAACACATGAGTTGGTCTATCCAAGCGCATCACAGTGATATTGGGAACTTCATTCCAATACTTAACCACAATCATGGAAGCGAGCGTAGCAAGAGCATCTGCCATCCGATTATCATCTCGAGGAATATGGTGAAAGTCAACTTCAGTAAAGAACATTGAAATCCTCCTCGCATAATCTCTATAGGGAATAAGACCAGGCTGATTCGTTTCCCACTCACCCTTGATCTGATTGACAACGAGGGCCGAATCACCATAAACATCAAGATGCTTGATCCTTAGATCAATGCATTCTTCCAATCCCATAATACAGGCTTCGTACTCAGCCATATTATTCGTGCATTTGAAAGTTAGCCTTGCTGTAAAAGGAATGTGTATGCCCTGAGGAGTAATGATTACTGCCCCAATACCATTTCCGTACTGATTTACAGCGCCATCGAATACCATACTCCATCTGGAACCAGGCTTTGGCCCTTCATCGAGTGTAGGCTCATCACAATCTTTCATCTTCAAATACAGAATCTCCTCATCTGAGAAGTCATACTGAACTGACTGATGATCTTCAATCGGCTGATGTGCCAAGTGGTCAGCCAAGATACTACCTTTAATAGCTTTCTGAGCTCGATACTCGATATCATACTCAGATAACAACATCTGCCAACGAGCAATCCTCCCGGTTAAAGCAGGCTTCTCAAAGATGTACTTGATTGGATCCATTCTAGATATCAACCAAGTTGTATGATTTATCATATACTGGCGTAAACGCTTAGCGGACCAAGCCAAAGCACAACATGTCTTTTCAAGCATTGAGTATCGAGACTCACAATCAGTGAACTTCTTACTCAGGTAGTAAATAGCATATTCTTTCTTTCCTAATTCGTCTTGCTGACCAAGGACACAACCCATCGAGTCTTCAAGAACTGTCAGATACATGATCAAAGGTCTTCCTTCTACAGACGGAGACATGATTGGAGGTTCAGACAGATACTCTTTGATACTATCGAAAGCTTTCTGGCAATCCTCGGTCCAATCATGAGACTGATCTTTCCAGAGGAGCTTGAATATCGGCGCACATGTGGCAGTCATGTGGGATATAAATCTGGAAATATAATTCAAGCGGCCAAGAAAACCTCGGACTTGCTTCTCAGTTTTGGGCGCAGGCATCTCTTGTATTGCTTTGACCTTTGCAGGATCAACCTCAATACCTCTTCCACTGACAATAAAGCCCAATAACTTGCCAGAACGGACTCCAAATGTACACTTGTTAGGATTCAGACAAAGCTTGTACTTCCTCAAACGCTGAAAAAGCTTCACCAAGTGCTCTACATGTTCAACTTCCGTTCTTGACTTAGAAATCATATCATCAACATAGACCTCAATCTCCTTGTGCATCATATCATGAAACAAGGTAGTCATAGCTCGTTGATACGTGGCTCCGACGTTCTTCAAACCGAAGGGCATCACTCGATAACAGAATGTTCCCCAAGGTGTGATGAATGTTGTCTTCTCCATATCCTCGGGTGCCATCTTGATCTGATTATATCCGGAAAATCCGTCCATAAATGAGAAGATATTGAATTTAGCTGTATTGTCTACCAACATATCAATGTGTGATTGAGGGAAATCATCTTTCGGACTAGCTTTATTCAAATCTCTATAATTCACACACATCCAAACTTTTCCGTCTTTCTTAGGCACGGGCACAATATTGGACACCCATTGAGGATATGTAGAAGTCACCAGAAACCCCGCGTCAATTTGCTTATGAACTTCCTCTTTGATCTTCACTGCCATATCAAGGTGAGTTCTTCTGAGCTTCTGCTTCACAGGCACGCACTCAAGCTTCAAAGGCAGGAAATGTTGCACAATATCTGTATCTAGACTCGGCATGTCTTCATACGACCAAGCAAAGATATCAACATATTCTCGTAGCAATTCGATCAACCCCTTCTTAACAGATTCTTCCAGGAGTGCCCCGATCTTCACTTCTCGCACACAATCCTCAGACCCCAAGTTGACTGTTTCCAGATTCTCAAGATGCGGCTGAATGATCTTCTTTGCATGCTCAAGTAGACGGATAATCTCATCAGGAATCTCTTCAACATCATCTTCCTCTGCCTCAAATACAGGGAACTCAAAATTGGGAGATGGCGTTGGATCATTATGTTCAATGGGTTTAGAAATTAACCTGCATAATGATTTTGGATATGAAAAGCTTTTAGAAATCAAACAAGTCAAATCATTATGCAGATGAAAAGATTGATTTTATTCTTTTTTTAGGGTTTTTTGTGATCACCAATTTCATGCAAAAAGCGAAAAGGGAAAATAATTGGAAAAACAAACATTTAACATGAATTTATTGAATGAAAATATCATTGTATTTATGTTGCCAACAATGTCACCACTTCTCCTTTTGGCATGGGAGAAGGGTTTTTAAACAAAGTGATTATTACTTTGACTTGTGGACGACTGTAGGAACATCCACAACGACCCAATTGTTGCAGATCCCTCCAGGGATGACAAAATTGTCAGAATCCTCTGCATCCTCTTCCAAGATAGCAGCAACTTCTTCCTCCTGACCGGTGTGGATGAAACCTCCACTCTTGAACAGCCCTTTCTCATTGAAGACCCCAGAAGAAAAGCCAATGCCAGCCCGAGACTTATTGTCTTCCAGCTCAATCATTTTTCCTAGACCAGCAACTGCACCACATTCAATGGCCAATTTCGCATCTCTATAGGAAGCAAATGAATGAGTTCTCTTCTCAACAGGCTCAGCTATAGATAAAGCTTGGAAAGGAGTTCCAACTTCATCCTCAACATCTATGTATGAGAAGGAAGACAAATGGCTAACCAGGAGAGCCTTTTCTCCTTGAGTTCACGGTTCTCTTGCTCTAGATGATCCATCAATCTGGAAGAGTTGGCTCTAGTGTAGTACCGGTGAGTCAGCTTGTCTTCAAAATAAATGAAGAGCAACAGAGTTAGACCACAAGATCAGAAGCTGAGAATAACAACTGCTTATGCATATGATGCATGCAATGCTTGTGCATATGGTTTGTTTTTATTTCAAAGGAACTTTAGGGTATTATTTGCAAATTTTTGGAAATATTAAGCATTTTATTGCATATGGAAATATCTCATCATATATCATCAGGAAAAGAAGTACAACATTGTCAATCATATACAAGAGCAAAGGAAAATAATCATCCTATGGATCCCTAGAAGCTCGGGACACAGGAAGATAAGCTGCACGAAGCCTCTTCACCTCTCTCTCGTAAGCTGCCTCCATATCTGCCTTTTCCTTGGCGAGTCGATCATACCTCCTTTTCCAAAACTTGGAAGACTGAGGAAGTAGAGAAGTCCATGCATCATCAGGATCATCAATGACCTGATGCTCGAGGAACTCGATCAAAGCATCCTTCTCCTTAATCTGCTGAAGCAACTCTTCCCTTTCACGGATCCAGGCACGTGAACGGTCTTTGTCTCGCAACTCCTCTACTCCTTGGTTAGGGAGGGTTGAAGGCCCAGCCACAACCAAAGGTATAGGTCTCGGATAATCGTAAGGCATGAGATACTCAGATGCTCTCTTCCTTACCCAAGCAGTGTACGACTCCAAAGCAATGCAATTCTTAGGACCCAACTCATTCCTTCCTTTCTTATGGACCTTGCGCCAAGCGCGAACCATTCTACCCTTCAAGCCTTGGGGATCTTTACCCTCCTGAAAGAACACACCTTCTAACAGAATGTTATTAGGTTTATCCTTTAGGGGGAACCCAAGCTGACGACGTGCTAAGACGGGGTTGTAGTTAATCCCACCACATGTACCAAGAAGAGGCACATTGGAGAATTCACCACAAGAGTCGATAATCTGCACACCATCATATACACGGTTATACCAAGAGATATCATCATTAGTGAGAGACATAAGTCTCGTAGACCACCGTAGACATCCCTTATTCTCCTTGAAGGAGACCGTCTGAGGTAAGTGAGAAATAAACCACTTATACAACAGAGGCAAACAACACACAATAGCACCACCACCCTTTGCATTCCTCAGATGCAAAGAGAAATAGGTATCACCCAACAGAGTCGGAACGGGATTAAGAGCAGAGAAGATCCTAATAGCATTCACATCCACAAACTTGTCGATGTTGGGGAACAATACCAACCCATAGATGAGAAGTACAAATATGGCTTCAAAGGCATCCTCACTCATGGCCTTCCCATAAATAGTAGCTTGAGCAATGAGGAACTCAGAAGGGAGACCTTGAATTCCACCTTTGGTAGTCATATGAGCACCAATCAGGGATTCATCTATGTGCAACATGTCAGCTATCTCTCGAGAAGTAGGAATACTCTCCAAGCCACTGAACGACAATTGATCCAGAATAGGTATGCCCACAAGATAGGCATACTCCTCAAGGGTAGGCAACAGCTGAAAGTCCGGAAACGTGAAGCAACAGTACAGAGGATCATAAAACTGCACCAACACGCTCATCAACCCTTCATCCACCTGAGTAGTCAGAAGAGGAAAACGAGCCTTGAAACCCAAGGGATCTAGTACATAGGATGTCAGATTCCTTAACTCTTTCAGATCGGGCTGTCTGAAGTTGTACTTCTTTGTATTCCTTCTTTGTCTTTCCATGTCTAAAATTTTTGCAAATCAACCCCTTAAGTTCCTTGAAAATTTTCTTATTTTTATCTGATATGGGTGCAGATGAATGCATGAATGCAACAATCACACTCAAGGATCAAGCAAAGCACACCAAACAAAGGTCATGGGATGGCTCATATTATCCTTAATATCAATCATCCATTTTGGTGGATTATGGTTTTCACCTTATCAACACCCAAGTTCCATTGATATTAAGGATGTATGAACGAATCGACCATGAATCACGGGTTTGTTGTAAGTCACGAGCATGGAGTCTCGGTTAATAACCACCCAAAGGGAGTGTACTAGGGTTTAAACCTGCCAAACATGTTCTACCAGAGGTTCCCATAGTCATCATCCCATCTTTCGAATATTATCGGAGAAACGACTACTCGTATTCCAAAAATATTCTCAAGAGAGACTCTTATGAGTGTAGTATCGCGTAACAATCGTATCAAATCTTACATTTGAACGACCTCCGCACTACGTCCTAAAAATAGGCCAAGATGGGTTTGGTAAACTAAGGTCCTTGGCTTCTAAGGTCTATATTGGAAAGAGTAATGTCTAACCACAACTTACTTGTGTGACATTATTGATCCCAACATGACCTCCACCAAGTGAATGGACTCGCAAGTCAACTTGCTAAGGAATAACTCCACACAAGTCGACGAGACTTTGCCATTCTCCTATCCTAAGTGCACTCAAGTTCGGGTATAGAACTCATCTCACAAAGATCACTAAGCACACACGCAATTGATATATCAAGCAATTCAATCATTACAAACAATACAGTAATCCCAAATTGCACAAAAATATGTCACAACAATATAATACAACAAGTGTGAAAAGTTGGCAAAACCCACCAGGGAAGTTCTTGAATTTACTCCCCAGTAGAGTCGCCACTTTTCTGTAGCGTATTCGTTACCATTGGAGATATCGACTAAATCCAAGGTAAATCATACAAAGTCGAGTCGCCACCGCACTTCTATTTATCCAAAGGGAAGGTTAGAAAGCGAACAAAAACCTACAGTTTTACAAACAAAACTAGTAAAGAAAGGTCAGAGATCTGGGTAAGGGGGTTGGTTATGCAATGGGAAGGTGTTAGGCACCCAAAGCATCCTAGGTACTCCTAGGGAGCCCTTTTCACGCTTATTGCAAAGGTTATTGTTTATGAATATTTTTATTTGTGCAAACATGATTGAAGAGATGAGAAAAGAATATACAAGTTTATTTACATTTTGTGTTTGGATGGATGAACCCATTGCCTACGTACCTTATGAAAAGATTAGGATCAAAACCTCGTAGTTCGGGTAAAAAATTTCAAAACAATAAGTGGATTGATTGGTCCAAAAGCCTTAAGGTCTTTTGTTATCAAAGGGAGAAAACTCAACCTGAAAAATCCACAAGTCCACCATGTGAGGATAGCTTCAACATGCTAGTGAAGGGTTAACCCTATAATAAGCATGGAAGGCTCATTGTCCATCACTAAGGACATAGGTGAGTATTACATCTACCACAAAGATAACTCAAACCTAATAGCTAAAGGTTATGAAAAAAATTTGATTAAGAAGTGGACATGGAACCACAAAGAAACACATTTGAATGGGTTACATTTACCAATTAGAAGTATGTACAAAATGGTCAAAGTTGACTTAAAGATTCAATTCAAAATGAGTATTATGAAAAGAAAGTTTGAAAATCAAAAGCACAAGGCTTAGGTTTCTAATGTTGAAAACAAAGTCAAATGTTTGCACAAAAAGTTTTTGGTTTGGGTTAGGATGGAGAAATGAAGAAAAGGTGAGGGTTATGGAATAAAACCACATTAGGAGTTCCTCTCTTGAGATCATAGAGATGATCCAAGTAAGTTCCTTTGAAATAAGCAAGCACAAGGCAAAAACAATCAACCAAGTCTCATAAGAGATCCACAAATGAAAGGAAACGAGATGCCAATATATGGACTTACACCTAACTCCTGTCAACAAAACGAAAACAGAATGCCAATACATGGGCTTATATCCGACTCCTAACAGCAAAACGGAAACAGAATGCCAATACATGGACTTATATCCGACTCCCAAACAACAAAAAGTAAACAGAATGCCAATATATGGACTTAGATCTGACTCCCAATCATAAACAAACATCAAAAGCAAACACAATCAAAAGCAATCAAGCAAACAATGCATCACACACTATATACACACAAAAGGCTCAATCAAATGGGTGGACTTTAGTCAAGAGGGGTCATATCAACCTCGACAAACAAGCCAAAACTGTACAAGTGTAATTTGTAGCTCTTAACCACTAACATTGAGAGTTAGGGTGAAGCTGATTAAAAATGGTAAATGAGGATGAGACCTCATGCTCTTAACCCTGGCCTGGGTGAGCTCTTGATAAAGAAAGCGTGGGGATCCAGAAAGTGGGATCCTATTCCACTTGACAGACACTGGACAAAGATCTTGGGTTCATGTTCAGAAGCATCAACACGTAGTGCGAGCATAATGAACGACTCACTGAATAACGGGGGATTGATTGCTAATCCCTTATATCCGTCAATTGCCTCTTCACTTAGGAGGACTTATCAAGTAGCACATGCCTCACTTGGAGGTCTTTGGCACAATTGTAAACAAACACAAACAGAGCCTCTAAAGGAGGACTTCCAGCAAAATGCCTGCCAAAAAGGTGACAGGACTTCCAGACTACATGGAGTAAGAGAATAGCTACCTAAGTGGTGTATCAACCATAATCCAAAGCTCAAGCAAGAGCTAAAAGCAAGCAATTAATGTACTTGAAATGCAGTTCACTATTCACGCGTGTTCAAGGTCTCTACAGCTCCAGATCTTCTTCCTTAACCTTGCCTTGAAGCTTTATGCAAGAAGAATCACTTGAAAACACCTAGATCTAGCTCAATTTCAGAAATCCATTAACATGAGATTGTACACGAACTGCTCCAATTCTTGCTCAATTCCAACAAACAATGGTTGATTCTTGCTCAGAATTGCATGAGGATCAAGAATCTCAAGAAATATTTGGTGTTTGTGTGAAGAAAAATGAAATTCAAAGTGAGAGAAAAATTGGAGGGAAATGGAAAATTCTAGATCTGAAAATTCTGTTTTGAGCAAATGAGATTAGGGTTTGGTATTTATATGGTTCACTAATCACACTGAAATCCAATTTAGGCTTGTGCTAATCATGATTAGGGAGAATTCAAGTGTCTTGCAAATTTGCAAATGGCACTTGCATGGCCATGTAACACGTGCTCTTTCTCATGCAAGGGTTTGATTTCACTTAAAATCAACCAATAATCAACATGGAATTGGTATTTTGCTTGTACCATAAGCCAATTTTGAATTATTGAATTTCCCTCCAAAATGAACATGAATGAAATAGTGAGCATACAAGCCTCTCTCATGCATGGAAAGGCTTGTTTTGAGAAGTATTGGTCATGAGGAGTATTTTGCAAAAAGAATGGACCAAATTGGAGTTTTGAATAAAAAGTTATGTCACTTTGAACTTCCACGCACACCTTGTGATCATTTGGCCATAACTTCTCAACCATTCATCATATGGACGTGAAATAGGACTTTTTGGAAAAGGGAGAGAAAGATCTACAACTTTCATGTTCACCAAAAATCCATTTGAAACTTCTTTGATGTTGATAAGTGAAGTTGAATGTGGACCAGAAACTTTCCATTTTTGGAAACTTGAAATTACGGGTCACTTTCCATTTTTGGAAACTTTTGCCATGACTTCAAAATCTTCAAGATAGATGTTTGAAATGACAAATGGACTTCATTTGAACATGAATGAGGTGTTTCAAATCATTTCCCCACCTCAAAGCCCAAAGTTGACTGCACAGTTGACTTTTTAGTCTTCAGATGACCTGGACATGTATTGATGAACTTGAGCCTTTATCACTTGATGAAATTGCTCCAAAATGGAACCCTAGCTCATGTAAGCTCTTTTTAATGATCATGTGGTCCTTATACCAAGTAAAATATCTCAGTTCTTGCACAAAGGATGCTCTTGAAGTGCTTGACCTGTGATTGCTTCAACTGCAAACAAAAATGTAAATGACATATTTTTGTGCTTTTGGTTAGTGATTAAAACAAGAAAAGAAATGATATACAATTCAAGCATGCCTGGTGATCTCAAACCACTCACAAGAAGGTCCCACCCAAAGGGAAAGGAAGTCAAGATGCTCAATGATCCTTGAGGCTATGCAATGCAATGCTATGATGCCATGAGGGATCTTAGGGACAAAATTGGGGTCTTACAGATGCCCCTATTTAAGGTCATTCTAACCGGAGAAGTGATGGTTAAAATCTTCGTCTCGACGAGATAGAATGGGCTTAAATAATAACAAAGAGACTGTTACTTGGAAATTAATTTGGAAATCACTTGGACCTATCTTCATAGGAAGGTCCACTTCACCAATCACGGTCTTGCGAGAACCATCAAATGCCTTGACGATTACGCCACTATATCTCATCGGAGCTCCTTAATATGTCAATCTAGAAAGAGTTGATTTGGGAAGTACATTCAAAGACGAACCAGTATCAACCAATAAGTTTGACAGAGCATTCTCCTTGCAGTTCATTAAAATGTGCAATGCCAAATTGTGATTCCTACCCTCCTCAGGAAGTTCCTTATCACAGAAGCTCAGATTGTTGCAAGAAGTGATGTTAGCCACAATATGATCAAACTGATCCACTATAACATCATGCTTAACATACACTTGATCCAATAATTTTTTCAATGCTTCTTTGTGCGCTTCAGAGTTCATAAGTAAAGACATCACTGAAAATTTGGAGGGAGTTTGAAGCAATTGCTCCACCATATTAAACTTACTCTTCTTAATCAGCCGGAGTACCTCATCATCATCATTAGGCTTCAAACCGCTGGATTCACCAGACTTACACTTTGGAGCGCTAATTGGATCCACTGCGGGCACTTCAACACTCTTACTGGCAAATATATCTTCTACATTCTTTGGGAACACCGACCCAAAAACACGATTGTTACAGGTCACCTTTGTAACCTCAGGAATGCTCACAACAGAACTGGTCATAGGCAACAAAACCTCTTGACCATTCTCTAACATGGTAACATTGTACTGGTACGGAACAACCTTATCGGATGCATACGGGACTGGACCCGCTAACCGTATTACCAACGACGATACTGATCTATTGTTGACATTGTTACTTCTACTGCTGTCAAATTGAATCACCACTCTCTCTGGAGTTTTGAATACAGGAACTACAACATTCACATCGTCACCCAAGTGAAGGGACTGAAGAATCTGGATCATACCTTCATCCATCAACCTCTGGATGTCTCTCTTCACAACCATACAACCTCGAGGATTAACACTGCAGATTGCATAACCATCATGGTCATGCTCACAGTCACTTACCAAATAGATATCCTTGTGCATCGTCACTAAGGACCTTCTAATGAAATGGACATCAAATACTTTGAACTCCCCAGGACAACCATCTACCATGTTAACAGAAGGGTTACCATGAACAAGTAGTGGCTTTGACATTCGACGCACGGTCCTCAAAGGACACCATCCCACTTTTAACCAATTTCTGAACCTCGTATTTCAATGGGTAACAGTTCTCAATATCATGGCCAGGAGCCCCTTGGTCAAAGGCACAGTGAAGCCCTAGCTTGTACTACCATGGAAGTGGTTTTGGAAGTTGTGGAGGATTCCTCGGTTGTAAAAGGTTCTTGAGAACCAATGATGGATACAATTCAGCATAAGTCATGGGAATCGGGTCAAAAGAGACCTTCTTCCTCTCGAAATTTTGTTATTGTTGATGATTGTTGGTGTTGTTGTTGTAGGTGTTTGTTCTTTGCGGTGTTTATTGTTAACGTTGTTGTTGAACTGGCATTGATTGATTGTTGGAAAATAAAGGAATGACAGATGATACTTGATGATGGTGTTGACGGAGTTTTTGACTTCTTCTAACATGAGGCATCCTCTGCCTCCTGCTAACACTAAAATTTACCGTATTTTCGACTCCGATTTCACATGCATTCTAGTCGTTTTATTATCATTTTGTTGTGTTATTGGTATGTTTTCCTTTGTTTTCAGGTTTTTACTTTAATCGGAGCCCCGATTGAGAAAAGGAGTGAAAAAGAGCCAAAAACCCTAAAATTCAGCATTTTGTGCTTATGGCCTACCCAATGGTGGGCGCCACAGACCAAGCCATGACGTGTCCAAGCTCAACTTCCCTCAACTCCCACGTTCTCCACTACATCCACTAAGGCGCCTCACTTTGGCCTTGTGGTGGGCGCCATGGCCTTGTGGCGGACGCCACAAGAGGAAAACAGTTTCCCTCCATTTTCAAGTTGAAGGGCATTCAAGTCATTTCCATCTTTTTACTTGCTTATAAATAGAAACTCGAATTCACTTTTACAATCATCCAAACTTAGAGCAGAGGCAAACTCAGAGCAACTTTGTTTCACTTAGGCATATATTCAGTTTTATAAAGTGGTAATCGCTTCGCATTGGAGTGTTACCACAATTTTGTAATCAAGTCTGTGATAGAGTCTGTAATCGAGTTTGGAGCACTTTGGAAGGAAGTTAATCATGCCGCCATTTTTATTTCCGCATTGCAATTTATTCAACCCTCCGATTGGAGCAGGTTTTTATTACTTGTCTTTATCTTATTTATTTTCCCGCACTCGCTTTACTTTATTTATTTTCCCGCACTCACTTTACTTTATTTATTTCTCGCATTCGCTTTACTTTATTTATTTCCCACACTCGCTTTACTTTATTTATTTCTCGCATTCGCTTTACTTTATTTATTTCTCGCACTCGCTTTAAATTATTTATTTCCTCGCACTCGCTTTACTTTATTTATTTTCCGCACTCGCTTTACTTTTATTTATTTCCTCGCACTCGCACTACTTTTATTTATTTTAATGCACTTTTACTTTACCATGTCTAGCTAAATTTATAAGGCTAGAATGTAAGGATCGTAATTGAACCAGTAATCCGTACAATTGTTCGTAGAAACACTTGAGGGCTATTTTAACTTTCAACTTAAGTTTTCCCCCACTTCAATTCCGTTGGGTAAGATCGAAAGCCGTCCAACGTCTTTTTAAGCTTAATTGTTTTTAACTATTTCAAAAACAGCGAAAGCGCTTTGTCTAGTTCATTAGGGGTTTTTAACATAAATAAGAAAAGAGATTTTAAAACTATTTTCGGACGCGTTTATAAGTTTAGAGTCTGGTTCGTGAGAACCTCTTTTGGTTAAGAAATCCAGGTTATAATACTTTTCAACTTAGTCAAGATACTATATTTCTTAAAAATAGGTTTACTACTCTAACGCAATGCGCGCCTTTTTATAAGTGACAATAAGAGGGTTTGATTAGGGAGTACAACTCGGTTCTGAATACGCGAAAGCGACAGTTCCTGTTAAATTAGTTCTTTTCAAAGTAGGAAACACTGCCCATAAGTAGCTCTACTAGCAAGTACTTGGATTATCAATTAATTACGTGAATTACATTCGACCCTGTCTTTATCAATTATATCTTTATTTCAACACTTTACTTTTCATTGCACACTCCAAAAACACCTATTTCGATTTCCTTTGATAAACACCATAACAATAGATAACGATAGATTGACACTTGGTCTCTGTGGATTCGACAATCTTTTATATTACTCTGACGCGTTCGTATACTTGCGAAAAGCAACGCACCAAGTTTTTGGCGCCGTTGCCGGGGACCAATTTCGTCAAATTTCATTTTCCTGTTGTTATATCGTTTAGACTTAGGCTATTTCCCGTCGATCAATGCGAAGAACTCGCAGCACCGGAAGTTTAAGCTTAGTATATCCTCTGGCGGAACCTGAACCTTACGCTCGCGCACGTTTATTCTTTCATAGAATTAAGAGAGCTATGGCCGAAGATCAAAACCAAAGACCTCTTAAAGATTTCGCTCAACCATCTAATGAAGAACCTAGTTCTAGTATAGTAAACCCAACCATCCCAGCTAATAATTTTGAACTTAAACCATCTGTGTTACAACTAGTGCAACAGAGACAATTCGCGGGTCTCGCTACTGAGAACCCAAACCAACATTTAAAAATATTTCTTCAATTAGCAGACACTTTTAAAACCAATGGAGCTTCTCCTGAGGCAATACGTTTAAGATTATTTCCTTTTTCCCTCAGAGATAAAGCCCTATCATGGTTAGATTCCCTTCCACCCAATTCCATTACGACTTGGGATAACCTTAGAAGAGTTTTTCTTGCTAGATATTTTTCCCCGAGTAAAACCGCCGTTCTTCGAAACCATATAACTAGATTTACCCAAAACCAAGGAGAATCGTTGTTCGAAGCTTGGGAGAGATATAAAGAGTTGTTACGATCATGCCCACATCATGGCTTAGAAAATTGGTTAATCATCCAAACCTTCTATAATGGACTTCATTACAACACAAAGATGACCATCGACGCTTCCGCAGGCGGTGCTCTGATGAACAAACCTTATCCTGAAGCTAGTGCCCTCATCGAAGATATGGCTCAAAACCATCAATCATGGGGATTCGAACGAGCGACAGTTGAGAAGAAGGAAGCCCAAGGAGGAGTGCATGAACTAAGCTCTATAGACATGATGCAAGCTAAAATGGACACATTAGCCCTTAAGGTCGAGCATATGTGCATAAACCCGAATACTGTAGCCGCAGTTTCGTCGGATTGTTAGATATATGGAACCAAAGGACATCAACCTGCAGAATGCAGTCTATTAAACGAAACCCACTCTGAGCAAGTGAGCTACATCCAAGGGAACCCATATTCGAATACCTATAACCCTGGATGGAGGAATCACCCGAACTTCTTCTATAAAAACAATAACCCTATTCAAAATAATGCACCTCCGAGACCTAGTTATCAATCCCCTAGATCAAATCAACCTATGCAACATGTACCACCAAAGTCGAGC
The DNA here is from genome assembly GCF_024323335.1 of Lathyrus oleraceus. Classification (NCBI taxonomy): domain Eukaryota; kingdom Viridiplantae; phylum Streptophyta; class Magnoliopsida; order Fabales; family Fabaceae; genus Lathyrus; species Lathyrus oleraceus. Next base: position 145,679,507 of record NC_066579.1, read on the forward strand.
CTTGAGAAAATTATGGAAAATTTTATCACCGCTCAAACCCAACAAAACAAGGAGTTCATGAATCAAAACATTCATGTTAACGAATTGATTACTCAGTTAGGAACCAAGGTTGACCAAATAGTAACTCATACCAAGATGCTTGAAACCCAGATCTCTCAGGTAGCTTTAAACCAAACCCCTCAGACTACACCAGGAGGACAATTCCCTGGACAACCTCAACAAAATCCGAGAGGACAATCCAATGCCATTACCCTACGAAGTGGGAACGCTTATGATGAGCCACCAAACCCTAGATTGAGTGAACCCGAAACTTCCAAGGAATGTACCAAACCCCCGGACGAAGTAAAGGAACTAGAGGAATCTGAAAACCAGGAAGGTCGAGAGAAAGGAGAAGAACCTAAAGATAAAACTTACGTACCACCCCCGCCATATAAACCACCTATACCATATCCGCAAAGACTCAAACAAACCCAGATCAATAAACAGTATCAAAAATTTATTAAAGTTATAGAAAAACTTCATGTAGAAATCCCTTTCACAGAAGCCATCACCCAAATACCTTCTTATGCAAAGTTCCTCAAAGACATCCTTACCAACAAACGTAGACTTGACGATCTGAAGCCTTTGGAATGTAATGCTATTTCCGAGGACAAATTAGCAAAGAAAGATAAAGATCTTGGAAATTTCTCCATTCCTTGCCTTTTGGGTAATCATGTCATCGAAAAGGATTTCCTAGACTTAGGAGCTAGTGTAAGCCTAATGCCTTTAGCGGTTTGTGAGAGGTTAAACTTAGGAGAATTACAGCCCACTAAGATGTCACTTCAGTTAGCCGATAGATCTGTTAAATATCCGATAGGCATTTTAGAAGATGTTCCTGTTAGGATAGGTCAGTTATTTATCCCTACTAATTTTGTTGTCATGGACATCAAAGAGGACAATGATATACCAATCCTTCTAGGTAGACCATTCTTATCGACTGCAGGAGCCATAATAGATGTCAAGAAAGGAAAGTTGATTTTTGAGGTAGGTAACGAGAAAATTGAATTTATACTTTCGAAATTTCTTATGGCACCTGTGATGGGAGACTCGTGTTATGCCTTAGATATCATTGATGAATGTGTTAGAGAATTAGAACAAAAAGAAATTATAAAAACAATTAACTTACCATCAACTCTCGTAAGAAAAGATGATGACTTTAAGAAACCCTACATCAATGATAACCTTTACGAATGTTTATCCCTTACTCCAGATCCTATGCCATGCCCTAAGAAACCAACCTTAGAACTTAAGGAACTACCTAAGAACCTGAGATACGAGTTCCTCGATGAAAAGATGAACCGTCCAGTTATAGTTAGTGCTACCTTGAGCCAAGAGGAAACGAACCAACTTTTAGACGTTTTACGAAGATATCCCTCAGCCTTAGGATATAATATCTCTGACCTGAAAGGTATAAGCCCATCCGTATGCATGCATCGGATTTCGCTCGAAGAAGATTCAAAACCCTCTAGGGAACATCAGAGAAGAATAAACCCTATAATTAGTGATGTTGTTAAAAAGGAAGTTCTTAAGTTACTTGAGGCAGGTATCATCTACCAGATCTCAGATAGTAAGTGGGTGAGCCCTGTGCATGTAGTACCTAAAAAGGGAGGCATCACAGTCGTGCAAAACGATAAAGGCGAACATGTAGCAAAATGTTTAGAAGGAGGATGGCGGATGTGTATAGATTATAGAAAATTAAATAAAGCAACTAGGAAGGATCATTTCCCTTTACCATTTATTGACCAGATGTTGGAGCGTCTAGCCAGACACTCTTACTTCTACTATCTGGATGGATACTCTGGATTCTTCCAAATACCTATCCACCCCGAAGATCAAGAAAAAACTACCTTTACATGCCCTTATGGAACTTTTGCCTACAGAAGATGCCGTTCAGCCTCTGTAATGCCCCATCTACTTTCCAACGCTGCATGATGTCAATCTTCGCAGATTACCTAGATGGTATCATGGAAGTGTTTATGGATGATTTCTCGGTTTGCGGATTTGATTTCCACAATTGTCTTGCTAACCTTGAGAAAATCCTAGAGAGATGCGTGGAGGTGAACCTCGTGCTAAACTGGGAAAAATGTCATTTCATGGTAAACGAAGGAATAGTTTTAGGACATATAGTTTCCGAAAAAGGTATAGAGGTAGATAAAGCTAAAATAGAAGTTATAGAAAACCTAAAACCCCCCAAAACCATCAGAGAAGTCCGAAGCTTTCTTGGACACGCTGGATTCTACCGGCGTTTTATTAAGGACTTCTCCAAAATAACTAAACCTTTAACTGGACTTTTAATGAAAGATGCTGAATTCATTTTCGATGAAAAATGTAATGACGCATTTAATCTTTTAAAACAAGCGTTAGTATCTGCACCCATTATGAAACCACCTGATTGGTCAGAACCTTTTGAGATAATGTGCGATGCTAGTGATTATGCAGTTGGAGCCGTTCTAGGACAAAAGAAAGATAAAAAATTACATGCCATTTATTATGCCAGTAGAACCCTAGATGCTGCCCAACTTAATTATGCAACAACTGAAAAAGAATTACTCGCTGTAGTTTTTGCTATAGACAAATTTAAATCTTATCTAGTAGGAGCAAAAATTATTGTTTACACCGATCATGCTGTCATTCGTTACCTATTAAGTAAAAAAGATGCCAAGCCCAGGTTACTCTGATGGATTCTATTACTACAAGAGTTTGATTTAGACATAAGAGACAAAAAAGGCACTGAAAATGTAGTAGCTGATCACCTTTCTAGGCTAGAACATCTAAAACCAGAACTAATACCCATAAATAATGATTTTGCCTATGCTAGACTAATAGCTAGAGTAGAAACCATTGAAGATAATAACCTAGATCATTATGAGCATTCCCAAAATTCCTTAGCAATAAGTAACGTACCCTGGTATGCAGATTTCGTTAATTACCTAGTTGTTGATATAGTACCCCCTGATCTTGACTACCACCGCAAGAAGAAATTCTTCCACGATGTGAGAAACTTCTATTGGGACGAACCGCTCCTTTTCAAAAGGGGTAAAGATGGCATTTTTCACCGTTGCGTTCCAGAAGAAGAGGTAAATAGTATTATCGAGCATTGTCATTCTGCACCTTATGGTGGACATGCAAGCACCTCTAAGACATACGCCAAGATTCTTCAAGCTGGCCTATTCTGGCCTACCATGTGGCGTGATGTCTATGCTTGCATTGTCAAATATGATAGATGCCAACGCACTGGAAACATTTCAAGATGAGATGAAATGCCCTTAAGAAACATTCAGGAAGTAGAACTCTTTGACGTATGGGGTATAGATTTCATGGGACCTTTTCCACCATCCTTAGGAAACAGGTATATCTTAGTAGCTGTAGACTATGTGTCTAAGTGGATTGAAGCTATAGTTGCACCCACAAACGACACTAGTGTAGTAATCAAACTATTTAAAAACTATATATTCCCTAGATTTGGAACACCACGTTTAGTCATAAGCGATGGAGGATCACACTTTATATCGAGAATATTTGACAAACTTTTAAGAAAATATGGAGTTAGGCATAGAGTAGCAACACCATACCACCCACAGACTAGTGGCCAAGTAGAAGTATCTAATAGGGAGATAAAACATATCCTAGAGAAAACTGTTTCTATTTCTAGGAGAGACTGGTCTCAGAAGCTTCAAGAAGCGTTATGGGCCTATAGAACCGCTTTCAAAACCCCTATAGGAACTACTCCTTATCAACTAGTTTATGGAAAATCATGTCACTTACCATTCGAATTAGAGTATAAGGCCTATTGGGCCATTAAAACTTTGAATTTAGATTACTTAGCTGCTGGAGAAAAGCGTATCCTAGACATTCATAAATTAGAAGAACTTAGGCAATCTGCCTACGAGGATGCAAAAATATATAAAGAGAGGACACAAGCCTATCACGACAAAAGAATAGTAAAGAAAAACTTCAATATAGGCGATTATGTTCTCCTTTTCACCACTAGGTTACGACCCTTCCCTGGAAAGCTACGTTCAAGATGGACTGGTCCTTTCGAAGTATCCAAGATTCTGAGATCCGGAGCCGTAGAAATCAAGAACGATACATGTAGTCCATTCATTGTAAATGGACAAAGACTGAAGCTCTACGAAGGAGGAGACATTCCAGCATACTACTCAAGCCACACCCTGATTGATCCACCAATTCCTACTTCTACAGGTGTATAAATTCTAATCGTCAAGCTATTGACGTTAAACAAGCGCTGCGTGGGAGGCAACCCATGGTTTTTCTTTCATTTTACTTTTTCGCATTTATTTAATTTTATTTTTATTTTATTTTATTTTATCATATTTTGCATTAAGACTAAGATTTGAATGGTTTGTATTTTCAGGATCACTTTCTTAACCTTTACAGGATGCAGGATTTTGATGACATGCATGTGGCCTATAGAGATAATGCCCAGAGGGAGCGCTACATCACTTTGTATCAGCGCCCTATGGCACCCACACGTTATCCTGATCAGCACTGTATGGAGGCACTGGGTATCGAGCCGAGTATCCGATTCCTTAGCCACCAGCTTCACTGGGACGAGTTTGCTGATGACTTGAGTAACACATATAGGAACCTGACTTTAGAGTTCCTGAGTTCATTCGACTATGACCCATATTCTGGACCAGATGGGTATGCTGCTTTCAGGCTTTTCGGAGTTGAGTACTCCTTCATCTAGAAAGAGTTCGGCGACTTATTGGGTTTCCAGACCACTCCTGATGCTATCCCGGAGACACCTATTGGATATTTTCTGGGTAAGGAGGTTGAGAAGTTTTGGAGTGATATCTCAGGTGGCGGAAGCCAGGATCCATCTATGCAGCTGTCTCATGTCATACATAACCCCGCCTTCAGATACTTTCAGATGATATTAGCATATTCCTTCCTGGGAAAGCCGGATGCAGAGACACTACTGAGTGAAGAGGAGATCTTCCTATTATTCTATGCATCCTAGTCTCGCCCAGTAGCATGTGGGAACTTTTTATTATACAGTCTCAGCGGTATCTCCAGATCTACCGAAGGAGTCATCCATGTTGGCGGAATCATCACGCAGATTGCTGTCGCTTTAGGTCTGTCTCGCAAGCTGTTACATCTTCGGACCTACTGTGGGTACACGACCATGGACATCGACTTCTGTTTGACCAGAGGATTGATGAGGAGAGCCTCTTTCCACCCATGTCAATTCCGATTGCTAGTCGACAATGAGGTTATCCATTACTTCACACTGCCAGACCCTATGATGACCAGTGTGCATGATCCAGCGAATTGGAGTTATGCTCTAGAGGGCCAGCGAGAGACCGTTGAGGAGCCGAGATCGCCACCCATTGCTGAATACACACCTACACCACCATCTCCCAGAATCAATGTTTTCTCTAATAATCTTTCATTGCAGACACCCGACATCCGCACTCAGATTGCTGAGTGTCGTAGAGAGATCGCAGAGCTTAGACAGGAGGTGGCTGACCTCACTTTACAGATGGGAGTGTCTGATCTCACCCATGCTACTGAAGCCGACTGTCTATATCAGGAGATCGCAGAACTCAAGCAAGAAGTAGCCATGCTCCGTGGTTCCTCTCAGGAAGATGACATCCCCACTACATGATCTCACCATTTAATCTTATTTTATCTCATTTTTATATTTCTCGTATTTACATAACTCATCTTATATTATCGCATTTGGAATATTATATAAACTACATCTATACATTAGTATTTCTATTTTTATTTATATTTATTTTATTTGCATTTTAATTTTTTAGTTATTTATTTGTTTATATTTAATTTCTGTTTTTGTTTTTGTTTCAGTTTCACTTTTTATTTTTGTTTTTACTTTTATAAAATTATGCAAGTCAAAGATACTAGGAGAATCACAAGACAAATGCTATCCAGACCCCTCAAAGCCAAAAGACAAGAGAATCCCAAACCAAAGGACCAGAATCTGGCCCAACCAGATTTTGCCTTGTGGCGCCCGCCATAGGACCTGTGGCGCCTGCCACAGCGTCTGTAAATGGTCGGGGCAGAACCCCTTTCTTCACCATTTTTGCAACTTACAACCTCCCAAACCCATTTTTTCACCTTGGAAAAACATCCTTGAACCCACAAAAAGCTCATACTTTTCTAACCACCACACCACACAAATCATTATTCCACTTTCCATTTTCGATTTCATCCGTCGAATTTTGTAAAAATCCAACCTTTTTCACAAACCACTTCATCACTTCTCAAGAGCTTTCAAATGGAGTTTAACGGATTCATTCTTCGAGGAGGGAAATCGGGGGATAGACAAAGAAAAATTATTGAACGGTTGCAAAATCGGGAAATCCTCCCGACAAGGTATGTTGACGAAAACTGTCTCTACACTTTAGGTATCTATCATAGCATATTTCATTTATTAGATAATTTAGGTTTGCATAATTTCTTTTCCAATAAAGAACCTACCTATGAGCGGTTGACAATTGAATTTTTGAGTTCCTTAATTTATATTGTCAACCCTAACACTGCTAGCACAATTGGTACTGTCAAATTTAGAATGTTTGCTGTTGAATACCAATTCAGTACCGACGAACTAGCCAGCTTGTTAGGGATCCCTCATGGGGAAGGTGCTATTTGTGAGGCCCCTTCGGATTCCGAATGGTCTGTTGAGGTATTTTCCTTCTGGAAGCGTTTATCAAACACTTCCATAAACTCTTTTGAAGGAGTTCTTGCCTCAATTATCCATAGCCCGACCATCAGAGTTTTTAGATATCTGTTGGCATGCACTATTTTTGGCTGGGAGAATCCAAATAAGGTTAATGCTAGAGAGCTTCTATTTTTACAAGGAAGCCTCAAAAATAGACGTATTAATTCGGTCCTGTTCATGCTTGCTCATATGATTTTAACTGTGAATAAAGCGGGACCGATTTCTTTTGGTGGATTGATTACATCTATTGCTCGGGCGCTTAACCTGAACGATGAGATGACTACCCTAGAACCCTTACCTCCTCGCACAATTAACCTAAAATTTTTGAGAGACATGAAATTGTGCCGCTCGAGGAGAGAAGGAGACTATATGCTTATGGTTCATGGCGTAGCCATCCCGTCTGTTGTTTTACCGTGCACTAGACGTACAGATGTACGAGATGAAAGGAATTGGACCTACGCTTTAGATGCCCCACCTGTTTTGGGTCCTCTTCCTCCTAACATTCCTGATGAGGCGGGACATGACACTGATGATGAATATGATCGGAGAGAGAGATCTCCCGTACCCCATGTGTCCCCCCATCATCCTTCACCACCACACATCGCACCATCTTCTTCTTCTGTAGGTACCACTCCTGGCTTCTATATTACAGAGGAGATGTGGCGTGACCACATGGCTAGAGAGCAAAGGCGTGACGACCTCCTCTCTACCCTCCAGCAACAAATGACAGATAATATGAACTTCATGCAAGAATCACAGCGGAGGACAGACAGGTCCTACGACACTGTTCTACAGTCCCTGCAAACGATCACAGATACACAAGCCCGTCAACAACACTACCACCAGCAACACATTGCTCTCGTAGAAAACACCCAGGGTACCATTTTAGGTCACCTTTGAGACGTGAGGACCGCTCAGGATGCCCTGATGGCGAGGATGGATCAGAGAGACCATCGTCGTACCCGATCCCGTCGTCCACCTCAGGATGGCGAGGGCACTAGTGGTCAGCAATAGGATGCCAGGTAACTCTTCCCTTATCTTATTTCGAAACATTGGGGACAATGTTCGATTTAAGTGTGGGAGGAGACTCTATCGTTTTTTCTTTATTTGCTTTTCTCATTTTTTTTTCCTTTATCATTTTTTCTTTGCTGTTTTTAGATAGTTTATTGTTATTTCCTTTTAGTTGTTTATTTTGCTTTTTAGTATAATGCATGAGTCTGACGAGTCACCAAATATAGTATATCTTTAGTACGATCCTACCTCCCCATACCTTTAGCCCCACCAAAATTTTTTTGCAAAAGAAAATAGTGTTATTCCGAAAGTTTTCAGGTTTTAAAGACATGTTTTGAGTAAGGATGCAGTGACTTGGGAGAACTTTGCAAAACATCAGTATCTGTTTTAGCACCATAAGCTTCGTAAATATAGGAATCATTCCCGAAACCCTATATACCATGGCCTCAATCATCATTTCCGTATAAGTCCTTAGTAGTTTATCTCAGCAGTCAGCTCCGGCCTACTCATCCTCTACGTAGAGGACCGATGCAAATAAGTGAATGATCCAGAAAAACAAAAAAAAATAAAAGAAAGCAAAAAAAAAGGCAACTCCGGTATAGGTGACCCTCACAAAGTCATTTAAACCAAAGAATTGTAAAAAAAAATTGCTACAAAAAGAAAAAGAAAAAGAAAAACTTACCCACTGCTAGTTGGTTCAGAGGTATCTGGCACTGAACTCGGTAGGGCGGATTATGATCCGATCCCCCACAACTACAGTTGGGTCCAATAAAAGGGTTTACACATGTTTATGTGCCAGAAACCCCAAGCTCTGATTATAATCACTAACAGGCCACTCTACTATGAAGCATGTACGGATAACAGGCTTAATGTGATTGCGCCTGAATGAAAAAGACACAAAAAGAGATGAAGAGGCAAGTCTAGGTATTGTGGGATAATATGGGTCGGTTAATATAGGAATGAAGTTTATGTCCGTATATGCGGATTAGTGTCATCATGATACCCTTAGTTCACTCAGTTAGTACCTATCACTGCATCCCGACTTGAACTTAGAATTTTTTACCTGAAACACTCGTTTACACAAATTTTCTTTTATGAGCTTTTCAATGTTTTGCTTGAGGACAAGCAAAGGTTTAAGTGTGGGAGAGTTTGATAACACTAAAATTTACCGTATTTTTGACTCCGATTTCACATGCATTCTAGTCGTTTTATTATCATTTTGTTGTGTTATTGGTATGTTTTCCTTTGTTTTCAGGTTTTTACTTTAATCGGAGCCCCGACCGAGAAAAGGAGTGAAAAAGAGCCAAAACCCTAAAATTCAGCATTTTGTGCTTATGGCCTACCCAATGACGGGCGCCACAGACCAAGCCATGACATGTCCAAGCTCAACTTCCCTCAACTCCCACGTTCTCCACTACATCCACTAAGGCGCCTCACTTTGGCCTTGTGGCGGGCGCCACAAGAGGAAAACAGTTTCCCTCCATTTTCAAGTTGAAGGGCATCCAAGTCATTTCCATCTTTTTACTTGCTTATAAATAGAAACTCGAATTCACTTTTACAATCATCCAAACTTAGAGCAGAGGCAAACTCAGAGCAACTTTGTTTCACTTAGGCATATATTCAGTTTTATAAAGTGGTAATCGCTTCGCATTTGAGTGTTACCACAATTGTGTAATCAAGTCTGTGATAGAGTCTGTAATCGAGTTTGGAGAACTTTGGAAGGAAGTTAATCCTGCCGCCATTTTCATTTCCGCATTGCAATTTATTCAACCCTCCGATTGGAGCAGTTTTTTATTACTTGTCTTTATCTTATTTATTTTCCCGCCCTCGCTTTACTTTATTTATTTTCCCGCACTCGCTTTACTTTATTTATTTCTCGCACTCGCTTTACTTTATTTATTTCCCGCACTTGCTTTACTTTATTTATTTCTCGCACTCGCTTTACTTTATTTATTTCTCGCACTCGCTTTAAATTATTTATTTCCTCGCACTCGCTTTACTTTATTTATTTTCCGCACTCGCTTTACTTTTATTTATTTCCTCGCACTCGCACTACTTTTATTTATTTTAATGCACTTTTACTTTACCATGTCTAGCTAAATTTATAAGGCTAGAATGTAAGGATTGTAATTGAACCAGTAATCCATACAATTGTTCGTAGAAACACTTGAGGGCTATTTTAACTTTCAACTTAAGTTTTCCCGCACTTCAATTCCGTTGGGTAAGATCGAAAGCCGTCCAAGGTCTTTTTAAGCTTAATTGTTTTTAACTATTTCAAAAACAGCGAAAGCGCTTTGTCTAGTTCATTAGGGGTTTTTAACATAAAGAAGAAAAGAGATTTAAAACTATTTTCGGACGCGTTTATAAGTTTAGAGTCTGGTTCGTGAGAACCTCTTTTGGTTAAGAAATCCAGGTTATAATACTTTTCAACTTAGTCAAGATACTATATTTCTTAAAAATAGGTTTACTACTCTAACGCAATGCGCGCCTTTTTATAAGTGACAATAAGAGGGTTTGATTAGGGAGTACAACTCGGTTCTGAATACGCGAAAGCGACAGTTCCTGTTAAATTAGTTCTTTTCAAAGTAGGAAACATTGCCCATAAGTAGCTCTACTAGCAAGTACTTGGATTATCAATTAATTACGTGAATTACATTCGACCCTGTCTTTATCAATTATATCTTTATTTCAACACTTTACTTTTCATTGCACACTCCAAAAACACCTATTTCGATTGCCTTTGATAAACACCATAACAATAGATAACGATAGATTGACACTTGGTCTCTGTGGATTCGACAATCTTTTATATTACTCTGACGCGTTCGTATACTTGCGAAAAGCACCGCATCACCTCTCAACAGATATTGCATTAGTATCGCCCTCTTTCTTTCTGGAAAATCCACTACCATACTTCTTGCTAGACGAAACCTCCTCTTTAGACAATTGTCCCTCTCAGACACCTTCTTCTAACCTCATCCCCATGTTTACCATTTCGGTAAAATCGCTGGGGGCACTAGCAATCATGCGCTCATAGTAAAATGAGCTCAGGGTCTTGAGAAAAATCTTGGTCATCTCCTTTTCTTCCAAAGGAGGGGTAATCTGAGCGGCGAGCTCTCTCCACCGCTGAGCGTATTCCTTGAAAGTCTCCTTATCCTTTTGAGACAATGACCTCAACCGGTCCCTATCTGGCACTATATCCATATTATATTTGTACTGCTTCATGAAAGCCTCACCCAAATCATTGAACGTGCGGACACTCTCACTATCCAAACCCATGTACCACCTCAGAGCGGCACCAGTCAGACTATCTTGAAAATAATGGATCAGTAACTGATCATTATCAGTTTGCATCGACATCTTTCTAGCATACATGACAAGATGACTGAGTGGACATGTATTCCTCTTATACTTTTCAAAATTAGGCGCAAAACCCTCAAGCACAAAGTTGGGCAGCATTCCCCACGGGAATCCGGAAGGCATGGTAGGAGCGAAATGAGCGGAAGGCACGGCTGAAGAAACAACCTCTGATACGACCGTCCTTTAAGGAAGAGGAGTTGTAGGAATTGGAGAAGATTGACTTTGAGCAGCTAGGACTGACTCCATCATGGCAGTCAGACGGGCGATCTTGTCTTTCAAGTCTCTGCTCTCTTGCTCTAGATGTTCCATAATCCTTGGATGATTGGCGCAAATATTATATCAATGAGTCAACTTGGCCGAAGCACAGAAGAATAACCAATAAGACATCTGGCAAAAGAGAAACCTACTTATGCAAATGATGCATGAAATGCAATGCTTGATTGTTTTTATTTTCAAGGAACTTACTATTTTATTTGCAATTATATAATAACAACTGCATAATTTGATTGACCATAAAAATCCCTTTTATTTATATAATTGGAAGGATTACACTTAGTACAATTTCAGAAACCAAAAATACAAAATACAAGGGAAAAGGAGACTAATCATCCTAAGGATCCCTAACAAAAATGTCAGAATATCGGGCCGCATGCGCGTACTTCCTTCGGATGTGTTGAATCTCGGACTCAAAAGAAGTCTTCATCCGAGTCTTCTTAAGGACAAGCTGATCAACAATCTTCTTCCAAGCAACAAAAGGTTGAGGTACACTAGAGGAAGATGAAACCTCTGGCTCTCTCTGTCTCTTCACTACTCGGTCTTCAAGAAGCTCAATAAGTGAATCTTTATCCTTAGACTCAAGCTGCAACTCCTCATGCTTTGTGCTCAAAGCATGGAATCGCTCTTCCCACATATCTCTCTCTTGCTTCATCTTGGCGAGTGTGTCTTCCAACTTCTCTACATCTTGGTTACAGAGAGTTGATGGCTCAACCACAACCATAGACATAGGTCTCTCATAAGCATAAGGCATCTTCAATTCCAAAGCTCTCTTCTTCACCCAAAGAGTGTAAGCTTCCAAAGCTACACAATTGCACGGACCAAGCTCAGATCTTTCTTTCCTATGCACATTATGTCAAGCATGCACAATCTTCTGCTTAAAATGTTGGGGATCTTTACCCTCTTGATAGAAAAGACCTTCTAACAAAGTTTTATTAGGTTTATCTCTCAAGGGGAACCCAAGTTGCCGACGAGCCAAAGCAGGGTTGTAGTTGATTCCTCCTTATGTACCAATGAGGGGCACGTTAGAGACTTTACCACAACAATCAATAATACCCAAGCTACTCAATGAAGAATCATACCAAACTATATCATCATTAGTGAGAGACATAAGTCTCTGAAACCACAGTAGATATTGTTTTTTCTCCACAAAAGTAGAGTCTGGGGCAAGTGCGAAATAAGCCACTTGTACAGGAGACGAGTGCAACAGACGATAGTTCCACCACCCTTAGAATTCTTTAGATGCAAAGAGAAGTACATATCTCCTAATAGAGTGGGCACGAGATTCCCAATCAAGAAGATTCTAATGACGTTAACATCAACAAAACCATCAATGTTAAGGAATAAGGCTAATCCATAGATGAGCAACACAAAGATATCTTCAAAAGCATCCACACTACCGGCTTGAGCAAAGGCAATAACTTCCTTGATGAGGAACTCAGAAGTTAATCCAAACAATTCTCCTTTCTTCATCCAATGAGCCTCTATCTCAGACTTCTTCAAGTGAAGAGCTTCAGCTATAAGATGAGATCTGGGAATCTCTTCCAATCCACTAAAAGGCACTTTGCTAGAAAGAGGTATTCCCAAAGAGATGGGCATACTCCTCCAACATAGGCACTAACTGATAATCAGGAAAAATGAATCAATGGTAGAGAGGATCATAAAATTGAACTAACACACTCAAAAGTCCTTCAACCACATCAATAGACAGAATAGACAGAAGCTTTCCAAGACGTTGCTTGAAGTCCAAGGGATCTAATACGAAAGATGACAGCTTCCTTAACTCTTTCAAATCTAGACATCTGAAACTGTACTTCTTAGTGTTCCTTTATCCACAATCCATGGTCTGAAAATATTTGCAAACAAGACCCCAGTTCCTTGAAATTATTCTTGGTGTGGTGAATGTTATGATGCGCATGAATGCAAAAATCACAAATAAGGGATCACACACAAGGCAAACAAACAAAGGTCAAGGGATGAATCAAGTCATTGTCAAGATCAATCATCCATTTTGGTGGATTATTGTTTTCACCTTATCAACACCCAAGTTCCATTGACATTGACATGACTTGATTGGATCAACCAAGAATCAAGGGTTTGTTGTGAGTCACGAGCATGGAGTCAGGTTAAGAACCATCCCAAAGGAGTGTACTATGGATAAAACATGTAGGTCATGTTTTAAAAAGTTCCCAGAGTCTTAATTCCATCTATCGGATATTACAGGTTAGGATGACTGACTCATCAACCCATAATATTCTCAAGAGAAACTCGCTTGGGTGTAGTATCGTGTAACAACTATTATCAAGTCTACACCTGAACAGTCTCCGCACTACGTCCTAAAATAGGCCAAGAGGGGTTAAATGTTCTACGGTCCTCAACTTCTGGAACCCCAAATCAGAGATAGTAATGCCTAACCACAAATAACTTGTGTGACATTCATAACTCCAAAAGGGTCTCCACTTAGTAGATGGGTCTCAAGCCAACTTGTTAAGGACTACTCCACACAAGTCGAACATGACTATACCATCTTCCTATCTTAATTGCACTCAAGTTCAGGTTAGAACTTATCTCACGACTCAGAGATCACCAAACATAACAAGCAGATTATACCATAAAAACAAATATACATACATCAAATATACAATTTTATACACATAAAAAAGTAGGCTAAACCCACTGGAGACTACTCCCCGGCAGAGTCGCCACTTAATTTCTGTAGCGGTAAATTCATGACCATCAAGCTATGGATAAGCTACACGTAAATAAAACCAGAGTCGCCACCACGCTTTTATTGTTTCCAAGGATAAAGGGAAAAGTACGAAAAAAAACCCAAAGATAAGAAGTTTTCAAATCAAAACTAATAAAATGCCAGAGATTACAGGTAAGGGGGTTGGTTACACAGAGGGAAGGTGTTAGCACCCAAAGTTTCATAGGTACTCCTAGGGAGCCCTTTCTTGTATGCATATGTATTTTTGTACAAAATGATGTTTGCAATAAATAGAATGGAGGGATGAGAAAAGAATTCATTAATTATATTTTTGTGTTTGACAAGACCTTTGGACTTGTGCCTACGTACCAACATAAAATGAGGGATCAAAACCTCGTAGTTCGTGGTAAAAATTTCAAAGGGGATGCATTTCTTTTAACAAAAATTTAAGTTTAAACAAAGGCACAAAAAACCTAAAAAGTTTTGAATGAGTGTGAGTTCATTTGTCTTTTGAAATTTTAAGTCAAGTTTAGTTAAGTTCATTTACAAATTTGATTAAGAAAAGAGTTTAAAAATTCAATGGCATAAGGCCAAAGTTTCTAATTTGCAACATGGTCTAAGTTTAGAAATCACAATCAAAGAAGACTTTGAAAGAGGGGAGAGATTTGAAATTAAAGAAGTGGGGAAGAGATGAAGAGACCAATCCTAAGCAAAATTTAAAAGTTAAGAGTTGAAAAGATCTGATCAATGGGCTGCAATCCAATAGACAAGAATGTCATATAGAAACCCAAATTTCCCTTGGACTTTAGAATCAAGCAATATCAATACACAAATAGCAAGATGAAGAGCAAGGTATCAAATAAAGATATCCACATCCAAGCTTAGCAACTCCATGGTCTTCTTCATAATCTCCCATGTATCAGATGAACTCAAAGGATAAACACTAGGCACGGGTTCAAAGTAACATCTTCAATAAGACCATGTAACAGATGAACTCAGATGGGATCACAATACTTGTTTCAGATGAAGTTTCAGATCACAAGCACTTGGTTTCATGAAAGTTGGCATTGGCCAAGTCCTTTTGCATAGGGAGTGTTGTCTAATTCTAAGTCCAATACCTCAAACCAACAGTCCACACAAATGTCTTTTAGGGTTTTTGTTGTTATTATGTATATTAAGGTCAAAAGACCACCAAAATAAACAACTATATACAATCACAATATAATCACAAAATGAGGCTCAAATGAGCAAAGTGAAAATGGTATTAAAGTAAACAAGTTGAATGGTATGAATAATGGCAAATGAATAAAGACTTAAAATTAAAGTGCATAAAAGTAAATGAAAAATGTTAGTTGTTAGTTGATTAGAAGTTAGTATTACTTTGGCTTTTGTTTAAGTCATTATTTGGAGAACACTCAACCCACTATTCACAAACATGGATTCTTGAACCAAGACGTCTTCCAAAGGAAGGAAAAATGCCAAGTTTCCACACAATACCATGAAAGAGGGGAGACTTACAATCTCACTTACTAGAATGCTATACCTTTTGTGTCAACAAATTAGCGCTATATTAAGCAATCGTGATTGGACTTATGTAGAAGTCACAACTATTTGAGGCCGAGCAATAGAAATTTTAGTGTTAATGCATGTTAGAGATATGATATTATGAACCATACTCCTAAAACATACCACACTTAAAAGAATATGCAAAAGAGGTGGACCTAATCTCATCCACACTCATGTTGATTTTACAATTAACTAGCCTTAGGATATGGAGATATCATGGGTCTATGAAATGAATGAGAAGAGACTGGGATTGAGATGAAGAGGGAGGGGAAATGGAATCAACACAAATTGGTCAAAGGAGGACTTTTACCAAATTAAAATCATTTATTCATTTTGGGAGATGAAATGTACATTTCACCAATCCCCTAAATACAATGATTTTAACTCAACATAGTCAAATCAACCTTTACCAAGGCCCAACAGCATAAGTCAAACTCAACAAGTCAATATCAAAAGCTCTACACAATTTATTTTGCAATTAAACAATTAAAATCAATTAAATAATACATTAAATTAAATTATGGTTGGTCAAAATCCTAAAACCTCATCAAAACATCAAATAAATGGCCATGAGATTTATCATAGGTCAACCATGGTCAAAGGAACTTGGAGAAAAAATTTCATTAATTTTGGAAACCTAAAAGTATTTTTAACAATTAAAAATAATCACAAAAATAATTAATCATGAAAAATATTAATAATGATCCAAAAAATAATTTTAATTCAGAAAATGAAAGAGGAATTTATTTAAATTGTTTTGGTGGAACTCTCATATTTTTTGGATCAATATTAAAATTAATATGATTTAATGAAAATAAACCAAATAAAAAGAAAATCCGAGAATAGGAAAAAACGTGGACCACTTGATCTCCCTCATTAATTGAGGTGGCAGATCAAGTGGCTGCTAGCACACGTTCCATGGTGGAATTAAGTCAAAGCTTTGTTTGGATGGTATGCAAAACCAAGGCACGAGATTAAATCATTTCAAATGGATCATGTGGTTCAGATGAGCGTCATCACATCGCCGGAGCCAAAGCTCCGATATCCTTCTCCGGTGAGCTTCACAAGACTGGTTCACTCATAACCATCACCAAAATCAAAAAGAAGGACATGAATTTGAAGTAAAAATGCTCAGGAGCTTGAATATGGCCTCAATTTCTCCTAAATCCAAGTATATTGAGAGATAGAGGGAGTTGAATTTTGAGGTGTGTGATCTGAGTTGCTTTGGTTTGACCTCAAAGCAACTCAATCTTGTTGCCTATATTGGTAGGACTTCAGACAACCAAAGATCAAGAAGAATTATGGAGAATTGAGTGAGAATCGAATAGATGAAAATTTCTAGAAAATACCTTCAATCTAGGTCTGTATTCAATCGATCTTGCTCTTGCTTGCTATTGATATTGCTCAGGACACTTGATGGAGTGGAATTGAATGATCAGAAGGCACATGACTCTTGGAGTTTTGGATCTCAAAACAGTGAGATTCAAACTCAATTTCTAATGGAAATTATCAAGGTTATCCTTTGAAATGAGAGGGTCTGAAGGTTGGGAATCAAAGCTGGTGCGCAGTGTCCTCAATTTTGATGGCAAGGGCTTCTATTTATAGCCAAACCAATTGATATTTGCACACTTGAAATGAAATTCCAAAAATAGCAATGTACATTGCATGGGTGCATAGGCATGTAACAGGCCCATGTAATCACTTTTTCTGATCCATAATTGAGTGCAAACATTGCTGAAGTCATGTTGGAAAGATATGCATTGGTGTATGGAAGTTGCAAGTTGAATCATGCCAAATGGTCATCAATATTCAAGCCATGCGCAAGTCACTCATACTTTGTCCAAATGGGATGAAATTGGACTTTTTGGAAAGGTTGGATCAAGAGGAACAAATTTCATGTTGAACACTTTTTCATTTGAAGCTTGTATCATGATTAACTTTGAGGTAGAAGTTGGGAAAATCAAACATGTCAAACAAAATCTGTGTCAAGTCATATGTTCACTTATTCCACCTTGGTTAACTTTTTATGTGAGCTTCAAATTAGAAAAGTTCCTTCGTCAAAGTTATAGCGCTCTCAAAGTACTTAAAAATGGTCACAAATTTGACCTTATTTGGATTTAATATGGAGGATTTATCCATTTTTGAAGTTGAGGAAAATCACTTGTTCAATGGCATTGGTCCAAAATGAACTATAATGTAACCTCATATCACATGCACATAAAAGTTGAATTTTCGCTTACTCCAAACATCAAAGTTGAAGTGGACATCTTGAATTTTATTGTGCAACTTGGAAATATTTAATCTCATAAAAATTGAGCAAGTTATGACCTTGGGAAGTTGATCTTCAAATTAGGGTTAAGACAAAATGACCTATAATCTTTCACCATAAAAAATGATTTTCCAAGAAAAACTAGATCTATACCTCAACATGAAAGTTGTTTGGAATGTCATTTAGAGTAAAGTTTCTCTTGGAATCATTTTCATATGACAAATATTGTAGTAGATAGGGTCTAGGGAACCCCAGTTTTGATCAGATGAATTCCTCTAGTCAAACACCATCAACCAACTTGCTAACTTGCAATTCTATTGACTTTTGGGACTCATGGAGGATCATATATGCATAAGATTATGAAATTTGAAGTATGGATAAGATTATGACTTTTGGGACTCATGGAAGAAGTTACACAAGATACCCAAATGAATTAGGGTTTCCAAGGCAAACCAACTCCAAACTCTTGATGATTTCTTGATCAAAATGACATGTGAAGATCATGGGGATTCCTATATGATGCTTAGATCCATAGTAAACCAATTTTTGATTGAGATCCTTTCGTTGAGGGTCTTAAACCCTAGATGGTTGCTTGATAGATCAAAGGTGAGCACATGCCCTACCTACAAAAGAGTTAGTTTATACAAAGGCATATTTTTGGTATTTTGGTTAGTAAAGATGATAAAATACAAAATATGATACAATCAAATGTGCTTGGTGGTCTCTCCCAATGCAAACCCAATGAATGAGGGGTAAGTAGGATGCCAAGGTGTGATCCCAATGCTAATGCATATGATAAGATAGCACGGGGGATCTTAGGGTCAAAATCGGGGTCTTACAGTAAGGTATCATGCACTTAAGTGAATTGTAGAACATCGTAAGGTACGGTGTACTTAAGTATAATACGAAATATGGTAAGATATCACGTGCTTAAGTGATTTTAGTATATCATAAGATATGGGCCACATACACTTAAGTGGGATTTTTAGCTTACAACCCACACAAGTGGTTCTATAATTAGAACCCTTGTGCAGAAGCATTTGTATATATGAAATTTAGTTTCTCTCTCTCTCTCTCTCTCTATCTCTCTCTCTTTCTCTCTCTCTCTCTCTCTCTCTCACACACACACACACACACTCAAAGCCTTCATTCGTAGCAGCTAGCACTGAGATTGAAGGAATCTGTTTGTGTGGACTAAGTAGAGGCGTTGTCACCTAGAGGTTTCAAAGCCTGCATCAAATGTTTCAATTGCCACAAGAGGTAACGATTCTATCACTGATCGTGTCCATTCATAAGGATCACTAAAGGAGAAAATTTTAATTTCCGCTGCGTTTTGGATCGCTATTCTCCTTCAAGAGGAACTATGTTAACTCAAAAGAAATAATGCATAGGAGTTAGTTTCAAGACTTGAAGATGTGAATGTCATTGGTACCAAATGGATTTATAAGAACAAGTCTGATGAACATGGTCATGTTACAAGGAACAATGCAAGGTTAGTTTCTCAAGGGTACAATCAGATAGAAGGAGTTGATTTTGATGATACATTTTCTCCAGTTGCAAGACTTTAGCCCATTAGATTGTTACTTGGAATTTCCTGCATGTTTAAATTCATATTATTTCAAGTGGATGTTAAAATTTCCTTCTGTTGAGCAACCAAAGAGAATTGGCAATCCTAGTTTTCTAGATCATTTGTACATGTAAAAGAACGACCGTTATGGTTTAAATCAAGCCTGAAGAGCTTGGTATGAAAGATTAACTGATTTTTTGGACAACAATAGATATAAAAAGGGAGGAATAGATAAAAACTCTATTTATGAAGAATGAAGGAGGAAAGCTCATGATAGCTCATATTTATGTTGATGACATAGTCTTAGGTGGGGTGTTAGGAAAGATGGTGGAACATTTTGTGCAAAAAATGAAGTTTCAATTTGATATGAGTCTTGTAGGAGAACCTACTTACTTTCTTGGTCTTCAAGTTAAGCAAATGGAAGGCATCATTTTTTTATCTCAAAGCAAGTATGCTAAGAGTATAATGAAGAAGTTTGGGCGTGAAAATGTAAGTCACAAGAGAACTATTGTTGCATGTCACGTAAAAGAAACCGAATATGAAAAGGGTGTTAATGTATATCAAAGTTTATAAACAAGCATGATTTACAGTCTGGTCTACGTCACAGCAAGTAGATATGAAATCACCATCTCTGTAGGTGTTTATACAAAATATCAGGCTAAACCCAAGG
Organism: Lathyrus oleraceus; assembly: GCF_024323335.1. Classification (NCBI taxonomy): domain Eukaryota; kingdom Viridiplantae; phylum Streptophyta; class Magnoliopsida; order Fabales; family Fabaceae; genus Lathyrus; species Lathyrus oleraceus. Next base: position 145,699,678 of record NC_066579.1, read on the forward strand.
CTAGTCATCTCACTCACGTGAAGATAATTTGAAGTATGTGAATGGAACTTTTGACTAAGGTGTTCTCTATCATAGTACCAATTATATACTAGTAGGGCATTATGACAATTATTAGGCTAGAAGTGCAGATGATAGAAAGAGCACATCCAATGGATGTTTCTTTCCGGGCAGCGGAACCCCCGGCTAACTCTGCGTAATGTGATCAGTCACTGAAATTTAATTTGGTTTATTTAATTAACAGAATTTAAATTAATAATAATAATTTTTTTATTATTATTGTCTTGTGGTGATCGGTTATGGCCTTAGTTTTCCTTTTTTTTTTTGGATTTTAAAATACGACCTGAGTGTCGTGCCTATCTTTTAATCTCTTAATTGAACTTCTTTTCTCATCTCGCTCCCTCGCGTGTAAAACGAGTTTCTTTTATGTAATGTAATGTTATGAAGAAAGAGAAAAATACAATATCAAGGAAGGACAACCTTGGAGATCTTGCTTGGAGAAGCTTAGATCGTTATTAGGTTAGCTTAGGTTCTCTCATTGACATGGGAGAATAATTGCGCTAGGGGCCATAACTGTTTCATTGTGTATGTATGTTGATGCATGTGAATGCATGTTGATGCATGTGAGAGACGATTTATATGATAAATAAGCCGGTGAGATCAGAATAATTGCAAATTCCCTCAAATTAAATATTAAGTTTATGCTTTCCAAGTTTTAGCACTCATCAAGACTAGTATAGAATCATGTAGGTTTCGCCTACGCGAGGTGCATATTCTATATTTGTAAGGTACGATGGGATAATTGTAATATCCAATTGCTAAAACAATGGGTCAAACTTAACTAAACAAATTATAATAAGATTATATATGTTTAGAAGCTAAAGTTGGAAATGATCCATGTGATGGATTGGAATAAGGAGTTATTCACCCAACTAAAATATTCGAGAGTTGTATTAGATGCAATTGGAAGGAGTTCCTACCTAAAAAATCTAGTTTTGTGCAATCCTCCTACCTCGACTAAAACAAAGTGAAATATGGATCTCGACCCACTAGAAAATCTTCCAATGGGATTTTCCGAATCAAATGGTGAGGTTCATTTGTTTTGAGTAAAATAGTGGGAGCATAATTAATTAAAGGCCTAATTAAATATGTTATTGATACTTATATTTTCATTATTTTCATGTAGATTACCATGACAACAAACACCTCTAACAACATTTTACGATCAATCCTTGATAAGGAAAAATTGTCTGGGACAAACTTCTGGACTGACACCGAAATTTGAGGGATATCCTCAAACATGATAGAAAGGTGTATGTCTTGGAGAAACCTGTTCCTGAAGAGGAACCTCCGAGTTTTGCACCTAAGGCAGAAAGAGATGCTTATAAGAAGCATGTCAGTGATGCCAATAAAATTGCTTTCCTCATGCTAGCTACCATGAACTTAGAGTTGCAAAAGCAACATGAGAATATGGCAGCGTTCGATATGATCGAACACCTAAAGATGCTCTATCAAGAGCAGGCAAGGCATGAAAGGTTTGAAGTTTCAAAAGCCCTTTTTCAAGGCAAGTTAGTTGAGGGAGCCCCTGTAGGTCCCCATGTGCTCAAGATGATTCGGTATGTGGAGAACCTTGAGAGGTTGGGTTTTCCCCTCGGAAAGGAACTTGCGACTGATTTGATCTTGCAATCATTGCCATATATATTCATTCAATTTGTCCTTAATTTCAAAATGAATGATATGGACAAATCTCTTTCTGAACTGCTAGCCATGTTCAAAACTGCTGAGCAGAATCTGAAGTCAAAAGGGAAGTCCATTCTGATGATCGGAAATGGAAAGAGACATAACAAAAGACCCACCAAGCAGGGTGATAAAGGGAAAGGCAAGGAAGTTGCCAAACCTAAACCCACTGCTCCTGCTTTGAAGCCTAGTGAAGGCATAGCAAAGGAAGGAACCCGCTTCCATTGCGGTAAGACCGGACACTGGAAGAGAAACCCCAAAGTACCTGGAAGATAAGAAGAATAGAGTATAGACTTCAACTTCAGGTATTTTTGTTATTGAAATTAATTTATCTACTTCTGCATCATGGGTATTAGATATTGGATGCGGTTCTCACATTTGTACCAATGTGCAGGGGCTAAAAAGGAGTAGAGATTTGGCAAAAGGTGAAGTTGACCTACGAGCTAGCAATGGAGCAAAGGTTGTTGCTTTAGCCATAAAAACTTATGTATTGACTTTACCTAGTGGTTTAATAATTCAGTTAGAGAACTGTTATTATGTACCTGCAATTAGCATGAATATTATTTTCATTTCTTGTTTGGACAAGTTTGGTTTTTCATTTATAATAACGAATAATTGTTGCTCCATTTATCTGAATGATATATTCTATGCTACTGCACAAATGAACAATGGACTATATGTCCTTGATCTTGAAATGCCTATTTATAACATTAATACTAAAAGGATGAAACCTAATGAGTGAAATCCAACTTACCTGTGGCATTGTCGATTAGGCCATATAAATGAGAAACGTATTTCCAAACTCCATAAAGATGGACTCTTAGACTCTTTTGATTATGAATCATATGAGACATGCATATCTTGTTTAATTGGAAAGATGACAAAGTCTCTATTCACAGGAAAAGGTAAAAGAGCTAATGATCTTTTGGCCCTCATACATACTGATGTATGTGGACCATTGAACATACCACTCAGAGGAGGTTTTCAGTACTTCATTACATTTACTGATGATTTCAATAGATATGGTTATGTCTATTTAATGAAACATAGATCAGAGTCCTTTGAAAAGTTCAAGGAATTCAAGAATGAGGTACAAAACCAAATAGGTAAGAATATTAAAACTCTTCGATCAGACCAAGGTGGTGAGTATTTAAGCCTAGAGTTTGATGACCATCTGAAAGAGCGTGGGATTCTATCCCAACTTACTCCTCCTGGAACACCCCAATGGAACGCTGCATCTGAGAGAAGAAATCGACCCTTGTTAGACATCGACCTATCCATGATGAGTCACGCCGATCTTCCAAACTCCTTTTATGGACATGCACTATTGACATCAACTTACACACTTAATCGTGTTCCATCCAAAAAGGTTGAGAAGACACCATATGAGATATGGAGTGGTAAGAAACCACATATGTCTTACATGAATATTTGGGGTTGCGAAGTTTGTGTGAAACGACAAATTTCAACTAAGCTTGAGCCCAAATATGAAAAATGCTTATTTGTGGGGTATCCTAAAGAAACAAGAGGGTATTACTTCTACAATCCTTCTGAGGGCAAAATGTTTGTCGCTCGAACAAGAGTTTTCCTAGAAAAGGATTTTATTTATAAAGGAATCAGTGGGAGGAAAGTAGAGCTTGAAGAAATTCAAGAATCAAAAAGCATTGATACACCTATGGAGGAATTAGAGCAGGAAACACAAATAGTTATGAAAGAGCAACCTGCTCAAGTAGAACAAGACCAACGTAGGTCAAGCAGGATACGTCACCTACCTGAGAGATATAGATATCTTATAACTGATCAAGGTGATGTATTACTCATGGATCCAGATGAGCCTGTGACCTACCAAGAGGCCATAATTGGTCCCGAGTATGAGAAGTGGCTAGAAGCCATGAAATATGAAATGAATTCCATGTACACAAACCAGGTTTGGACCTTGGTAGAGCCTCATGTAAGAGTTAACCCTATAGGATGCAAGTGGGTCTTCAAAAAGAAGACTGACATGGGCGGTAAGGTACATACATATAAGGCAAGACTGGTTGCAAAAGGATATAAACAAATTCATGGGGTTGACTATGATGAAACATTTTCACGAGTTGCAATGCTTAAATCTGTTTGGATTTTACTTGCTATTGTTGCATATCATGATTATGAAATATGGCAGATGGATGTCAAAAATGCTTTCCTTAATGGGAATCTTCTTGAGGATGTGTACATGACATAGCCTGAAGGATTTGACATATCAGAAGAAGCCCAGAAGATATGTAAGTTACAAAGATCAATCTATGGATTGAAGTAAGCTTCCAGAAGTTGGAATCTTTGTTTTGATGAAACAGTAAAACAATATGGATTCAACAAGAATGAAGATGAGCCTTGTGTCTACAAGAAGGTTAGTGGGAGCATGATCGTCTTCCTGGTATTATATGTAGATGACATATTACTCATTGGAAATGATGTCCCTGCCCTACAACAAGTAAAGTCTTGGTTGGGGAAATGCTTTTCTATGAAGGACCTAGGTGAAGCAGCCTATATATTAGGAATCAGGATCTATAGAGATAGATCACAAAAACTGCTTGGCCTAATTCAGAGTTCATACATAGACAAAGTGCTGAGACGCTTTAATATGCATGATTCCAAGAAAGGATTCATACATATGTAACATGGCATGTGTCTATCAAAAACACAATCCTCTTCAACTAAGGAAGAAAGGGATCGCATGAATAAGATTCCATATGCATATGCAATAGGATCTATCATGTATGCCATGTTTTGTACTCGACCAGATGTCTCGTATGCTTTAAGTGTAACGAGCAGGTACCAATCTGATCCTGGTGATGCTCATTGGGTAGCTGTCAAGAATATCCTTAAGTATTTGAGAAGGACTAAGGACTCATTCTTGATATATGGAGGTCAGGAAGAGCTTGCTGTAATTTCATACCCCGATGCTAGCTTTGATCGCGACTTAATAAGTCTATGTGAATCGTGACTGCAAGTGCACAGTTCTATCGCGTAGTTTTAAAGATTATCGAACCCACAAGGACTAATAATCGAATGTATCATGGTCTAATGTTGCTATGTAAATCTAAGGATGATGATTGTTCTATGATTGGAGGTATGAAGAGAAATAATTATAATGTAAATAGAAATAAGATATGAGATACAAGGGATATCGGTATGTAATACATCAAACTTCGGGGATTCGATAGATAGTTGGTGTAATTTTATTGGTTAAAATATTCTTTAGTAGAAATTATTTATAGAAAGGACTTAGTCTCACACTCTCGTTTTTATTGACTCTGACCATACTCCTAAACCAGAATGTTTGGCTCTCACAATCTCATTTTGAATTTAAAAGTAATTTTTAAATATAAATAAAGTCTAATTAATCCTAAAGCGCTCTCGTTGTGTTTAGGATTAATGCCTAGTTTAAGCTATCTGGTTAAAATCTCAAACTCTCGTTCTTGTTGACCGTAACCTTAGTTTGTTTTGTACTCTCGTACGAAAAACAGTTTGATTAAAATAAGAAACTAAAACCAGAAAAATAAGTTTTATAAAAACTAACACCAATTATTTATTGAATCCCTTCGTTTCGACAGTCTTTACATACCAATACCTAAGGGTTTAGCCGGACATGGATCCGGTTACAGACATGGTATTCGGGAAATTAAACATGCAATAAGGCATAAATAAATAAAACAGTAATCAAAATAAAACTTGGATTGCAATTTAAGAACTGAAACTGAATCTTGAATCTTCGATTAAAATAATTCTGGCAGGCAAAGTAATGAATAATCCTTACAATTGAATCCCAAATGCGTAAAAAATAATACACCGTAATAGTCCCCGATGTGGAGAAACTATCACTTTTACAATGGTAAGAAACTGCCTAGAAAACTAAAAGTAAAATAGTGCTGAATAAAATTAAGCGTAAACTGAAAACTGGAAGAAGAGAGAGTCTTCGTGCGAGTCTGAGAGGTCTTTTATATATGTTTTCCATATTCCTCATTTGTAGCAAAGTAGTGGAAATCGTGGCTAAAAAGGTGGAGGAAATTTAGGAAGACTAGGTTATGGCGGTTGCCACAATCCTAGCTTCATGATGAGTGGCGAGCGCCACCTTTGTAGCAACAAGTTTCCACTTCTCAAGGGTTGGTGGCGGGCGCCACCTTCCTCATGGCTCAATGTGACGGGCGCCACACTCCTTGGATAATGGGCGCCACAAGCCCATTTGCTTTGGTGACCCATTATCCCTTTGAAAGCCTTATTTTCTTCTCTTTTTCTTCCTTTTTCTTTCCTTTTTTTCTATTTTCCATTTTGCTTCCTTTTTCTTTTTCTATTTTCCATTTTGCTTGTGGTAAAGTGTTAATCTAGTAAAAAGTAATGCATATGGAGCCAAAAATACGATAGGTTTTCACGTTATCAAACTCCCCCATACTTAAACCTTTGCTTGTCCTCAAGCAAATGCCGCGTACATGAATAAAAAGTTTTGTAAAATACTTGCAGCATACATTATCAAGACTCGTAGAAAACATAGTTGTATTCGGATACTCATTCTAGTCTATAAAATTTACTTTGGTTCAAAATTATATTAACAGGTACTCGCTTCCATACTAAGGGTGTCGTTAGAACCCACAGTCGCAATGTTGCAACCATAAGTCTCCCTCCTATACAAACCAATTTGAATCATGTTGTCATGCCTAAGCCTACCTTACTAAATCTTCTTTTTATCATTTTTCATTCTGGCGCAATCACATTAAGCTCGTTATCCTTTCACATTCATAGCAAGATAGTCTGTTAGTGACTATGATCCCATCATTATTTCTTTCTTTCTTTTTCGCACTTTGGCTCAAATAACAATTAAAGATGGTTATACCGTTGGGATAAATGACCGGGTGAGGGTCACCTAACTTAGAAGGAACAACATTTTTCATACATTTTGTAATCTTTTCTTCTTTTAAGCCTGAAATCATACACTTATTTGCATCGACTTCTTGCATAGTGTGTGCTTAGGATGGTGCTTACTACTAGATAAACTACTTAAGGAAATATTAAAGGATAGAATTTAAGGCTATGGCATGACAGGTACTCAAATCGATCTTATACTTGGGAGATTTAAGGTGTTAAAATGATACCGATCTTATAAAGTTTTTCCAAATCTCTACAATTCAACCTCAGTTTGATTTATAGTTTAGAATTTTCAAAAGATGCAATGTATCTCTAAGTCTAGATTTTTGCAAAAAAATTGTATGGCTTAAGTAAATAGGAAAATTAGTAAATAACGGAAACCACACATAAAGACTCGAAAGCACATTGATATTTAACTTGACTGACACTTTAACAAAAATTGAAATAACCAAAAAATAAAATAACAAAAGGAAATAACAATAATTTAAATCTAACTAGAAAGTGGTAAATAAAAAGCGGTAAAGCTTCCTCCCCCATACTTAAATATTTCATTGTCCCCAATGCAACAACATAAGATAGGAAAGAAAGGTGGAACCTGGTTATTCTGCTATTGGCGCCTTCTGCCACACGTCGACGTCCATCGTTTCCTGGCTGGTGAGGTGGCGTATAGTTATGGGGATCTTCCACACGCATTGTCAATGTTGCCATTTCATCGATCAAGCCAGACATGTTCTGTTCGGTTCTGAAAGCATAGTCGTGCTGATCATGCTGTATTTGCGAAGGATTTGCATCATTTTAGTTTGTTGAGCTCCCATGGTTTGGATATGTAGGTCTCGCTGAGCGTCTAATTCTTGACGCCACAACAGCTCAGCATAGATCTCATCAAGAGTGGCTGGTGCCACATTTCTTCTTGGTCTTTGACTAGAAGATGTACCTGCAACATTTTGAAATGAAGTGTGTGTGGTGTGTGGGTCAGTAGCGGGAGCAGTTTGCTCCGGAATGTGATCCTCATTGGTGTCCTCGCCAGCAGCTACATTCTTAGGAATGTGCACGGGGACTTGGTTAGGCACTAGATCATTAGTATAACAATAATTATTCGGGTTGAGCACATTTGTGCGATTTGGATTTGGGAGGATAAAATCTTGTAACACATTATTAGCAATTATTAAATTAAATTTTCCGTCACTCCTTCATTTTAATAGTTTCATGCTCCTTGCCATGTCAATGTCAATGGCATGATACGGGAGCGGGATTAGCCTGGAGAATTTTTCTTCGAGTCCTAAGACTCTGGCTATGGAGGTTATTAAACCTCCAAAAATAATCGGGCCTTGCTTCGCATTGACAATGGCCTGCATGTGCGATAGCATAAATGGGACGGTATTCACCTGTTTTGGCAAAAATGTGGCGAACAAATAAAAGAGATTTTTTTTCATTCACCTTGTTAGAATTTGCTTGGCCAAAAATGGTGCACGCCAATATTTGGAGGAAATATCGAATAGCCGAGTTGTGAATTAAAGTGGCTTTGTTTCCCTCAAAACTATGGGTGATTGTTCCAGTTATTTCCCTCTAAAATGGTTGGAAGGCGCGTTGCCAACCCTCAGTATTTGGGACCTCACTTACTACGCCATCCCCACGGAGGAAATGTAGCAGGTCCGCTAGTTGGGAAAATGTAAGGGCGTATTTGACTTTAAATAAACGAAACTGGACAGTCCCACTGGAGCAGTTTGTGTTGGGTGTGGGACTAAAAATTAATGAGCTCATGAATTTTAATGTTAGTTGAGCATAGACAGGGTCCTTGAGAGATAGAAAAAAAAATAATTTAACATATCTAGCATATAGTTAACACTATCTTGAATTCCTAAGGCATATAAACAGTGTCTGTCGGCGTACCTTGTTGATTCGATCTTTCTGGTGCTTAGAGACGTGTACGTCTCCTCTTGTAATTCGCCCGGCTCGCCGTTTCTGAACACTATTTCGTATTCCCTCATCTGAGCCATAATGGATTTCACACTCCTTGTGTAATAGTGAGAATAGAGTAAGAGATGAGAGAAATATGTAAATGAGAATTGTGGTTTGTTGAGGTAATGTTTGTGGTTTATATAAAGGTGATGGTGGTTGGAAAATTAATTGGTAAATAAATAGCATTTACTGTATTCAATTCCTTGGTCCAAGAGTTTTTGAAAGTGGTTGAATGGCATTAAGGCATTGTCTGCATGCAAGGGACATCATAATAAAGGTGATTTGAATGGTCATAATACACATCCTGTATGTGCCGGCTTGTGCAGTGGCTTGCGCCACTTTTGGTGTTGGTGGCGGGTGCCACTATGGGCCCTGTGGCGGGCGCCACAGCCCTCACATGGGCACCACAATTGTGTGTGGCAGGCGCCACATGCAGTGTGGTTTCCCATGTGTGTGCCTTTATTTGCTTTGACCATAGAATTTCAATGGAATTCATTTTACCAATAATATATAGTGTATGGGAATAATAAACATGATATAATGGAATGGAATTTAATCACAAAATTGTCGAATAAAAGAATCGAGTAGACGAGAAAAGATGAAATCATTTGTCTACTAGAATAAAAATAAATGAAATAATTAAATAAATCCCAATGAGTAACAACAAATAACAATAAAATTCCATACAAGAAAATAAAATAAAATAAAAGTCAGTAAATCGGTAATACTATAATAAATTAGCCATTACGGCGACTGCTGGTAGGAGGAGCGAACGAGTAGAAGTGCTGGTAAATATGATCCAGGTTCTCTGTCACTACATCCATAAAGTCGTGGAATTCCATACGGAGGGTGCTCGGCTCGCCTCTCAGATTGGCGACATCTGTCTGAACAGCTTCGATGGCAGTAGCATGATCGGTGAGAGGTGCAGCAGGTATAATTGGGGCATGTGACTCAGCATCAGAGAGATAATTGTCATAGTGGTCGCAAATTTGGGGTGTCTCTGGAGGAGAAGGTGGTGCATCTGGTGGTCCATCCAAATCGTGGATCCAGTTGTTCCTATAATGTACACTCGTCCTAGGATCTGGCAGGGTAAACAGGTGTACTACTTCGCGGTTATTAGAAATTCAAACACATCTGGACCTAGGTTCCTAATGTACCGGTGTTGAGCAAAAGTCAATATTCATTGGTCGTATTCCACCTATAGGGGTGAGCCTGATAAGTGGATGTCTTAGTCTGATGGCATTTTTTATCATGGTCACTAAGCCTCCCACTAAAATTGGTCCATAGTCCTCTTGTGCCATACGGTACAGATTAGCTATCATAAACGTAACAACGTTAACAGGTCGGGCCTGTGATGCACAGTACATTATAAATAGTTCGTCTTTGGACACAAAGGTTCTATTCTGTTCCTTTCAAAACATGATATGAGCTAGGATCTTATGGAAGTAACGAATCGCAGGGTTATGGATGTTCTTTGAATGCATAAGGTCTGGCTCGGGATAGTCGTTTCCTGTGATGCTACCCCAGAAGAGATCTAATTGATGGTCTACTAGCTTGTCTTCTGGGTAATGGTAAAGGTATCAGGGCCATTAGGACATCCTAGGAGTTCAACCGTTTCTTTATGGGTGTAGTGGTAATCAATATCAAACAACCTAAAGGTGATTAGGCCTTTGTTAAGTCCAATACCGTGGTTTGGCAGGTGCACTAGGGAGCTTAGGAATTCTAAAGTCAACCTACTATAGGAACTAAAATTTCTCTTGATAGAAAAGGTGTCCCAACCTAGTTGGTTAATTAGGAACGTAACATTGTCTCTTATACCTAACTTGGTCATGGAGCTTCCATCTGGGTACAAGGTTAGTGTGATTTCTCTCTGAGCTAGAGCCTCAAAATGTCTCCTTTGAGCTCTGCCTCTGAAGACTATATCCATGTAATCTACTTGTTGCATTGTGATAGTTAGTAGCTAGATAAAATCAAGTAGATAATAGCATTAAGTTAGTAATGGTCAATAATACAAAAACATACCGATTAACTTTATGAGAAATAAACAAAGAAGAAAACAAAGAAATGAAAATTAAGCAATACTAATAATTATAAATTTGGGTAATGAAACAAAATAGTTAAAGACAGAATGTGGGTTGTCTCCCACTAAGCGCTTTGTTTATTGTCGTAAGCTCGACATAAATAGGATAGGCGTTATTATTTTGAATGAGCGTGAGTCTCTGCAAGCTTAAGATTTGCAATTAAATCATTGTTATCAATGTTGTGGTAATGTTTCAAACGTTGGTCGTTTACTACGAATGGTTCACTTGTTTTTCCTTTTATCTCTATTGCTCTATTCAGAAAGATATTGGTGATTTCGAAGGGACTGGACCACCTAGAATGAAGTTTTCCGGGAAAGAGTATGAGGCGGGAGTTAAACAGAAGTACTTTGTCGCCTTGGTTAAACTTTTTCCTTAATATGCGATTGTCGTGCCATTTTTTTGTTCTTTCTTTATAGATTCAGGCATTCTCATACGCATCTACCCTAAGTTCTTCTAGTTCGTGGATATCTAATATTCTTTTCTCGCCTGCGGCAGTATAATTGAGATTAAGGGTCTTAATGGCCCAATATGCTTTATGTTCTAATTCTACCGGCAGATGACATGATTTTCCATAAACTAGCTTAAAAGGTGTGGTTCCTATTGGGGTCTTATAAGCTGTCCTATATGCCCACAGAGCTTCTGGTAATTTTGAGGACCAATCTTTCCTAGAGGTGGCAACTGTCTTTTCTAAGATTTGTTTAATTTCTAGATTTGATACTTCTACTTGCCCACTCGTCTGTGGGTGATAGGGTGTTGCTACGCGGTGCCGGACTCCATATTTCAGTAATAGCTTTTGAAAAATCCTTGAAATAAAATGGGAGCCACCATCACTGATGACAAGTCTCGGCACTCCGAATCTAGGGAAGATTATTCGCTTAAAGAGTCTAATTACCACTCCTGTGTCGTTTGTTGGAGATGTTATGGCCTCAATCCATTTTGATATGTAATCGACCGTAACAAGGATATACTTGTTACCAAAAGAAGATGAGAAAGGTCCCATAAAATTGATTCCCCAAACATCAAAGACTTCTACTTCCAAAATGCCTTTAAGTGGCATCTCGTCGCATCTAGATATGTTGCCAGTGCGTTGACACCGGTCTCAATTTGTGATCGCGATGTGGACATCTTTCCACAGAGTAGGCCAAAAGAGGTCGGCTTACAAGATCTTAGCACAAGTCTTCGAGGTGTTTGCCTGTCCTCCATAAGGAGCAGAATGACAGCGGGAAATTACACTTTCTACCTCATCTTCTGGGACACATCGATGGAAAATTTTGTCGGCGCCTCTCTTGAAAAGTATAGGCTTATCCCAATAGTAGTGTTTAAGATCATGGAAGAATTTTTTCTTTTGTTGGTAGGTCAAGTCTGGCGGAAGCACCCTAGCTGCTAAGTAGTTGACAAAGTCAGCGTACCATGGTAGTGTGGTTGGGGTGTGAATTGCTTCCACTACTTCGTTTGTTTTGGTATCCTTATGGGTTAACGCATCTTTAGTTGTATTGCTTTCCAATTGGGCTATGAGTCTTTCGTACGGAAAATCATCTTTATAGGCACTCGTTCAAGTTCTATACCTTCCATTCTTGACAAGTGATCGGCTACGACGTTTCCAATGCCTCTTTTATCCTTGATTTCTAGATCAAACTCTTGTAATAGTAAGATCTACCTTAGAAGTCTTGGTTTGACGTCTTTTTTGTTTAACAGATATCTAATTGCAGCATGATCGATATAGATAATTATCTTTGCTCCTACTAGGTAGGAATAGAATTTATCCAGAGCGAACACTATGGCTAAAAGTTCCTTTTCTGTGGTGGCATAGTTCATTTGTGCAGGGTCTAGGGTTCTACTTGCATAGTATATTTCATGAAGTTTCTTGTCCCTTCTTTGTCCTAAGACTGCGCCTACAACACAATCACTAGCGTCACACATGATTTCAAAAGGTAATCTCCAATCGGGTGGTTTCATGATAGGTGCGGTAATAAGAGTTGTTTTCAGTTGTTCAAACGACGTTAGGCATTTATCGTCAAAGATGAATTCGGCGTCTTTCATCAATAAGCCAGTCAGTGGTTTGGTGATTTTTGAGAAATCTTTAATGAATCGCCGGTAGAAACTGGCGTGTCCTAAGAAGCTTCGTATTTCTCTTACGATTTTCGGAGGCTGGAGGTTTTCTATAACTTCTATTTTGGCCTTGTCAATTCAATCCCTTTGTTGGATACTATGTGCCCGAGCACGATTCCTTGTCGGACCATGAAATGGCATTTTTCCCAGTTTAGCACTAGGTTCACTTTTACACATCTTTTTAGTACCATTTCAAGATTCGATAAGCAGCCTTCAAAGCTGTGTCCGCATACAGAGAAATCGTCCATGAATACTTACATGATATCATCTATGAAATCAACGAAAATTGACATCATGCATCTTTGGAATGTTGTGGGAGTGTTACACAGTCTGAATGGCATTCGTTGGTAGGCGAATGTACCATAGGGGCATGTGAAGTTCGTTTTCTCTTGGTCGTCGGGATAAATAGGAATTTAGAAGAATCCCGAATAACCGTCTAGGTAGCAGAAGTGAGAATGCTTAGCCAATCATTCAAGCATTTGATCAATAAACGATAAAGGAAATGATCCTTCTGAGTGGCTTGGTTTAATTTTCTATAGTCAATACACATTCTACTTCCAATAACTACTCTTTGTGCTATAGATTCTCCTTTTTCATTGTTAACAACTGTGACGCCTCCCTTCTTTGGTACGACATGTACTGGGCTGACCCATTGACTATCGGATATCGGGTAGATAATACCTGCTTCTAACAGCTTTTACACTTCTTTCTTTACTACATCGCTCAGAATGGGATTTATCTTTCTTTGGTATTCTCTAGAGGTCTTACTATCTTCCTCTAGCATTATGCGATGCATGCATATGGAAGGGCTTATTCCTTTTAGATCTGAGATATTGTAGCCTAAAGCGGTTGGGTATTTTCTTAAAACGTGTAGAAGTGTTTCGGTCTTTATCTGCCCTAAGTCTGCATTTACTATTATAGGTCGCTCAAGTTCAGTGTCTTTCGTACCTTATATTGTTGGGTAACGTCTTAAGTTCTAGGGCTGGTTTCTTTGGGCAAGGCATATGATCGGGCGTTAGTGTTAGGCATTCGCTTAGACTGTCATCTTGGTATTCCTTACTTAAATTTTCATTTTCAAAAGTAGGAGGTCTTGGAATTTTCAGTATTTCGGAGTATGATATTTGTTCATTCTCCATTTCTCTTATGCATTCGTCGATGACATCTAGCAGACAACAAGTGTCGTCTATAGCTAGTGCCTTTAGGAATTGCGTCAAAATGAATTCGACCTTTTCCTCACCAACTTCGAAGGTTAGCTTGCCTTTCTTAACATCTATAATAGCTCCGGCTGTAGCTAGGAATGGTCTATCTAATATGATATGGATGTTGGAATCCTCTTTTATATCCATGATTATAAAATTAGTAGGAATATATAATTGTCCTGTGCGCACCGAAACGTTTTCTAGCATACCTACGGGAAATTTAAAAAAACGGTATGCAAGTTGTACGGACATCCTCGTAGGTCTTAGTTCTCCCACTTTTAGCCTTTCGCATATGGACAAGGGCATTAAACTAATACTGGATCCTAGGTCGCATAAAGCTTTGTCTATGACAAACTTTCCGATTACACAGGGTATGGAGAAACTACCTGGATCTTTCAGCTTAGGAGGCATATTGTTTTGTATTATGGCGCTACACTCAGCAGTAAGTGTAACGGTTTCGTTATCCTCTATCTTCTTCTTGTTAGTTAAGATTTCTTTGAGAAACTTAGCATATGAGGGCATTTGAGTTATGGCTTCTGTAAAGGGTATTGTGATATTCAATTGTTTTAGAAGCTCTAGGAATTTTTTAAATTGCCTTACACTTTTAGATTTAACAAGTCTTTGAGGATAAGGGATAAGGGGTTTATACGGTGGTGGAGGCACATAAGGTTCTTCTTTCTCTATGGCCTCTTTGTTTTTATCTTCCTCTTGTTCGTCTCCCTTCACAGTTACCTTACCTAGGTCTTGATGCATGGATGGGTTTTGAGTTCTAGGGTCAGTCGGTCCATCTAGTTCTGTCCCATTTCGTAGTATGATAGAATTTGCATGACCTTTCGGGTTTGGTTGCGGCTGTCCAGGAAATGTGCCTGTAGGAGCAGCGGTAGGTGCTTGTTGTTGAGCCACTTGTGAGATTTGTGTTTCCAACATTTTGTTATGGGTGGCTAATGTGTCTACCTTATTTGCTAACTGCTTGATTTGCTCACTAGTGTGTATGTTTTGATTTAAGAAATCTTTATTTGTTTGGGCTTGGGTAGCTATAAAGTTTTCCATCATTATTTCTAAGTTTGATTTCCTAGGAGCATTTTGAGTGTTTGTGGCAGCTTTTTGACATACTGGTGGTACAGCAGGTGCTTGGTTAGACGTATACAATGCATTATCATTTTTGTACAAGAACTTAGGATGGTTCTTCAAACCTAGGTTATAGGTATTTGAGTAGGGGTTCCCTTGAGCATAGTTCACCTGGTCAGTGGAGGTTCCTGTCAAGAGTTGACATTCTGAGGCAGTATGCCCGTGAACTCTGTATATCTTGCAGTTTGGTGCTACGGCAGCCACGGTGGTTGTTGGTGTTATGGTCAAGTTATGTATCTTCTGGGTCAGGGCATCTACCTTGGCGTTGACATGGTCAAGACTGCTTAATTTGTACATGCCACCCTTCGGTTGAGGTTTTTCTACAGAGGTTCTTTCGTTTCCCCATTGGTAATGATTCTGGGCCATATTTTTGATGAGTTGATAGGCCTCGTTGTATGGTTTATCCATCAGTGCGCCACCCGCGGAGGCGTCTATTGTCAATCTTGTATTGTACAAGAGACCATTATAAAAGGTGTGAATGATCATCCATTCTTCTAGACTGTGATGTGGGCATAGCCTCATCATGTCTTTGTATCTCTCCCAAGCTTCAAAAAGTGATTTATTATCCTTTTGTTTAAACCCATTTATTTGGGCTCTTAGCATAGTTGTCTTACTAGTTGGGAAATATCGGGCTAAGAAGACTTTCTTCAACTCGTTCCACGTAGTGACAGAGTTGGATGGTAGAGACTGGAGCCAAGCTCTAGCTCTATCTCTTAATGAAAATGGGAAAAGACGGAGTCTTATAGCTTCTGAGCTGACACCATTCTCTTTCACCGTGTCTGCGTATTACAAAAATACTGACAAGTGTAGGTTTGGGTCCTCCATGGGACTACCTGAAAACTGGTTTTGTTGTACGACTGACAACAGTGAGGGTTTTAGCTCGAAATTGTTGGCTTCGATCGTAGGGGCAGCGATGTTGTTATGAGGTTCATCCTGTGAAGGGATTGCATAACACTTAAGAGGGCGATTTTGCACTGGTTCGGCCATCTCTAGTTGAACAACTAATTCATAAGTAGGAATGTTAAGGTCAGGGAAGATTTAGCTTGATACGATGTTCCCGTATCAAGTCTCGTATTCGGCGTTCTAATCTAAGATAACGCTCAAGTTCGTCGAATTGTAGCTTTAATTTCTCGCCTTGAGAGCGAGTACTTGGCATACACTCGACAGATGTAGA
The DNA here is from genome assembly GCF_024323335.1 of Lathyrus oleraceus. NCBI lineage: Eukaryota > Viridiplantae > Streptophyta > Magnoliopsida > Fabales > Fabaceae > Lathyrus > Lathyrus oleraceus. The sequence continues at coordinate 145,715,964 of NC_066579.1, forward strand.
AAGGGAAAAAGAATTTTTTGCCTTAGTCTATACTGGGTAACACTAGAGTTACGATATCAACTAAATTAGTCCCCGGGAACAGCACCAAAAACTTGATCGCGACTTAGTAAGTCCATGTGAATCGTGACTGCAAGTGCACAGTCCTATCATATAGTTTTAAAGATTATCGAACCCACAAGGACTAATAATCGAACATATCGTGGTCTAAAGTTGCTATGTAAATCTAAGGCTGATGATTGTTCTATGATTGGAGGGATGAAGAGAAATAATTATAACGTAAATAGAAATAATATATGAGATTCAGGGGATATCGGTATGTAGTACATCAAACTTCGGAGATTCGATAGATAGTTGGTGTAATTTTATTGGTTAAAATATTCTTCAGTAGAAATTATTTATATAAAGGACTTAGTCTCACACTATCGTTTTTATTGACTCTGACCATACTCCTAAACCAGAATGCTTGGCTCTCGCAGTCTCATTTTGAATTTAAAAGTAATTTTTGAATATAAATAAAGTCAAATTAATCCTAAAGCGCTCTCGTTGTGTTTAGGATTAATGCCTAGTTTCAGCTATCTGGTTAAAATCTCAAACTCTCGTTCTTGTTGACTGTAACCTTAATTTGTTTTGTACTCTCGTACGAAAAACAGTTTGATTAAAATAAAAAACTAAAACCAGAAAAATAAGTTTTATAAAAACTAACACCAATTATTTATCGAATCTTGTCGTTTCGGTGGTCTTTACATACCGATACCTAAGGGTTTAGTCTGACATAGATCCGGTAACAGACATGGTATTCGGGAGATTAAACATGCAATAAGGCATAAATAAATAAAACTGTAATCAAAACAAAACCTGGATTTCAATTTAAGAACTGGAACTGAATCTTGAATCTTCGATTAAAATAATTCCGGCAGACTTTGGCAATGAATAATCCTTACAATTGAATCTCAAATGCGTAAAAAATAATAAACCGTAATAGTCCCCGATGTGATGAAACTACCACTTTTACAATGGTAAGAAACTGCCTAGAAAACTAAAAGAAAAATAGTACTGAATAAAATTAAGCTTAAGTTGAAAACTGGAAGAAGAGAGAGTCTTCGTGCGAGTCTGAGAGGTCTTTTATATATGTTTTCCATATTCCTCATTGTAGCAAAGTAGTGGAAATCGTGGCTAAAAAGGTGGAGGAAATGTAGGAAGACTAGGTTGTGGCGGTTGCCACAACCCTAGCTTCATGATGAGTGGCGAGCGCCACCTTTGTAGCAACAAACTGCCACTTCTCAAGGGTTGGTGGCGGGCGCCACCTTCCTCATGGGTCAATGTGGCGGGTGTCACACTCCTTGGATAATGGGCGCCACAAGCCCATTTTCTTTGGTGGCCCATTATCCCTTTGAAAGCCTCATTTTCTTCTCTTTTTCTTCCTTTTGCTTTCCTTTTTGCTATTTTCCATTTTGCTTGCGGTAAACCTTTTAATTGATAAATACCTGCAATAAACATGAAATATTGCGTAATAATAAGTGTTAATCGAGTAAAAAGCAATGCATATGGAGCCAAAACTACGATACGTTTTCGCGTTATCAAGCTTCCAGACAGATAAGGATGACTTTAGAGCGCAATTTGGTTATGTGTTTTACTTAAACGGTGGAGTTGTAAGCTGGAAAAGTTCAAAGCAACATACAGTTGCTGATTCTACAACTGAGGCCGAGTATATTGTTGCCTCAAGTGCAGCAAAGGAAGTTGTTTGGATCAAAAAGTTCATTAGTGAACTTGGCATAGTTCTTAGCATTGTGGATCCCATTGATCTCTATTGTGATAATAATGGTGCCATCGCACAAGCTAAGGAGCCTAGATCTCACCAACGATCCAAACATATACTTAGGTTTTATCACCTCATTCGAGAGATAATAGATAGAGGAGATGTGAAAATAAGCAAAGTACCTACACTTGACAATATTGTTGACCCACTGACAAAGTCTCTTGCGCAGCAGAAGCATGATGGCCATACTAGATCTATGGGCATTAAGGGTATGCCTGATTGACTCTAGTGCTAGTGGGAGATTGTTGGTGTAAGCCCTAGAGGCCAATACTTTTGGTAATTGTATCGAATTATTTATTAATAATAAAGGGCTTTTTCTTTATTATGTTTGTTTAATAAAGTCCCTAGAATAGCTAGTCCGTTTAATGTATCAAGTGTGACTTAATCATGAGATCCCATTAAACATAAGGACATTATTCTTAAAGTATTCGTAGTCGAGCTTTGTTGTAAAGTGGGATAATATTAAAGAATTAAGATTATTATGTATATAGATTGATGATCACATCTTATGGATCATGGATAAGGAGTTATCAAGTCTTAAATATAGGTATGAATATTAAGAGTAATATTTATACTGGATTGACCCGCTATGAGAATACTATATAGAATGTTATGAAAAATTTCATAAGTTATTCTCATGGTGATATTGGTGTATACCACCCTTCGACCTGAAACCACTATGGACCCTAGATGTAGAGTCGAGTGCCATATTACTAATCAAACATTGTCCATAACTGGATGACCATAAAGACAGTTGATGGATACTCCACGAAGCATGCTAAGGGACATGAGTGACCTAGATGGAATTTGCCCATCCTACGTAACAGGATAAATGTATAAGAGCCCAATATTGAACTGGACAACGATGACACGGTTTATGCCTTATGTTCAATATAGACATAAGGGCAAAAGGGTAATTGTACACATAAGTATTATCACAAAAGGATTTGTCATATCACATGACATTTTCGTGTCTTGGGTAGCAGTGATGTGTTGCTAGATACCGCTCACTGTTTATTATGTTAAATACGTGATTTAATATAATTACCAATGTCGCGAGAACCTACAGGGTCACACATAAAAGGATAGATTGATGAGAGATAGAGTAAATAAGGAACACCGTAAGGTACAATGCACTTAAGTGAATTGTATAACATCGTAAGGTACGACGCACTTAAGTAGAATACGAAATATGGTAAGATACCATGTGCTTAAGTGATTTTGGTATATCTTAAGATATGGGCCACATACACTTAAGTGGGTTTTTTAGCTTACAGCCCACACAAGTGGTTCTATAAATAGAACCCTTGTGCAGAAGCATTTGTATATATGAAATTTTCTCTCTCTCTCTCTCTCTCTCTATCTATCTATCTATCTCTCTCTCTCTCTCTCTCTCACACACACACACACACACACACTTAAAGCCTTCATTCGTAGTAGCAAGCACTGAGATTAAAGGAATCCGTTCGTGTGAACTGAGTAGAGGCGTTATCATCATTCAACGTTCGTGATCACACCTTAGATCTACATTAAAGGTTTCAATCGCCACAAGAGGTAACGATTCTATCACTGATCATGCCCATTCGTAAGGATCACTAAATGAGAAAATTTTAATTTCCGCTGCGTTTTGGATCGATATTCTCCTTCAAGAGGAACTATGTTAATTCAAAAGAAATAATACATAGGAGTTAGTTTCAAGACTTGAAGATGTGAATATCATTGGTACCAAATGGATTTACAAGAACAAGTCTGATGAACATGGTCATGTTACAAGGAACAATGCAAGGCTAGTTGCTCAAGGGTACACTCAGATAGAAGGAGTTGATTTTGATGATACATTTTCTTCAGTTGCTAGACTTTAGTCCATTAGATTGTTACTTGGAATTTCCTGCATGTTTAAATTTAGATTATTTCAAATGGATGTTAAAATTGCCTTCCTATTGAGCAACCAACGAGATTGGGCGGTCCTAGTTTTCTAGATCATTTGTACAAGTTAAAGAAAGATCGTTATGGTTTAAATCAAGCCTGAAGAGCTTGGTATGAAAGATTAACTGAGTTTTTGGACAACAATGGATATAAAAAGGGAGGAATAGATAAAAACTCTATTTGTGAAGAATGAAGGAGGAAAGCTCATGATATATCATATTTATGTTGATGACATAGTCTTCAGTGGGATGTCAGGAAAGATGATGGAACATTTTGTCCAAAAAATGAAGTTTCAATTTGATATGAGTCTTGTAGGAGAATCCACTTACTATCTTGGTCTTCAAGTTAAGCAAATGGAAGGCATCATTTTTGTATCTCAAAGAAAGTATGCTAAGAGTATAATGAAGAAGTTTGGGCGTGAAAATGCAAGTCACAAGAGAACTATTGTTGCATGTCACGTGAAAGTAACCAAAGATGAAAAGGGTGTTAATGTATATCAAAGATTGTAAATAAGCATGATTGGCAGTCTGCTCTACCTCACAACAAGTAGATATGACATCACCATCTTTGTAGGTGTTTATACAAAATATCAAGCTAAACCCAAGGCTAGCCATCTCACTCACATGAAGATAATTTGAAGTATGTGAATGGAACTTTTAACTAAGGTGTGCTCTATCATAGTACCAATTAAATACTAGTAGGGTATTGTGACAATTATTAGGCTAGAAGTGCAGATGATAGAAAGAGCACATTTAGTGGATGTTTCTTTCTTGGCATTAATTTAATCTCATGGTTCAGCAAGAAGCAAAATTGTGTCTCATTATCTACTGCTAAAGCTAAGTATATTGTTGTAGTGAGAAATTGAACTCAAGTTCTCTAGATGAAGTATATGTTGAAGGAGTACAATATCAAACAAGATGTCATGACTTTATTCTATGACAACTTGAGTGCTATTAATATTTCAAAGAATCATGTTCAAGATAGTAGAACCAGGCACATAGAAATTCATCATTATTTTATAAGAGAGCTTATGGAGGATAAAGATGTAAATCTTGAGCATTTAGCAACTAAAAAATAGTTGGTTGACATATTCACAAAGGCTTTGGATGCAGCTCAGTTTGAAAAACTAAGGAGTGCACTTGGTATTTGCACTTATGAGAATTTATAGCAATCAACTCATGGGAGGCGTGCAAGAATACTTTTTCTCTCTCCTAAGACCAAAGTTGCACATGAAATAAGGTTAATTGCAAAGTTGCTTTATAATTGGTCAACCGTTACAAGTAAGGATACTCTTCTTATCTTTCCTTTCTCTTAAGTTTTTCCATTCTTTTCAAAAATGAGTCAATCATCTGGAAAATGTAAAGCTAAGGAGGAAAATATGTTGGAAGACAAGCATGAGAAGAAGGTTTGGGCTCAAGATTTAAAGAAGAAGCATCTTGAAAAGAATGAACCCAAGGTGGGGACACATGTTGGACCGATTGTTGGAACATTTGTGATTAGGAAGAATTTGCAATAGAGATGAAGTCTTTGAAAAAGAGACATGTTCGAACACATGATTCTGACTCAGATGCTTATGGACATTGGGTTACCTTCATTAAATCAGGTGGTTGGTCTAAATATTAAGTCTGTAGATTGATATTTCCAGGTGTTTTTGCTTTAGTTTGATTGTATGTCCCTGTTTTTGTGCTGGATCTGTAATAACTCTTAAATAATCTTGGATTTGTTATGATATTTCATGGATTTGATTCTAAGTTGTTTGATAGTTTGTGTCTACTTTTAATTTCCTTTCTAACTTGCTAAGTTATGGTAAAAATGGGGAGTAATGCTAGTAGTAGAGTGGTGTGCTTGATGAGTACCCTAACTACTAGTTGGGACTAATTGTGCTTATGGAGCTACTAAACATGTATGTGGAACATTGTTTAGTGTATGTGTTGCAAGTGTGTATGTGTTGTAGTACTAATGCATGCTCACATGCTGGAGCATCTGGCCTGACATCTGGCCTTTTAGCCTGTATGAGTTGATCTACTTATTGTGTATGAACTCTGATGTTCTGATGCTTGGTGTGTAGTAGTAGCGGTGTGTGCTGACTTCTGACCTGACTAACATTAATTGACTACTAACTGTAACACCTCAAAATTTGCCCTCTTCTCTTGGGACTAGCATATCATATTACATATCATTTTTAGGTCATTAGGCATTGCATATTGCATATCATGTGGTTACATTGTGCAAGTCATCCTCATAAGTCTTGATCAGAAGATGAAGTTGAGGTGCAAGCTAGGGTTTCACTGGACTGGATCATTAACTGTCTGAGGATGGTGATCCAAATTAGGGTTTTGTGGTTCTCAAGGAGATTGGTCTTCATCTTGATTGAAGTGATACAACATCATCATCATGGTTTGTTATCATCAAGAGTTGAAGCATATTCCTTGAGATTAGGGTTTTGACCACTGGTCAACCCTAATCAGTTGCATTGGGCCAATCAGGGCATGGCTAGGAGATGGGGTCTACAATGGAGATGGGGATCATCATGTGATTATATGGAGCTTATTGAGGCTAGGGGTTCATCCTTGAGCCATTTCATCAGAGGATTGGAGCTCAGTTTGATCTATGCATTGCCAAATTCATCTATCAGTTGAAAAAGTCAACTGTGGTCAACTGTGCTTGATTTTATGGATTTGGAGGTGGGAGAGAGTTGGATACACTTCATTCATGTTGGAACAAGTGTTATTTGACATGTCAAAGCTCAATAATGGAGAAAATAAAGTCAGGACAAAAATTGCCAAAAATAGAAAGTGACTTGTAATGGAAGTTTCCAAAAATGGAAAGTTTTTAACCTCAAAATTACATGTCCAAGGAAGCTTCAAATGAAAAATTGTTCAACGTGAAAGTTGTAGATCTTGTTCTCACCTTTCCAAAAAGTCCAAGAACTTGAAAATCCCATGTATGGTTGGCAAGTTATGGTCCATTCAATTTCAAAAATGACCCATAATCAGAGGGGCATAACTTCCACATGGAGTGTCCAAATTGGATGATCTTTTTATGTGCAAACTCCATTTGACATGTACTTTCATGGTGCATAATTGGATTTCATCAAAAATGGTCAATACAAAAAGTCAATGTTCAAGTGTACAGTTAAAAATCCAAGGGCAAAATGGTCCAAGTTGAGAAATAATGAGAATTTTGACATGGGGATTTTTGTAGCACCTCACAAATGCAAATTAGAAATTGTTTGAGTGGTCATAAACATCCAAGGTGCAATATTTGAACAAGTCATTTTTGAAGTGTACTTGAAAATGCATAAAGTGCCATAGCATGTGGAAAATGAGGAATACACAACCAATGACCATGGGACAAGTTGCAACACATCACACATGGCATTTTGAGAGTGTGTGAGCTGTCATACAGCTGTCACAGAGCCTTAAGTGAAAAGACATATTTTCCCTTGCTTAGTAAAATCACATTTTGCTAATTACATGTGTTTTTGGCTAATTGATGATTAAGAGCTGGATTAAATGGAAGTATATAATCCTAATTGTAACTAACTCTTGATCAGAATCACATTTCACAAGAAATTCAACAAACTTTTCCCTCCAATTCTCAAACTTCACCAAGAACATTCATCAACAAAATTGAATCAAACTCCTTCAATTCTTCATCAATTCGAGAATTTCTTTTTGCTCCATCCTCCAATCATCTTCCTCTCAAACTGTTTTGGCAATTTGCATCAAGGAGCTCTTGGATTCGTGACTGTTCATGAAGAGGTCAACAATGGCAAACTGAAATTTCTTGCACTAGGAGCAACATTGGATCGAGCTGAGCATTGAAGGCACCTTCCCTAGCATCATACTCCATCTGTTTCAAGGAATTTCGCGTGGAAACTTCAAGATTTGACACTGCCTTCAGATTAAGGTGAGATTTCGAATCTCATCATTTTGTGAATTGTGATATGCATTCTATAGTTCCTTCCATGTAGATGATCATGCTAGGCGTGGTTTTTGATTTGATGAACTGTGGGGCGAGATATTTTGATTTTAAGCTTTGATGACAAAACCTAATTTGGTCGATCCATGAGATGTAGCTAGAATTAGGATGAATCATGTACATATTTGGAATCCTGGCGTTTAGACCTTTCCAACGGATATCCGTTTGTGAATTTTAGTGGAAGTTTGATGTTCTTGATGTTCTTGCATTTCTGGAAAAAACTGATGGTGATGATGATGAAATCTGGAAAAAAACGCGTGTTGATCCAGTTTCTTTCGCTTGGCAATTTGAAATCTGTTTCCCTCCACGCGCGACCAATCACACAGTGCCACTGGATTAATGAAAACGCAGAGTTTTGAGCATCTGAGCGAGATTTACAACTATGCCATTGGATTTATTTAATTCACTAAAACACTTTAAATAATTATTTCAACAATTAACAAACTTTAAAAAATCATAGAAAATTAATTACTAATCCAAAAATAGTGAGACTTTTTTTGATAGATTCCAAATTCTCCCTAGTTTTTTATAGGCATGATAACATAAGTTGTGCATGGAGAAATTTTGACCTTGCCTATTGATCTTTGACTTGTGTACATTTTTTGCATGTTTCACCATTTTCATCATGAAATGCTCATACATTTAAAGAAATGATTGAAATTTTTTGTGCTCATTCTGGACATGTTGATGGTGATTTCCATGTAAAGTTTGTGATTTTTGGATACTTGATGATTGAGATATGATTTTTTGAATCTAGGTGTGACAATTTGTGTCACACCTAGCTAGGTCAACTTCATGAATTTATTGGCATGACCTATGATCGTTGGATTGGATTGAAATTTTGCATGTATGATCATTGATGTGTCAAGATAACATGTGAACTTTTCTGGATTTGTTGGTTGTGTTTTCAATTTGATTTATATTTTTCTTCTCTGTTGGTTCATTTTGCAACCTTGTGTGATACATGTTGGTATATCTTTTGTGAAATGCTCATATGGTTTTGGATGAATATGAAATTTGATATGAGCATTCTAGACACATTATAGGACATTATGCTTTTGATCCCATTCATTTCTAATATGTTGTCACTGTTTTATGAATTATTGAAGTGAATGCTTTCTTGAATGTCTTGGTTTGGCTTGAATAATTGTGTCTGGATTTCTTGATTTTCATTGACCTACTTTCTTTTGTCCAATTGAGCTGAAAATTGACATGCTACTTGTTGGTTGTGTCCTGTTTAGGTGTGAATTATTTGAGGATTTTTGGAATTGTTTTGGTATGCTTTTGATTGAAGTCATTCTGTTTGGACTTTTGATGTTGTATTTGACCTAGTTTGTACCAAATTGTGCATGAAATGATAATGGGGATTGATATGAGTATGGGACCAATTGCATTTGCTTTTGAATTGCTTGAATTTGATTTTGGTTGAGAATTGCTTGCTGTTTAGAATTTTTTTTCTCCCTTTTGGACCCTAGGCTTGGCCTAGTGGTCTAGTTTCTCACATTTGGTTTGACTTTTCAGGATGAAATATACAATGCTTAAGGAGATGGCTTCAAGTCAATTAAATTGAGATTGTTTGATGATGAGAACTAATTTGACTTTGTTTTGTAGGTTGTGAAGCTTGAGCTTGAGCTTATAGCTTGCACTTGTGTGCATTAACTTGTGTTGTCTGTATAGATTAACATTTACTGTTTACTGTTTGTCTGTCTGAGTACTGATGATACTTGATTGATTTCAGGTACATTTAGTCGCTTACAGTTCTTTAAGAACTTGCTTGCTGCTGCTTGGTTTTTAAACCGCTTGAGGTAGGACTTCTATACTTCATGTAGTCTGGAAGACCTGGCCTGTTACTTGGCCAGGCAACTGTCTGAAGTCCTCCTTAAGAGGCGATGTTTGTGATTGTTTACATTTGTGCCAAGCAGGTGAAGACCTCTATGAGGCAATTGGTGGAAGCCAAGGGATATGCAATCTATCCCCCACTATTCTGTGAGTCGTCCCTTTGCTCACACGGCTGTGTGTTGATGCATTGGGGCACGAACCCAAGATCCTGTGTTGTTGCACAATCGAGTCAGAGTCTTTGAGCGTAGAAGGGTCCCTCCATTCTGGACCCACGCTCCTTTGTCTGAAGCTCTCCCTGGTCAGGGATAAGAGCTGTGAAGTCTAATCTTCACTCACCTCTCATCTGCTTCACCTTAGCCCCGCAATGGCAAGGTTAAGAGCGAATACTACCCATGTACAGATGACTTGCTTCGGCAGTCAAACCCATTGTTTGAGCCTCACTTGACTGGTTATAGTGTGTGCTTTGTGAATATTTGTTTGCCATGTTTGCTTGTATGCTTGTATGCTTGCTTTCTTCCTGGATAGGATTAGCTTGCAGTTGTGCAAGTAGGTAGAAACCTCAACGTAGGGCAATGATGCATGACAACACTAGGCTCGAGTACAGCTCCCTGGTAGTGTGTCTTCCCCTTGGTTTCTGGCTAGATTTTCTTTCCCTTTAAGGGGAACTACATCGCCCTGATCCTCGTTCCAGACGAGGTATGTAGGCAGGAGACCGTGCGAGGTCTCTCCGGGCACTTTTTTTCTTTTGTGTGTGTTTGCTCGTTATCTTCTTGTGTATGTTTGGTTCGGATGCCGACGTAAGTCCAGTGATTGGCGGTCGGGCTCCACGTTTGCCTTCTTGTGTGCGTTTTGGTTCGGATGCTGATGTAAGTCCAGTGATTGGCATTCAGGCTCCATGTTTGCCTGTGTTTCTGTTTGTTTGTTTGGCGTGCGTGAGCCGAACTACGGCAGCTCTGATTCTCGTTCCAGACGAGATACGTAGGCATAGGATGCGACGTCCTATCGAGCTCTCTTCCTCTTAACCCCACCTGTGTTGTCTTAGCGTGTGTGTATGATGTTTGTCTGTTTATTTTAGCAACCTATTCTTTCTTTTAGAACATGGATCCCGTCGAGTACGACGGACGTGAGGGGTGCTAATACCTTCCCCTTGCGTAACCGACTCCCTTACCCTTTCTCTTTGGTCGCGAGACCATGTCTTTCCAGGTTTCTCTGAGCGTTTCCTTTCCCTATTTTGGGATAAATAACGCGCAGTGGCGGCTCTGTGTTGTGTTTTTGTTTCGGCTCGCCGGTTGTTTTTCGCGGATGCGACAGCTGGCGACTCTGCTGGGGACGCATCAAGATGTTGACCTGTGCTGGTCCATCTTCCCTAAGCGGGTCTTTCCTAGCGTTCTAGGATAGTTTAGGTTGCTTGTGTTGTATTATTTATTGCATTTATTATTCTAACCAGTGTATATATTTGCATAAATATTTGCATGCATCATACTATCATGTTGCCGTCCTCTGTGCAGGTGGTTCCTCTGTTTGGGGTGGGTGTTCTGAGTGGGGCTAAAACCCAGGCCCGAGTATACACCTAGGATTAGCGTGGTCTCACGTCGCTCACATGCCGGTTGGGCACATTGTTGCGACGTGACATACCACAAGCCGGACGAGGTTCATCTGAGAAGTGCTCTTCCAGTGGGGTTTTCCACTTTGGTTGGGTTATCTCTTTTGAACTATTGACTCTGGTGACCGATCATTTCCCGGATCCTCGGTTTAGACGATCTTAAGGGAGCTACAATGGCACACCCGAAAGGGCAAACCCATTGAGTATCTCTGCCCGATTGTCGAGACTATTATCCGCCTTAGGATGACCTGATTAGAATTTACCTGTGAGGGGAGGGTGATTCTTTCAGATGCATTGCTCAGATGGTGACTTTTTGTTCCGTGGATCAGAGTCCTATTTATAAGTCGGATTTATGGCTATTTATTGTCGAGACGCCGGAGTGCTGTCCGAGTTATTTATCAGTGGGGATCCGTTTATTTCAGGATTCCCCGGGCCGATGTTATCAGTGGGGATCCGTTTATTTCAGGATTCCCCGGGCCGATTCAGATGGTTATTGGTATCTGTTCAGAGACTGATGATGATGATGATGTATCTGTGTTCCGTTTATTTCGGAACCCTTGAGTCGGATTTATGGTTGCATATTCCTCAGATGGTTGTGATCAGTTCAGAGTCAGAGCCGTGATTCAGAGCAGCAGATGATCAGATGACTTGGAGGATGGCACAGTGCATGGCATTCATACATCATTCTCATTTTGCATTCATCTGCACCAAACCTACGTCTAGCCATATGGGGAGTATTATGGATTGAGAATCTGGTTGAGAGACATCTGGATGTCAAAATGCTATTGGTGAAATATTATCCGTCTCGATGAAACCAGAATCAAAGGACGAAATCTTCCTCATATGGATAGATGTTGCATTCATGCATATTAACCCATTTGCTGTTTTGTAGGTGTCAACCGGGGCGCATAGCTCGTTTGCTCAGATATCCTGCTGGGGGAAACAAATCCAAACTGATGGATCCTCCCAAAGCCGACATCCTCGAACTGAAAGAGATGGTGAGGGATTTGTTCAGTGTTGTGCAAGGGCTTGCCTTGGGGCAGAAAGCCATGGCCGAGAGATTGGAAAGGATTGAGGGCTGGATGATCAAGGAGAAAGTTCAGGGAAAGGCTCCGTCATCCGAAGTGACAAATCCCTCTAGCTCTGTAGCAAAGAAGCCCTCTGGCAATGGTCATCTTGAGAAGGAAGTTGAATCAGGCGGTGCGCAGGCCAAAAGAGAACGCGGTAAGGATCGTTATCACCCATATGCTGATACGGTAACAATCCCTACTAGTAATCAATCTGCACAACAGCGGCAACCACCACCTCAACAGAGGACACAAAGAGCAGTGGGCCAAGTGAGAAGGAGGACGACAGATCGTCATTTCGATAAGCCGCCTGTGACTTACGCCTCTCTGTTTAAGAGGTTGAAGGATCTTGGGTTGGTGCAGCCAAGGATGTTGACTCTATTGAAACCTGATCAGAGACCTGCCAGTTACGATGAGAATGTCAGGTGTGAGTTCCATGCTGGAGCACCCGGACATCATGTTGAGGATTGCAAAGCTTTTAAGCATGTGGTCCAGGACTTGGTGGATTCTAAGACAATCGGCTTTGCACCGATGGCAGATGATAGTGATAACCCCGTGACGAGGCATGGTCCTGTAAAAGCAAAAATGATGTCGAAGGACAAGAAAGGGATAGAAGTGACTGAGAAGGATCAGTTAAGAATGCCCATGTCTGTGGTTCCAAAACGCCCGATGAAAAATGGAGCTTTCCCTCGTGTTGATGATTGTTGTGCGGCCATCGCTACAAAGGGGTGTGTAGTAATTGGGGAATCGGTCCAGAGAAAGATGAAAGTAGAAATGGACGATGTGAGATGTAAAACATCCAGTCTGGCAGCTGAAACCGTCAAGGTGGAAAGTGCCATTGGTGTTGAGAAAGAGAAAAAGCCGTCCATTTCTTCTTACAAGCAGGCATTGGAAGTGGTGAGAAATGGAGGGATCCCAGGCTGGGGGCAGATCATAGGCATTTTGGTAAAGGCGGATATGTTTGGGATTGGTTATCATCCAGGTCAAGACTCGTCTGAGCAGAATAGAGGACGTCGTCCGTCGTTCACCTTTGTCAGTGCTGGAATGCTAGATTCAGATCACGCCTATACGGTGGGTGAAGAGATTGATAGTGACCGCGAACTGGAATCGTGGATAAAATTGTGCGTACCAGGAAGCTGGAAGGCTTAAAAGATCAGCACTGACACTCGTCCGGAAGAGTAATATTTCTTGTTGTTAGTCTTTATTTGCATGAAAGCCATACGTTTTGCCCGAAACGTAATGGTTCATTGTAAGGGCCACCTCATGTTCATAATTTGCAACATTTCTGCATCATTAATAAATGGATGTTTTTCAGTCAAAAAGCGGTGTTCCCTGTTTTTCATTTATTTTTGCAGTTTAAAAACAAATAAAAATGGCAATGTTTGTTTCCATTTTTCTTTTTTGATTTGTCTCGTCCCAAAGTCGAAAAATAATTCTCCGGATCTCGTTGATAACGATTTGGTTACACCTCATATGACTTCGACAATCCGATCTATCATGCTGAAGAAGAAGGCGAAGAAGATTGTGATCTGCTGGAAATTAGCCAGGTTGTCAAGACAAGAGGAGAAGGTGATTCAGCCGCATGCGGAGCGGGTCGAGATCGTTATTCCAAGCACCGCCGAGGTCGGGAAGGGAGTGAAAATTAGGGCCGCTTCAGAGGCAAGCCGAGAGCAGAATGGTAGTCCTGTTGAAGGAGCATGTGGATACCTTCGCCTGGTCATGTCAGAATATGCCAGGGTTGAACACCGATATCGTTGTGCACAAGCTACCATGGAGAGAAGACTGTCCTCTAGAGGAGCAGAACGCCGGTGCTACTTATCAGAGAGCCATGGTGACTTTGTTTCATGACATGATTCATCATGAAATCGAATGCTATGCTATGACATGATAGCAAAGTCCCAAACAGAAGAGGGGCATCTGGCAGACTGGGGCAGGTCGTTTGACCAGTTGAAACAATTCAAACTGAGGTTGAATTCGAGTAAGTACACTATCAGAATGCGGGCCCGTAAGCTGTTGGGGTTCATTGTAAGGGAGGAATCGAGGTTCATTCTGCAAAAAAAAAAAAAAAAAAAAAAAAAAAAACAATAAGAGAAACGCCTGAACCGAGAAAGAAAAAGAGGGGTTCGTGGTTTCTTAGAAAGATTGAACTACCTGTCATGGTTCACATCTCATCTAACAGCCACGTGTGAATCCATACTCAGGATGTTGAAAAGAAAGATCAAACGGTCAGGTGAAATAATGATTGTCAAAAGGGGCATGAAAAAAATAAAAAAATGATGACTAGCAGGAACCTCTGATTCTGATGCCTCCTGTGAAAGGAACAATTGTTAATCTGGTACTTGACGGCCTTCGAGGGGTCTACGAGGTGTATTGGGTCAGCATGACGCGTCTTGTCGAAAAGAGCATGCAATTTACCTTAGCAAAAAGTTTACCGACTGTGAAACAATACATTCACTGCTCGGGGAACTTGATGTACTTTGGCATAGGCTGCTCGCCGACTGAGACAGTATATGCTGGTTCATATCACTTTGTGGATTTCGAGATGGATCTGATCAGGTAGATTTTTGAAGAGCCAGAAATGACCGGACGGGTTGCGAAAGGGCCAATGATTTTGATTGAATAAGATATTCGATATATCTCTCAGAAAGCAATCAAGGGGAGTGTATTGTCGGATTACGTCGCTCCGCAACCCATTGAGGATTATCAACCGAGGAAGTTTGAATTCCCTGATGAGGACATCTCGAGGTGCTCTAATCGAAAGATTGAGAGTAACCGATCCCGGAGGAGGGGCCTGACCCCGAATCCGAACGGATTCTGATGTCTGATGGGGTTAATGTGAAGGAGTTAGTGCTGCTTTGGTAAAGCCGAAAGGATCCCATGTTCCTTTTGTTGCCCGGATAGCGTTTGAATGCACCGACGGTGTGATTGAGTATGAAGCTGGTATCCTGGGTATTGTACCTCGGTACATCTACTGGGGCGACTCCTTTCTCATTGGTATGGGATGGAGGCCGTGTTGAGGTTCAGATTCCCTCTTTGAGAGTCCGGATGGACGTGAAGTTGCAAGAGGCTGAATGGGTAAGGACCCGATATGAAGAATTGAGTCTGATAGAGGAAAAGAGGCTGGCAGCCATCTGTCATGGGCAGTTATACCAGCAAAGGATAAAGCGTGCTTTTGACAGAAAGGTGCGACCTCGGGTATATCACGTAGGTGATATGGTGCTGAAAAGGATCCTTCCTCCTCAAAACGATCGAAGGGGCAAATGGACACCGAATTATGAAGGTCCGTTCGTGGTCAAGAAGGTTTTCTCTGGCGGAGCCTTGTTGTTAACGACCATGGACGGTGAGGATTTTCCATCCCTTGTGAATGCAGACGCAGTTAAAAAATACTTCGTATAAATAGACCCGCTGGACGAAAAGAATAAAATAGTCCAGGCAAAAATGGGCATCCCGGCGAACCAAAAACAGAAAGAAAGGTTCGGGCAAAAATTAGGGATAAAAATGAAAAAATGTACACCCGGCAAGTCGAAAACCTGAAAAGGCGACTTGGGCAAAAAAGGGTATCCCGGTGGATTGAAAACCCGAAAGGGCGGTCCAGGCAAAAGAGGGATTGAAACGAATAACTGCGTCTGGCATGATCGTTTGCGCTTTGGTTAAAGCATCATGGATAATACCCGGTGGGGATCAGTCGGAATTGTCTTGTTCAAAAGGCAGAAAGCACGGAGAGTCTGAGGACATATGGGGTGTAACCGAGTTGGAACTCGATGAGATCACGGGTTTCACATTGCCATTAGGATAGATTTTTCCTTTTGTGCGCAATTACCTCTTTTCAGGAATTGCTTCCTTTGTATTGCTCAACTTGAGCCACACACTTTTTCAATCAATAAAATGCATATTCAGTCAAATAATTTTGTTTTTCATTACCGCTTTGATTGCAAAAACATCCAAATGTTTTGATAAAGAATCTTGCATTTTGAAACGTACAGGTCCCTTCCGATGCATGCTTATAAGATTGAAAGCTTGAAATCTTATTTGGAAGGCTGAGTGACCCAAGTGTTGAAATCTTGACACGCCTGGGGCACGGTTTTATCTAACGATCTGTTTTGCAGGAACTGTTACGTATGTTCACTCACTTGCAGGTGGTGATGTGGAAGCTGTTGGCAAAAAGCAAATCCCCATGGAGTCCAATCAGGGACGAATGTATGAAGGAATGACGAAGAGACGTTGAGACATACGACGATCTTTGATGATAATCAAGAAGACTCTTCAAAATCGGAAGATTGGAAAGTCTGTAGAGATTCCCCGCAGGGTCCAATCAGGGATGAGTGAATGGGTAGAGAAGTGGCGAAGAGGCGTTGAGGCGTATGACGACCTTTGGAATTAATCAAGAAGACTCTTCAAAGTCGGAAAATTGAAATTTCTGTATAGTCCCCAGGAGTACGCTTCCCGTCGAGCGCGGAGCGACTGGGAATACAAGATGATGGAGCAGAAAAGGTCCAGACGAGTCTGGGAATTCTCAAAGGTGGGAAGTCGGTACGAGATTGGGAGGTGGATACCATGGTTCGACGAGTCGATGGGTGTTCTGTACCAACTTTTCTCATTTCCCCCAGCTAGATCCCCAAGCAGAATCAGAGGGCCAACTCTCCTGCAGATCCAAGGCCTGTGACTTTCCCAGCCGAGTCGTGATGGTTATCCCCGGCAGGTAAACGGTGTTTCCTCAGCAACTAGGCCGAAGGTTGCTATCCCCGAGTGGAGCGGGTTTCAATGAAATATATCTCCAGCAGTGTTCATCCTACCAGTGGATTGGACAAGTTTCCGTAGCAGGCCGATATCTGCATCCCCAGCTGAGTTGATTCTATCTGTGGATTGCATGGGTTGTCCCCAGCGGAGTAGCATTCGTTTTCCCTAGCAGGGTCAGGATGGTTATTCCCCAGAAGGTGTCAGATCGGTGCTTCCCCAGTCGCCAGGCCTGGAGGTGGTTGTTTCCCAGCAGAGTATCTGTGAGCATTTCCCCAGTGAAGTCGTCAGGTATCTGTGGGGTTTCCCCAAAGCAGGTTCGGGATTGATATCCCCAGCAAGTCAAAGATTGTTGTATCCCCACAGAGTGCAAAGGAGGTTCTTCCCCAGCAAGGGTTGCCTTGTCCCAGCAGCAGTATTATTCCCCAGCGGGGTGGAGATTGAAGTATTGACGAGTTCCTCAGCAGAGTGTCTCGTGCTCCTCAGCAGAATCCCTTGAAGGGGATACTTTTTATACATTCATCATGAAAAAAAGCATAGCATGTTGCATAGAAAAATAATAAAGCGCGTAGCATTTCCATAATTATGGAGCATTACGCAGAAAAAATCAATCATGCATCATATTGCAAGCACAAGCTAGTCTCAAGCCGTGGTTACCGTTTGAGAGGTGGTTTTACCAGAAGTAGAGGTGTTACTCCGAGGAGTTTGGCCTCATGATTTGATCAAAGGTATTTCCCCAGTAGTGCGATACTGGAGGAGTTTTTCCGTCGGGCAGAGATGGAAAGGTTACGCGATCAGCGCGATTCAAGTCGTGGTTACCGCTTGAGGATTGGTTTTGCCGGACAGTGAAGACGATACTCCGAGGAGTTTAGCAGCGGGATTTTGGAGCAACAGTATTTCCCAGTCATCAGTAAGTGTCTGGTCGAGTTTTCTTTGGTGTCAGTAAACATCATCGTTCAATGTCCAGTAAACGTCGAGTTATTTCCCAGTCATCAGTAAGTGTTTGGTCGAGCTTTGTTTGGTGTCAGTAAACATCATCATTCGATGTCCAGTAAACGTCGAGTTATTTCCCAGTCATCAGTAAGTGTCTGGTCGAGCTTTGTTTGGTGTCAGTAAACATCATCATTCGATGTCCAGTAAACGTCGAGTTATTTCCCAGTCATCAGTAAATGTCTGGTCGATCATTGTTTGATGTCCTGTCAACATCATTGTTCGATGTCCTGTCAACATCCTTGTTTGATGTCCTGTCAATATCCTTGTTTGATGCCTGTAAACATCATTGTTTGGTGCCTGTAAACATCATTGTTTGGTGCCTGTAAACATCATTGTTTGGTGCCTGTAAACATCATTGTTCGATGTCCAGTAAACGTCGAGTTTTCTCCCAGTCATCAATCAGTGTCTGGTTGAAAGTGTTACTCTGAGGAGTTCAGCATCACGACGTCAGATCAGCAATGTTCCCCAGTAGTGCGATATTGGAGGAAATGTTTCCGTTGGACAGAGATGGAAATAATATCAGAAGACGTTACGCGATCAGCGCGATTCTGGGGTTCAAATGGAGAAAAGGAGATGTTGAGGCATTTTCTGGAGACGGGGTTCAAACGAAGAAAGGGAAGTGTTGCGACATTTTCTGGAGATCGGGGTTCAATCAGAGAAGAGTATATGCTGAGGCATTTTCTGGGGTTCAAATAGAGATTGGAGTTGAAGATTATATCCGGGATGAGGTCCTTAGGATTATCTTCTGTTCATGTGTCACCTTAGACTCGGGCTGAGGCCAATGGAGGTCGTTATAGGTGTCTTCTGAGGAAGAGATACACATGTTACCTTCCTTAGTGAAGGTATACCCTCTGACATGTCGCCCTCAGAGTGGTTTGGTGTTATTTCCGGCGTTGCCAGCGGAATTATCACGGAGAAAAGAAGATGTTGAGGCATTTTCTGGAGAGCGGGGTTCAATCGGAGAAAAGGAAATGTTGAGGCATTTTCTGGAGACGGGGTTCAAATGGAGAAAGGGAGATGTTGCGGCATTTTCTGGAGAACGGGGTTCACAATGGCGATCGTGAGTTATCGTCAGGCGACTGGGGTTCAAACCGGAGAATGGGGTTCATTATTTGGCAAACAGGAGAGTGGGGTTCAAATGCAGTGATCTGAGGATCATTTGCGCAAAAGAAAATTTCGGGGTTCAAGAAAATGAAAAAAAGAAGAGAAAAATTTCGGGGTTCAAGAAAATCAAAAAGAAATATAATCCCCAGCGGATGTGTGGTGTTCAGGCCATGGTTATCCCTGCGTTACCATTTATTTTGGCATCCAGGTCGATGTTGCTGTTTCGGTGATCAGGCCAACTTTCTCTGTTCCAGACGGATTCTTCTTCAAGATTGTTCTTCGCCGATTCTGACAGGCCTTGTTAATTATTTTCCCATCAGAGTGCAAATTGTTCGTCTGTTCTTGGTATTCAATCACTCTTCATCCTGATCATCTGAAAGCCGAGGCTATTCATATCGACAGGTTCACAGTGGATTGAATAGGGGCAGCTGTAACACCTCAAAATTTGCCCTCTTCTCTTGGGACTAGCATATCATATTACATATCATTTTTAGGTCATTAGGCATTGCATATTGCATATCATGTGGTTACATTGTGCAAGTCATCCTCATAAGTCTTGATCAGAAGATGAAGTTGAGGTGCAAGCTAGGGTTTCACTGGACTGGATCATTAACTGTCTGAGGATGGTGATCCAAATTAGGGTTTTGTGGTTCTCAAGGAGATTGGTCTTCATCTTGATTGAAGTGATACAACATCATCATCATGGTTTGTTATCATCAAGAGTTGAAGCATATTCCTTGAGATTAGGGTTTTGACCACTGGTCAACCCTAATCAGTTGCATTGGGCCAATCAGGGCATGGCTAGGAGATGGGGTCTACAATGGAGATGGGGATCATCATGTGATTATATGGAGCTTATTGAGGCTAGGGGTTCATCCTTGAGCCATTTCATCAGAGGATTGGAGCTCAGTTTGATCTATGCATTGCCAAATTCATCTATCAGTTGAAAAAGTCAACTGTGGTCAACTGTGCTTGATTTTATGGATTTGGAGGTGGGAGAGAGTTGGATACACTTCATTCATGTTGGAACAAGTGTTATTTGACATGTCAAAGCTCAATAATGGAGAAAATAAAGTCAGGACAAAAATTGCCAAAAATAGAAAGTGACTTGTAATGGAAGTTTCCAAAAATGGAAAGTTTTTTACCTCAAAATTACATGTCCAAGGAAGCTTCAAATGAAAAATTGTTCAACGTGAAAGTTGTAGATCTTGTTCTCACCTTTCCAAAAAGTCCAAGAACTTGAAAATCCCATGTATGGTTGGCAAGTTATGGTCCATTCAATTTCAAAAATGACCCATAATCAGAGGGGCATAACTTCCACATGGAGTGTCCAAATTGGATGATCTTTTTATGTGCAAACTCCATTTGACATGTACTTTCATGGTGCATAATTGGATTTCATCAAAAATGGTCAATACAAAAAGTCAATTTTCAAGTGTACAGTTAAAAATCCAAGGGCAAAATGGTCCAAGTTGAGAAATAATGAGAATTTTGACATGGGGATTTTTGTAGGACCTCACAAATGCAAATTAGAAATTGTTTGAGTGGTCATAAACATCCAAGGTGCAATATTTGAACAAGTCATTTTTGAAGTGTACTTGAAAATGCATAAAGTGCCATAGCATGTGGAAAATGAGGAATACACAACCAATGACCATGGGACAAGTTGCAACACATCACACATGGCATTTTGAGAGTGTGTGAGCTGTCATACAGCTGTCACAGAGCCTTAAGTGAAAAGACATATTTGCCCTTGCTTAGTAAAATCACATTTTGCTAATTACATGTGTTTTTGGCTAATTGATGATTAAGAGCTGGATTAAATGGAAGTATATAATCCTAATTGTAACTAACTCTTGATCAGAATCACATTTCACAAGAAATTCAACAAACTTTTCCCTCCAATTCTCAAACTTCACCAAGAACATTCATCAACAAAATTGAATCAAACTCCTTCAATTCTTCATCAATTCGAGAATTTCTTTTTGCTCCATCCTCCAATCATCTTCCTCTCAAACTGTTTTGGCAATTTGCATCAAGGAGCTCTTGGATTCGTGACTGTTCATGAAGAGGTCAACAATGGCAAACTGAAATTTCTTGCACTAGGAGCAACATTGGATCGAGCTGAGCATTGAAGGCACCTTCCCTAGCATCATACTCCATCTGTTTCAAGGAATTTCGCGTGGAAACTTCAAGATTTGACACTGCCTTCAGATTAAGGTGAGATTTCGAATCTCATCATTTTGTGAATTGTGATATGCATTCTATAGTTCCTTCCATGTAGATGATCATGCTAGGCGTGGTTTTTGATTTGATGAACTGTGGAGCGAGATATTTTGATTTTAAGCTTTGATGACAAAACCTAATTTGGTCGATCCATGAGATGTAGCTAGAATTAGGATGAATCATGTACATATTTGGAATCCTGGCGTTTAGACCTTTCCAACGGATATCCGTTTGTGAATTTTAGTGGAAGTTTGATGTTCTTGATGTTCTTGCATTTCTGGAAAAAACTGATGGTGATGATGATGAAATCTGGAAAAAACGCGTGTTGATCCAGTTTCTTTCGCTTGGCAATTTGAAATCTGTTTCCCTCCACGCGCGACCAATCACACAGTGCCACTGGATTAATGAAAACGCAGAGTTTTGAGCATCTGAGCGAGATTTACAACTATGCCATTGGATTTATTTAATTCACTAAAACACTTTAAATAATTATTTCAACAATTAACAAACTTTAAAAAATCATAGAAAATTAATTACTAATCCAAAAATAGTGAGACTTTTTTTGATAGATTCCAAATTCTCCCTAGTTTTTTATAGGCATGATAACATAAGTTGTGCATGGAGAAATTTTGACCTTGCCTATTGATCTTTGACTTGTGTACATTTTTTGCATGTTTCACCATTTTCATCATGAAATGCTCATACATTTAAAGAAATGATTGAAATTTTTTGTGCTCATTCTGGACATGTTGATGGTGATTTCCATGTAAAGTTTGTGATTTTTGGATACTTGATGATTGAGATATGATTTTTTGAATCTAGGTGTGACAATTTGTGTCACACCTAGCTAGGTCAACTTCATGAATTTATTTGCATGACCTATGATTGTTGGATTGGATTGAAATTTTGCATGTATGATCATTGATGTGTCAAGATAACATGTGAATTTTTCTGGATTTGTTGGTTGTGTTTTCAATTTGATTTATATTTTTCTTCTCTGTTGGTTCATTTTGCAATCTTGTGTGATACATGTTGGTATATCTTTTGTGAAATGCTCATATGGTTTTGGATGAATATGAAATTTGATATGAGCATTCTAGACACATTATAGGACATTATGCTTTTGATCCCATTCATTTCTAATATGTTGTCACTGTTTTATGAATTATTGAAGTGAATGCTTTCTTGAATGTCTTGGTTTGGCTTGAATAATTGTGTCTGGATTTCTTGATTTTCATTGACCTACTTTCTTTTGTCCAATTAAGCTGAAAATTAACATGCTACTTGTTGGTTGTGTCCTGTTTAGGTGTGAATTATTTGAGGATTTTTGGAATTGTTTTGGTATGCTTTTGATTGAAGTCATTCTGTTTGGACTTTTGATGTTGTATTTGACCTAGTTTGTACCAAATTGTGCATGAAATGATAATGGGGATTGATATGAGTATGGGACCAATTGCATTTGCTTTTGAATTGCTTGAATTTGATTTTGGTTGAGAATTGCTTGCTGTTTAGAATTTTTTCTCCCTTTTGGACCCTAGGCTTGGCCTAGTGGTCTAGTTTCTCACATTTGGTTTGACTTTTCAGGATGAAATATACAATGCTTAAGGAGATGGCTTCAAGTCAATTAAATTGAGATTGTTTGATGATGAGAACTAATTTGACTTTGTTTTGTAGGTTGTGAAGCTTGAGCTTGAGCTTATAGCTTGCACTTGTGTGCATTAACTTGTGTTGTCTGTATAGATTAACATTTACTGTTTACTGTTTGTCTGTCTGAGTACTGATGATACTTGATTGATTTCAGGTACATTTAGTCGCTTACAGTTCTTTAAGAACTTGCTTGCTGCTGCTTGGTTTTTAAACCGCTTGAGGTAGGACTTCTATACTTCATGTAGTCTGGAAGACCTGGCCTGTTACTTGGCCAGGCAACTGTCTGAAGTCCTCCTTAAGAGGCGATGTTTGTGATTGTTTACATTTGTGCCAAGCAGGTGAAGACCTCTATGAGGCAATTGGTGGAAGCCAAGGGATATGCAATCTATCCCCCACTATTCTGTGAGTCGTCCCTTTGCTCACACGGCTGTGTGTTGATGCATTGGGGCACGAACCCAAGATCCTGTGTTGTTGCACAATCGAGTCAGAGTCTTTGAGCGTAGAAGGGTCCCTCCATTCTGGACCCACGCTCCTTTGTCTGAAGCTCTCCCTGGTCAGGGATAAGAGCTGTGAAGTCTAATCTTCACTCACCTCTCATCTGCTTCACCTTAGCCCCGCAATGGCAAGGTTAAGAGCGAATACTACCCATGTACAGATGACTTGCTTCGGCAGTCAAACCCATTGTTTGAGCCTCACTTGACTGGTTATAGTGTGTGCTTTGTGAATATTTGTTTGCCATGTTTGCTTGTATGCTTGTATGCTTGCTTTCTTCCTGGATAGGATTAGCTTGCAGTTGTGCAAGTAGGTAGAAACCTCAACGTAGGGCAATGATGCATGACAACACTAGGCTCGAGTACAGCTCCCTGGTAGTGTGTCTTCCCCTTGGTTTCTGGCTAGATTTTCTTTCCCTTTAAGGGGAACTACATCGCCCTGATCCTCGTTCCAGACGAGGTATGTAGGCAGGAGACCGTGCGAGGTCTCTCCGGGCACTTTTTTTCTTTTGTGTGTGTTTGCTCGTTATCTTCTTGTGTATGTTTGGTTCGGATGCCGACGTAAGTCCAGTGATTGGCGGTCGGGCTCCACGTTTGCCTTCTTGTGTGCGTTTTGGTTCGGATGCTGATGTAAGTCCAGTGATTGGCATTCAGGCTCCATGTTTGCCTGTGTTTCTGTTTGTTTGTTTGGCGTGCGTGAGCCGAACTACGGCAGCTCTGATTCTCGTTCCAGACGAGATACGTAGGCATAGGATGCGACGTCCTATCGAGCTCTCTTCCTCTTAACCCCATCTGTGTTGTCTTAGCGTGTGTGTATGATGTTTGTCTGTTTATTTTAGCAACCTATTCTTTCTTTTAGAACGTGGATCCCGTCGAGTACGACGGACGTGAGGGGTGCTAATACCTTCCCCTTGCGTAACCGACTCCCTTACCCTTTCTCTTTGGTCGCGAGACCATGTCTTTCCAGGTTTCTCTGAGCGTTTCCTTTCCCTATTTTGGGATAAATAACGCGCAGTGGCGGCTCTGTGTTGTGTTTTTGTTTCGGCTCGCCGGTTGTTTTTCGCGGATGCGACACTAACTACTGAGTGTGTGCATACATGACTGATTGCGTTCCTGGTTGTATGGGAGCATTATGTGTAGCAATCACATTTCATGTATTTTAATTTTTCTACTTCTAGTGATGTTGTTGGTTGCTTTGTGTGTTGTGTTTGTGGTGTGCTTATGTTGCTCAATTTGTTTTGCATATCTTGTATGTTTTTGAAAGAGTTGTTTTGCTAAAATTTTCCAAAGAGGGAGATTGTTGTTCCTTTTTTATTGGATGTATTATACAAAACAACATGGAGTATTCAAGCATGTGTGCAACATCAGGCCCTTGTCAGCAGACCATGATGGATGTTGTTTGGAGTGTTTTTTCTAATTGGATCTTAATGACATTTGTTGCTATTTGTTACTATCTTTTAGAAATGTAGTTATGTAGATTTGTTTAATTAGATTAGACGTGATCAAATAAATTTAAATGGATATTTAAATTTAAATCAAATAAAATATTTTTGAAGAATATTTGGAAAAAAAAATCTTAATAGAATATCCTTCGCTCTGGACGTGATCAAATGGCCATTGAAAAAAAAAACAGAGTTTGCATTGCTATTTAAGTAGACTCAAGCCTAATGTTTGAAGTGTGCAAGTATTGAAGATTCCTTGAGTTAGGGTTTATCTTTTGAGTTTTTGTTTGTGCACCACTCTTGCGCTTTCAGTAAGATCTTAAAGCATAGATTTTGATTTGTTTAATTGAGTTGTAATTCGACAATTATCATTCTGATTATTGTAGTGATCATTTGGGATTTGTGACTGGGAGAAAGTGAAAGGGGTTCTCATGTTTAGGAAGATTCCTAAATAAAAAGTCACTAGTATTAGGAAGAGGCATTGAACAACATGGGGTTGTTGTTCTTATAAGACTAATTGTACTTATTCAAAATATTGGATTTCCTTTCTTGGGTTGGAAGCCCCCGAAACATAGGTTAAGTTACACCAAACTTGGTTAAAAATTCTTTGTGTTCGTTTATTGTTTCATTATTTATTAACTTGTTTATCAATAATATGTCAATTATGGTTTAAGATGTTAAACACCTTGGATTAAGAATCTGGTCCAACATTTGTCCCTTTAAGAATGGAATTTCAAAGGAGAATGGAGAATGTATGTAGACTTCATCGACCTTAATCAAGCATGTCTCAAGGATTCTTACCCACCACCAAGCAGTGATATGTTGATTGATAATGCCTTAGGTTTTTTGATTTCTAAGCTTCATGGATGCATACTCGGGTTATAATCAAATATGGATGAACCCTAACGATACGCCAAAAATACTAACTGCAAAAATTTCTATTATGAGATCATGTTGTTTGGCTTGAAGAACTTCAGAGCTACCTATCAGAGACCGACGAGCACTATCTTTTTTAGCATATCACTTGAAGCCTGGAAGTCTATTTTGATGACATGGCGGTCAAGACCCCAAATAAAGGAAATCATGATGATGACCTAAGTAAAACTCTAGCATCTACAAGAAGATATAATTTATGCATAAACCCTAACAAATTCTCTTTTGGAGTATAAATCAAGAAGTGTTAATGATTCACGCTAACTAGGAGACATATCGAGGAAAATCTCCATAAATGTAAGAGGATTATCAATCTGAGAAGCCTGACATCCGTAAAAGAGGTTTAACAGTTATCTAGATGGATTGTTGCACTATCCAGTGATGCTCAAGTGATAAATTCATTCACTTCTTTGCAACATTGAGGAAGATAGAAAATTTTCAATGCACATAGGAATGAAAAAGAGTGGTTTAGAAGTTAAAGAATTTCCAGGAAGCCCTTATCGTATTGACTCACCCAAAAAAAGGGACCCCCTCTATGTGTACTTGTAAGACACCAATAGTGTGATGAAATTGGTCCTAGGCTAAGAGGGAGATAGAGGAGATGAGTCTATCTAATTTATTAGCAATGTTCTTAAGAGGGATGAACTATGTTACCAGGAAGATAGAATGACTCACATTGGCGATCGTTATCACAATCATGAAATCGAGGCCTTACTTCTAGGGGAATCACATCATACTGAGGACCAACTATCACAATTATCAAGGTTAAAGAAGTAAAACTTAGTAGATAAGATGTTTCATGGGCCATCAAGCTCTCATAGTATGATATATCTTTGTACTTAGGAGAAACGTCAAGTTCCAATCCCTAGGAAATTTGGTGGTGGAATTCAGTTCTTTAGTGGGAAAAGAGGTCCCGACTGTAAGACCCCAATTTTGACCCTAAGATCCCTCATGCACTTTCATCATAAGCATTAGCATTGGGATCATACTTTGGCATCCTCCTTACCCCTCTTTCATTGGGTTTGTTTTGGGAGAGATCACCAAGTACTTTGTGATTGTATCATACTTGTATTTTATCATTTCACTAACCAAAATACCAAAAATATGTCTTTGCATTTGTCTAACTCTTTTGTAGGTAGGGCATGATTTCCATTGATTCATCAAGTTCACATCTAGGGTTTGAGCCCCTCATGAACAAAGAGCACAACCAATAATTGATTCAAGAATGGTTATGAACATCATATATGAGTCCCAATGATCTCTACATGTTATATTGATCAAGTTTTCTTCAAGAGTTTGAGGGTGATTTGCCTTGGAAACCCTAGTTTGACTGGGTATCTTGAATAACTTCTCCAACAAGCTATCTCACCAATTGATCAAATTTCTCAAGGGACACTTAAAAATTCATCATCTTATGCATATATGATCCACCATGAGCCTATAAAGTCAATAGAATTGAAGGTTACTAAGTTGGTTGATGGTGGTTGGCCAGATGGATTCATCAGATCAAAATTGGGTCTCCCTAGACCCTATCTCCTACAATTTTCACCATATCAAAATGATTCCAAGATAAAACTTACTCTAAATGACATTCCAAACAACTTTCATGTTGAAACCTAGATCTAGTTTTGCTTGGAAAATCATTTTCTATGTTGAAACATTATAGGTCATTTTGTCTAAACCCTAATTTGAAAGTCAACTTCCCAAGGCCATAACTTGCTCAATTTTTATAATATGAAATATTTACAAGTTTCACAATTAAATTAAATGTGTCTACTTCAACTTTTATGTTTAGAGTGGGAGCTAATTAAACTTTTTTGAGCATGTGATATGAGGTCACATTATAGGTCACTTTTGACCTATACCATTGATCAAGTGATTTTTCCAAACTTCAAAAATGCATAACTCTATCATTTAAAATCCAAATGACATGAAATTAGTGACCATTTTGAATATATTTGAAATAGATACAACTTTGACGAAGACACTTTTCTCATTTGAAGCTCATATAAAAAGTTAAGCAAGGTGGAATATTGAGATATATGGCTTGACACTTAGAAAAAATTTGATATGTCAAAAATTTCCAAACTTCCACCCCAAATTTCTCCAAGTTCCAAGTCCCAAATGAAAAAGTGTTGAACATGAAAGTTGTTCCTCTTGATCTCACTTTTCCAAAGAGCTCAAATTCATTCATTTTGGACAAGGAATGCATAGGCTGCGCATGGCATGAACATGGTGACATTACTTGGCAAGGATCAAACTTCAAATTCAAATGCACACTTGCCTTGCAATCCAAGCTGAATTCAGACTATCTAACATTCATTTGTGGACTTATTGCAATGATTTTATGGGCCTATGCGCGCCCATGCACCCATGCATCATCAATGACCAAATTTGGAAAGTGATTTCAAGTGTGCAAATATCAATGGTTTCAGCTATAAATAGAGCCTCATATGCTCAGCAATGAAGACACATTCGCGCCAGCTTTGATCCCTCATCTCAAACCCTCACTTTGCAAAGGATAAACATGAGAAGTTCATTTGAATTTGAGGTTGAATTTCCACTGTTTTGAAATTCAAATCTCCAGGAATCCACAGCCTTGTAAGCATCCAATTCTTCTTCTGCAAGCAAGTGGAGTGAGATTCAAAATATTGGATTTCCTTTCTTGGGTTGGAAGCCCCCGAAACATAGGTTAAGTTACACCAAACTTGGTTAAAAATTCTTTGTGTTCGTTTATTGTTTCATTATTTATTAACTTGTTTATCAATAATATGTCAATTATGGTTTAAGATGTTAAACACCTTGGATTAAGAATCTGGTCCAACATTTGTCCCTTTAAGAATGGAATTTCAAAGGAGAATGGAGAATGTATGTAGACTTCATCGACCTTAATCAAGCATGTCTCAAGGATTCTTACCCACCACCAAGCAGTGATATGTTGATTGATAATGCCTTAGGTTTTTTGATTTCTAAGCTTCATGGATGCATACTCGGGTTATAATCAAATATGGATGAACCCTAACGATACGCCAAAAATACTAACTGCAAAAATTTCTATTATGAGATCATGTTGTTTGGCTTGAAGAACTTCAGAGCTACCTATCAGAGACCGACGAGCACTATCTTTTTTAGCATATCACTTGAAGCCTGGAAGTCTATTTTGATGACATGGCGGTCAAGACCCCAAATAAAGGAAATCATGATGATGACCTAAGTAAAACTCTAGCATCTACAAGAAGATATAATTTATGCATAAACCCTAACAAATTCTCTTTTGGAGTATAAATCAAGAAGTGTTAATGATTCACGCTAACTAGGAGACATATCGAGGAAAATCTCCATAAATGTAAGAGGATTATCAATCTGAGAAGCCTGACATCCGTAAAAGAGGTTTAACAGTTATCTAGATGGATTGTTGCACTATCCAGTGATGCTCAAGTGATAAATTCATTCACTTCTTTGCAACATTGAGGAAGATAGAAAATTTTCAATGCACATAGGAATGAAAAAGAGTGGTTTAGAAGTTAAAGAATTTCCAGGAAGCCCTTATCGTATTGACTCACCCAAAAAAAGGGACCCCCTCTATGTGTACTTGTAAGACACCAATAGTGTGATGAAATTGGTCCTAGGCTAAGAGGGAGATAGAGGAGATGAGTCTATCTAATTTATTAGCAATGTTCTTAAGAGGGATGAACTATGTTACCAGGAAGATAGAATGACTCACATTGGCGATCGTTATCACAATCATGAAATCGAGGCCTTACTTCTAGGGGAATCACATCATACTGAGGACCAACTATCACAATTATCAAGGTTAAAGAAGTAAAACTTAGTAGATAAGATGTTTCATGGGCCATCAAGCTCTCATAGTATGATATATCTTTGTACTTAGGAGAAACGTCAAGTTCCAATCCCTAGGAAATTTGGTGGTGGAATTCAGTTCTTTAGTGGGAAAAGAGGTCCCGACTGTAAGACCCCAATTTTGACCCTAAGATCCCTCATGCACTTTCATCATAAGCATTAGCATTGGGATCATACTTTGGCATCCTCCTTACCCCTCTTTCATTGGGTTTGTTTTGGGAGAGATCACCAAGTACTTTGTGATTGTATCATACTTGTATTTTATCATTTCACTAACCAAAATACCAAAAATATGTCTTTGCATTTGTCTAACTCTTTTGTAGGTAGGGCATGATTTCCATTGATTCATCAAGTTCACATCTAGGGTTTGAGCCCCTCATGAACAAAG
Source organism: Lathyrus oleraceus (assembly GCF_024323335.1). Taxonomy (NCBI): domain Eukaryota; kingdom Viridiplantae; phylum Streptophyta; class Magnoliopsida; order Fabales; family Fabaceae; genus Lathyrus; species Lathyrus oleraceus. Next base: position 145,746,018 of record NC_066579.1, read on the forward strand.
AGCACAACCAATAATTGATTCAAGAATGGTTATGAACATCATATATGAGTCCCAATGATCTCTACATGTTATATTGATCAAGTTTTCTTCAAGAGTTTGAGGGTGATTTGCCTTGGAAACCCTAGTTTGACTGGGTATCTTGAATAACTTCTCCAACAAGCTATCTCACCAATTGATCAAATTTCTCAAGGGACACTTAAAAATTCATCATCTTATGCATATATGATCCACCATGAGCCTGTAAAGTCAATAGAATTGAAGGTTACTAAGTTGGTTGATGGTGGTTGGCCAGATGGATTCATCAGATCAAAATTGGGTCTCCCTAGACCCTATCTCCTACAATTTTCACCATATCAAAATGATTCCAAGATAAAACTTACTCTAAATGACATTCCAAACAACTTTCATGTTGATACCTGGATCTAGTTTTGCTTGGAAAATCATTTTCTATGTTGAAACATTATAGGTCATTTTGTCTAAACCCTAATTTGAAAGTCAACTTCCCAAGGCCATAACTTGCTCAATTTTTATAATATGAAATATTTACAAGTTTCACAATTAAATTAAATGTGTCTACTTCAACTTTTATGTTTAGAGTGGGAGCTAATTAAACTTTTTTGAGCATGTGATATGAGGTCACATTATAGGTCACTTTTGACCTATACCATTGATCAAGTGATTTTTCCAAACTTTAAAAATGCATAACTCTATCATTTAAAATCCAAATGACATGAAATTAGTGACCATTTTGAATATATTTGAAATAGATACAACTTTGACGAAGACACTTTTCTCATTTGAAGCTCATATAAAAAGTTAAGCAAGGTGGAATATTGAGATATATGGCTTGACACTTAGAAAAAATTTGATATGTCAAAAATTTCCAAACTTCCACCCCAAATTTCTCCAAGTTCCAAGTCCCAAATGAAAAAGTGTTGAACATGAAAGTTGTTCCTCTTGATCTCACTTTTCCAAAGAGCTCAAATTCATTCATTTTGGACAAGGAATGCATAGGCTGCGCATGACATGAACATGGTGACATTACTTGGCAAGGATCAAACTTCAAATTCAAATGCACACTTGCCTTGCAATCCAAGCTGAATTCAGACTATCTAACATTCATTTATGGACTTATTGCAATGATTTTATGGGCCTATGCGCGCCCATGCACCCATGCATCATCAATGACCAAATTTGGAAAGTGATTTCAAGTGTGCAAATATCAATGGTTTCAGCTATAAATAGAGCCTCATATGCTCAGCAATGAAGACACATTCGCGCCAGCTTTGATCCCCCATCTCAAACCCTCACTTTGCAAAGGATAAACATGAGAAGTTCATTTGAATTTGAGGTTGAATTTCCACTATTTTGAAATTCAAATCTCCAGGAATCCACAGCCTTGTAAGCATCCAATTCTTCTTCTGCAAGCAAGTGGAGTGAGATCAAGTACAAGCAAGATCAAGATCAGTTGAATCCAGACCTCCATTGAAGGTATTTTCCAGAAATTTTGATCTCTTCGATTCTCTCAAATTCTTGCTCAATTCTATTGATTCTTTGGTTGTCTGAAGTCCTACCAATGTAGGCAAGAAGATTGAGTTGCTTTAAGGCCAAATCGAAGCAACTCAGTTCATGTACCTCAAATTTCAACTCCATGTATCTCTCAATATACTTGGAGTTAGGATGAATTGAGGTCAGATTCGTGTTCTACGCCATTTTTTCTTTCAGATTATGTCCTCCTTTTTTATTTAAGTGATGGTTGAGGGTGGATCAGTCCGGTGAGGTCCACCGGAGAAGAAGACCGGAGCTACAGCTCCGGCCATGTGCTGGCATGCCTCCCAGCCACATGATCTTGTTATTTTGTTCTAATCTCACGCGTCCATTGTGATTACCAAGTGTGTGGCGCGCTAACTCGCGTGTACCATGAAACGCGCGCTGGTGGCCACTTGATCTGCCACCTTAATTAATGAGGGAGATCAAGTGGCCTACGTTTTTTCTGATATTTTAATTTTCATTTTAATTGCTTTATTTTCATTAATTCATATTAAATTCAATATTGATCCAAAAAATATGGGACTTTCACCAAAAAATTTCAAATACTTTTCTCTTTCATATTCTGAATTAAAATTATTTTTTGGATCATTATTAATATTTTTCATGAATTAATTGATTTTGCATTTGTTTTTAATTGTTTAAAAATATTTTTAAATATCCAAAAATTATGAATTTTTTTCTCCAAGGTCCTTTGACCTTGTTTGACCTATGATAAATCTCATGGCCATTTCTTTGGTGTTTTGATGAGATTTTAGGAATTAGACAAACCATGTTTAATTTAAATGCATTATTTTAGTTTTTTTAATTGAAATAAATGCCAAATAATTTTTTTGATCAATTGTGGTGACTTGTTTATGTTTGACTTTTGTTGTTGGGCCTTGGTAAAGGTTGATTTGACTTTGTCAAGTTAATATCATTGGATTTAGGGGATTGATGGAATGTACATTCCATCTCCCAAAATGAATGGATGATATTAATTTGGTAAAAGTCCTCCTTTGACCAATTTGTGTTTTGATCCATTCCCCTCTCACTTCACCTTATTCCCTTTCTTCATTCATTCATTCCATTTGGCCTATGATATCTCAAAGTCCTAATGCTAGTTGATTGAAAAATTGACATGAGTATGGACAAGATTATGCCACACCTTTTGCATATTCCTTTTGTGTGTGGTATGTTTCATGAGCATAGTCCATTATACTATGTCTCTAACATGCATTAACACCAAAATTCTATTGCCCGACCTCAAATAGTTGTGACTTCTACATAAGTTCAATTATGATTGCTTAACATAGCGCTAAATTTGTGACATAAAAGGCATAAGCATTCTAGTTAGTGAGATTGTAAGTCTCCCCTCTTTCATGGTATTGTGTGGAAACTTGGCCTTCTTTCCTTCCTTTGGAAGATGTTTTGGCTCAAGGATTCATGCTTGTGATAAGTGGGTTGAGTGTTCTCCAAAGAATGTCTTAAAATGAAAAGCAAAAGCAAAACAATACTAACTTCTAACCAATTAACTACTAACTTTTAATTTCAAGCTTTTACTTTAATGCAATTTACTTTTAGCACTCTATTTCATTTGCCACATATCATTCTAATTGTTTATGTTAATGCAATTTTCACTTTGTCCATTTGGACCATATTGTGTGATGTATTTTGTTTGTGTATACTTTGCTTGTTTGTGTGGTCTTTGACCATTAATGTACATAATGATAACAAAAACCCTAAAAAACTTTTGAGTGGACTGTTGGCTTGATCTTGGACAAATGGACTTAGAATATAGGTAACTTACCTATGCTAAAGGACTTGGCCAATGCCAATTTGTTGAAGAACCAAGTGTTTGCAATTTGAAATTCATCTTATACATATTTGAAGACATCTCTAAGTTCATCTACAACATGATCATTATGAAGTTGTATTATGAACCTGTAACTTGTGGAATTCAGCTGTTGCATGGGCCATTTTGGAGAAGATCATGGAATAGATAAGCTTGGATGTGGCCATATTTATTTGATGCCTTGCTCTTCAAGATAATATAATTGTGAATTTGTGTGTTGCTTGATTCTAAAAGTCCAAGGGAATTCTGGGTTTCTATTGACATTCTTGTCTATTGGATTGCTACCCATTTGGTCAGATCTTTTCAACTCTAAACTTTTAATTTTGTACATAGGGTAGTCTCTTCATCTTCTCCCTATTTCTTTAATTTCAAAATCTATCCCTCCATTTTTTTCAAAATATTCTATGTGTGAATCACTTTTGTTCTAAACTTAGACCACTTTTGCAAAAAGATATAAACTTTGGCCTTATGCCATTGCATTTTCAAACTTCTTTTCTTAAATCAAACTTGTAAATAGACTTAACTATACTTGACTTAAACTTTCAAAAAAAGCCAAAAAAGAACTAACTCATTCAAACCATTTTAGGCCTTTGTGGCTTTCAAACTTAATTTTTGTTAAAAGCAATGCATCCATTTTGAAATTTGTATCACGAACTACGAGGTTTTGATCCCTCATATTTATGTTGGTACGTAGGCACAAGACCGAAGGTCTTGTCAAACATAAAAATATAATTAATGAATTCTTTTCTCATCCCCCCATTCTATTTGTTTGTAAACATCACTTTATACCAAATACATATGCACACAAAAAGAGCTCCCTAGGAGTACCTAGGACACTTTGGGTGCTAACACCTTCCCTCTGTGTAACCAACCCCCTTACATGTGATCTCTGACTTTTTATTAGTTTTGACTTGAAAACTTCTTACTTTTGGGTTTTGTTCGTACTTTTTCCCTTTTCCCTTGGAAACAATAAAAGCGCGGTGGCGACTCTTGTTATTTGATCTCTAGCTTGTCAATAGCTTGATGATCATGAATTTCCCGCTACACCGATATCTAGATTTTATCAGTTCATAGCCCATGATAGCAAGGGATCTCTTTTCCAATAAACAAAAAACATATGTGTCTCATCCTCTTCATTCATAACCTTGGGACAATGGGTGATTCCCTTAACACCAACAAATTTATCCTTTCAGTTCTTGTAGTTGAAAGTATATGGGAGATAAGAGCTCGCCCATGGATGGAACTCACTGACACCCATCCACCTATGTTCAAACCTTTCGTCTCAGAGTGAGAAGAATACACCTTGTGTAAGCATAATGTTAAGGCCCTAAAATAGAATCTCGAATCATCGAACAAATGCCCGATTTTTCAGATGCAGTTGGGAAGGGGAACATTTACGATATTTAGAATGTCGACCTGAAGTCGAGTGAAAGGAATAACAACCGCAAAATACTCAATAACCTCGGTATAAAAATAGAAATAATCTTCCCCCCCCCCTCCCCCATAAGGCTAACGCATGCAATCCTTTTCATCTTCCATGCATGACTATAGTATCACGCCAGTCTCGTTCCTAGTATTAGACTGTTCCATGCTTAACCGATAGGCTTACCCAATCATCTTCGTGACAAATTGGTTAATATTCATAGATTCCACAAAAGGAGCTTTGATTAGAAGTTGAGAGCGACATGAAAGATCTTGTCGGACTTGAGGACTAAGACACAAAGTTAGTGTTGATATCACTAGGTGATCCATTCCCTAGACTACCACTAGATGAACTATCATAACTACCAAAAAATCTACATCCCAATAAACTTCTAATCTAATTTCCTCATACCCTATTTCGAGCTCGTCAATCATTGAGTCCATAACTCATAAGGGAAATATAGTGTTACCTGATGTCGTGAGTGATTCAAGGAGCTGCAAGATAAGGAATGAAGGGAATGGAAGGAGATGCAAAGTAAGCATACAAGTTGAAGTGAAAAGATACAAAAAATGAAAAATCATAAGTCTATTTAAAGGCTTAAGTTGCAGGAAAAGGAACAACCACATTAAAAGTTATTCTCCCAGGTTTGCATGGAGTAGGGATATGCCATGGGGTTTCTAAAATTCCAAAGGCATCTAGAAATATTTACAACTAGTGGAAATTTGTTGCATCTATTATAAGTAAAGGAGTCAAAGAGTAGGTTTGGATAACCAACATACAATATCCAACCACGGTAAAAGGCCTTCGCTTCCAGAAAATTAGAGTAAGCTCGTTGAAGAGGAGTTAACAGTTGAGGCGCAATTGTCAATCGGCAGTGTGTCTTAGAAAAGCATTTTTCTTATAATTGGCTCATACATGAGGGGCTTCGTAAATGTCTGGACTTTTAACTAGTCTCAGTAAAGCTTTTATCCGTAACACGGCTCAAGCTTGAGGGAGTTTGTAAATGTATGACCTCTTGATCAATCTCAGAAAAACATTTTGCCTCTACACGACTAATTCTAAATGGATTACGTAGATGTCATGTTTCTTGGCAAGTCAGGAACTATAAACTTTTAGGCACATAGGGTATAATGGCGATGAGTATGCACTCCAAGAGTAGGTCGGGATATAAATTGAATTCAAACGAGATTGCCTAGGTGAATGAGGTTGTGCCCACAATGAATGAGGTCGAATTAGGCCAAAAGACTGAACCATATCCGACCCAAAACTAGCGTAAAGGGGGTCACCGAAAAAAGAGACTTAAATGCATAAGATAATGCATATATGGATAATTGGAAAACATTGTGACTCAAGATCCGACAAAGGTTTTGATTTTAATCATAATAAAAAGGTTGCATTAATCAGGGACAATCACCTTAATGATTCTTAATGGGCTTTAAGTACAGAGAGTATCGAAACTACTGTATAGTAACATGGTCACCGAAGGAAGACAAATTGAAACGATCAATTCATTGGAGAGACGATTGAGACTTTACTAACCCTCACTAGTACAGTTACATACTTTAATACATAAAACAAAGAGACAACATGCGTCATGAAGACGAAGATAAGGAAGAGAATAAGGGATCTTAGTTCAGGTTCTTAGAGTATAACTCGTTGAACACATACATGGAGAAAATCTTGTAAGAATATACCAACAGGGTTCATAGAATTTGGATGAAATACCCTTATGTCGTGAAAGAGATAACACACACTAATAAAATGAAGTATCTAACTTTATGGACATAAAACTATTGTGTACATCCTCCTGAAGAATGAAATCAGACTTATTCATGAAGGAAGACTTGGTAGATACACCAAAGACGACACCTGAAAAAGGGACAATAAGGGGGACACAAATTTTCCATATAAAGACATATGATAGAGTGAATCCTTGCACATAAAGCGTGTCCCTAACGGGGATGCTTCACCATCCAAAAAGATAGCAGAAGGGTTCCTATCATCGAAGATACCATTTAAGAAAATAAAAAAAAAAATAGCTAGATTATTGTTCATTAATCAGAATTAAGAATCAAATTAAGGCAAAAGTCCTAAACAACCATTCTAGGCTTTTAAAAATACGAAAAGATAGAAGATATTCCCACAACATATTTTGATTGGTCATAAAAGCAACCATGATTGATTTAACGCCTCACGAATTCTCATTAACGAAATGAGTTTATGTGACAAAAATTGCTTATTAACATATTGAAATTGAAATAATTTTAAATTTCTTAAAGAACTATCAGCCGATTTGAAGTTTAAACGGACATCAAGTGTTAATACCATTACTATGGAATCTCATTTTTGAAGTATCATATCATATAATTGATACTTGATGCTTCCTTGGTTTAAAAAGAATCGCTTCCTTTGTGTTAAAAACAAATAACTTATAATATGATTGATGCTGCTCTAAATTATTATTCACATTTAATAGTACTTTTATTCCTTGGTACATTAGAATAGCTACTAGTGATGCTTTGATGCTCCAAAATCTATCGACCTTAACATACATCCAAGAATTTGGAATAGTGAGATTTATCTTCATTTAAAAAAAATAATTTCTATTTTTATTTCAACATTTATTTATAGACATTAGATAAAACAAATTCCTTCATCTATAAAGACAATCCAATGCCTTATCGATTCAGTTTTTCAATCTTTAAGATGATAGCCAAGAAACTCTACTTTTCTTAGAAAAAAACAACAATCACAACATTGTACATCAAAAATCACTAAACTCTATCATCTTTTTCAACAAAAAATTGAAATTTTGCATTGGAAAAGATAAAACGGATCTCATCTTTTGAAATATTCCAACAAGCTTTCAGCATTATTAGGAGATATTATGGTAACAAAAAGATCCATCATTGATCACAACCACCTTTCATCAAGTTAATCTCAAAGTTTTCTTTTCTACACCAAAATTGTGATGATGGAGGAGCCTTTATTGTGCCAAGAAACCAAAGAACAATGATTCTTGATTTGTCAACATGTAATTTGATGCCAGCTTGAAATTTTTAGATCCAAGAAAAGTGCACTCTTCCAACAACTCTTAAGGTACCAATTTTATATCTTTATTTAATTATTATTATTAGTATTATTATTATTATTACTTGCTTTAATGCAATAATTATTTAATAAATTTCATATGTTTCTATGATTTGATTAGTATCATGAACATTTAGCAACACTTTTGAAAAAGAAAAAAAGTATTATTTATCTTTGAGATGTGGAGATAAAAGTTAATGGTTTATGGAAAAAATAGTGATGTTGATTATTGAAGCATGGAAACCCTTATACAAAAACTTTATGGTCAATGTTGGGATCAATCACACATATAAAGATGGAGAATGAATCTATAGATTCTTATTCTTTTGAATCCCTTTGAAGAAAAGAAATTTGTCTTTAAATTTTAAAGCAATTTACCAAATTGAGGAGTCATTTTTGTCCTTGTTTAGTGGAAACTAAAGTTGTTGTGACTATGAATTTCTTTATGAACATATCTTGATCATAAACCCTTCACAATTATTTGATAAAAATCTTAGTAGGAGAAATCACTTTCTGTCCTAAAAGCCTTTCCATTACACATTTCATCCATGTTGTTTTGCTTTGCATAATTGCTTCCTCTATTACACTTTGTATCTTTAATGACCATAACTTTGTATCTTTAATGACCATAACCAACTCAAATATAAGCCGGAACAAGTTACTACTTTAGGTCATCATCTCACCGCGCACTTGGTTTCTACAAATTATTACTTTAGGTCATCATCTTACCGCACTTAACTTTCAGCTCATTAATTTTATGACTTAATATTTAATAAAAATTATATATATATATATATATATATATATATATATATATTATTTTCTCTAAAATTTCTCATCATACTTGGATCTCACCGTTACGAGCATCATCGTAAGATTCAATGAGTAAATATGTTTCTCTAAACTAAACGATCTTCACAATAGTTATTACATCATGTTATTGTATCCGAATCTAATTGTCATCGAGCTGAGTATGTCAATAATTTCTTTATTTATTAAAAGATTAGTTCCTTCACAAAAGATGTATTAAATAACTTTGTTTCTTTTGTTGATTTGATGGTATAATTTGTACGTGGATAACACTTTTCAAAAATTAGATGCACCATAGAGATAAAGTATTTGCTTGTATATGTAATATAATTAGGAACATTAATTTGGACTATGCTTATTTTTCTTATATTTTGAAAACACCTTTTGCTTTATGATTAAAAAAAGTAGAAGCAATAGGACTAGTTGCATAGTGTTTGTTATTGATGACATTATAATTTGGTATCAAAAAAGGAAAAGATATAAAAAAAAATGGAAAACCATATCACATACGTGTAGTGTAGTGTAGTGTATAAGTGAAAATGGCGTGAAAGTAATGAAAAGCTAAGTTAGTGATATGAATTTGGATAATTACAAGAGTATGTGCTTTTATATATCAACAAAAAAAGTATTTAGATGGTGATGTAAGCCATGTTTATGAATGTGAGTATATTCTTTTTATTTCTTTTGTTTTGTTCAACATTTATGAATGTAAGTTAACATTGGCTTAATTGGGAAAATAAATTGTTTTGTTCTTTTTCTCATATTTGTTAAAAAAGATCAAAGCAAAAGGGATAAACAAATAATTAGGGTTATCTTTTGTCACACAAGTAATTTAGTTTTTAACCTATGACATCTAAACACATTTTTATAAATCAATGTTTTTTTTAATTTGTGATAATTCACATTACACGTCTTTAAAGACAACTCTAATTATATAATGTCTGTTTTTAAGAATAAATGTTCGAACTCGAGATATAACAAAATTCAAACGATTAAAATAACAGATTTAAAAATATTTTTTTATTATTTGACCAAACAATAAACCTAAAGAGTATCCTTTTATTCACATGTCTTGATATTGTGATGAAAATTTTTACTTGTTGTATGATCAAACTAGGGTTGGTGGATGAATAGTTAGGATGACCTAATCCATGTGAATATAACATTTTGCAATTAATATTTTCATAACATTTTGCTAATATGGATATAATTTGTCACTCCACTATGTAATAATTAAGCAAAGTGGTTTACATCTCATTGAAGCACCAACCTTAAAAAGAAAGTACACAAAGAAAGAGTGATCATTTGCAAAATAAAGTTATATATTTTTTTCTTCATATATACTCATGAACATATACTCCTAATGTTTATTTATTCTCCCACATACTCATTCTTCTAAGTATGTGTTCATGTTGTTTTTGCTTGTGGATATTGTGTGTTTGCGTGTGACATGCTTGCCTCAAGGTTAACATGTATGTTCTTGTTCCTTGTAGATATGAAAGAATAAATAAAATATAATTTTAAAATGAACATATCGAATTTAATCAATAAAAAAATATTATAATTTTAAGTTATATAAAATGAAGAAAAAATAAATAAAAATTGATATTTCAATGAGTTAAATTCATCTATAAATTGCTTTGTATTAAATATATTAGCAATTTTATTTTCAATATTATAACTCAATGAGTTTGTTTGGGTAGCTAAATATATATTATTAAAATAGATAAATATAACATGTAAAATTTATTAAAAAATATTTTTTTGGGATGGAATATTAAAAATAATTTATATAAATTTCGTTAAGAAAATATAGATTTAAATGCATTTTTAGTTTTATATTATATCTACATTATAAAAATCAATTTTTTTTTATTTTTTTAAGTTTCAATTTTTTTATGCATTTTAGGGTAAATTTTACTGTGTGGTGATTTATAAATAGATAAATTTAATATAATAGATTGATAAAATTGTTTCAAAATATAACACGAATATTAAATTTTTTATCTAAATATTAAGTCCCTAAAACTTATCATATAATTGAATGGGGATTAAAAAAAAACTAACTTTTAAAATAGAGGGTCAAACACAAAAATATTTTACTCAATAAAAAATTTCTTTAAAATAAATCATTTTAACTATTCTCAAAAATTTTAGAATAGAGGGAGCAGATGATTTGATCCCAAAGTAGTGTGACTGGTCAACTAGAAAACTATTTAAAAAAGACCATATTAAAAGTTGGATTAGAAAGACAATTTTTTGGTAAACAAAGAAGATCAAAAGCCAAAACATGATTAGAAAGGCAATTACTTGTGATAGAAAAATAAAACATAAAGTTGATAATGGACACTACGATAGCACAAAGGTTACAAACATCGAATCTTAATTAATTTGTTTATATCTTGACCGTGATGGTTCATGCATTTTAATTTCCATAAAAACTGATAAATGGTATTCCCCTAAATTAAAATATGTCTTTTTTATGTCATATTTTTTTATTTATTAAAAGATGTCTTTAACGAGGTAAAGCTCTTAGTAATATAGAAACCACACATTTTCAGTATGGAACATAAGTGAGTTTATGTATGGTGAAGAAAGAAGAAAAAGAAAGTAAAGGAAGAAGAAAGTTAGGAATGAATACGAGTTCTCTCATTATTATTGAATGGAACAGTATTACATAATTTATATTGAAATAATGGTACATCACAACTAACATGAATCTCATGTATGTGATGATACTAGCTACACAAGTTAGTTATAAATTAACTAACTCTCGTTATCTCAATTAACTTCATCTTTTCATCTTCCTTCGTTAATATCCCTCCATAAGTTGATGTTTGATCAATGTTGATCAAGTTCAACTTGGACATGAAAAAAGAGAATTGTTTAGGAAGAAGAGATTTTGTGAAGAAATCAATTAGTTGGTTATGCCATGGAATAGGAAGAAGCTTCATGGTGCCTGCTAAAAAAAATTCCTTTACAATTTGACAATCGATATCCAAGCGTTTAGTTTATTCATGAAAGACCGGGTTTGCTGCAATGTGAAAAACACTTTGGTTATCACAGTAAAGGATCGGTGGCTTGGTGCATTTGACTTGCATGTCATGTAACAAGTAAATGATCCATTCAAGCTCGCATGTGGCTGCAGTCAAAGCTCTGTATTCCGCTTCAGATGAGGACCTTGAGATTGTATGTTGCTTCTTTGTTTTCAATGAAATGAGAGATTGACCAATGAAAAAACATGAACCTGAAATGGATCTGCGTGTATCTCTGCATCCGACCCAATCAACATCAAAAAAGCTAAGATGAAGGGAGGAGTTGCATGGGAAAAATAAAGCTTTGTCGGGACAAGATTTAAGATAACACAAAACTCTACATGTTGCATGGTGATGAGTAATGGAAGGTTTGGAGAGAAATTGACTTAGTTGTTGAGTGGTATATGTGATGTTTGGTTGGGTTGTGTTCAGATAAATGATTATGTCTATCAGTCATCGATAGTATTGAATGTCATCAAATGTGTAACATCATCATGGCACAGTTTGATGGCGGGATTTGAGGGAGTAGAGACAGGTTTTGCACCAAGCAAACCCGAGTCAGTAAGAAGATCAAGACAATACTTGCGCTGACACATAGAAATTCCCAATTTGGAATGGGCAACTTCTAGACCTAAGAAGTATTTCAACATTCCTAAGTCCTTGACTTTGAAAGCTTTGTGAAGTATTGTTTTGATAGTTGCAAATTCAGAGAGAGAGAGAGAGAGAGAGAGAGAGAGAGAATTTCCTGCTAGTATGACATCATCAACATAAACCGAAAGAATTGTAAATTCTGATAATTTGGTTTTGACAAAGAGTAAGTGGTCAGATGCAGCTTGTGCGTATATCCATGAGAAATAAGCAATGACATGAGCTTTTCATACCATTGGCGACTGGCCTGTTTGAGTCCATATATGGATTTAACTAACTTGCAAACCTAATTAGGTTTTGTATGAGTGATACCTGGTGGGATGACCATGTAAACATGTTCATGTAATTTGCCATGGAGAAAAGCATTATTGACATCTAACTGATGTAGATTCCAGTGATGGATGGATGCAAGAGTTAAAACAAGTCTGATAGTCGTGAGTTTTGTCATTGTGGAGAATGTATCAGTAAAATCTAATCCTTTGATTTGGTTGTAACCTTTGGAAACTAGTCTTGCTTTGAATATTTAAATGCTTCCATATGCTTTATGTTTGATCTTGTAACCCCATTTGCAGCCTATGGGTTTGATGTTATGAGGAAGATCCACAATCTTCCAAGTACCAGTTTGTTCAAGAGCAACAAGTTCAACTTTCATTTCTTGTTTCCAACATTCATATTTGTTAGCCTTAGTCTAGGATTTTGGTTCAGTATGAGTGGTAATGGAGAGACTAAATGTGAATGAGTAGGAGCCAAATGAGAATAAGACATTTAATTAGACAAGACATCGGGAGTACCTGATGATTGATTATGAGCATCATCAAATGAGGCATATAAATAGTCTTTTAGATGTGATGGTGGATGTCTAAGTATGGATTATACTCTGGTATGAATGAATTTAGTGGAATGTGGATTTGGATTTGTGCCAGGTGGATTATGATCAATGTCAAGAAATTGAGTATCATGGGGTGAAGGAGTTTGAGTCTGGGTATTTTAGGGAGGTAAAGGAGTGGATATGTGTGTTTGTATAGACTTGTCATTAGGTTATGTTGAAGAATCAATAGGTGTCTTATGGTGTACATCAGTTAAATATTCCCAATAATGAGCTTGGGATGGTGATTCGTTATGGTATGGAAGAATGTGTTCAAGAAATGTAACATGTCTAGATATGAAAATTTCATGAGTTGACAGATCTAATAAAACATATCCTTTGAACCCAATTTTGTATCCTAGAAAAATAGACTTTCTTGTTCTACAAGCAAGTTTAGCTCTATGTTGTTGCAGGGTTGATGCATAACAAAGGGAACCAAAAACTTTGATGCTAGTCATATCAGGAATAGAATTGTTAATTAGTTGGTCAGGACATTTGTTATCAAGAAGGGGAGTACTAACTTTTTTTGTTAATGAAAGTTGCATAGGAGATATCATATGACCAAAAGGTTTTGGGGAGTTTGGACTAATATAATAATGCTCTTCCTACATTTAGGACTTTTTGGTGTTTCCTCTGAACTCTTCCATTTTGTTAAGGGGTTTTCCACACATGATCTTTGATGGATAATGCCTCTAGAAGCATAAAATGAAGAAAGTAAAAACTCTAGACCATTATTAGCCCTGATAAACTTTGGACAAGTTTTGAATTGATTTTCAATTAAGGTGAAAAAGTGTTGAACATGTGTAGCGACGTTATCCTTTGATTTAGGTAGAATGATCCATACATACCTGCTGAAATCATCAAGGACTATAAAAAATATTTATGGCCATGGATTGAGTTAACAGCTAGAGGACCCCAAATGTCAAAGTGAATTAGTTCAAAACATTTAGAAGCTTTTTATATGCTAAAACTGAAGGGTAGTTTCTTATGTCTAGCAAAATGGAAAATATTGCACACTACTTTATTATCATGAGTAATATTGGAGTACAATTAAGACATTTTGGAAAATCTATCATTAGATAAATGCCCTAATGTAAAATATCATAAGGCTTGATTAGGTATAGTACGGGTCTGATTGATACAAGTATTGAAGGGATATAAATGTTGGTTTGAAACTTGAGGGAAGGTACACCAGTTTGAGCATCACAATCAATCACAAGCTTGTATAAGCCATCCATCTAATAGCTAAACCAATCATCTTCTGGAATTTCAAGTCCTACAACACACATTTATTATCAAAGAATTGAAGTGTACCTTGAAGAGATTGACATAATTTTGAAACAATAATTAGATTTAGAGAAAATTCAGAAGTGTAAAGGACATGTGTGAGATAAAGGTTTGGAGAGAATATAATTGTGCTTGCATACTTGGTTGATACAAAAGATTCCTTTGGCAGACAAACATTAATTGACTTATTTTAATAATAGGAATTGAAATATTGTTAAGAACAATAAACAGGATCATTTGATCTTGGATCAATTCTCCAAGAACTAGAGCCATGATGACTAGAACATGTTATGCTTGACACTATAGAAGTACATGAATTCTCATTTGATGTATAATTATAACTAGGCATAGCAGTGAAAGATTGAACCTGAGGCATGAGATTCGTTTGTTTAAGTAAGCTCATTAGTTGAGCATATTGTTCTTGAGTAATACCAGCTTGAGCAGGCATTGAACTATCCTCACCACCATTAGAATGAATTTAGTCCTCAATACCAATAGTTGTAGATGAATTTGCTTTAACCTGTTTCTTTCCAAAGTGAGGAGGAACACCATGTTTCTTATAGAAACATCCATAATGTGACCAATTCTATTGCAATGAGTACACATGCGAATATCCTTCTTATATACATTATTCTTACCACGGTCATTTAGCTTTCTTGCATCATAAGCATTGATCAAAGTGTTAAAATCTTCAATAACATAAATAACATCTGATTTAGGTAGTAAAGCAATGTTATTGCTCTCTTCTTACTATCGTATAGTAGACTTTGTTGATAGAAGATATGAGTTCCATGAGTAGAACTTGAGTCTTGATGACAAAAAAAATCATTCAATCCTATTAAAAACTGAATGACTTGATCTTCCAAATGAAAATTCTTAGAAGAACGTATGACTTCACAACGATGTTGATGTATACAAGTACAAACCAGCATAGGTCTATGTGAATTCAGTTCTTCCCACAATCCACACATTTCAGTAAAATAATCAAGAACTGATTTCGTGTCTTGCTTGAGATTGTTGAGTTCTGCACGAAGATGATAGACTCGAATTCAACCCTCTTTAACGAATCTTTCTTTGAGATCTATCTACATATCCAAAGTATTTCCTAAAAAACAATCATTTGAGCAATTGGTTAAGAGAATGAGTTGAGTATCCATGAATGAACTAAGTAGTTGCATCTTTCCCACATTGCTCTATTCAAATCAAGAATGTCTGGAACTTCAATGAAAGTTTGTTTTTGGCGCCAAGAGCTCGTTGCATTGAACGAGACCAAGAAAGATAATTGGAATCAATCAGAAAAGGGGTGAGTTTTACGGAGTTGGGACCTTCACTCAGATGAATATAGTAAATGGAGTGTATGTCACCATTGGAGACACAAACTTGAGAAGTGGTGGCACGCGGCGGTGCCATGGTGGAAGGATCAAGAATGGTGCATGATCAAAGAAGAATGAAGAAGATGTACATGAAATGGATGGATGTATAAGAACATAATCAATGAGAGCTATGTGTTTGCAAGTGATACCATCTTAGTAATATAGAAATCATACATTCTCAATATGGAACATAAGTGAGTTCATGTATGGTGAAGAAAGAAGAAAAATAAAGCTAGGAATTAATAAGAGTTTTCTCATTATTATTGAATATAATAGTATTACATAATTTATATTGAAATAATGGTACATCACAACTAACATGAATCTCTTGCATTTAATAATACCTTGCTACACAAGTTAGTTACATACTAACTAACTCTTGTTATCTCAATTAACTTCATCTTCTTTCGTTAATAAAAGTGAAAAATAAAATAACAATTACTTGAAAATTATCAATCATTAAGATAGTAAATCAATTTCAAGAAAGGAGTTATATTGATACAATAATTCTCTATATTATACACATACAAAAATGAATGAGATTAATTACTATGCACTGTCAGTATAAAAAGTTTTACATTATCGATTCATCACCATCATCTGTTTGTATTATTTTATAAATTTTTAAAATAAAAGTCAAACTTGTTTCAATATCCAACGTTTATGATTAACTGACGGTGTAAAATCTCTTTACACTGTCAGTGTATTTCAATTAAATTCAAAATGAAATAGCACAATAATTATTTAGTGAGGAAAATTGTGCGTACTTGAGATTATGTATAAATATGTTTAGGTATGTACTGTTTGATTAACCATTCTAAATCACCATTGTCGACATTTAAAGTAAACAAGTTTAGTGAAATAGAATCATAGGACAGTGTAACTCCACTCCAAATTTTGCTTGTTAGGTTGATTTTTTTTCTTCTTCTTTTTGATAATTCTATACAATTACATCTAAGTTTATCTACCATATGATTGAGGTCAATTAGTTAATTGGCTCAACTTAAGGATGACCATTGCCTCTTGTATGAAAAGTATATACTAAATATAGAAATTATAATATAATCTAGTTACGTAGAGTCAAGTCATAAGTGATCTTATTCAATTTTTGGATAAAGTTTATGAGAATAAATATTATTGACCAAGTTAGTTTGTTATAAACGATTTTTAAATTTTTTAAATTTTTTTTATGGATGGTATATGATTTGTAACAACTTTTTAAAAAAAATTATAAATATAAAATGGAATTGATCTATGACGAAATATCTATAAAATTTATAAATATCCACCGATAAAATAGTATTAATAACAAAACTTGTGAGAATGTAATTTGACGAATAGATCTCAATATATAAAATGTGTATTTGAGTTCAGAGAATTTGATACACCAATTTTATCTTGATCTGATTCATGTTACTCTTGATTTAGAAAATCCATTTTTGGATATTCTTTTGAAAATTTTAATACAAGGGAGTTATTGTAAAATTGTAATATATTTCAATAGTTTTCTATATATATTGTCTCTTAATTTTAAATGAAAAAATATTTTTTCCTTAAAAATTAATTATATTATTCTTTATTTGTGATAGTACTTGATTTGGTCAAATTTTTTGGTCATATAGTAATATCTTTTACTTGATTTAGTGTAACCTCCCTTAACCACTTACCTTTTTCTATCTCTATGGGTGTGTTTGTTTGATGGATTAAAATTATAATCCCGTGAATATCATTCCTAGGAATAGTATTGCCAGGAACTTTATTCCCATCAATGTGTTTGGCAAAATCAATAAAGTTCCTAGGAATATTTTTAAGTTTTATTTAATTAAATTTTAAAAATTAAAAAATTAAAAATAAATGTGTTAAAATAACATGAGAGTGGGAAGTTATGGTTAGTTATTTTATATTTCCATGGGAATATAAGATTCCCATCATTTGACATGGGAATAAAAATGGAGAAATTTATGAACAAAACATATTCCTGGGAATAAAAAGTATCCAGGCATAAACTATCAAAACTTGAAACAAACAAGGAAATATGTGAATTCCAATGTCATATTCCCGGGAATAATATTTGTATCCACGAAACAAACACCCCCTATAATTAAATTACTATTTTTTATTTATGGAAGATATTTTTTTATTTATTCTTCCCATTTTAAATAAAAAAATTTACAATCAGAGAATTGTCTTTTCTCTATTAATTCTAAATTCTAGATCTGATGTATTTTATACTATTTGTGCACATCAATCAGATAAATCTTTAAAGACAATCTCCGTGATATATTAGGTAATATTTTACGACTAAGTATTTTGATTCATAGGTTATTTTTACAATATAGATTTATACGATCACCGAATTTAAATAATCTCGATTATTAAACAAAATCAAACAGTCGAGATCAATACATGCTATAAACACAATTTCCACAACATTTCAAAGGAGAACAATTCATAGCATGAACATGTGTCAAACATGTGAGGCACAACTTTAGAGAGTAGAGAGTTTGTTTCACAGAATCAACCTGATGTAATTATATATCATTTCTCAAACTGAAAGTGGCTTCTACTTTTTTCATATTTTTCATATTTATCTATAACTGAAATGCATTTGCAACTTTCTTGGTCATGCTTTTTAGTATGCCATTAACAAAGTGAATGTCTAGTGTCCCATTAAGGTGCTAGAGACAAACACAATCCTTCTATATATGTGTACTATACAATCTTCAATGTCATTTAAAGCCTAAACTTAAGGTCTAATAATTGAAACTTAGTTGGTATCTTCACATTAATTTGGTGAATATACCAATATTGTAGTGATTTCAAAAGAACAAAACATGATTCATGAGGAATCACAACCAACTATGTTTATGATTTTTTCTTAGCTTTTGGTTCATTTAGTAAATTTCATAGTGCAGATTTGGATATTGGTTTCTGCATTTTTCTACAAGCATTTGGTATCTTGTTATTATTCTTATTATGGCTGGTGGACACAAACAGAAGAGGCTCAGCAATTCATGCATTCTCCTCATAGGTAAATTCTATGTGCATATTCTTGGATGACAAAAATGAAGTATCTAACTTTATCTTATAGTATATCTTAGATTCCATCTTAATAGCATGAAGATAAAACAAATAATAGTTCCTTGAATACAAATTAGCATCCATTCCATTGAATATATGTAATTGCAAATGGGAAATGTAGAAAACTAGTCTTTAATAGGGGTTTTTTCGACTGCCGAAATCTCGATTGCAGTTTTATGATTTTTGATGTCTCTACAATGTGTTCGTAGACCGCAACTGAATAAATCGGGATTGTCCGTTGTTGAATTCAACAACAAGACCTTGCATTAAGACTTTAGTCTAAATGCAAGACGCTTCAGTTGAATTCAAGTTGCAGACAATCGTGATCCCTATTAAATTTTTATGAGTCTCATTTAACTGCGATTCTCCTGATTCCGTTACCACGATTTAAAACCCTGGTCCTCATTTGTTTGATATTATAATCCAACCAAGATTCTATTGATCTTGCATGCTCTTGTGATTTTTTATATTGTATTATATCAATCTTAGGGTAAGAACTTACATTTTACTTGTTTTTGCTTCTATATGACAGTCATTGCAGGTATAGAGAGGTTTGCATTCAAAGGAGTAGCATCAAATTTGGTAACTTATCTAACAGATGTTGTGAACTTAAGCAACTCATCAGCAGCAAAAATGGTTAATAGTTGGGTTGGATTCACCTCCATAATGCCATTGTTAGTGGCACCTATTGCTGATGCTTATTGGGAAAAATATTCCACCATAATGTCCTCATCTTTTCTCTATGTTATGGTGAGTCACCTTTCAAAAATATTATATACTTATTAAAAAAGTTCAGATACCAAAATTGATTTCAAACTTATACTGATAATTTATTTTCATAGTATATTTGTTATAAAGTTTTGCTCAAACTTTATCTGTTATGGATATTATACATGGCTGAAAATTTAGATGACCTACTTTATATATAGTATAGTATAAGCTTTAGGAGATCCATTAATTTTGTTGGAGTCTGAGTCATAACACTCATATTTTAAGAATATGCGAGACTAAAGTTTTCTTTAGTTTTTTGTGGTCAAAATTGGAGAGTTTCTGTTGCAAATATTACAGATATTGATGTTTTGGAAAAGTTGAGATTTCACTTCTCAATCAGTGAAAGTTTTATTCCTTTTCCAAGTTATATTCTACATTTCATCAGAATATCCATCCAAATTTTCATTAAAAAAGAAAACTATACTTTTTTTTCTCTATAGGGAAAAATGTTTACCATAACTTTTCATTTTAGTACTATTCAAATTCTTCAAGAAAAGATTTTACTATATCATATGTAGTGTGAGGCAAGATTCTTTTCTTCCAAATTTGTTTTCTTAACAAAGGGAGTTTCTTTTTGGATATATATAACCTAGACACTTTAGTACGAGCTAGAGTGTCCGACTGATTGACATGTGTCGGTGAGTGTCTGACATGAGTCCGGCTAACACTTAAAAATTTATGTACAATCACTTATATTTTCTAAAACTATAGTACAATTATCTACATGATAAGGTCGGTGTCGTGTCGGTATCTAACTAAATACTTTTTAGTTTAGAACACCAGTATACAAAGCAATAACGCATGTTTGATATCACATTCAAACAGTTTCACAAATGTTAGAAAAACTCAAATAAGTCTACTCCAAAAACTCTTACAAATAATTTGAAAGTTCAACTTTTCTCACAAAATTAATGACATTTTCTTGTGTTTTCTTCATAGGGACTTGCAGCATTGACAACAACAGCACTAGCAAGGTCATGGCATCACAAAAACAGAACAATGTCTTCTTCATTCCTTTCATTATCTCTTTACTTAATTTCCTTAGGCCAAGGTGGATATAATCCATCTCTACAAGCCTTTGGAGCTGATCAACTTGGTGAAGAAGAAGATTTACCTTGTGGCACAGATGACACAAGTAGCAACAAAAAAGCACTTTTCTTCCAATGGTGGTATTTTGGTGTTTGTGCTGGAAGCCTAATGGGTGTTACATTCATGTCTTACATTCAAGACACTTTTGGTTGGGTTTTAGGGTTTGCAATACCTGCAATTTCAATGCTTCTTTCTATCTTGATTTTCTCTAGCGGAAGTTCGATATATTCATATAAAAAACAGGATGATGATGATGGTCTTCAAGATAAGAAGCCTTTCATGAACATGTTTCAAACTATAAAAGCATCTGCATTGAAATGCTTCCATTGTGAAATTACACTACCAAATGACAAATCTGAAGGTGTTGAACTAGAGTAAGTTCCACTTTCACATGCATAAAGTTTTTTTTTGTCAAATAGCCTAGTAGGTGGAATTTCACCGATTAAAGGTGAATAAGTGGGATGTCACGGGTTCGAACCCGCGCCCCTACAGTCAGATGCCCCTGCACAGCTATCAATTGAGCTGACTTAACGGGGACTTCACATGCATAAAGTTATATTTACTAAATTATCATCTATTGTTTATGGGCAAAATATATTTTTCTCATGATACAGGCTTCAAGAGACACCTCTTTGTCGCGAAAACTCAGAAAGCATTAAGGTTATGGATAAGGATTCAAAAATTAGCATGTGTCTGCTACCAAATGTCAAAGTTGTGATTAAGCTATTGCCAATATGGGCAATGCTTCTAATGTTTGCAGTGATTTTCCAACAACCTGCAACATTTTTCACAAAACAAGGCATGACAATGAAGAGAAACATTGGTAAAAATTTCAAGATACCACCAGCAACACTCCAAAGCGCTATAACATTGTCGATAATACTATTGATGCCATTATACGACAAAGTATTTATACCGTTTGCTCAGCTGATAACACGACAGGAAAAAGGTATAAACAAGATGCAAAGGATGGGAATCGGAATGGTTCTCTCAATCATAGCAATGGTTATTGCAGCTTTAGTTGAAATGAAACGGCTCGATATCGGTCGGCAAATGAGAAGTGAAGGGTCAAAATTAGAAATAGTGCCGATAAGCATTTTCTGGTTGTTACCACAGTACATTCTTCTCGGTGTTTCAGATATTTTCACAGTTGTTGGTATGCAGGAATTCTTTTATGGTGAAGTTCCAAAGAATATGAGAACAGTGGGAATTGCATTGTATACTAGTGTTTTTGGAGTTGGAAGCTTTGTGAGTGCATTGTTGATTACACTAGTTGAGGTATACACAGATTCTAAAGGAACACCAAGTTGGTTTTCTGATGATATGGTTGAAGCACGTTTGGATAATTACTATTGGCTTCTAGTTTGGTTAAGTTCAATCAGCTTGTTGTTGTATACACTATTGTGTAAATATTACTATAGTAAAAGTGATTCAGATTGTGAAACGTGAGCTTTTTTCTTTCTGATAGAGTTTTCAAGTGTAATTTTGCGTAAACTTTGTTTGTTGAACTAGTTGCCCTTGAATTAATATAATAGTAATTCTATGATGTTCTTTTTGTTAGAAGGTACATTGAAAAAAAATGACCAATATAACAAGATATTTTTTATATAAAATTTAACATATTATCGTTTTATTTTTTGTATGTTTACCTTTTTAATTTGGATTTATTTCATACACCATCTGTGTTAAAATAGGGTTTTACACTGTGAATTAATCATAACCATCAAATCATTAGAAATGTAATGTTCGACTTTTATCATAAACACTTATAAAGTTACATGCATAATTGCTATGATTGAGAGAACCATTCCAAAATCTTCTAAAATCTTCTGCATAATGCAGATAGTTTCTGTTTCTGATACAAAACGAAGGGGTAAAAACTGAGACACAATTCATGGGTCTCCAAAGTGACAAGATGATGAATCACACAACAAAACTTTACATTATTTTCAAGTGAATCGCCAACATAGTCCTGAAATTGTAGATGTCGTAAAATTTAGTTCCTGAAATAGACAAAATTCTAAAATGATCCTTGTAACCGGAAGTCCTTGATCACACGTAATTTTGGGTGGGACATTTTAGTTCCCTTGAAATTGATTCTTTAGGAGCTAATGCGATCAACAATTTTCAATTTTTTGGAAATCATTTTATAATTTTGTTAATTTCAAGGATCGAAATTCTTGATTCTTAGACTTCGAGGACTAAATTGATGATTCACTATGTTATTTCCATACCATAAGATTAAGGGGTGACTACATCAAGTTGGTGGATACAATTGATATCTACAAAATGATTTGAGTTTTTTTATTAGTAGGAATCAAATTCTGTAGTTCGCAATTTACAACACACACACACTGCGCACCAACAACAAAACAATTGAGCTGATTCACATGAGAGAAGAGACCATGTTCTACATGAAACCCTAATCTCTTTATTCCCGATTGAAGAAAATAAACCACACCAAACAAAGTATAGTGGCTTTTTGTGAAGAGAAATAAACTCACACACATGATGACACACAAGAGCATGATGATTGATTAGGAGTGACTAGTATATGGAGCAACACACCTTGCCCATTTGAACAATTTCAAGTGATGCATCTTCTTGATTTTGTTTGGAGAATTGCCACCAAACTCTGATAATGATTCATTCCTGTTCAACATCTCCCACATCACACGAATATCCTCATACTCACAAGCCCTCACATCATTTCTTAGCTTCTTTAGCCCTGCACATTTCTTCTAATTTCAGAACTCGTTGTTTCAAACACATAAAAACCATTATAACACAACAAAACATTCACTTCTAATGAACTCCAAATATCATTCAAACCCTTTTCCCTACAAATTCTTCAAATCATAAAATTAAATTAAAAAATAACCAAATCATCACTACAAATAATCTTCAAAATGAAGCTTTTAAGGCAGAACTTATAATTCGGGATCCTCCGAAAATTTCAAGTTCTACATTTGATAAACTAAGGTTTAAATAGATTTATAAAACTTAGACACTCTTCACTCTTTACCCTACAAGACAATGCTGAGGGATTGAAGACTTAAAACAAACAAGAAAAATGAAGTTTTCTGCCGTAGTCTCAGTTTCTTCTCCCACAATAACAAATTCATAACCATATCACATTCAAATCCTAATTTATAATTAGTCACATAAAAATTCATAGCTTATTAGAATTTTGGATTGAGCTTAACTCAGCCTAAGGCTTAACCCAAAATTCTAATATGATATCATAGTCTATCAGTCAGGTCACCCACCATTTATATCGACACACCAAACCGAATACGGTTGAGCATGAGGGGTTTGGTGCATTGACAAAAACCCAAATTTTACATAAATTAAAGATAGAATCTATAAATCACCCCCTTCTTATAAGTCGGAGTTGTAAGAATGAGTTAAACCCAATATAAAAACTAACCGAGTCTTAAAACCACAAATCAATAAAATTGACAACATTCAAACAACAATCCAACAATTCCAAAAAACCAGACATATATGCACTATATAGAATCAATTCCTTTTGGAAAATTCAAATTTGAAATCAATCAGAGTCACAAAGAACTATATACATAAGAATTAACGAACAATAATTTTAGTAATAACATGTTCATATCATTATCAACCTATACAAAATTGCAATATAGCCCATCATGTGATTCAAACAATAAAACAAACACATGGTATGCATAATTGAAAACTCCGCAAAACGGAAATCAAAACGTGTTACAAACCAGTTTTACGAATTCCAAATCGTGTGGCGATGGTAAGCCAAAGCCTTCGAACACGATAGATGATGTTCTTCTGCCACCACTCCACCTGCCGAGAAAAATTGAGTTTCTCCATTGAATAGAGCCTCGGTAGGTGAAGATGAAGATACACACTCTCACCACGACTTCACAATACCGATGATATATTCAACACAACCGCAACTATTGCTAAAAAAATGTGTCATTTTTTAAAAATAAAATACATAATTTAACACGCCTATATATAAATATAGACAAATTAATATATTACTTATCCGTCTTCCATTTTTTTAAAAATTGGACACAACAAATAAAATAATAATTTAATTGAAATAAATTAATCTTAGATATTGAATATTGAAATAAGTTTGACTTTTATTTTTAAAATTTATAAAATAATTCAAACGGGTGATGGTGATGAATCGACCGTGTAAATTTTTTTATACTGACAGTGCATAGTAATTAATATCATAAAATAAAGAATCGGAAAGTTTATCGATCTAATTTGATGTTGAATTAGATGGGTCATTGAACCAATAAAAATCAGTCAAAATCGATAAAAATCAAGAATCAATGATTTTAAAAAACTGTCATATTTCTTAACCATGCTGTTTTGATAATTTTTATAAATAAAAAATTAAAATATAAGTAAATTTCCTTTAAAACTTTTTTAAAATTAAATTTATTAGACACTATAAAAATTTTGTGATCATTTATTTTCAAGTAGAATTTGTTTAAAATTGATTTGAATTTGCATATTGTATGTTGTGCGCGATATGTATGCTTAAAATTTGAGATTAAAAAACAATTTTATAAAATTATAATATTTTGAAAATTTAAAATTGTATAGCTGTCGGGATTTTTTAAAAGACTATTAAAATGTTGATTAGACATATAGCTTTTAAAAAGTTTATATAAAGTGACATCTTTTAATTTAAAAATTGATTTTATAAAGATCAATTAGATCGAACTTTAATTAAGACAGAGTCATCTGATTCTATCGTTTAATAACTAAATAATTTTATTATAAAAATTAATCTATTCAACCAAATTATTTGAATTAAACATATGATTCGATCAATGATTCAGTAATTCGACCAATAAATTATTAGTGTAATATCCTAATCGATTTGATGGTCAATTTGATTTTTTTTTAAATTACCCTTTTTCCAATTGTTGCAACATAAGTTCATATTATAACGATAGTATAATCTTTTACAAAAATTCCTTACTTGGAATATTAATTTATGGTTTTTGAAATCACTTTTAAATTTTTTTTAAAATATGACATTTTATTGTAGTTAAATATATATAAAATTACACTTTTAAATTTTTTGATTAATTTTTTAAAATATGATGTTTTATTGTAATTAAATATATATAAAAATTACATTTAAAAATTGATTCTAAAAAACTAATTTAAAAGAACTATCATCTATTAGCAAGTCTAGATATTCAAAAGGTATTCTCTTGATAACATTCACTCTCACTATCAAACTCTTACGATAACTTGTCTTCAATATAAGAAACAACTTTTTTTATACAAATTCGAGAGTTATCTATTTCATCACCTTATTCATACATAGAAAGAAAAATTACAATAACAGAGGACAAATGAAAAAAAATACTCATATCCCTAATATCTTAAGATTTTAGTTGGATATGTGATGTCAAAGTCTCTTGTATCTATTAACATTTAACTCATTTACATTTATGGTGCTTCACTCTTCAAACTTTCTTGCAAGTGGTATCCGAGCAGGTTAGGCTCACTGAGGGAGCAGAAGTGGATCATAATATGGATCAAGACTAATGATATGAGTGATTAACACTTGTAGTGGAATTTATTGAGATTCAAATATGAGTGATCGACTAGAAATAGAGGAAATATTGAATTTATAAGATAAATTACTCGTACTAATAATATCTTAGTTTTTGTGAATATGTAGTGTCAATGCCTCTTATATCCAATAATATTTAGTCCATTAACACTTTCGGCGATTCGCTTCCCAAACTCCCCCAACAAATTGGATTTTCATCCTCATTTTTAGCCATGTTAACTTAAAATTTTCTTAAGAACTCCATGTCTCAAGGACCACGACAGAAAATTTTAGAACAACCATTAATGATTGCTCATTTTT
Source organism: Lathyrus oleraceus (assembly GCF_024323335.1). Classification (NCBI taxonomy): domain Eukaryota; kingdom Viridiplantae; phylum Streptophyta; class Magnoliopsida; order Fabales; family Fabaceae; genus Lathyrus; species Lathyrus oleraceus. The sequence goes on from NC_066579.1 coordinate 145,772,768, forward strand.
CTACGTTTTATCTACAAATTTAGAATTCTGTGAATTTGAAGTATTTTCATTTGTGAATTTTTCTGTGTCGTACTCATTAAAATGTTGAACTTGAACCATCATGTTTTTAAGTCATATTTCCATTAAGCTCAACTAGAATAAAATCATTTGCATTTTTATTAACATTTTCAAAGATATCGACTTCATTCAAATTCATCTCCATTATGGATTTTTTTTACTTGTCACGACATTTATTTCCTCATATCTAGGCTTTTATTTTTTAACAACTCATTATCACCTTCGAAGAACTCTAACTTTAAAATACCAAGCATTGACCATCCAAACTAATTATAAGCTATCTAGCAATGAGAATACAAATCCAAAAATAGTCATTTTATATTAAAATTAAGGGTCTGTTTGTTTTGTTTTGTTTTTTTAAATAATTTTTATAATGTTATATATTTTGGTGTAAAATAAATTTACAAAGAAATTTTTTATAAAAGCTTTAAATAGAAATTTGGTTTAAATAGTTATTCTTAAAATGTTATTTTAACTATTCATCATTTTTAGATATAATTTTTTGAAAAAATTATGATTTTGACTATGTTTTGATCTTCAAAAATATATATTTATGTTATAGAATAACATATTTAGTCTTTTAATTTATAAAAAATAAATTTAAAAAACTTGTAATATTTTAAAAAATATTTATTTTTTTAAAGTCAAAACAAACTAGCCCTATCTTCAAAATTGATTTCCAAAGTGACTTTAAAGTGTTTTGAAATTTTTTAGTAGTTTGGGCTTCTCACCTTTTTTTCAAAATCAAGCTTTTGTGTAAGTTGTTTTGCAATCTTCCATTCCCTTAAGATATTTTTGAATCACCCTTCAAACAATACTGAAGGATATTTTAGACTGAGAAGTTAGAGTTACTCAAGGCTTTAAGTAAAGGCTTTTGTTTTGAAAATATGGTTCGAAGTCATTTTGTACAAATTTTTGTCTGATTTGGAGACTAAAAGCTTTAAGTTTTGTTAGTTGTTTGATTAGAAATTAGTCTAAAAAATTTATTTTCTTGTATAAGGAGGTTCGTGAATAAATCATTCTAAAAACTCACAAGTTTAGTGGATATTTTCAAAATTAATTCTTAAAAACAAGAGTAGGTTTTCTTGGTCGAATATGTATATTTTAAGGTATTATTTATCTTCTCTTAACTCTTTTCAAACCTCTATAACTTATCTCATTTATCTCTTTACGTATTACATGTTGAATACTCCAATGTATATTCGAGAAACTTTAGGTCTGTCTCCCTGACTTTACATTTTTTAAAAATAAACTATATAAAAATTATAAACATAAAAGCTTATTAAAAAAGAAAGTATCTTCAAAAGTGGGTCGTAATACATTAATTCTTAAAAGTACTTAAAATTTCAATAACCAAAAACTTCACTCCTTATAAACATGTGTTAATGAACATTTTTATTTCACAATTATGATAATGATTTTATTGATGAGAAAAGGAATGATACATTGAGAATAAATTTATTTTACATTATCAATTAATAGCGATTATATATTCCGTTAAGTTAGATTAAAATTTTTAAAATATTAATATGATATAACAAAATGATATATTTTTATTGAATGATTGTATAAATCTTTTTACACTTTCAGAATATCACCATTAAAACCTTTATTGATATTGATTTGATAAAAATATAATATTAAATTCATCTTAACTAGAATTTTTTTTTTAAATATCCAAAATTTTAAAAAAAAATTCAAAATTAACCATTTTTTCAAAAAAATTACACAAATGGGCAAAATTTGCCCTAATTGTGTACATAGGCGCCACCCTAGTTGGCGCCTACCCTTAATGGGTAGGGCAAGTCGCCACTAGGAGTGGCGCCTATGCCCAATCCCTTTTTTTTTTTTTTTTTTTTTTTTTTAAATGTTTTATTAATTTTTTTTTTTAATTTTTTTTTTTAAATATTAGATATTTGATAAATATTTTTTTTTTATAAATTATATTAATTTATATTAACACTTATATATAAATAAAATTATTACAAGATATATATATATTAATTTATATATATATTAATTTATATATATATATATATATTAATTTAATTTATAAACAATTAATATTATACACATTTAATTAATATATATAAATATTTATTTACAAGATATATATATATATATATATATATATATATATATATATATATATATATATATATATGTATTAATTTATATATATATTAATTTAATTTATAAGTAAATAATATTATTTATAAATTTTTGGGAGAATTAGGGTTATTCATGTTAAGGTTAATGTATCAATTATAATTAGGGTATATTGATCGGTTATAATCCGAGTTTGGTAGTTATGACCTAATTGAAACCCTAATTAATCAAGTGCGACACTAATTAGGGTTAGGTAGACTGGTGTACAACCCAGATCTTTTCCTATAAATAAAGTGTTATTTCCTTGCATTTTCTTCACCACTGTTTCCTACCACCTTCTGTATCGGGTTTCGGTCATGGCATCCCCAAGACCGTCGTCATGGCAGCGAACATCATCAAGGTGCCCGGATCCTGAACCAGTAATCTTAAAAAGGGATGGGCATGTTATTTTCTCGCCTTTGAAACCCCCAATGGAGATGAAATTTTGGAACATCCGTTCGTTGGACCAACTAAAAAGGTCCTTGATGTCTTGGTTAGAGGGAGATTACCAACCTGGTGAAGTCATCAGAAGGATTCAGAGGCTTAGAACAAGGTTCTCATTTGAAACTGGAGAAACGATACGTTGGTGGGTTGAAGTTGAAAGCGACATTGATTGCATCCAAATGATGCATGGATCAGACGACATAGTGTTAACTGTTGTAATTTCTTAGATTTTAATGGTTGTTTGTCATGTTGTTGTTGTATTTGTTATTGTTCTAGTACTTGTTCTTGTTTTAGTACTTGTTTTTGTTCCAGTATTTGTTTTTGTTTTAGTAATTGGTGTTGTAATGTTAGATGTTTGTGTTTGTTGTTCAAGTGTCATCTTCTATTTGGAATAAAAAGTAAACTTTAATTTAAAATGATTTTGGTACATAGATTTATGAAAGTGAAAACTAAGTTGTGGAACTAGATCCACGATATGGACATTTGTTCTTATTATGCCCTAGTTGTCTACATATGCTACACTTCCTCTGCATTTTCTCTGCGACGTCCATTTCAGTTCTAATGCGCCTGCTATTTGGGCGACCACTTTTATTCCGCCGCATCGATTCGTTGTGCCAAACAATTTCCCCGTCATACTCTGGCCAATACGCCTCCAATGCTACCACCGGAAAGGGATTGTCGTATACATTGAGCAATGTTGCAACTTTGTAGATTGGAGACACTAGCGATAATGCATCGAAGTGGCTGTGTGAACACGCTGCAATGACATGGGAACAAGGCATACGATAGGCCTGAAATTGACCACAGTCGCACCAACGGTCTGGTATTAGGACCCTATACTCTTGTCTGGGCAGCCCTTGGTTGTGGTCAATTGTTTCCTTGACACTAAAAGTGTGGCCATGGCGGTCGAATTCCGTAACCCGATGGCTGCTGGCTTTGGCAGATTCCTGCCTCATAAACTTCATGCAGGCATCACTATATACCTGACTCGTCTGCAATACTTCATTCCAGCGCCTGCCTCTTGTTACGAACAACGTTGCCATCCGAAAATACGTCGCACTCACCAATGCGGTTACCGGGAGGTTACGTATCCCCTTAAAGACGCCGTTCATTGATTCCACAAGATTTGTTGTCATGTGGCCCCACCTCACCCCATCGTCATATGATCTAGTCCACTTCGCTCGGTCGATATTATCGATCCACCTCCCTGCATCAGAATTTGCCAACACTATTTCCCGGCGATAGTATTGGAATCCAGGTTGGTTTAAGGCATACCCCGCGTTTATCAAATGTTGCTTCAAGAAGTTATCCTTGAACTCCCGCATAAAATTTTGGGCAATATGCCTGATGCAGTAAACATGGGTAGACGGGGGGTCATGCCAACCATTTGCTGGATTATTGTATGCACTGTCTATTGAAGCGTGCCTGTCAGAAATCACGCAGATGCCAGCTTGTGGAGTCACGTGCGTTCGAAGATTCTTAAGGAAGAAACTCCATGCAGCAGCCGTTTCTCCTTCCACCAATGCAAAGGCTATTGGGAAAATATTTGAATTGCCATCTTGTGCGACCGCCATCAGTAACGATCCTTTGTATTTCCCATACAGCCAAGTTCCATCGACTTGAACAAGTGGTTTGCAGAATGTGAACCCGATGATGCAGGGACGGAATGCCCAGAAAAGTCTGTGGAAAATTCCATTACCTTCTAGACGAGTTCCGTCAGGGGATTGTGCAGGCAAGGTCTCCATTATAGTAACCGTCCCAGGTGAATACAATCGTAGTGCAGCCAGGTAGCGTGGTAGTTGTTTGTATGATTCCTCCCAGTTACCGTACACCAGTTCAATTGCCTTGGTTTTCGCTAACCAAGCCTTTCTGTATGACGGTGTATATTTGAAAACAGCCACACAATGGGAGATAATTGTTTTGACCTTCAGTGACGGGTCAGCCTCAACTAGAGGTAATATGGAATGGCAGATCATGTCATGGCTAAGTTTGCGATGATCCTGTGCCATGTTGGTGTTGACGCAAATGTGAGCTTGAGATATGGACCCTATCACCCACGCATTATGCTTCTTCTTGTATGATGCCATCAACCTATATCCACACTCCAGATTTTTGCATTCAATAACGTATCTTTCCGGATTTGATTTGATAACATCGTAGTCAACACAATTTTTCAAGTGCCAGTTCTTTATTGCTAACAGACACTCTTCCTTGGTCCGAAATTGGTCACCCTTCTTTAAGTCCTCATCAGACCTCATATATGGGTTGTAGAACATATCTGATGAGGGCTCATCCTCGCCCAAGTTAAGTGTTGTGAAGTGCGCGGGAGGTGAGTAGCGTTGCGCTATAGGTATTTGAGGTTGGTCTTCGTCTTCAGAATGACGGTTCACCAAGTCATCAACCACGTCTTCAGCATCATCAACCACATCGTCTTCAACGTGGTGCTCAGCATCTTGTTCGTCATCAATCACAGGATCAATAACCTGTGATTGAATATTCTGAGTTGGTTGAGGTTGTTCCAACACAATGTACAACACTATGTAGTCGTAACCAGAGTACTCATGGTTACGAAGCATGTATTGTGTCTCCATGTCATTTTGAATCAATGACTTATAAAACTTGACAGAGTTGTTTTCTGAAAAAAAAGGTTGTTGATAAAAAATTTGGGACACGGGTTGTCTTAGTTTGGACTCAATCTTCCTTTTCAGATAAGAGAAGTCAGCTCCTCTATTTAGACAAAACCGAGTGCATTCGGTGTTTCTAAATAGGAAGCCAGACATATCACATTCATAAGTCTCACCGTTGACGTGAGCTTTGACTTTGTATTGTGAAGAAGATGACATGTTTTGTGAAGACATTGTGAAGGTTTTGTGAAGGTTTTGTGAAGGTTTTGTGAAGGTTTTGTGAAGATATTGTCAAGGTTTTGTGAAGATTGCTGTGAAGATATTGTGAATCCCTTTGAAAATGTGTGTGAATATTTATACTGCAAGAATCTTACTGAAGATTGCTGTGAAGATATGTGTGTGAAGATTGCTGTGAAGATATTGTGAATAACTCAGAGATTCCCACGCATGCCTTACACGTGTCACACCCTTGAATGCAACACTCCCACCTAGTCTGTACTAATGCATGCCAACCTATCCACCTATAGCCTGAACCTAGTCTCAGAGATTCCCATGCATGCCTGTTCCCCATCAAGTCTTCACCACCAAGTCTCATAGATTCCCACGCATGCCTGTTCCCCATCAAGTCTTCACCTATTCTGTCTCAGAGATTCCCACGCATGCCTTACACGTGTCACACCCTTGAATGCAACACTCCCACCTAGTCTGTACTAATGCATGCCAACCTATCCACCTATAGCCTGAACCTAGTCTCAGAGATTCCCATGCATGCCTGTTCCCCATCAAGTCTTCACCACCAAGTCTCAGAGATTCCCACGCATGCCTGTTCCCCATCAAGTCTTCACCTATTCTGTCTCAGAGATTCCCACGCATGCCTTACACGTGTCACACCCTTGAATGCAACACTCCCACCTAGTCTGTACTAATGCATGCCAACCTATCCACCTATAGCCTGAACCTAGTCTCAGAGATTCCCATGCATGCCTGTTCCCCATCAAGTCTTCACCACCAAGTCGTACCATTTCCAGCACAGGGTCATCTGAATCCTTCCATACTGATGGAACTTTCGGGTTGGCTGGAAGAGTGGCAAGAGATTTAGGGATCCCAGAGTTACAGCTATGGACAGCTTCTGCTTGTGGCTTTGTTCTATTATGCATCATAGTAACAAATTATGCTAATGTAAATGTGTTCGAGAAATATATTTAGACACCAAAATATTGATATCAGTTATTGTTTTAATTTATTTTTTTCATTCGAATCAATTAAACTTTTGGTGAATTTTAAGATCGATTACCCATAACCACCTAGTCTGCACCAATGCATGCCAACACTACCACCTAGTCTGCACCTATTCTGCAAGATTCCCATGCATGCCTTCCACGTGTCACACCTTTGCATCATCAGATTCCACCAAGTCTTCCCCAAGACAAGACAACTCCCACCTAGTCTGCACCTATGCATGCCAACACTGCCACCTAGTCTGCACCTATTCTGCAAGATTCCCACGCATGCCTTACACTTGTCACACCTTTGCATCATCAGATTCCACCAAGTCTTCCCCAAGACAAGACAACTCCCACCTAGTCTGCACCTATGCATGCAAGATTCCCACGCATGCTTTACACTTGTCACGTTTCTGCATCATCAGATTCCACCAATGCATGCCAACACTACCACGCATGCCTTACACTTGTCACATTTTTGCATATTCAGTCTACTTGAAAACGAGTATAAATAGAGGGTCATTCTTGCAAGTTTTCATCAACCACTAACACTTTTATTCAGAGAACTCAGGCGAAACTTCTCATCCACCAAGCTTCTTCCTACATTGCAGTCATGTCGCTTCTTACCATGGGCCAAGAACACAGAGGTACTAGGGCAAACATTGCCTCATTCGTAAGTTATTCTTGAACATTGCCTCTTTCGTATGTTTGTAATTAGTTTTTTGAAAGTCCAATATAATGATTTTTTATATTGTTTGTTTTTAAAGGATCCCAAGAAATTTCGTCAACGTTCACACCCAATGCCTTATCCAGACCCATGGTGCGTACCTTACATAGAGCGTGCGGGTTTCGGTCATGTAATGCATGTCGTAAATGCCACCATTGATGCCAAATTCATTTTGGCTCTGTGTGAACGTTGGAGACCTGAGACACACACCTTTCACCTACCAACTGGTGAATGTACCGTCACATTAGAGGACGTGTACATGCTTTTAGGTCTTAGAATAGATGGTAAGCCTGTGACCGGAAATGTTCAACAGCCTAACCAAATATGTGTTGAAATGTTGGGGGTAGATCTGGTCGAGGGTGAGGGGTCTGCCAAAGCAAGGGGTCAGGGTATTAAATTATCTAGCCTACAATTGTACCACGACTCCATAACTTTGACTGAGGAATCCTCCGAACAAGAAAAAGTCATAAAAACCCGGGTTTACATTATGCTATTGTTTGGGAACTTGCTATTTCCCGAAGGGACGGGAAATAGCATAAATTTTATGTACTTGAGTTTGCTCGGGGACATTGATAGAATAAGCACATATAGTTGGGGTTCTGCAGTATTAGCATTCCTATATAGCTCTTTGTGTAAAAATGCACAAAATGAGCACTGTACATTTTCTGGATGTGCTTTTTTGCTTCAAACATGGGGGTGGTGGAGATTGCCGAGGCTAGCCCCAGAAAATCCTAATGACTACTCCTTCCCCTACGCAACTAGGTAAATTTATGATCTTATTTCATTTTGTATATTTATTCTATAAATATTTGTAACTAATATTATTTATCTTTTTTTGTTTAGGTTCATTACAACCGGACTGGATTACAGTCTTACCCCCAAAAATAAAATTATATTTTATCGTCAACTGTTGGATCGTCTCCGAGCACAGGATGTATTACCACTAAATCACTCAACTTCTAACTGATTTATTAATGTCATGCATTCTCGATAAATAACATATTTACTTTTTTCTTTGCAGTTTATTTGGAGGCCATATTTGGGATTGGAACATCAACCAAACCCCGAAGATGCAGCTGTTTGGACAGCAAAAACGGCCATAATGCGGTTCACCACTGTGGAGATGCACCAAAGTGACCGTGTCAAGCTTCAATTCGGAATGCATCAAGACATCCCAGGCCCCCCAATGTCCATGGAACCTTGGCATCTAAAAAAAGTCAGCCACCAGTGGTATGCCCAAAATTGGAAGGAATTTGCTAAGGAGTTTCGAAAAATGTGGAAAGACCGTGCCCACTATGTTCTACAATTTCCGGTGGCGCCCAACGAAATGAAGCCGACAAGGGAATATGTGGAATGGTATAGAGCAAATACCAATCCAGAAATGATTGTGTCTGACCCGTTCTATTTGGACGATCCCCGGATGCAACAGCCATATTTCCAACAACAACAACCACCACAGTATTCCCAACAACAACAACCACCACCTTATTACCAACAACAACCACCACAACCATTTTACCAACAACAACCACCACCACCTTATTACCAACAACAACCACCACCACCATATTACCAACAACAACAACCACAACACATGTCCACCCCCCAACCAAATCAACAATACATACCACAAACTCAATCCCAATACCATGAAGACTACCAACAACAAACTCAACATTCCCACCACCATCAACAGTCCCAACACCTACCACAATATCAATCCCCCTACTTCCACCAATCCCAACAATTCCAACACGGCAATTTCCCAAGCTCTTCCAGTCCTCCACCTAGCCCCGACACGGGTATACAAGAGGACTACCAACAGGACTACTACACACCACAACAAACATTGCACTTTGGCCAACCCGATTCAACCCTAAACTACCAAAGACCACAATTCGAGGGCGCACCCAGCAGTAGTCAGTTTGTCCCACCGAGACAAAGCTTCGAGGGCGCAGAGGGGACCCGTCTTTCCTACAGCACTGAAGGGACTTCGACCGAACCACAACGGCAAGCGGCAAGGGGGCGCGTTAGGGCAAGGGGTGGTAATAGGGAAGCACCACCACCACGTGAACCGTCTAGGCGAGTAACTAGACCTCCCCCGTGCGGATCGTACAAGGGACCGCATCATATGTGATTAATCATATCTTTGTAATATTTGCCTTGTCTATTATTTAAATAAAAATATTTTCTGTTTATTATCTTTATATCTTTATCTTTATCTTTAAAAATATTGTCTATCATATCTTTATACATATATAAATTAATTTTTTTTCCAAAAATTACAAATAATATTAATTACTTATAAATTATATTAATATATATATATATATATATATATATATAAATTAATATATATATATAAATTAATATATATATATATATATATATATATATATAAATAAAAAAATTTAGACAAAATATATGTGTGAACATAAATTAATATACTTAATAAAAAACATAAATTTATAAATAAAAAAAAATTAAAAAAAAAAAAAAAAAAAAAAAAAAAGGATTGGGCATAGGCGCCACCCCTAGTGGCGACTTGCCCTCCCCATTAAGGGTAGGCGCCAACTAGGGTGGCGCCTAAGGGTAAAAAATGGCCAATTTTGGCCATTTGTGTAATTATTTTGAAAAATTGGATATTTTTGAAATTTTTTTAAAATTTTTGGATATTTAAAAAAAAAATTCTCTTAACTAAGTCATCACATTATTCACAAAGATATTTAGGAGTGTAATCAATTAGGTTTGAACTGACTTTTGATTAAAAAAATATGTGAACTAGTGATATTTTTATCGGGTTAATTTGATTTAATTTTTAATAATTTTCAAAAATATAATTAACCAGACTAACTAATTTGGTTTAATTTAATTTAATTTATTAATTTGCATCTTTTTTTAAAAATATTATATTAATTTGTATGTTCTCCACTACATTTTTAAAATTGGTTATTTTAGGGATTATTTTTGAAAAAAAAAATTTAGGGATTATTTATTGAAATTTCATTGATTATTGTTTCAAGTTTTACATAAATATTAAATTATTATGAGCCATGAAGGAAGTTCATAGTAAATCAAATGCGTGATATTTTTTTTGATGAATTAACAAAAATGATATTACATGATAAAACTCTTCTTTAATTTGAAAAGATGCATCAACAATCTACAATCGACAATGCCGTCGTGGGTTGACATGTCGCAATGATGATGTCGTGCTGAGTTGGCAATGTGTTCCCACTTATGTGGAAGGAATGTATTGGTGGTTACATATTTTATTTATGGTTCGTGCAACCATTTGATAATTCTATTATTATTATTATTCAACATGGCCCATGCTTTAGTTTTTTATATATTTGGCCATTCATTTGATTTTCCCTCACACCAACGATGAGTTAATAAACTTTGATGAATTTGACATGTTGCACTCGTTAATGTTTTATATAAAACCCTTCAACCAAATTTATAGATGTTAAAAAAAGTAGTTTTAATAATTAATTTAGGTTGTTTTTACATAGTTAATAATATAAATAATAAACAATAAGATTATAGTTGGAGAAAAGTAACTTAGAATTTCAACAATAAAATAGGGTGCAAAAATGATGTCCAGAAAATAGAGTATTGATTAGTTTCTTAATTAATAAAAAAATCAAAGAGTAAAGGAAAAGTGAGAAGAGAAAAAAATAATTTAAAATGGTTAAAATTGGATTCTTGATTCAATTATATATTAGGGAACAATATTTACAATTGAATCTCAACTATACCACTTTCTTCCTCTGATTAGAATTATCAGGAATTGATGGAGAAGTGAAAACTAGTATGCTACTTATTAGAAAATTAAACCATATCTTTCAACTAACATACTAAATAATTGACCCAACAAACTGACTCAATTCAACATGTTAACTTAAACAACAAGTAACATATTTCTGCATGCAAGAACAGACTTCGACTACGACATTCACATCTTCGACTACTGTCGAACCATGAAACTAACTTTGTCGAGGCTAGAGTTTGATCCAAATACCATAAATCTCCACCTTGGAACAAACTCTACACTAACAAGGGAACAAAATAACTGTCATCATGCAATTTTATCAACTACATACAGTTGAAGAACTTGTTACTTGACAATATCTTGGTGATCATATCAGCAACACTATCATCAGTCAAAACCTTCATCACTTGGACTTCTCTGCGCTCGATTATCTCTCTGATGAAATGGAACCTCGCATCGATATGTTTGGTTTGCTCATGATAGGCTGAATTCTTCGACATGTGTATTGCATTTTGACTATCACATTTAACAATGATAACTCGACCTTGAAGTTTCATCTCCTTAGCAAAACCATCAAGCCACAATTCAATAATCTTCATCAACAATACACTTCCTCTTTGGACCAAACACAACACTCTCTTTGACATCCATACATTCTTTAGGTTAATCACCTCATGGTTAAACACCCATCTATGAACCAATACCCTCTCATGCATTGCCCTGTGGAGCTTCATGCTCTAGTAACCTTCATGCATTGTCCTGTGGAGCCTCATGCTCTGGCAACCTTATGTGTTGTCATGTGGAACCTCATGCCCTGACAAACCCTTTTATTTTATTTTTCCCTATGGAAACTCTCATGCATTGCCTTGTGGGGCCCCCATGCTCTGGCAACTCTTATGCATTATCCTGTGAAGCCTCATGCCCTAGAAATTCTCATGCATTTCATTGTAGAGCCTTATGCTCTGGCAATCCTCATGCACTGTCCTGTGGAGCTCCATGCTCTAGGAACCCCTTTTGTAGGTATTGATCTCCGGATCTAGGAAAAACCTTATAATTCTACATTGGTCACACCATCTATTGGTTAATGTCACACACTCTTTGGTTCATATGCACCTACCCTATGGATTCAAACAACATTATCTTGATCCAAACCATACTTTCACCACATCCAAACAACATTTTTCTCTTCCAACTTCAACTTTTTTCAATACAAGCAACTCTTTCTTTTTAATTATATTCAAGCAACTATTTCTTTTCTTTTTATCACTCAAACCTTTTCAAAATAAATTTCTTTCTTTTCATAAAAGAACTATTATAATTCGTTTCTTAGCAATCAGACTAAAAGCTTAGAGCATCTGAACAAGGATCAGAATCAGCTAATGTCTACACACTTCTAGGATATGATTATAATTGTTCCCTAAAAGCAACCAACAAATCGGTATTTTCTACCACGAATTACGGAGCTCTGATTTTCTCATTGCACTATGTGAATACGTAAGCAAGAGGGTTCGAATCCTTGGAGAGCACACTAATTATTATACAGTTTTCCCCTTTTCGTAACTAACATTTAGATAATAACATCCATTCGCGTAAAGAACAATTAAAACGGTCCCCATTGAGTACAACAGATGTGAGGGGTGTTAATACATTCTCATTGCATAACCGACTTCCTTACCCGTTTCTCTTCCCATGGGTTTTATAAATATTTTCCCTTTCCTTCGAGAATAAATAAAGTTCAGTGGTGACTATGTTGTATCTTTGAGCGTGCGATGCGCTCATATATTTTTTGCGGCGCGATAGACTATGATGAGGATTCCTTAAGTAGTTCAAGCCTAGTTTTGTTTGTTTCTTTATTTGTGTGAGTGTTTATCTTTATCTCTTTACTTGCTTTATATTTATTCCATTTATTGCTTTTATTGCTTTATATTCATCATATTTTGGATATCTGTTATACTCTCTGTTGTGGGTTGGGCTTTATGAAGTTACATGAGAGAAAAGCTCTATACCCGAGCTTTAGTATACACACAAGATAATATGTGGTAAAATCATGTTGACCTTCTTGGTGTTATGCCTCGGTCATGGTGAACACGAGACATCACAATTAGATTAGATCCTTTTGGGAGCATCATTGTTCGACGAGTCATTCGTTCTACGCAGTAGTATCTTAAAATGGGTTTGTGACTCTAGGGACCTTTTTAGGAACCTCCTTCTTTGAAGAATATTACCTACCTGTGACGGGATATGGATTTTTACAGGAAACTCAAGACTTTACCCACCTTGAAAATCATGAATATGTCGAACCTTTGAATCTGCATTGAGAAGTATATACAGATTATCCAAAATGTGTTGAATCTTTAAACATATATTATCTCATACCATTATTGCATCGTCATATATATATCGAACTTTTGAACCTAAATTATTGCACCATCAAATCTCTGAACCATTTAAACAAAAAATATTGCATATGTATTTGTGTTCTATCCAAATGAAAAAGCCATATGCATCTTTTCCAGGGAATCCCAAATATTCAGTCATTGTTGAACATTCAAAAAAGATAAAACCATACAGAAGAGATACATACCAGTTCATAAATGCATAAATTCTTTTCTCTTTTTCCCATACTATATTTGTCTTCTGTCTTTACTTCCATACTCTATAATTGAAGATAATTCTCGGATTCTCTGAAAACTCAAAATATGTTCATACATTTATGCATTTGCATTTCGTGCATATAAACCAGAAAAAACTCACTTTCCCTTCCTCATCCAAAAGACGACAATTCCCCGACGATGATATTTGACTAAAAGTCAGTCTCCAAAGAACTATGGAAAATGTTAAGCATGAGAATGCAATGTGCAAGAAAAATCTTGAATCACGCCCAAAGCAAGATTGACATGGTCTTAGAACTATTCCTAGATAATAGTACAACGGACTTGTCAGATCAAGTTGTGATCGATGAACAAACTGAGAACGAACTAAAGGCAGGTAGAATCCAGAATGCAACTGCAAGTAGTCTGTCAGTTTATCCCCAATAACAATATCGTCTACCGAGTCAGAAGCCCACCCAAGGAAACCAAACACAAAAGCATAAGAAAAATAGCCAAGGGAACAACAATCAAGAGAGGAGACGTCTGCGCTATGATCTAATTCCAATGTCTTATACGCATTTACTTCCTAACCTTATTCATGTAACAAGTAAAGGACCGGCGGCTTGGTGCATTTGACTTGCATGTCATGTAACAAGTAAATGATCCCTTCAAGCTCGCATGTGGCTGCAGCCAAAGCTCTGTATTCCGCTTCAGATGAGGACCTTGAGATTGTATGTTGCTTCTTTGTTTTCAATGAAATGAGAGATTGACCAATGAAAAAACATGAACCTGAAATGGATCTACGTGTATCTCTGCATCTGACCCAATCAACATCAGAAAATCTAAGAAGATGAAGGGAGGAGTTGCATGGGAAAAATAAACCTTTGTCGGGACAAGATTTAAGATAACACAAAACTCTACATGTTGCATGGTGATGAGTAATGGAAGGTTTGGAGAGAAATTGATTTAGTTGTTGAGTGGTATATGTGATGTTTGGTCGGGTTGTGTTCAGATAAATGATTATGTCTATCAATCATCGATAGTATTGAATGTCATCAAATGTGTAACAGCATCATGGCACAGTTTGATGGCGGGATTTGAGGGAGTAGAGACAGGTTTGGCACCAAGCAAGCCCGAGTCAGTGAGAAGATTAAGACAATACTTGTGCTGGCACATAGAAATTCCCAATTTGGAATGGGCAACTTCTAGACCTAAGAAATATTTCAACATTCCTAAGTCCTTGACTTTGAAAGCTTTGTGAAGTATTGTTTTGATAGTTGCAAATTCAGAGAGAGAGAGAGAGAGAGAGAGAGAGAGAGAGTTGCCTGCTAGTATGACATCATCAACATAGACCAAAAGAATTGTAAATTATGATAATTTGGTTTTGACAAAGAGTAAGTGTTCAGATGCAGCTTGTGCGTATATCCATGAGAAATAAGCAATGGCGTGAGCTTTTCATACCATTGGCGACTGGCCTGTTTGAGCCCATATATGGATTTAACTAACTTGCAAACCTAATTAGGTTTTGTATGAGTGATACCTGGTGGGATGACCATGTAAACATCTTCATGTAATTTGCCATGGAGAAAAGCATTATTGACATCTAACTGATGTAGATTCCAATGATGGATGGATGCAAGAGTTAAAACAAGTCTGATAGTCGTGAGTTTTGTCATTGTGGAGAATGTATCAGTAAAATCCAATCCTTTGATTTTGTTGTAACCTTTGGCAACTAGTCTTGCTTTGAATGTTTCAATGCTTCCATCTGCTTTATGTTTGATCTTGTAACCCCATTTGCAGCCTATGGGTTTGATGTTATGAGGAAGATCCACAATCTTCCAAGTACCAGTTTGTTCAAGAGCAACAAGTTCAACTTCCATTGCTTGTTTTCAACATTCATATTTGTTAGCCTTAGTCTAGGATTTTGGTTTAGTATGAGTGGTAATGGAGAGACTAAATGTGAATGAGTAGGAGCCAAATGAGAATAAGACATTTAATTAGACAAGACATCAGGAGTACCTGATGATTGATTAGGAGCATCATCAAATGAGGCATATAAATAGTCTTTTAGATGTGATGGTGGATGTCTAAGTATGGATTATACTCTGGTATGAATGAATTTAGTGGAATGTGGATTTGGATTTGTGCCAGGTGGATTATACTCTTTGGTTCATATGCACCTACCATATGGATTCAAACAACATTATCTTGATCCAAACCATACTTTCACCACATCCAAACAACATTTTTCTCTTCCAACTTCAACTTTTTTCAATACAAGCAACTCTTTCTTTTTAATTCTATTCAAGCAACTATTTCTTTTCTTTTTATCACTCAAACCTTTTCAAAATAAATTTCTTTCTTTTCATAAAAGAACTATTATAATTCGTTCCTTAGCAATCAGACTAAAAGCTTAGAGCATCTGAACAAGGATCAGAATCAGCTAATGTCTACACACTTCTAGGATATGATTATAATTGTTCCCTAAAAGCAACCAAAAAATCGGTATTTTCTACCACGAATTACGGAGCTCTGATTTTCTCATTGCACTATGTGAATACGTAAGCAAGAGGGTTCGAATCCTTGGAGAGCACACTAATTATTATACAGTTTTCCCCTTTTCGTAACTAACATTTAGATAATAACATCCATTCGCGTAAAGAACAATTAAAACGGTCCCCATTGAGTACAACAGATGTGAGGGGTGTTAATACATTCTCATTGCATAACCGACTTCCTTACCCGTTTCTCTTCCCATGGGTTTTATAAATATTTTCCCTTTCCTTCGGGAATAAATAAAGTTCAGTGGTGACTATGTTGTATCTTTGAGCGTGCGATGCGCTCATATATTTTTTGCGGCGCGATAGACTATGATGAGGATTCCTTAAGTAGTTCAAGCCTAGTTTTGTTTGTTTCTTTATTTGTGTGAGTGTTTATCTTTATCTCTTTACTTGCTTTATATTTATTCCATTTATTGCTTTTATTACTTTATATTCATCATATTTTGGATATCTGTTATACTCTCTGTTGTGGGTTGGGCTTTATGAAGTTACATGAGAGAAAAGCTCTATACCCGAGCTTTAGTATACACACAAGATAATATGTGGTAAAATCATGTTGACCTTCTTGGTGTTATGCCTCGGTCATGGTCAACACGAGACATCACAATTAGATTAGATCCTTTTGGGAGCATCATTGTTCGACGAGTCATTCGTTCTACGCAGTAGTATCTTAAAATGGGTTTGTGACTCTAGGGACCTTTTTAGGAACCTCCTTCTTTGAAGAATAGTACCTACCTGTGACGGGATATGGATTTTTACAGGAAACTCAAGACTTTACCCACCTTGAAAATCATGAATATGTCGAACCTTTGAATCTGCATTGAGAAGTATATACAGATTATCCAAAATGTGTTGAATCTTTAAACATATATTATCTCATACCATTATTGCATCGTCATATATATATCGAACTTTTGAACCTAAATTATTGCACCATCAAATCTCTGAACCATTTAAACAAAAAATATTGCATATGTATTTGCGTTCTATCCAAATGAAAAAGTCATATGCATCTTTTCCAGGGAATCCTAAATATTCAGTCATTGTTGAACATTCAAAAAAGATAAAACCATACATAAGAGATACATACCAGTTCATAAATGCATAAATTCTTTTCTCTTTTTCCCATACTATATTTGTCTTCTGTCTTTACTTCCATACTCTATAATTGAAGATAATTCTCGGATTCTCTGAAAACTCAAAATATGTTCATACATTTATGCATTTGCATTTCGTGCATATAAACCAGAAAAAACTCACTTTCCCTTCCTCATCCAAAAGACGACAATACCCCGACGATGATATTTGACTAAAAGTCAGTCTCCAAAGAACTATGGAAAATGTTAAGCATGAGAATGCAATGTGCAAGAAAAATCTTGAATCACGCCCAAAGCAAGATTGACATGGTCTTAGAACTATTCCTAGATAATAGTACAACGGACTTGTCAGATCAAGTTGTGATCGATGAACAAACTGAGAACGAACTAAAGGCAGGTAGAATCCAGAATGCAACTGCAAGTAGTCTGTCAGTTTATCCCCAATAACAATATCGTCTACCGAGTCAGAAGCCCACCCAAGGAAACCAAACACAAAAGCATAAGAAAAATAGCCAAGGGAACAACAATCAAGAGAGGAGACGTCTGCACTATGATCTAATTCCAATGTCTTATACGCATTTACTTCCTAACCTTATTCATGTAACAAGTAAAGGACCGGCGGCTTGGTGCATTTGACTTGCATGTCATGTAACAAGTAAATGATCCCTTCAAGCTCGCATGTGGCTGCAGCCAAAGCTCTGTATTCCGCTTCAGATGAGGACCTTGAGATTGTATGTTGCTTCTTTGTTTTCAATGAAATGAGAGATTGACCAATGAAAAAACATGAACCTGAAATGGATCTACGTGTATCTCTGCATCTGACCCAATCAACATCAGAAAATCTAAGAAGATGAAGGGAGGAGTTGCATGGGAAAAATAAACCTTTGTCGGGACAAGATTTAAGATAACACAAAACTCTACATGTTGCATGGTGATGAGTAATGGAAGGTTTGGAGAGAAATTGATTTAGTTGTTGAGTGGTATATGTGATGTTTGGTCGGGTTGTGTTCAGATAAATGATTATGTCTATCAATCATCGATAGTATTGAATGTCATCAAATGTGTAACATCATCATGGCACAGTTTGATGGCGGGATTTGAGGGAGTAGAGACAGGTTTGGCACCAAGCAAGCCCGAGTCAGTGAGAAGATTAAGACAATACTTGTGCTGGCACATAGAAATTCCCAATTTGGAATGGGCAACTTCTAGACCTAAGAAATATTTCAACATTCCTAAGTCCTTGACTTTGAAAGCTTTGTGAAGTATTGTTTTGATAGTTGCAAATTCAGAGAGAGAGAGAGAGAGAGAGAGAGAGAGTTGCCTGCTAGTATGACATCATCAACATAGACCAAAAGAATTGTAAATTATGATAATTTGGTTTTGACAAAGAGTAAGTGTTCAGATGCAGCTTGTGCGTATATCCATGAGAAATAAGCAATGGCGTGAGCTTTTCATACCATTGGCGACTGGCCTGTTTGAGCCCATATATGGATTTAACTAACTTGCAAACCTAATTAGGTTTTGTATGAGTGATACCTGGTGGGATGACCATGTAAACATCTTCATGTAATTTGCCATGGAGAAAAGCATTATTGACATCTAACTGATGTAGATTCCAATGATGGATGGATGCAAGAGTTAAAACAAGTCTGATAGTCGTGAGTTTTGTCATTGTGGAGAATGTATCAGTAAAATCCAATCCTTTGATTTGGTTGTAACCTTTGGCAACTAGTCTTGCTTTGAATGTTTCAATGCTTCCATCTGCTTTATGTTTGATCTTGTAACCCCATTTGCAGCCTATGGGTTTGATGTTATGAGGAAGATCCACAATCTTCCAAGTACCAGTTTGTTCAAGAGCAAAAAGTTCAACTTCCATTGCTTGTTTCCAACATTCATATTTGTTAGCCTTAGTCTAGGATTTTGGTTCAGTATCAGTGGTAATGGAGAGACTAAATGTGAATGAGTAGGAGCCAAATGAGAATAAGACATTTAATTAGACAAGACATCAGGAGTACCTGATGATTGATTAGGAGCATCATCAAATGAGGCATATAAATAGTCTTTTAGATGTGATGGTGGATGTCTAAGTATGGATTATACTCTGGTATGAATGAATTTAGTGGAATGTGGATTTGGATTTGTGCCAGGTGGATTATACTCTTTGGTTCATATGCACCTACCCTATGGATTCAAACAACATTATCTTGATCCAAACCATACTTTCACCATATCCAAACAACATTTTTCTCTTCCAACTTCAACTTTTTTCAATACAAGCAACTCTTTCTTTTTAATTCTATTCAAGCAACTATTTCTTTTCTTTTTATCACTCAAACCTTTTCAAAATAAATTTCTTTCTTTTCATAAAAGAACTATTATAATTCGTTCCTTAGCAATCAGACTAAAAGCTTAGAGCATCTGAACAAGGATCAGAATCAGCTAATGTCTACACACTTCTAGGATATGATTATAATTGTTCCCTAAAAGCAACCAAAAAATCGGTATTTTCTACCACGAATTACGGAGCTCTGATTTTCTCATTGCACTATGTGAATACGTAAGCAAGAGGGTTCGAATCCTTGGAGAGCACACTAATTATTATACAGTTTTCCCCTTTTCGTAACTAACATTTAGATAATAACATCCATTCGCGTAAAGAACAATTAAAACGGTCCCCATTGAGTACAACAGATGTGAGGGGTGTTAATACATTCTCATTGCATAACCGACTTCCTTACCCGTTTCTCTTCCCATGGGTTTTATAAATATTTTCCCTTTCCTTCGGGAATAAATAAAGTTCAGTGGTGACTATGTTGTATCTTTGAGCGTGCGATGCGCTCATATATTTTTTGCGGCGCGATAGACTATGATGAGGATTCCTTAAGTAGTTCAAGCCTAGTTTTGTTTGTTTCTTTATTTGTGTGAGTGTTTATCTTTATCTCTTTACTTGCTTTATATTTATTCCATTTATTGCTTTTATTGCTTTATATTCATCATATTTTGGATATCTGTTATACTCTCTGTTGTGGGTTGGGCTTTATGAAGTTACATGAGAGAAAAGCTCTATACCCGAGCTTTAGTATACACACAAGATAATATGTGGTAAAATCATGTTGACCTTCTTGGTGTTATGCCTCGGTCATGGTCAACACGAGACATCACAATTAGATTAGATCCTTTTGGGAGCATCATTGTTCGACGAGTCATTCGTTCTACGCAGTAGTATCTTAAAATGGGTTTGTGACTCTAGGGACCTTTTTAGGAACCTCCTTCTTTGAAGAATAGTACCTACCTGTGACGGGATATGGATTTTTACAGGAAACTCAAGACTTTACCCACCTTGAAAATCATGAATATGTCGAACCTTTGAATCTGCATTGAGAAGTATATACAGATTATCCAAAATGTGTTGAATCTTTAAACATATATTATCTCATACCATTATTGCATCGTCATATATATATCGAACTTTTGAACCTAAATTATTGCACCATCAAATCTCTGAACCATTTAAACAAAAAATATTGCATATCTATTTGCGTTCTATCCAAATGAAAAAGTCATATGCATCTTTTCCAGGGAATCCCAAATATTCAGTCATTTTTGAACATTCAAAAAAGATAAAACCATACAGAAGAGATACATACCAGTTCATAAATGCATAAATTCTTTTCTCTTTTTCCCATACTATATTTGTCTTCTGTCTTTACTTCCATACTCTATAATTGTAGATAATTCTCGGATTCTCTGAAAACTCAAAATATGTTCATACATTTATGCATTTGCATTTCGTGCATATAAACCAGAAAAAACTCACTTTCCCTTCCTCATCCAAAAGACGACAATTCCCCGATGATGATATTTGACTAAAAGTCAGTCTCCAAAGAACTATGGAAAATGTTAAGCATGAGAATGCAATGTGCAAGAAAAATCTTGAATCACGCCCAAAGGAAGATTGACATGGTCTTAGAACTATTCCTAGATAATAGTACAACGGACTTGTCAGATCAAGTTGTGATCGATGAACAAACTGAGAACGAACTAAAGGCAGGTAGAATCCAGAATGCAACTGCAAGTAGTCTGTCAGTTTATCCCCAATAACAATATCGTCTACCGAGTCAGAAGCCCACCCAAGGAAACCAAACACAAAAGCATAAGAAAAATAGCCAAGGGAACAACAATCAAGAGAGGAGACGTCTGCGCTATGATTTGATTCCAATGTCTTATACGCATTTACTTCCTAACCTTATTCATGTTGCAGAAATTATGCCCAAGGAGATCAAGCCTTCTAGGTTTCCCAATCGTCTTAAGCATAATCATAATGCCACATACAAGTACCATGTTGGATACATAGGGCACTCTACAGAAGTCTGTTTCGCCTTCAAGACCAAAGTTCAAGAGCTCATTGAGAAAAAAATTGCTACGCTTTACAAAGAAGCCTTACTAGACTATCCTCAAGAATTATCATCCTTGGGCCATCTTTAGCTTTTTCATTTGCATTTTATTCTTGTAAAAGTATTATTTGCTTTTAACATTGTTACTCATAATTGTGATATGAATAAAACGAGCATGCTTTTTTTGAGTCAATCCATCCGTATTCACTCCATGTTTAATTCACTGTTTTCTTTTTCATTAAAAAAATGGAAAAATGATACAAATACTTCTCCATTTCACTTAAGCAAGGATCAAATGGAGAATGATGAAGAACAAATACCCAAATTATTGACAATTTGCTTTTGAATAAAACTTTGATGACGATGTAAGGTATTTTTCACCTCCTAAATATCAGAGTTATAAGGAAGATAATCTCGTCAACCCCCTTTGAGCCTAGAAGTTGGTATTTCTTTTTGTACGAAAAAACCATTCAATCTTAACCAGGGGCAGGGTAGTCGTTAGTTAATTTGGTTGTGCATTCAAATTCCAAAAAGAACATCCCATTAAGGGATCAATCACATCTTATGCATCATCTGATGTTGAAGAGGTTGAAAATCCAAAGTTCACAATGGTTGTCTACCAATAACCAATATATCGGTAGTCATGATATTTCAAAAGCAATAAAATAAAAAAGAAATAAGAAAAACCCGCTAAGTCAAAAACAAAAATAATGATGAAATGGATTAGGCAAAAATTAGGGCATCCCGGTGGACTCCAAACTCGAAAAATCAGTCTAGGAAACAATTAGGGATAACAAAAGAATAAAAAAATGTTCAGCAATAAAAAGAAAATCAAGAGAAATTTTTTGTGAATACTAATAAAAAGGGTGACTGTTGCTCAAGCAAACGAATAAAAAACCTCATTGATTCCAAAAATAACCAAAATTTCTTTCGGAAACTGAATGCACCTGCCGAGTTAGCTGGACATAGGATTGAAGAACATAAAGTAGAATGGGGTGGGCTAAATTAAAATTTTGATCCCTGTATCCTTTATTTGTCAAACCGCGAATCAGACCATGTTACAACCTTCAAAAGACCTAATTGAAGCAAAGGTATTCTGAAGGCATACTACAATGAGACTGCATAAACCTGACTCCTAGAGATTTGCTAAAAACATTTGTATTTATATCAAATTCCCACATTGTCTTTCACACTTTAAATAATGATTTTTATCTCAAAACTTACATGAGTGTCGCATCAAAATTACCAGATTTGAGTAAACAATTTTAATTCGCAAATCAGCACCTAGTATCAAGGAGGTTGCAATGATGAGCTATAAGGGCATTCCCTCAAAGATCAACCACCCATGGGAAATATTACTTCAAGGCTCATACTGGTGCAGGCCACCTTAAGAGGGCAAAAAGTCAACCGCTTCAAGAGACGGTTAATCAGGGGCATACAGTTTTAAGACGCTTTGGTAGGTCAAATCGAGATGGTCTTATGACAAGGCGACTTCATAACTTGTGATTAGGGTGACCCGTGCAAATACCCAATAGACTGGGGCAGAGAAAGGCTACGAAGATGCAAGATCTCTCCATGTTTCAAGTCAAGTGCAAAGTGAATCAACAAATTATACTTGTACTAACATACAAATTCCTCTACAAGGTCATTAAAAGAACTTGTATGAGCACTGTCTGACCCCATATACCACTTCAAAGTTGCACCAGTCAAACTGTCTAGGAATTAGTGGACCAATAACTTATCATCGTTTGTGAGTAACCATCTTCTGACAATACATGGTCAAGTGACTATGAAGATTAGGAAATACCCTTGTACTTTTCAAAGTCAGGGACCTTGAATTTAACAGGGATCTTGACATTGGTCACCAAGCACAAATCGTCAGCATTTTTACCAAATAAGTCTTTCCCCTTCATAGCTTTCAACTCTTTCTGCAATTCTTGAAATTGATCATGGAATTCATCCATTCTCTCATAAACATCCAGATTCTTACTGGCAGCAGTATGATAGATAAGATCATCTACTTGTGGCACAACATGCACAACTAGAGGAGTGGTGACCATTATAGGTTGAACTGGATGAACCTGATTCACCAAAGGAGCTTCAGTAGAAGGGTTGAAATTCTTTGGCATATAATTGGGAGGCATGCCCCAAGAATAACCAGCAGGAATTTGATTCTGACATGGAGGTCCAGTAGGTAGAACAGATACAACAAGAGCTATTGCAATCTCGGGGATAACAATCACTTGAGGTTGAGACGGTTGAGGTTGATTCTGAGTTGCCACCAAAGATTCCAACAGAGTAGTCATTCTGTCTATTCCCGCTTTCAATGAATTCACTTCCTTATGAAGTTCTCTTTGTTCTTGCTAAATTGTCTCCATCTTTCTTCTTGAGTTGGCACGAGTATTGTACCAGTGGGTCAACTTGTTTTCTACGAAGAAGAAGGAAAATGAATGAGACTCTAAAAAACACTTACAGAAAGCAAGATCAAATGATGCAAATGATGTTTGAAATGCAATGTGCAAATAATTATTTTCAAGGAATTAAAAATAGTTTGCAAACATCATAAGTAATAACACATTAAAAGAAAAATTAGAACTTTCATTTCATTAAAATATCTGGAAGGATTACAATTTTGGTACATGATTTCAAAACAATCCTAAACAAAATACATAAACCAAGGCCTAAGATCCGAGAGAACCATAACTAGAGAAGATCCACCTCTATGATGTAACTTCCTCCTGAGCTTCCAGACATGAGCTTCAAAAACAGTCTTCATGCCCGCCTTTTCTTTCAAGATTTTGTCAGCGACACCTTTCAAAGCACTAGACCTAGGCTTTTTCTCCCTCTTTCTTTTATTTCCATGTTGTTCAATCAAGTCGTTCTTCTGGTGAAACATATCATCTTTCTCCTTCAATTTCCTTTGTAGTTCTAACCTCTTCGCATTTGAATCATGAAACTTTCTCTCCCAAGCATTTCTTTCTTGCCTCATCCGAGCTAAAGCAACTTGGAGTCCTTTCAGATCTTCAATTGGAACAGGAATGGGTCCTATGACTTTAGGGAACATAAGTTCTTCAAGAGGATAAGGAATCTTGATCTTAGCAGCTCTTGCTTGAACCCACTGAGTGTAAGGCTCGAAGGCAACATAATATTTATTTTCTAATTCATCCTTTCCTTTTCTATAAATCTTATGTCAGGCATGTACTATCTCATCCTTTAACCCCCTACTATCAACACCTTCTTGAATGAAGAACCATTCTAAAAGAATATTGCTTGGTTTATCCTTCATAGCCTACCCAAGCTGACGTCGAGCCAAAATCAGATTGTAGTTGATACCTCCTTTTGTACCAAGAAGAGGTACATTAGGGAATTCACCACAATTGTCAATAATCTTTACGTCATCATAAAATCTAGAATAGCAAGTCACATCTGCATTGGTGAGAGACATGACCCTCTGAGACCACCTTAAACACTTCTTGTTATCCTTGAATAAGTTAAACTGCGGCAAGTGCGAAATACACCACTTGTACAGTAAAGGTGAACAACACATAACATTTCCTCTATTCTTCTTCGTTCTATGATGGATAGAATAGTAGGTATCTGCGAGAAAAGTAGGAACTGGATTCCGAATAAAAAAGATACGGATAACATTGAGGGTCCATAAAATTGTCAACACTAGGGAACAAGACTACACCATAGATAAGGAAAACGAGAACAACTCCGAAAGCAACCATACTCCCATCACTAGCAAGAGTAACAACCTTCTCCATCAAGAACTTAGCAGGTAGACAAAGAATACCCTTTTTAGTCACAAGATTAACATCAATCTCCCTTTTTCTCAAATGCACAGCCTCTCCAATGACATGAGACTTAGGAACCTCCTATAAACCACTAAACGGTATCTAATCTGATACAGGAAAGCCTATGTAATAGGAATACTCCTCAAAAGTAGGTGCAAGTTGATAATTGTCATACCCTAAATTTTTTCCTGCCTAAAGACATTCATTTACATTTCAAGCATTTGTATTTATCAATTTGCATCCACTTATTGACATAAATTATTCCATTTTTTTAATTTTTTTCATTAGAATTTTTTCTATTTACCAATTTACATAAATAAACATGATCTTCATTCATAAGCATTCATATTCATAAAGTATTCCATTTTTTTAAATTTCATTTTAATGGCATTTTTTTTAATTTTCATTAGAATTTTTTTTCTTCATTTACCATGTCATTCATACATTTGTTTTTTCAGTTATATCTTTGCATTCTCAAAAATTAGGTTCTTTTTGGTTTTCCTTGGTATTATTTTTTAAATTTCACATGAATTTTTTAAAAAAATGATAATGATAATTTTTTTTGTTCTACAATTTGTTTTATAATTTGTTTTACAATTTATTTTACAATTTGTTTTACAATTTGTTTCACAATTTTAACTGGGTTTTACAATTTATTCATTTCATTTGAATTTATTTGAATATTTTGTAACATTTATAATTATATTAGTTTTATTTTAAAAATTAAAAAAAAATAGTTTTTATGTTACTTTTGTCTACATCATAAGGAAAAAACAAAATAATTAAGCAAAAAAAAGTCTTTTAGTTACAAAATTACATTAAAAAGAGAAAATATGTCCAAGTGAGAGACCACTTAAAACTTGATTTGGTTGATGGCCTTTTTTGTTTGAATGTGTGTAGCTACAACATCTTTTTCTTGTTATCATAGTAGCAGCAACATCTGATTTCTAAGCAGGAAATTTGTCCTATACAAACAAGTACCATAGTTAGCATAATTTCATAAACAAGTCCAAAATGGTTTTAAATAAATAGAAAGGGTAATGTGCAGGTTTTCAATAATAAAACATAGTTTCACCAAAGTGAGAGTTAATTTCTGATTTCAAAAAAAGTGTATTAGAAAGTTGTTCTTATTTTATCTTTTGAATCGAACACAAACACTTTTTGGCACTCAATATATAAAAAACAACAAGCATAGGAGGAGTTTTTTAAAGGAACCCTAACAGTCTCAAGAGTACAATACACAAATCCATAACCAACACAACATTTATTCACCAGAAGGAGAAGAAGGGTAGGATCGAAAAAACTATAATAAGTAAAAGGGAATACCTGAGATTTGTGTGAGTTTTGCTATCTGCAGGTAGTTTGTCTCTCCTTTTTCCACTACTTTGAAACTGACCCTATATTTTTCGTTTTTCCTCTCAATCCATATTGTAACTATAACATTTTATTATTTCGTTGGATCAAGTCACTGTTTTGTTTTGTATCGATGTTTATGACTCATAATCGTACGCCGAATTTCGTCTTGGTTCATTGATATAAGATGGTAGAGAGAGATAGGGAGAGGTCGTGTTCCATAAGAGAAAGGAGAAGTGGTTATGGTGGAGAGAGATCACCGTGAAGTTGGCACGTGTTCTTGGAAGAAGAAGCAGAAACGACCATGGAGGAGAGAGAGATCACCGTGAAGGTTTTGCCACGTTCTTGGAAAAAGAAGCAGAAGCGACCACGAGGAAAACGGCCACAAGGAAATTAGGGTTTATTTTTTTCCAGGTTAATAGTTTAAGAGCCGAGCCGGGTCAGATGACGACCCATTGCTCCGATTCCCTTTCCACTAGGCCTATTACGGGCCCATCCATTTATCTTTATTTTCTTTTTCCGTCTTTAATATGTTTCTTTTAAATATTCATGGAAGTGTTTAATCTCCAACAGGTAGTCCATTGGCCCAATGGTTGAAATATCCATTGTTTCCCACCAGGTCCTCGGTTCAATTTTATTTTACATGCACTGTTGAAACATCTTTAATTTCTTTTCTTTTCTCTTATCCTAACTTTTTAATTTAACTTAACCATTTTTATATCCTCCATTTAATTCAAATTATTTTAAAACAATTGCGGATCTTATTTCATTTTCATTTTCATTTTTTTTAGTGAAAAAAAAGAGCTTATTTAGTTATTTATTTATGCTGGACTTATTTTGGGTTCCTCTTATATCAAGTCCTTGTGAAGGTATCCATTCAACATCCTTTGATTTCAACATCCATACTTTGATCATTTTAATCTCAAACCTTCACATTAATCATTTTCTATTCAACCCTTTTTCTCATTAAAACCTGAAGAAAAAGATTACCTGGATGGAATATCCAGTTGTAATTCCGAATATTAGGCCCAAGTTGTAAGAGCTTGTAAGCCCTATGTATTCATCTTCTCTTCAAAACGCTCCAATATTCAAATCATTTTCATAAGTAAGTTGGAAGAAAAAGATTACCTGGATGGAATATCCAGTTGTAATTCCGAATATTAGGCCCATGTTGTAAGAACTTGTAAGCCCTATGTATTCGTCTTCTCTTCAAAACGCTCCAATATTCAAATCATTTTCATAAGTAAGTTGGAAGAAAAAGATTACCTGGATGAAATATCCAATCGTAATCCCGAATATTAGGCCCAAGTTGTAAGAGCTTATAAGCCCTACGTATTCGTCTTCTCTGCAAAACACTTGTAATTATTCAAACTTCTTTTCTCAATAAAATTGAAATAAAAAGACTACCTAGATGAAATATTCAGACGTAGTCCCGAGAATTAGACCCAAGTTGTAAGAGCTTGTAAGTCATAAATACTCCTCTTTCAGGCCCAAAAAATAGATCCAACCAATCAAACTATTTTTCGCCGCCGTGCGATTGATTAGAAAAACCTTTTCATAAACGAAAGACACCTTGTCTTAAGGTGATGTAAAGCAATGCTTCGGCCATAATTGTTGAGTTGAGATAAGTGACGTTTTTCCAAATCTTGATCTGTAAATCCATTTGATGTGTGGTATACGTCCGCTCCTCATCTGTTTTGGGTAAAACAATGTTTTCGTCGATTAATACAATATAGCTTTCGCTAAAATCGACCGACAAACAAATATCTTTCTACCCAAAACTACGTAAGCCTTGAGTTCTCTATTGCATCCGAAGATACGTAGGAGCAGGATTTGTAAATCTTGTCAGGCCCATTAATAAAAAACTTAGGTTTAGTCCCATTCGTTGCAAAAAATTCAAAAACATCTTCTCTTTTGTTTTGATAATATTATTCTTTCCTTCCTAATAACTTGAGAAGCCTAACATTTCAAGCTAACACTAACTCGCACAACTAACCTAATGGTTCCCGTTGAGCACAACAGACGTGAGGGGTGCTAATACCTTTCCCTTGCGTAATCGACTCTCGAACCCTGATTTAGTTACGACGACCATAATCATTATCGTTCTTTCTTGGGTTTGACCCATATTTCTCCTTTCCTTTTTAGAAATAAATAAAGTTCGGTGGCGACTCTGTTCAGTTTATCAGGAGAGCGTGCGATTGCGCTTCGCTAAGTCGTGTTCTCATTTTTCGAGGTGTGACAATAATCAGGGAAAGTGAAATGCATATACGTTGAATCATAGAACTGGCCCAAGGTGTTAAGAACTCTGTATTCTACATCAGTGTTCAACACAATCATAAGTCTTCCATATCGATCTTTGAGATTAGGAGGACAGGCCACCAAAGATCTTAGATTCCTTAACTCTTTCAACTTAGGACGTTTGAAACGAAACTGATGGATGTTTCTCCTTCCAGAGTCCATACTCAAATTACCTACGATGTTTGCAAATAAAGTTCCTATGTTCCTTGAAAACTAGGTGAAAAAGAGATGTTCAAGAATGCATGATTATGCCACATTCACAAACATGGGGGGTCCAAAGGTTCAACATCACGAGCATGGAGTCAGGTGGACAAGGTGACAACCATCCCACAGGGCATGTTTTATAGCTTTGGATGTCTCAAACTTAACCAGGTTCTAAAAAAGTTCCCAAATTCGTAAATCCATCTTTCGGATATTATCGGTTTAACGACTTACTCGTAGACGAATAATATTCTCAAGAGAACCTCGTCTGAGTGTAATATCATATATCAACCAGACCATGCCTACACTGGAAAGGTCACCATATTACATCCTAAAAGGCCAAGAGGGGTTAAAGTGATCTAAGGTATCTCAGAATCTTGGACTCCCAGGTCAAAAATAATAATGCCATTACGACTATTCGTAAGACATTAGTACCTCCAAAGGGGTCTCATCTGAGCGGGGTCTCATGCCAACCTTACAAGGCCTAATGCCAATAAGGTCAACATGATTATACCACCATCCTAGCTTAAGTGCACTCAAGTCCGGGTAGGGTACTTATCTCACCACACAGTGATCATCAAGCACCCATAGACAAAAATAGCAAACAAAAAACGATAAAATAAACACAGATAAACAAGTTAGGCTTAACCCA
The DNA here is from genome assembly GCF_024323335.1 of Lathyrus oleraceus. Taxonomy (NCBI): domain Eukaryota; kingdom Viridiplantae; phylum Streptophyta; class Magnoliopsida; order Fabales; family Fabaceae; genus Lathyrus; species Lathyrus oleraceus. Next base: position 145,802,710 of record NC_066579.1, read on the forward strand.
CTTAGAGACTAGTCCCCAACAGAGTCGTCAGCTGTCGCGGTGGGAAAAATTTGAGATTAAGCTATTGATTAACTTAACTCAGAAAAATAAAGAGTCACCATCAAACTTTATTATTTCCAAAGGTAATGGGAAAAAGGTCGAACAAACCGACAAAAAGGTAAGACAAAAGAGAAATCTAGATACGAGGGTTGGTTATGCAAGGGGAAGGTATTAACACCCATCACATCTATGGTACTCCATAACAACCACTTGCAAATCTGTGTTTATAAAAAAAAAAGATGAGTTATTTGTTGATTGATTTTAATTTGAAAATACATTTCATCATATTCGAGTGGAAAACTCAGCTTATTATCCAGAAGTATGAGGAAAGAGAATTTGCATCATCTTGATATGGAGAACTTTTACCTGGACCTTTTCACAAGCACGTCTCAGCATTCAAGTGGAAAATGTCAATCATTTCTCAAAATATTGTAGAAGTATAGTGGTTTACATTACTACAAGAATAGACTAATATCCAATCTTTTAAAAAAAGGCTCTTAAAGAAAAATGCACAAAGGCACAAAAAGAAGTTTGATGAGGTTTGTCTTTTTTTAGAAGTTTGAAAAAAATAGTTTAAGTATGCTTAATTGTTTTAGAATTTATTTAGAAAAAGATTTTCTGGATCACTTGACAAAGTCAAGGTTTATTAAGAAAAATGTGTGAAGTTTGAAAACTAGAGGTTTTTGAAATAGGGAGAAGTTTTGAAAATTGAAGAAGTGGGAGGGAAATGAAGAGACTATCATAAAGCATAAAGTAAATGACATGAAATAAAAGTCTCATTGTAAGGTAAACTAAGAGAAAGCCTTTGTATGTGCAAGTGTACTAACCACAAGATGGAGCAAGCATTTGACATTGGTAAAAATAAGCATTCCTTTCCCTTTGTATAGAGCCACAAGATGAAAAAATCATATAAGCATATGAATACCAAAAGATCCAGATGAACAACAAAGCTACAAAGAAACAACCAAGTCTTGAATTGAGGATCAAAAGGGTCCAGAGGGATCACAAGGTCTCACATACCACTCCAAGCAAGGGAAAACACTAAGTCATAAGGTCCAAAGTCCAAAATACTCCTCAAGGAAGGGATAGTAACACAAAGTCCATAAGATCAAATAAAAGCTTTTTAGGGTTTTAGTCATTTTATAATGTTTTTGTTCTTTTGAAATAAGAAAGCAAACACTACGCCAAAAAAGACCTATGAGAGCGCTTTTTTTGGCCTTTAAAAGCGCTTAAAAGCGCTGCCGTAGGTGGCGCTGCTATAGGTTTTAGCAGCGCTTTTTGTTTACTAAAAAGCGCTGCTAAAGGTTGTCAATAGAGAGCGCTTTTTAGTAAAAAGCGCTGCTAAAGGTGGTATATAGACAACCTTTAAGAGCGCTTTTTACTAAAAAGCGCTCTCTATTGACAACCTTTAGCAGCGCTTTTGAGTAAAAAGCGCTCTTAAAGGTTGTCTATATACCACCTATAGCAGCGCTTTTTACTAAAAAGCGCTCTCTATTGACAACCTATAGCAGCGCTTTTTAGTAAAAAGCGCTCTCTATTGACAACCTATAGCAGCGCTTTTTACTAAAAAGCGCTCTCTATTGACAACCTTTAGCAGCGCTTTTTAGTAAAAAGCGCTCTCTATTGACAACCTTTAGCAGCGCTTTTTACTAAAAAGCGCTGTCTTTTCCTCTAGTAAAATAACAAAACGCTGCCTTCAGTTTAAGCCTACCATTTCAACCTGTAATATTTTTTGGGAATAATTCCATAAACCTGTAAATCAAGCCTCTCTAATTCAAGCATTTGGAGTCATAATTCAAGCATTTGTAATTTTTTAAACCAACACAAGCAAACCAACACAAGAATGAACACATTTGGAGTCATAATTCAAGCAAACCAACACAAGGATAGATAGGCACTGAACACATTTGGAGTCATAATTCAAGCATTTGTAATTTTTTAAAGCAAACCAACACAAGAATGAACACATTAATCTATCCTTGAAATTAAAGATATCACTAAAATTATAAAGAACTATACACAAGTCAAAACTAATATGTTATACGGCCTATTTGGAGTCATAACTAATCTGTTAAAAATATAAAGAACTATACACTTGCCAACCAGAAACCATTCTTCATCAAAGTATTCATGTTATTTTGAAACCATTATATACTAATTAATCTTTTCTCAATAAAATATTGACACAATTCCTCCTTGATTTGTTCCAACTGCAGTCTCGTGTAATGAGCACACTTGTATTCATCAAAGTACTACATAACAAAACATAATATGCATGATTTAGTTAAAAGTAATAAATAATATGAAATATTCGATAAATATTAAAACAAATCCTAAGTTATAAATCCATACCGTGATTGGAATCTCTATTTGATTCATATTAATGATTTCCCTCATAAACCTCATTACAAAGTATCCGCAATCGATACCGTTGCGCTGTAGAGGACACTACATAGAAAAAAAAATAAGAATGTATAGTTATCTTTTCTTATCAAGTAGCATCACTATTATAAGCAAAATTGTGAAAATTAAAGTACCTGCACTTTTATCCACGTAATGTTGCTGGATTTAGTACGTGGTACTCGAGCTTGTCTTTGAGATCGGAACAATTTTATTGATCTAACAAAATAAAAACATATATTTAGAACAATCTCACATAAATATACACGAATATTTAGAACAGTCTCACTTACGTATCAACTAATTGCTTCATATCCGGATAATTTGTCCATTCACCATCTATCGAATTCAGAAAATATACCACTTCTTTTAAAGGATCAATAGCAAGCAACAACCAGTGACACCTATAAATTAAAACAAAAGTTTATATGGAAATTTTTTACGTAAAAGAAACAATTAAAGATTAGAATAAACTTAGAATTAAAATCTAACCCTGAATTATACGGCCAAAGATACAAGTTGTTTGTACTGCTGGCCATGAATCTCTTGACTAAGTACTCTCTACATGAATCCGGTTCCCTACAAATTAATGCTTTGTTGACCAGGGAGGAAGACACGAAAAGGAATCTGTTTGACAATTGATCATTCCCGCGCATGAAATTGTCATACAAGAACCTTCAATAAAAACATAATAAACATTAGACTATTTTTATTGAAATGTGTAAATAAATTGTTCAAGTAATTAAATAATATATAGATCGGATTACCGGATGTATGTGTGTATAACACCGACGCCTAATTCTTGATGCCGAAAAATATGTTCCAGATCTTCTTTTCCGATTGTTTCAGTGCATGAATAACCAAAGATATCTTCCTCCATATCCAGTAAGCGAATAGCACCAGCTGTTGCCATATCTGATGAGTCAACAAGTGTTTCAAGAGATATCTTCCTTAAACCATGGTATGAAACTTCGATTGTGCTCTCGTACTATCCAATTCTCATTTCTATTCGGATTTAAACCTCGAAGAACACCCTTGTGCATTTCAACATACGGCTCAACCTCAATCTCATTGTGCAGAACATACAAATGCACTTGATCTCGTTCGACCCTTGATACTGTCACAACTTTATTTCCAATTAGCTGTTTACCTTCTTTTTTTTCAACAATATGAGATTTGGGGAGTCCAATTGATTGAATATTTGACAAATATTCTGTACAAAACTCAACCGCTTCTTCAACAATGTATCGTTCGGCAATACAACCCTCTGGTCGACTTCGGTTTTTTACATACCCTTTTAATATTTTCATATAACGTTCAGCAGGGTACATCTATCTCATATAAGCTGGTCCGCACAATTGTGTCTCTTTCACAAGATGAACGACTAGATGGACCATTATGTCAAAAAACGAGGGAGGAAAATACATTTCAAGATCACACAAAGTAACAACTATTTCTTTTTGCAATGTTGGTAAGATCGCAGGATCGATCATCTTACTGCAAATTGACTTGAAGAAAAAACACAATTTAGTTATTGCGCTTCTTACTTTTTCTGGCAGAATAGAACGTATACTTATCGGTAGAAAATGTTCCATTATAACATGGCAATCATGCGTCTTTAAACTCTTTAACTTGAGCGCTGTACATATAAAACAACATCAAGGATAAGTCATAACGTATAAAACAATTCAAGAAACTTATATGATGCACATGAACAATTCACATATAGTCCATCAGGGTTCATTTTACACTACAGTGACCATCTTAAAAATTCACATAATATTAAAACATCATTTTACAACATTAAATAGGATTGCCAAAATATGACTGTAGCAGACAAAGTTATGCCAAAATATGAATGTACATTTTGAAGTTTAACTGTTCATTCAAACCAACATGTAATAGGATTGCCAAAATATGAGACATTGCTCTAAGTTCTTGAAACCATATCACATATATCACTGTAGCAGACAAAGTTATTCCATTTGAGTATCCAACATTTAACATCAAAATCACTTTCTGAAATTTCAGTAATAGTTACAATATGAGGATACAATGGTGCAAACATATCAGTTCATTCCTTCCTACTTTCTCAGCAAATTTAAACAAATGTTGAAAAGGCACTGATTCTATTAGAACTCCCAACATTATTTCTAAGTCAATGGCGATGCAAGTTACAGAATATCATTTATATCAGAACAAGATGAAACTTTCGGTAAGTTACAGAATATTAAGCAAACATAGTCACAAACTCTAATAATCGATACTGACAAATAAATAACCCATAATGTAGCAATGCAAGTCCATTCAAACCAAAATCGACCACCTATTCTTTGACTTCTAGGGCAAAACAGAAAGACACGAAAACCTAACCTTAAAACGCAATGAGATTTCCAGGTATTGAATCCTTCTCTTTCGAATGCAGTCTCTTTCAAATTTGCAGTGTTTATCGTTGAGATTTCCAGGTACTCTGTGGAATTTTTTCCAGGGCAGCGAGAGCTTCGAACGAGAGAGAGTGAAAGAGGGATTTCTGAAAGTCAGGGATTTTGTAATATTAGATTTATTATAATTTTTATAAATGACCTATGAGAGCGCTTTTACCATGAAAGCGCTTTCATAGATGTGAGACTGAGACCTATAAGAGCGCTTTTACCTTAAAAGCGCTTTCATAAGTCTGAAACCCATGAGACCTATAAGAGCCCTTTTACCTCAAAAGCGCTTTCATAAGTGTGAAACCCATGAGACCTATAAGAGCGCTTTTACCTTAAAAGCGCTTTCATAAGTGTGTGAGACTGAGACTTATAAGAGCGCTTTTACCTTAAAAGCGCTTTCATAAGTGTGAAACCCATGAGACCTATAAGAGCGCTTTTACCTTAAAAGCGCTTTCATAAGTGTGAAACTCATAGATGTGAGACTGAGACCTATAAGAGCGCTTTTACCTTAAAAGCGCTTTCATAAGTGTGAAACCCATGAGACCTATAAGAGCGCTTTTACCTTAAAAGCGCTTTCATAAGTGTGAAACTCATAGATGTGAGACTGAGACCTATAAGAGCGCTTTTACCTTAAAAGCGCTTTCATAAGTGGAGACCTATAAGAGCGCTTTTACCTTAAAAGCGCTTTCTTTACATAGGCGAATTTTTTTTCAAGCTATTACAGCGCTTTTTTTAAAAAGCGCTTTCTTTTTGGTGCTGCCAAAAGCACTTTTTGGCGTAGTGAAAAAAAAAAGGCAAGAATGCAAATGACATGATGTAAATGACATAAATGTAAATGACATAAGTGTAAAGGCATAAAAGTAAATATTAAATGTTATCATAATTAATATGTCAATGCTAGTGTTAATGAGGACTCAACCGAGTCAGGATAATTTAGTGCTATGTTAAGAACTCATAAATGGACTTATATAGAAGTCACACCTATTTGAGGTCGGTCAATAACAATTTATGTGTCATACATGTTAGAGAAAAGATACAAAAACCATTCTCCTAAAACAATGTAACACAATAGTTAAAACATAAGAAAAGAAGGTTGGGGCATCATGTAGGGATCATCTATCAATAAGCTAAAATATCAAGGCATGATCCAATTAGGGATAACATATCTCTGATGCAAAGTGCCAACAATGGTCAGATGATCACTCATAAGCATGTTTGAATTAGAGAAGGTTGAATCAACCAAGGGACCAATTTTCAAGGGTGTGAAAAATGGAGAACATGATCAACCAAATAATCATCAAGAGCCAAAATCAAGCAAAACAAAAATTTGAGTAAAAATAAAACAAAAATGATTTTAAATTTGATCAAAAAATGGAAATTAAATGAAAAATCCAAAAGAAAGACCAAAATGTAAAATAAATGGTTGAGAAAATTATGAGAAGTCAAGAAAAATATGAATAATTGGATCTTAAAAGTTGGATGCAAAATGTTTAAAAATGATCAAAATTAAAATTGAAATAAAAAATTAAATGAATAATAAGAAAAAATCTCAACTAAATGCAAAAATGACTTTAAAAATTATACAAAAAATATATGTGATGCAAAATATTTTTAAATATTTTGTGTAAAAAATGTGAGTCAAAAAGCATTAAGAATAATTTAAATTTAAATTAGAAAAAGCAAAATAAAATGAGATGAAAAATAAAATAAAAGGAAAAAGCAAAAAGGCGCCAACGACTAGAAAATTTGAAAAAATGTGTTGGTGCGCTGCTATTGGAGGAGGGATTTGAATTTTCCATGAACACGCGCGAACTGACTTCATCTTCAACCTCCATTCAATTTCTGCAACATCATGTACTCGTGTTTTTAACATGAATCAAGCATGGATTCAGATTCCAAACACTTCATCATTTGTGTCTCTTTGCATCAGAGTCATTGATTGGATCTGAGCAAAGAGAATTTGTTCAAGAACACGAAGAACCCTAGTTCTTCAAAGTAAAGTTAAATGACTAATACACAAAATAAATTCAAGATAGTTGAAGGCTTTTGATCAGTGAATCAAGATGAACACACTGGTAACTTGTTTGCTCATAAGTGTTACTTGTGACTACCTTTTCAGTTGAGGCTTCATAGATCAACAATGGTGGAAATGGTGAGCTTGATTCAAGAAACTTCTGAGCACGACAATGGTCCAGTCAACTTTAGATGATGCCGATGAGTGATTATGGGCGAAGAAACGAAACTAAAAGAGCTTGAATCAAAGAAATGGTCAACTAGTTTTTTGAGGTATCAGGTTCAAAGGGTTTTGGAGTTTCGTTGGCTATTAAAGCTTAGAAATGAAGGCAAATTATTCCTCTATTTATAGGAAATGAAATGAGGTCATTGTACGTGTGAAATAGAGGAAAATTCATGTGAATTAGGGTTGAGTTTTGGTGTTTTGCAATCCGTGTGAAATGAAACATGAAATGCGTGAGTTTGTGACGAAACCAAGTCATTTTGCACTTGTCCAAATGCGTTTAAACATGATAAACAAGTTTGCACATGTGCTTGTGGTCCCAAGTGAAGATTTGGATGATTATAAGTTACAGGTCATGCGTGAAATGTAAAGTCTATGGCACCATGTTTGAGCTTAGGAAATGAGATTCAATCGTGCATTTTGATATGTTCCTTATGTCAAATGATCTCATCATGGTGAAAAATCAGATGCAAAAAGAATTACATCAAAAGGATGCTTGAGTTGAAAATGGCATGGATGAAAAGTTCAGGTCATGATCTGAAATTTTGGGCCAGGCATTAGGTCGACATGGTCTTGCGCCTACTTTTATGCACACATAGGCATCTTAGAAAATTAAAAAATTGATGGACTTAGGGGTAAAATTGATGTTTGACCTTTGAAGTAAAGTTGTAGAGGAGTTCAAATGTGACATTTGTCTCAAAGTAGATACCAAAAATGTTGAGCAATAAAATAGTTATAGTGTTTGAACCAAGTGACATGCCATACTTGATTTTAGGTCAACCAAATATGTACCAACTTGTGATTTCTTACCATTTCTTGCATAAAAGGCCCAATGATGAACACTTGAATACCAAATGAAGAAAACTTGATTGTCCCTTGAATATGATAATTTCTTGAAAATGAGATGGAGATGGCATGAAAATAAACACATGAACCATACTTGAATCAAGTTTGAAATTAGGAACCAAACTTGAACTTCTCTTGATCAAATTATGTTGAATGAAGCTTGACATGAATGTGACCTAAGATTATAGGTCATGCTTTGAAATAAAAGCTCCCGTGGACCACTTGTTGACCAAACTTTGACCTTGAGAATCAAAACCCTAATTTAGAAACCAAACTTGATCCTTTGATTGCAACTCCCTACCTTGTACACTAAGAAAAAGGAAACAACACATATTTTTATATTTTGAATAAAGTTAGCAAAGTTAGAATGTAAGTAAACAGGAAGGCAAAAAGAAAACACAAAGGGTTCTTAATGATCTCCCACAAAGGCAAACCCAAAGAGGTGAAGGTTAGGAGGACATCATGCTTGTGATCTTGGTTGAAATGAAAATGATATGATAGGTGGAATCTTAGGGGTAAAATTAGGGTATGACACATGCATAAATTATTATCATGCATAAATTACGTTGCTTCGCTCTAAAATCAAAACATGCATATCATTATCGCATAGATCATTGCCATGCATTTATCAAGTCACTTCACTCAGATATAATTGCATTCGACTGACATCATCATAAAGCCTTGTAACCTAAGCAATCTTTTTCAAAACCCTATCACTACCAACATATACCTAGTAACTAGTATACTTCCGATAAATTAATCATCAGTTAAAACATTGGTATTTCTCCAAAAAGAATATTATCCCCGTGGAACTTCTACTTGATATCCCCATATGGTTTTCTTTTGAAGTCTTTCCTTGCTAGGTTTCTCTTCAGTAAACCTTTTTGAAATGTATTCGTTCAGGTTACTTTCAAGCTGCTATGTGGACAATTATCCTTTTTGTTGTCTTACCACCATAACATTGTCATGCACTTTCAACTACCGGTTGTTGGTCCTTTCTCCAGCCTCCATGTTTGATGATATGTTTCCAACATTTGTGTTGTTGATCCTTTTTCCAACCTACATGGTTGATGATATTTTTCCAAACTCTGTGTTGATGATCTTTTTTCAACTTCGTGTTGTTGATCTTTTTCTGACCCCTATATTGATGATCTTTTTTCAACTCTATGTTGTTGATCTTTTTCCAACCCCTGTGTTGATGATATTTTTCTAACCTTCGGGTTGTTGACCTTTTTTCAACCTCCAGGGTTGTTGATATTTTTCCAACCTCTATGTTGTTGATCTTTTTCCAACCCTCAGGATTGTTAATCTTTTTTCAACCTCTATGTTGTTGATCTTTTTCCAACCTCCATGGTTGTTGATCTTTTTCCAACCTCCATGTTGTTGATATTTTTCCAATCTTTATGTTAATGATCTTTTTCCAAACTCCGTGTTGATGATTTGTTTCCAACAACCATGTCGTTTCCAACTAACGAGTCAATGACGATTTTCCTTTTGTTAGACATCCTTCTCAGAAAGGATCAAATTAAAACCTCCAGCAGCAGTGGCGTCCTGAAAATCTCTTAATGAACTTGTGAGTTCCTCGATTCACGTATCGAATGTCAGAGAATCAAAGTCACCACCATACCAAAAACCAGAACCAAAGTGCACCTCTATCAATACTAGTCATTCCTTTCACCTAGCAATCTGCATAATTGCATAACATGCATAATCTCATGCATCATATAAGTCAAGCATAAGCACTTCAGGCATAATGCATAACAAATCATACAACATGTAAAATATGACCACAAACATCTATTTTATGACTGATCTATTTCCCAACAAAATTTTTCAGTAAATCCCTAGCAAATAATCCTTACAAAATCTATCTTCCATTTCATATCTTCAGCAAATAAGTTCTCAAAAGAAATGCATCTAGTCTCATTGCATTTTTTTTTCTTTCAAGGGACAAAATTTGGATCTTCTATATTTAACTACCTTCAATCATATCATTTGATTCAAGATAGTTAAATACGGGCAGCTATCATATCCTAAACTTTTTTATCTGCATCGTCATAACATGCTTTCCATTTAATTATGCATCCCATCATTCATTTCATTACATTATTCAGAGATCCAGATGGATGAATAATCCAAGAGTTAATTGTTTATAGTTAATTCTATGTTCGCAATTCATCTGTATCATTATTATTCATCAATATGTTTTGGAATAAAAGTCAAAAAATCAAAGTTTGACTCGGTTGATTTTTATTGCTAATTCATGTGCACATGCTTCAAGGTCCATTTTGCATTGCATATTTGTGCTTTTACTACCCTTACCATATTATATCAAAAGTTAATTCAACTCACATTTTTTATATTTGAATTTGTATTTCAAATATTAAACTTGCTTTGTTTTAATTAATGTTTAATATGAAAAACAAATAAAACAAATCACACTTGATTAACTAAGTTAAATGACTATTTTTACATGCATCTAGCATACTATCATTGGCTTACACAAGCACACTCCTCGCTTTGTGTTTATACTACCCTATCAACATGCATCAACAGTTGGGAAACGATGTCCCTAATGTTACAATAACACAAAAAAAAAATTAAAACCTTCAACCAGCTTAAAGGGATAAAAGCTACTTCAATGCTTTTGCATCATCGACCATTGATGATGTCATGTGCCATGTTACTGAGGATTTGGAATTTCAATATTGGGAACCACCATTTATAAAAATGCAATGCATGCATTCCGTGAGACTGTTGGACAGGAGGGGTTCTCTATTTCTAGGAGTTTTCGCAAACATGTTTCTCGAAATGGGTTTGCTTAGATGAACCGTATCTCATCTAGACGCATCAACAAAAATGAAGCAAGTCATAACATGGAGGAAATAGAGGAACTAAGATATCGTGTATAACAAGAAATCAATCGAATGTGCTAACTTCGTTTTGAACTGATCTGCACGGAAGGTCCAACGTTTGGCAACATGTTCAAGTTCACTAATATTGCCACCAGTGAGGTAGTAGCTATCACGATTTTGAACATTCTGGAAAAACAGAAAATCGATGGATGCGTCGCCCAAAATTCCCTACAGCAGGAGCAGCACCATATATTCTGATTCGACATATGCGATCACCTTGCCAGGGAATTGCACCACCAGTTACGAAGGCATACAAATTTCCAGTATTAATCTTCCTGAAAGTCACAACAGAAAACATGAAAACCTAAAATCAAAAAGAACAACGGATTGAACTCACTTCAAACTAACATAACTAACTGCCTTAAAACTAACTACACTAACATAACTAACTGCCATAAAACTAACCAACCTAACATAACTAACTGTCTGAATTAGTTAGAACAATTCCCTCCAAAACCAATTTTAAACTAACAGACTCTTGGGACATGAAACTAACACACTCTCATCCCTATTTTTCAACTAAAACCAATGTAAAAGAAACACAAATCCCTGAATTTTCACTTGAGTTATCACTCACTAAACTAACACAATTGAGATTGAACCTCCACCCTTGATTAGATTCTCCCTAGGATCACCATCCTATGGCTCTTATTCAATATCACATAACTACCCATCTAACTTTCCTTCCATAATTCATCAAACTACACCTATATAAACCCCCTCGCACACCTTCATCAACGAGTCACAATCACCGTAAAACATAGTTATTAATTCCGGATAGCGGAGTGGTGGATCCAAAAAATAGGATAACGGCGTAATTATATGAAAATTATATTTATAAAAATATATATGAATGAATAATTAAGGATAAACAACTTATTTTTAAGAGAATTAATTATTTTTATTATTGTCACAAGTGATTCTGTAAAAAAAAATATAATGCTGCTCCTGCTGCAAGTTGCTGCTGCTCCTCCTGTAAGTTGTTGCTGTTGCTGCAAGTTGTTGTTGATGCTGTTGTGAAGTAAAGAAAATTAATATTATTACTATATTTTAATGACTTCTTTAAAATAAAAATTATTATAGGATATGTAAGGGATATATTAGTATCGGTTAGCATACAGTTATAATCTTATTGGTTTTGAAAAGATATTTTGATTTTTTAACCCTCTTTTGATATACCGTTGTAATCACTCTATTATTAAATATTTATTTTTCTCTTTCATCTCATTTTTTCAGATCTGTTTTTCTTTTTTCTTCATCTCATCTTCTTCTCCACCGGCGGCGCCTGTTACTTTTCATCTCAGAAGTTCATAAAATCCGCTTGGACAAACAAAGAACCGCTCTGACCAGGGTGCGACTCGCGACCCGCGTTTGTGGCGAAATCGCCTGCATTTTTAAACGCTTCTCCACTCCCGTCTTCTCACGCGGTGGGTGGTCGCTCCAGTTGGACCGCCCGAGATCGCACCATTCACGGCTACGATTGATAACTCTGCCCTAAAGTTATTATGCACAAATCCCTCCAAACCCTCACCTAGAGATTCTTCAAGCATCCTCTTCAGAGCTATTATTTAACCTCTGATTGAGGCTTAAACCTCATTCATCTTCAACCCTAATCCAAGGCACCATCATCTTCAAGGCTTCATCAATTCACCAAGTCTTAATTCATATTCTACGACATCAATATAATCTCAACTGCAATTATTCTACCTCTATTCTACTCATCATCATCAACAACAACAATCCATTTCAGAATTTCAAGAATAACAAATTGTAAAAAGAAGGGGGAAGAAGAAGAAGACTGAATTCAAAAGATCAAGCATATTTGTACCTGAGCATTTGGAATCTCCTCTATGGGTTTCTTTGCTCTTCATCTTCAGCTTACCTCAACAACCACCGTGTAAGACCCCAATTTTGACCCTAAGATCCCTCATGCTATCTCATCATTTACATTGACTTTGGGATCACACCTTGATATCCTCCTTACCCCTCATTCATTAGGTTTGCATTGGGAGAGATCACCAAGCACTTTTGATTGTATTATACTTTGTTTTTATTTGTTTACTAACCAAAATACCAAAATTATGTCTAGTATAACTTTGTTTCTTTTGTAGGTAGTGTATGTGTCCATCTATGCATCATCAAGCCCACATCTCGGGTTTGAGACCCTTAATGCAAAAGATCAATCAAAGAAAGGTTAACCATGGTTCTAAGCATCATATATGAATCCCCGTGTTCTTTATTTGTCAATTTGATCAAGAATTCATCAAGAGTTTGGAGCTTGTTTGCTTTGGAAGCCCTAATTCATCTGGGTATCTTGCGTGACTTCCTCAACAAGTTTCCTCAACGATTGGTCAAATATTTCATGGGATACTTAACTATACATCATCTCAAGCATATATGATCTCCATGATCCTCAAAGACCAAAAGAACTTCAAGTTTGCAAGTTGGTTCAAAGAGGTTGACTAGAGAAAGTCAACTGGTCAAATCTGGGGTTCCCTAGACCCTATATCCTAAATGTTTTGTCATATAAAAATGATTCCAAGAGAAACTTTACTCTTTATGACATTCCAAACAACTTTCATGTTGACATCAAGAGCTAATTTTGTTTGGAAAGTAATTTTTTATGGTGAAATATTATAGGTCATTTTGTTTGTGCCCTAGTTAGAAGGTCAACTTCCAAGAACTATAACTTGCTCAATTTTTATGATATGAAGGCCATCCATATCTCATGATCAATTTCAAGATGTCTTATCCAACTTTGCTTCTTTTAGAAAGTTCAAAATCTACTTGCAAGGGCATGTATCAAGAGGAAACATTATAGGTCATTTTGGGTTATCATCATTGAACACACAATTTTCCTCAACTTCTAAAATCCATAACTCCCTCATTCAAGATTCAAATTGTGTCAAATTTGTGACTAAATTGAATAGGAATGAAATAGATACAACATTTGAGAAGGAACCATTTTCATTTGAAGCTCATAGCAAAATTTATTGAAGGTGGAAAAAGTGGTCATTTGACAGTTAATTTAGAAAGTTTTCAACTATGTTTGATTCCTCCAAATTCTACCTCAAAATTCATCATGATCCAAGCTCCAAATGGAAAACGTTTCAACAACAAAGTTGCTCCCCTTCATCTTAGCTTTTTAAATAGTCCAAGATCATGGCATTTGTTACATTTTTGAGTGGCTTGCGCATGGGTGTAATGATGACCCCATTTGGAGAGTTTCATGCCCAATTTTCAAATCAACATTGCATGGTTCCATGTTATTTTTTCATCATCATTTGGATTTGAATTTGGACCTATTTGCATCATTTCACGGGCCTTGTGCACGCTCATGCAAGCATGCATGATGACATTGTTATTTTTGGCATTTGATTGAAAGTGTGTGAAAAGCAAGTGTGTAGGCTATAAATACATTGCCCTTAAGCTTAGAATGAGGACCCTTCTTCCCCAACCTGGATCCTACAACTCCCTACCCTCCATTGAAAGGATAAACTTGAAGATTTCAATTGAAATTGAGTTTCAATTTCACTTCCATTTTTGAGATTGAAACTCTAAGAATCCAAGCCCTTTGATCATTCATTTCACCTCCTGCAAGTGGATAGAAGCAAGCCAAGCCAAATTAGAAGGAAGATCAAGCTCAATTGAAGCAAACCAAAGGTGAATTTAAAGATTTTTCTCTTCTTCGATTCTCCCTCAATTCTCCACCATTTTGATGGATCTTTGGTTATCTAAAGACCTACCAATGTAGGTAGCAAGATTGAGTTGCTTTGAGGTCAAATCGAAGGAACTCAGTTCATACTCCTCAATTTTTAATTCCACGTATCTTTCAATACAGGGAGAACTGGAAAATTCTGAGGGCAAATTTGGATTCCTGCCATTTTTCTCTTCAAAATAGTGTATGCATCTTTTATTTTCATGAAGGTTGATGGTGGACCAATCCGGTGAGGTCCACCAGAGAAGATGATCGGAGCCCTAGCTCCGGTGGTGTGTTGGCAATGTCCCAACCATTTGATCATGTCTCAGCGTTCTAATCATCACCATTGGTTCTAATTACTCACTTTGCCACGCGTTTGACCAGAGTGTTTGGTGCACCTTAGTGCACGACCATCAGATCTGCCACCTCAGTTAATGAGGGAGATCTGATTGCCCTTGTTTTTCCATCTATTTTAATTAATTTTGATTTTATTTTTAATTATCCATACTTTATTTAATTCATATTAAATTCATTTTTAATCCAAAAAATATGTGACTTTCACCAAAAATCTTTAAATATTTTCCTTTTCCATATTTTGAATTAAAATCATTTTTTGGATTAATTTTAATATTTTTTGTGAATCAAATGATTTTTGATTTGTTTTTTAATATTTTAAAATACTTTTGACTTTCCAAAAATTCTGAATTTTTTTGTCTAAGGTCCTTTGACTTTGTTTGACCTAGGATAAATCCCTTGGCCATTTATTTGGTGATTTGAAGGGACTTGAGGTTTTCACTTTTGAAAAATGCATTTTAATTCATTTTTAATTTGATTTTTAATTTTTTAATTGTTTAAAAATATTGTTGAGCCATTTGGTTGACCTTGTGATGTTAGAGTTTCTGTTTGACCTTGATCATGGTTGATTTGAACTTCCATTTGATCAATACTATTGGATTTAAGGGGTTGATGAAATGTACATTTTATCCCTCAAAATGAATGGATAGTATTGATCAGATGAAATTCCTCATGTGATCAATTTGGGTTTTTATTTCCCTTTCCCTCTTCATCTTTATCCCTCTTCTTCCCCAATCCATTTATTGACCAATAAATTCTCTACAAGTCAAATGCTAGTTGATTCATTAATGACCTTGTGTCAGATGAATAAACATGAGCCTGACTGAGATAGGTCCCTCCCACTTTATTTTTGTGTGTGGTATATTTTAGGAGCTTGGTTCTTTGTATCATGTCTTTAACATGCATTAACACCAATAATATTATTGCCCTGATCTCAAATAGTTGTGACTTCTACATAAGTTCAATTACAATTGCTTAACATATAGCAAAATATATCCCAAAAGGCATAACATTCTTGTAAGTGAGATTGTAAGTCTCACATTCTTCATGGTATTGTGTGAAGACTTGACCTTTTTCCCATTTGTGAGAGCTAGTGGCATACTTGTTGATTAATCCAAGTTGGAGCCCTTCTTACAGATGATGTCTTGGTTTAGGTCTTCATACTTGTGAATGAATGGTTGGGTGTTCTCCAAGGAATGACTTAAACAATTAAAACTCTTTAACTAACACTTCACTAACCTCTTATTAAAATTGCTTTACTTTTAAGTCATTTACTTAATGTAATTTAATTTCAGTATCTTTATCATTCATTGTCATTTACATTTCATGCAAGATGTTTATGTTTCAGTCATTTTTATTTTTGCTCACTTGAGCCCTATCTTGTGATTGTATATATTGTGTGCTTGTGTTGTTCGGTTTCGGTCTTAGGATTTTAAAATTCTTAATAAACAACAAAAAACCTAAAAAAATATGTTGATGGACTGTTGGACCTCTGCCCTTAACTTAATATGAACTATTGAACTTAGAAGTAGGCAAAATTCTCTATGCTTTGAAGGACTCGGCCAATGCCATATTGTGAGACTGAACTATCCTTGAATGTGCCTTTCATATGATGCAAACATTGAAGTTCTCTTGGTTCATATGTCACTTTGTCTCTATGCTTGATTGTTATAATGTTATTATTGTTATTGTCTGATGATTGTTTCTGTGAGTCTGCCACAAGGAACATTTTCATATGATACATTTGAAGACATTGAAGTCTGCTTGCTATTGGAGTGCTTTCTTGGATATTGTGGCTATCTTTATTTGATGCCTTGGTCTTCATATTATTTGCTTGGATGTTGCTTATGCTTATTGCTTGCTCAAAAGTCCAAAGGAAATGGGTTTCTATATGACATTCTTGTCTTGTGGATTGCTTCCCATTGGTCAAATCTTTTCAACTCTTCACTTTTAATTTTTTTTGTCTAGGATAGTCCCTTCATCTCCTCCCACTTCTTTAATTTTAAAATCTCTCCCTCCTTTTAAAACCTTATTTGCTTCTGTATTCAACTTGACATGTTTTAATGAGTATAAACTTTGACCTTATGCCAATGAATTTTCAAACTTTTTCTTAATCAAATTTGTGAATAAACTTAATCATATTGACTTAACTTTCAAAAAAGACAAAAAGAACTAACAACCTCATCTAATCCTTCTGCCCATTTTGTGCCTTTTGCTTTTAAAATTTTCAAAAGAGAGTATTTAGATTTGAGTTATCTATGGTTGAGATATAATTCTCCTATTCCATGATATTGATTATAAGTCTTTCCATTTATTAGGGGTTAGTGACATACTTGTTGATTGAATCCAAGTTGGAGCCCTCCCTCTTAAATGTTAAAAAGCATTCATCATCAGTGGATGTTTGGTTGAATACTCTCCCATTGATAACAAAAGATCTTTAAGTTTTTGTTAAAATCAATCCACCGATTTTCTTTGAAATTTTTACCACGAACTATGGGGTTTTGATCCCTCATTTTTATGTTGGTACGTAGGCATAAGACCGAAGGTCTTGTCAAACACAAAAATATAATAAATGAATTCTTTTCTCATCCCCCCATTCCATTTTTATCAAACATCTTTCAACTAAAACACTTGCATACAAAAAAGGGCTCCCTAGGAGTACCTCACTTTGGGTGCTAATACCTTACCTCTGTGTAACCAACCCCTTTACTTATAATCTCTGGAATTTTATTAGTTTTGATTTGAAAACTTCTTATTTTTAGGTTTTATTCATACTTTTGCCCTTTTCCTTTGGAAACAATAAAAGTGCGGTGGCGAGTTTGATTTTATTGACGTTGAGTTAACCAATAGATCGATGGTCACGAATGCATCACTACAGAAAATAAAGTGGTGACTCTGCTGGGGAGTAGTCCTCATTGGGTTTAGCCTACTTCTATGTATGCAATATTTTGTTGATATTTGATGTTTGTTTGTGTGATACTCTATTTGTTGTGCTTGGTGATCTTTGAGTGGTGAGATAAGTTATAACCCGAACTTGAGTGCAATTAAGGTAGGAGGATAGTATAGTCATGTTCAAATCGTGTGGACTAGTCCTTAACGAGTTGGCTTGAGACCCATATACTCAGTGGAGACCCCCTTGGAATTACTGATGTCACACGAGTAACTCGTGGATAGACATTACTTTTTTCGACCTGGGAGTCTGAGAAGCTGAAGACCGTAGAACATATAATCCAACTTAGCCTATCTAGGACGTAGTGCGGAGACTGTTCAAGTGTAGACTTGATAACAGTTGTTACGGGATACTACACTCAAACGAGTTTCTCTTGAGAACATTATGGGTTGATGAGTCAATCATCTAAACCTATAGTATCCGACAGATGCGATCACGACTCTGGGAACTTTTTAGAACATGCTTTACAGGTTTTTACCCTTAGTACACTCCTTTGGGATGGTTCTTAACCCGACTCCATGCTCGTGACTCATAACAAACCCTTTGGTTCTCGGTTGATCCGATCGGTCTTGTCAAAATCAATGGAACTTGGGTGTTGATAAGGTGAGAAACCTAAATCAACCAAAATGGATGATTGATCTTGATGAAGATTTAATTCATCCCGTGACATTTGTTTGTGTTTGCCTTGTGTGTGATCCCTTATGTGTAATTGTTGCATTCATGCATTCATGCGCATCATAACATTCATCAACGTAATAAATTTTCAAGGAAACTAAGGTCTTATTTGCAAATAATTTTTAGACCATGGATTGTGGACGAAGGAATACCAAAAAGTACAGTTCCAGATGTCCTGATTTGAAGGAGTCAAGGAAGTTGTCATCCTCTGTATTAGATCCCTTGGATTTCAAGCAACATCATGGAAAGCTTTTGTCTATACTATCTATTGATGTGGTTGAAGGACTCCTGAGTGTCTTGGTCCAATTCTATGATCCCCTTTATCGGTGCTTCACTTTTCTAGCTTATCAGCTCATGCCCATGTTGGAAGACTATGCCCATCTCTTGGGTATACCTGTATATAACAAAGCTCCCGTCAGTGGATTAGAGGAGATTCCCAGATGTCAAGT
The DNA here is from genome assembly GCF_024323335.1 of Lathyrus oleraceus. Classification (NCBI taxonomy): domain Eukaryota; kingdom Viridiplantae; phylum Streptophyta; class Magnoliopsida; order Fabales; family Fabaceae; genus Lathyrus; species Lathyrus oleraceus. Next base: position 145,821,706 of record NC_066579.1, read on the forward strand.
CATAGTCGAAGCTCTTCATTTGAAGAAATATGAGATTTATGCTAATTTAATGAAGAAATGAGGGATTTAGGGTTTGACTTATGAGTTTCTCATTGGTAGAGCTACTTCTTTTTCTCAAACCAGTAGCATAGATGCTTTTGAAGCCATCTTTATCTTGCTCATCTATGACTTAGCTTTGTTCCCTAACATTGACGATTTCGTTGATGTTAACACCATTAGATTTTTCTTGATTGGGAGTCATGTTCCTACTCTATTGGGTGACACATACTTCTTTTTGCATTTAATGAATTCTAAAGGTGGTGGAACCATGGTGTGATGTGTTCCTCTTCTGTACAAGTGGTTTATTTCGCACTTGCCTCAGACACCGATTTTCTTGGAGAACCGACAATGTCTACGGTGGTCTCAGAGACTCATGTCTCTCACTAATGATGATATTGTTTGGTATGATTATGCTTTTGATGGCATAAAGATTATTGACAGTTGTGGTGAGTTCTCTAATGTACCTCTCATTGGTACACAAGGAGGAATCAACTACAACCCTATTTTAGCATGTCGTCATCTTGGGTTCCCTTTGAGAGATAAACCTAATAACATTCAGTTAGAGGGTCTATTCTATCAGGAGGGTAAAGATCCCCAACATTTGAAGAATAGAATGGTGCATGCTTGGCACAATGTGCATATGAAAGGAAGATCCGAGCTTGTTCTATGCAACTCTGTAGCTTTTGAAGCTTACACTATTTGGGTAAAGAAGAGAGCTTTAGAGCTTAAGATGCCGTATGCGTGTGAAAGACCTATGTTTGTGGTTATGGTTGATCCATCAATTCTCCCTAACCAAGATGTAGAGGAGTTGGAAGACGCACTCTCCAAGATGAAGCAAGAGAGAAACCTATGGGAAGAACGATTCCATGCTTTGAACCACAAACATGTAGAGTTGCAGATTGAGTCGAGAGATAAAGATGCACTCATTGAGGTTCTTGAGTAGCGCGCAGTAAAGAGACAGAGAGAGCCAGAGGATTTATTTTCCTCTAGTATTTCTTAGCCTTCCGGTGCTTAGAAGAAGATTGTTGATCGACTCGTCCTCGAGAAAGCTCAGATGTAGACAGCTTTTGAGTCAGAGATTTGACACATCCGAAGGAAGTACACTCCTTTGGCCAGTTCAGCCGATGCAGTTGCTAGGGATCCTTAGGATGATATTTTCCTTTTCTCTTGTATTTTTATTTTTGGTTTATGAAATTGTACTCAGTGTAATCCTTCAAAATTTTATGTATAAAAAGAGATTTTTTATGGTCAATTGAATTTTTATTATTGTTGATTACTATTATCAATTGAAAATATTTGCAAATAGAACTTGCATGTTCCTTGAAAATTAAAATAAAAAACATTGCATTTCATGTATCATTTGCATAAGTAGTCGTCAAAGAAATTGTATATCCTCTTCTCTATGATCACTAGAAGAGTCAGCCGTTCTAGAGGATCAATCTATAGCTTTCCTAGTACTAAGAATGTATGGAGTACCCATTACTTCTATGTCCACTCATTTGTGTTTCATTGCGCTTGACCGACCTCGAAGATCCAAGAAGGCATTCACTTCAGCGTCATTGGGTTCACAATTTTTGGTCCTCAGGTAAAGATGGATAAAACTTTTAGCGTGTTCTCTCATCTGCTGGTTGCCTTGTATCTCTTCCTCGGTTAAGATGGGAGAGGGCATAGGGACCTCGACACAATTCATCTGTCCTTTGAAATTTGACAGAAGGGATTCTAATGAGTCTGGTGAAGAAGCTTTTTCGTCCAGGGAATTCCCAGATGCCCCTGTTAAGTCATAATCATCATATAAAGGTATGACTTATGGTCCTAAGTTCCATGATTAAAAGGAGGATATCAGAATCAGGGAATGTCCGTATTCTTGAGGCAAATAAAGTTGCGATATTAGAATCATTCACTAGATTAATTGTACTATAACTCATCTTGAAAGAAAATAGAAAATATGAAGATAAAAGTTGAGTTAAGGACGATACTTTGCTGAGGGAGATTGATGAGGCGAAGTAGATGGAGAATGAGTAAAGACACTAATCAAGGTACTACAATCAATTTTATTGGTATAAATAAGAGAAGAATGAGTTTCTCAATAAATGACTATGAATAATTTTGAAAACCATGGATTGCAAAAATGGTTGGACGATCCAGGTCAACTAAAGAAAGAACTTACAAAATCAATGACTACATTCATCCTTGGGATACATGCAAACTTGAGGGCACTCTGGTGCAATATAAGTCGTGATATGCCCTAACTTATCACATCATTGCATGTGATAGAAGAAGGCGAAAAAACATTTCAATGATGGAAATGCATTTAATGCACTTGTTTCCCACTACTTTTTCAGCTGACCCAAAATGTTTCAGTTTTGGCTCACGAGTGACAACATCCTAGAGACCAGCCAAATCACTAATGACTTCCCCGGCTCACCCAGTGCCCGGTAAAGCCTTGGGGGGGGGGGATTTTCCAGGGCTGGAAAAAGGCTCAATTCGCCTCATATCCACTTCACTTAATCCAAGATATAAAATCCAGTTCACATGGAAAGCAAGTTACATGATATAATCTCCATTTTTTTACCATACTTCCCTTGAATCTTAAACTGACTTGAGTGTTGGAGTACAAACCTTGAAGGTTCATCTGCGGCATCGTAACAAATATCAACACCACCAGATCAAGACATCTAGTTCGTCAACTACATCCATTTATGCTTCCTGAACGGAACACATATTATAGACATGCTTATAATCATTTATGTTTTGTCATCAAAATATCTTAAATACATCATTTTCCTATTTTGGCATATGTTGGGATCAATTAATTTCATGCAAATATAAGTAATCTTACAAGATTACTCAAATTGGAGGCATTTAATCCACTCAAAAAAATATGATTCAACCAAGTTACAAATCCATCAAAACGTTTACTATAATCCGGAGGTTCAAGAAGCACAAGAAAATAGGGGGTTCGAATTGAGTTTCTGATATGACAACTTTTTACAAAACCAATCACAAACCAATGACAAGAACAACAATGATAAAAAAACACATTATTTTTATATTGGTTCATTGTTAACTAAGCTAGTCTAGCCCACTCGTCAGAGTGATTTCTCCTTGTCACAAGGTCTTAATTCACTAATCAATCAGGTTACAAACTCAAAGGCCAACTGTCAATGACTTCTCGAGGCTACATACTAACTTAGTCCCTTAAGAAAAAACTCAATGACTAACTGTAAATGACTTCTTGAAACTACAGATTAAACTTAGTCCCTTAAGGAATTTAACCAAAATTAAAATACAAAGAGGTTACAAGAATGTTTCTAAACAAACAGATACAGAAAAATGAATTTCAGAGTTTACACTTCAGAAAATATACAAATAAAAAGCTCTAAGTGTAGTGAGTGTTGTAATTGTTGTTCTTCTCTTATCATCTATTTTTTTCATAATTCCTTGTCCTCTTTAAATAAATGATTCTTAGTATTGTTGGAGGATAGAATTGGAAATTTTTTCAATTACAAAGTTGTAATAGCGGTACAAGGTTGATCCGTGAATCATGGAGATCCGTTGGTAGTACATTCCTTAATAATTCCAGCATATTTGTCCTTTACAAGGAAACATTTGATTTTGCTGTTTGAATGTACGATCTCCAAGAGTATTATTTCAATAATTGTTCGGTAATCCTGAAAGCTTGAAGACAAGCAACGAACACATATGGCTTGTATGGTTCTTCCTCAACCGGTACTTTTAATGCCTTGAATACTCCTCAGATAAGTAGAAGAGATAAATTGCTTGTGCACGGTATATTGGGGACCATAACCTATATATAAGATGATGACCAATTAGGATTTCTATTATTCCGAAATTGGTCATTCTGACCTCCACTCATATTTGAGTTCGTATCCAATTAATTAATTAATTAATTAATTACTAAATAGAAATTTTAATAGCCTTTTAAATTTATTCGACCACTTAATCTATTAAGACTCTTAATTTAATAAATAACCAATATAGTTAAAATATATATACCCACATAATAATTATTGAAATATAATGATTAAATTACAAAATATTCTAACAAGTTAATCTGGATTGTCTGTTCAAAAGAGTTGACTTAGTTATCTAGATGATTGACTATTATATAATCACTTCTTCGTATTTCAATCTTGATTCAGAATCGGTTGATGTCTAGAGTCTATAGGTTGTTTTGTCCATAGTCTAGAGTCTAAAATTTATTTTCATTATCTTTAAGATTATGCACACTTAACAAAATTATTAGAGTGCAAAATTATTTTTATACTTTATTATCATAAAAACTCTTAATAAAATTCAAGAATCGTAGATGTAGAATCATACTTTTAACGATCATTTGGGTTTCGACACCTTAGTATTTTAAATATACCATTTCCAAATTTGGCATTTTGTTTTTCCTTATTGATTGTGGTTGTAACTGGTATAGTGATTCAGTTAAATATATCATAGTTTGTTGTTTCCTAACACACTGTATGCATTGATATTTTTTAACAACATACTTTAAACATTGATTCCATATCTAAGACTCTTGAATTGGATGATCAAGATTTAGATGCTTTGGACAAGGATAATTGTACTCCTATAAATGATGTATACTCCTAAAGCTTTTAGTTTTATTAACATTTTATTATTCAATGTGAATCTTGATTCAACAAAACACACTTTTATGTTGACTATTGTACTCTGATTGTGCAACAAATTACTAAAGCCCTCAGAATTGTAGCCCAATAAATAACTCCAACAATAACCCAACAAAGTGAATGTTAGCTTAAAATGGTATTGGAAAAATTACGTTCAACTGAATTGACTACACCAAAACAATCGACCACAAATTTCTACAACATGGTTTGTCAACCCATTTTGTGTTTGTATAACAATTATATACAATATTGCAAAGTGATGTTGTGTTTATGTTGTTAATATTTTAATACCTTATGATACAACATGATTGGAACCAATATCAAAATACTTCGCACCATAATATCATGAATGCGCAGATGGTTTGATACAATGTGGCTATATATACTTAATAAATCAAGTGATACATTATGCTTTGAAAAAGGATAGTTAATTATATATATTAGACTGCTGGTTCATATTGGAATATATAGTATCTCCCTTTAATTTTTAAATCTACTATCAAGTCTAATGCTTGGAGAGCTATTTATCCATAGAAATGAAGGGAAAAAATTGAGTCTATAAATTAAACTTACTAGCTATTTTTACAACCAAACTTAGTTATAAATCCAGTTAATCTGGACAAAAATTAATTTTACAAGAAAGTGAACATAAAATAATGATAGTTTTGATGGCAGTGAATTACCTCTAGTGGAATTTTCTCTGGATTTGGCCTAGTTTAAATCTCAACCCTTAAATGTCAAGCATTATCATTCTTTTATATTTTAAATATATATTTCAATGGTTCATATCTCACAAGACTATAAGATGCAGACCATGAACGCCTTACATGGTTTTATGGACTTCCGTGTCGTGCGTGGTGTAATTAATTCTTCAAATTTGTAGTTGGCTGTGTTGGTGAATTTGTGTCTTGCGATGTGAATACAGAGATAGAGGATTTTGAGTGGTCCGCTATAGCTGCAAGGGGTCAGTCTGGTGGAATTATAACAATTTGGAGAAAGGATGTTGTTAATCCAAAATTCAGCTTCATGGGGGATGGATATCTTGGGATTAATTGCTTGTGGAAAGGGTTAAATTGTTGCATAATGAACTTTTATTCTTCTTGCAATAATCTGGTAAAAGTGAAGAGTAACTTTCCTGTTGGTGAATGGCTCCTTGGGGGAGATTTCAATGCAACCAAATTAGAGGAAGAAAGGAAGGGGAAAGGGAGGGCTAATTCGTCAGAGATGGAAAATTTCTGTGTTTATTGATGTTATGGAACTCTTGGATATTCCGGTAATAGGTAATCTATACACATGGTTTAATTCGAGTGGGAGTTGTAAGAGCATTCTTGATAGGTTTCTTATATCAGAAGTGTTAAGTAAGGAATGTGGAGTGATGGTGCAACATGTGCGCTTATATGTAGGCGGGAATCATAGAAGAATCAATTTTTGGAAACCTATTGTAGAATGCTTTAGAGTAAGGTTGTCTACTTGGAAAGGTAAGTTGTTGTCAATAGGTGGAAGAGTAACGCTTATCAACTCAGTACTCACAAATTTTCCTATACATCAACTGTTTTTTTTTTTCAAAATTCCTGCTAAAGTGGTCAAATAGTTGGTTTTTAAAGGAGCTTCCTTTCGTCAGGTTCAGTTGGAGCACGATTGTTTCGTTTTGGTTTTCGCATTGGCTTGAAATGCTTCCGCTGTATAGGAGGTTTCCGCAGCTGTTTGAAGCTTCTGAGTCTAAATTCTCGGCTGTTTGGGAGGTAGGGTGTTACGAGGAAGATTTATGGCAGTGGAATTTGGGTATTCAAGAATCATTGTTAGTTGGTGATTTACATAACCAATACTTGAAGCTTCTGTTGTTGTTGTCCAACGTGGAATCAAGGGTAGGGATAGAGGACGGAATTGTATGGCATGCAGATCAGAATAATACGTTTTCAGTTAAATCCAAGTATGAGAATACACAAAACAATAAAACTATTTGACCTAATATCACAAATTTTAAATACTTTATTTATAGACACACCAAGTAATACACCATTAACATAAAATTACATAATTTCATAACAATTAATAGACAAACGTGGTTTAACAAAAACCTCAAGTGGAGTAGCTTTAGTATTTGTTAAGCCAAACTCTTCAGTCATATCAACAAGTTCAGATGTTGTTGGATTTAAGATATCAAATGAATGTAAAAAGCTAGCTAGAGCATAATGCACCATCTGAAGTCCAAAAGATATTCCAGGACACATCCTTCTACCACTTCCAAATGGTAATAACTCAAAATGATTACCTCTTACATCAACATCTTTATGAGTTGTAAGAAACCTTTCTGGCTTGAACTCTAATGGATCTGGCCAAACATTAGGATCTGTGTGGATCTTCAAAAGATTTGTGATTAATCGAGTTCCCTTTTTAACATGGTAACCACCTAACATACAATTCTCAGAGAATTCGTGAGGTCCTGATAGAGGTCCAGGGGGATACAATCTTAAAGTTTCTTTGACTATAGCTTGAATGTATATCAACTTACTTATATCTGATTCGTTTAGATATCTCTCTGTACCAATATGTGCGTCAAGTTCTTCTTTGGCTTTTTTCATTGCAAGAGGATTTTTCAATAGTAAACTCAGTGCCCATATTAGGGTAACACTACTTGTGTCAGTTCCTCCACCAAATACTGACTGCAAATTAAGTGCAAATATTTTAATATGCATGTTCATATTTTCATAAAGGTTTATCTACATACTTGTTTAAGTAAAGCTAATGATAAAATATAACATATTTATTTATTTTTCTGTTTCTATTATTTTAGTAACTTAATTTTGAGGAGGCGTAATATATCGATATTTAAATATAAGGGCGAGAAGGGAATGTCGATATCCATCTCATTGATAAAATATTTAATTTCATATTTTTCAGGCATGTTTTCTTATTTAATTAAATACTATTAATTTTAATTTTATTTTATTAATAGTTAGTATATGTTATTTTATTATATTAATTTTGTCGACAGCAAATTGACTTATTGAAGATGCAAAATCCGACTTCCAACTCACTCCTTGCTACTAGAAAAATTTATTTTTACTTTAAATATTAATAAAATTTGGTCTTTTTATTTTTATATTTGATAAAAAAAGTTAACTAGCATCAACTTTCTTTATAGAATTTATGTGTGCGATGGAAAAGATTAGAGTACATACCAATATTGTGGCTTTGATTATTGTATCACAATCAAACCCTTCAATTGTTTTTCCATCAAACAATGAAAGCAACACATCCATGATGTCTTTATCTTCACCATCAACCTTTTCACCCAAACTCCTTTCATGGCGACGCTCCTTCAACCACTCACCTAAAACTTCATCCAATTCCTTTAAAGTTCCTTTCATTGCCTTCACATGACCACCAAAATCAAACAATTTCAAACAAGGAATAACGTCTCCCACAGTGATGACCCCAAACAAATGCATCATATCCTTCAAAGCTTTCACACTTCTTTGAGCTTCTTCTTCACCAACATTAGTTCTTGCACCAAAATATCTCTTCCCAACAACCATTTGAAGAACCATGTTGAATGTTAAGTGTGTAAACCATTGCTTCATATCTACCAACACATGGTTTGATGAATCAGACTCACTATTTTTGCTATACCAAACATCGAAGAGCTCTTTAATCGATGTTCGTACTTCAGAAACACGAATATGTTGTTGTTGCTCAACTCGGCGATTTGTGAGAATCTCTAGAGTTGCAAGCTTGCGAAGATTGCGCCAATAAGGTCCATATGGGGCAAGTCCAAACATGGCTCCTTTATAGGCCAAGTGTTGTGTTGCAACAAGATTGGGACGAGATGAAAGAGCCACGTCGTTCGTAGTGAAACATTCTTTTGCCATTTCCCAATTGTTGATGATTAAAGCATGTTTAGAACCAAGTTTGATGGTGAATATTGGTCCATATTTATCAGCTAAGGCACCTAAGACTCTATGAGGTGATTGTGTGCCACTAAAGATTGGGAGGTGACCAAGTATTGGCCATGCACCTTTGGCTATTGGCGCCTCTCTTTTTTTGCTACGACCAAGTAGAATCAAACCTAATGGAATTAGAGAAATTAGGAATGCAATTGTTGTTGTGTTTATTAGACTGCTTAGAGCTAAATCCATTAAAGCTTTATATTAAAAGTTCTATTGAGAGAAAGTAAAAATGAAGAGATGTGGAAGTGTTTGCGAACACATGTATAAATACTAAAAGTGAGAGGAAATTAAGTGAGAAAGTCAAATTTTAATATTTTGATATATTTCCAATTTTTTATGTGTGTAATATTATTTTTGGAAGAGACTTGTGTAATATTAAAAGATAATAATCTGATAAAAAATTATTTTAGAATTACAAGGATAATTAGACGTCAACTCGTGGTTGTACGAATTAATTTTATAAGATTATTTTTGTTAATTAAATTATTTAATTTTTTTAATATACTTATATAAATAATATAATAAAATATATTATGATTCAACATACAATTGAGATTCTATAAAATTTTGATTTTATAATAACCTAAAAATACTTGTTCAAATGAAATATGACTTTAATAATATAAGTTTGATTTATTTTTTTGTCTATAATATTTGAATAAATTAAATTTTTCTTAAAAACAATTAGAAATTTAAAAGTTATATTACCTTTTTGTATAAAAAAATGATAGAATTATTTTACTTTTTTAAAGTATAACTCTAATCAAACGATATTATTATTATTTTCTAAAAAAATTAACAATAGAACATTGTTTTTTAATTTATTGATTTTCTAAAAAATTAGAGAAAAAAAATATTTTATGACCATTACAAAAATTATAGATAAAAGTATTAGCTTTATAATTATTTGAACATGAATAGAAAAAATCCATTGAAAAAAAGAAGTTGTATTTAGAAATATATAGGAAAAAATGAATGGATTAGTATAGATAAGAAGTTAAGTTTAGATATAAAATGAGTTTTTTTTCCTGATCAAGAGATGCAAAATGCGTTAGTAATGATACTAATTATTAGAGAGAGAATAAACAACATGAAATGAGTTATGGTAAAATAAAAAAGAGAAATAAGAATAATAAACCTAAATAAAGCAATAAAGTTAAGAGATGATCACATGTGACAGCAATCAATTAATTCTTTAACCCGACATCTATAATTGTATAACCGTTTCAACAATTTGTTTATCAATAAAATAATGATTCAAAATTTATACATACAAAAATAAACACAACAAAAAATTAGCAAAAAACAGTAAATTAAAAAATAAAGAAAATAAGATTCGATAAACATAGATGAGAATATGAGTTTTTTTGTCAAAAGATATAAATGAGTTGGTGATGATAATAATTATTAGAGAGAGAATGAACAACTTGAAATGAGTTGATGGTGAAATGAGAAAGAAAAGTAAGAATAATAGACATAGATAAATCAATAAAGTTAAGAAATCATTACATGTGACAACAAATAGTTCATTTAATCTTTTAAGTTTACATGTATCACAACACTTTTCAACAATTTATTTATCAAGAAAATGTATTTTCTAATGATTTAAAGTTTGTAATTACCAAAATAAACATTAAAAAAATTAGCAAAGATAATAAATTAAAAAATGAAGAAAATAAAAATCAAAAAACAAATAATGTTTTTGTTTAAAGAATTGTCGTTAGAATTATGAGAATATTATTCTCATAAAGACTATAACTTATTAGTGGGTTGAAGAAGTTGTTAGAAAGGACTATAACTTATTAATATAAATAATAAAATAATAATAATAATAAATAGTTCAATTAATTAATTATAATTTAATGAGAGCTAATGGGATAAGTGGAGTTAGGTAAGTGAAAGGAATTGGGCATTTTTTATAATGGACAGTTATTAATTTTAAAAAAATAGAAACTTGTCACTACATGAGATAGTGGCTAGAGTTTTTTAATAAACATTTTAAAACTAATTTAATGGGAGTTATGGAATTAGTGGGTTGAAGAAGTTGTTAGAAAGGACTATAACTTATTAATATAAATAATAAAATAATAATAATAATAATAATAAATAGTTCAATTAATTAATTATAATTTAATGAGAGCTAATGGAATAAGTGGAGTTAGGTAAGTGAAAGGAATTGGGCATTTTTTATAATGGACAGTTATTAATTTTAAAAAAATAGAAACTTGTCACTACATGAGATAGTGGCTAGAGTTTTTTAATGAACATTTTAAAACTAATTTAATGGGAGTTATGGAATTAGTGGGTTGAAGAAGTTGTTAGAAAGGACTATAACTTATTAATATAAATAATAAAATAATAATAATAATAATAAATAGTTTAATTAATCAATTATAATTTAATGAGAACTAATGGAATAAGTGGAGTTAGGTAAGTGAAAGGAATTGGGCATTTTTTATAATGGACAGTTATTAATTTTTAATTAATTTAATTATTATTTTATTATTATTATTATTATTATTATTATTATTATTTATTATTATTATTATTATTGTTGTTATTAGTATTAGTATTATTATAATAGTTATTATTATTATTATTATTATTATTATTATTTTATTTTTAGAACAAAAATATTAAATTTTTATTTCCAAAACAATCAACATAAATTGATCCAAATGATCAAGGTCTCAATAAAAAAACTTCTAATTTATATAAAGATTATTTTCATTTACATGATTTTTTAAAGAGATTAATTAATATGCACTGTCAGTGTAAAAATTTTACACTATCGATTCATCACCATTACCCGTTTGCCTTACTTTATAGATTTTAAAAATAAAAATCAAATTTGTTTCAATATCCAACGGTTATAATTTACTGACTGTGTAAAATTCTTTTACACTGACGGTGTATATCAATTAAATTCTTTTTTAAATCCCCATGCAAGCTACATCTAACAACAATATTTTAAATAATCATATCTATCAAGGAAAGGTCTATATCATTTTGGAAAGAAAAAAAGCTTATCATTCCCACTTCTCCAAAACTCATAGACAGGGTCCCGCTATAGCAATTCTCAAGATCTTTTTCTTTTAATCTTTTTTTCTTGATTTCTCTAATCAACCAATTTCTATTCATGCCAATTCTTCGAATTCCTTCTAATACCCATCCGCAGAAGAATTTCTCTCCAAAAATTGTTAAAACATGCACAAGCATAGGAAAGATGGTCTATAGACTCATTATTGTAACAGAAACAACATGTGCTACTATTTATTAGACCGAATTTCAAGAATGTCTCTTTAGTGGGAAGCTTTCCATTCATCATCATCCATAGAGTAAATTTCACTCTAGGTCTAACATTATTGTCACATAACATTTTTCTCCAATCTACTTGTTCCTTGGTGCCTCTAAGTTCTCGATACATAACATAAGTTTTGAAATTTTCAGTTATGTTCAACATCAGTCCAATATTCAGTATTAGCCATAATCTCCCTACACTATTTTTATGATCATCCAAGAACAATTAGTGGAAATGTCATTCCTCATAATATCTTGGCCCTTGAGATAATAGGTATTCACCCATCTAACCCAAAGCTTATCTTTCTTCGATTGGATGTTCCAAAACAACTTGCCGATTGTCGTCTGATTCCATTCTTTCAGGGTTGTGATATTGAGCCCTCCTGCATTTTTTTGGTCACAGATTTTGTCCCAAGCTTTTTGGGCTTTTCTCGTAATGACATTATATCCACTCCACAAATAGCTTCTACAAATGGATTATATTTCTTGAATAACTTTTTGAGGAAGCGAAAAAACCTGCTTCCAATAGCTAGTGACAACAAAAAGCACACTCTTGATTAATTGAAGTCTTCCGACAAAGACAAGAAGTCTCGAAGTCCAGTGCGTAATTTTCCCCACAATTTTATTTATCAATGGTCTGCACTGATGCACTGTAATTTTTCTACTAGAGATGGGGACTCCCAAGTATTTAAATGTCAACATACCTTGGGAGAAGCCAGTAGTCTTTATGATAGCCTGCTGCACAATATCCTGCACACCCCCAAAATACAGTTTGCACTTTGCTGGATGAGCTTTTAAACCAACGACTCCGGAGAACTTCTTGAATTCTTCCATCAAAATAGAAAAGCATTAGTTCGTCAACACAAGTAATATTAATAAGAAAAAGCCTCTCGCACCTGGGATGGAAATTAAAATCAAGAATGTCTTTAAGCTTCCCCAAGCATCTATGCGGGTATTCCATAATTAGGACAAATAATAATGGGGAGATGAGATCTCCCCACCTTAAACCCCTTTGAGCCTGCAATATTATTATTATTATTTATTTTGGAAAAAATAAATCTTTATTGATTCCAAAACACTAATACAAACGAGGCGATCAACCGATCCAACCAGCCAAAACCGAAAACAAACAGTCAAACTTAAGGCATCATGAGCCTACTTAAATGTTTCCTAAGTTTAGACCCAGACCAAATCATATATACAATGGTATCAATAATCATATGACCAATACTATCACTGCTAACAATTTTTCTAAAACAATATGGCTTTCTAAATTTCCACACTTTCTAAACAGTCTCAACAAAAGCGCACTTGAGAATGGCAGCCTTCCAACCTTTTCACTTGTTGTGCTCAGTGACCCAATCCAATTATTCACTCCACCCTATAGGATAATGCGCAATCTAAAGCCACTTTAGCACATATTGCCAAATCTCACGCAGCACCGTGTAATCGAACGTTAGATGTTGGAGATTCTCAGGTTGCCTACATTCGATAGATGTAATTCCTACTTTTTGTTCAATTGGTTTATCCTTGATATGTTCATCTTAACCGATGACAGATATCCTCCTTAACATCCCCGGGCAAATCTATCATTGATATGTTCATCTTAACCGATGATGGATTTTCTTTCCTTTGAGTCTATCCTTAATATGTTCACTTTAACCGGTGACGAATATTCTCATCTTTGGTCTTCTGCCCAGTAACTGGTAGTTGTAAATCCTATTTCTGCAATTCTCCTCGGCAAGGCTATTCTTACCCAGTAAACGGTAACGAATATACCCGCCTGGCGGTTCCCAGCGAGTCATCTTTGATATGTTCATCCTAACCGATGACGGGTGTCCTCTCTGTCAGATCTTTATTATCTCCTTACCCAGTAGCTGGTAGTGGATAATGAATTTCTGCTCCTCCTGTGTTGAAGTCTATTTCTTCCCCAGTTGAATTGAGTGCGTATTTCCGTAGTGAAATCGTTGTTCCTGCATGAATCAAGTATGTCAGTTTTATCCTGATCTACTCGTTTCCCATGCAGATGTTTTTGTTTCCCCGACTGAGTCCTTTCATTTTTATTGAATTTCTCTAGTCCCCCAGCAGTTTTAAGTCGTAGTCTGGCCTACGCATAATCTCTTTTATCCCTTCAGAGTCTATGTCCCCCCAGAATACCTTGTGCTCCTGCGGACCTTCAGTTTCTCTGATTTCTTTTCCTTTGTGGCAAAATTTCCCCACAGAGAATTTGCTTTTACATTCATATCATATGCATCATGAGGTCTCTTAGGGACCAAAATTTATTTCTATATGTTGTTATTTAAGCTCATTCTACTGAGTCGACATGAAGATTTTAACCTTCACCTCCTTAGTTAGAATGTTCTTAAATAGGGGCAGCTGTAAGACCCTAATTTTGACCCTAAGATCCCTCATGCAATCTCATCATATGCATTAGCATTGGGATCATACCTTGACATCCTCCTTACCCCTCCTTCATTGGGTTTGTTTTGGGAGAGATCACCAAGCACCATGTGATTGTATAATACTTGTATATTATCATTTTTTACTAACCAAAATACCAAAAATATGTCTTTGCATTTGCCTAACTCTTTTGTAGGAAGGGCACGATCTCCATTGATCTATCAAGTTCATATCTAGGGTTTAAGACCCTCATAGTTAAGATCATAACCAAGGAATGATCCACAATGTCTCTAAGCATCATATATGAGTCCCAATGATCTTTGCATGTTATTTTGATCAAGATTTCTTCAAGAGTTTGGAGTTGGTTTGCCTTGGAAACCCTAGTTTGTCTGGGTATTTTGAGTAACTTCTTCAACAAGCTTCCTCATCAACTGATCAAATTTCTTAAGGGGAACTTCAAATTTCATCATCTTATGCATATATGATCTACCATGATCCTAAAAAGTCAAGAGAATTGCCAGTTAGCAAGTTGGTTGATGGTGGTTAGCCAGATGAATTCATCTGATCAAAATTGGGTCTCCCTAGACCCTATCTCCTACAATGTTCACCATATGAAAATGATTCCAAGAGAAATTTTACTCTAAATGACATTCCAAACAACTTTATTGTTGAAGTCTAGAGCTAATTTTTCTTGGAAAGTCATTTTCCATGTTGAAACATTATAGGTCATTTTCTCTAAACCCTAATTTGAAAGTCAACTTCCCAAGGACATAACTTGCTAAACTTTTATGAGATGAAAGATTTCCAAGTTTCACAATCAAACTCAAGATGTCTACTTCAACTTTGATGTTTGGAGTGAGAGCTAAATCAACTTTTATGAGCATGTGATATGAGAATACATTATAGGTCATTTTTGACCTATGCCATTGAACAAGTGATTTTCCTCAACTTCAAAAATGAATAACCCTATCATTATAAATCCAAAAGACATGAAATTAGTGACCATTTTGAATTTCTTTGAAAGATCTACAACTTTGATGAAGACACGTTTCTCATTTAGAGCTCACATAAAAAGTTTAGTAAGGTAGAACATTGAGGTATATGGCTTGACACTTTGAAAAATCTTTAATTCATCATTTCATGCATATTTGAACTTATTTGAGTGTCCTCAATCATCAATTCATCAAGATATGAGGTTTGGACTTGAGAAGTTGATCAGTCAATTCATCTGACTATTTTGAAGTACACTGAGACCTAACATTTGATGTGTTTGTCAAATGGAGATGACCCCAAGAGAAAAAATGTTCTTAAGAACCTTCTGAACAACTTTCATGTTCATAAAAAATCCATTTGAAGCTTGGAAGGTCATCATCCATTTCAAAACATTATAGGTCATTTTGACTGAAACCCTAATTTTGGGTCAACTTACCAAGAGCATAACTCATTCATTTTTCATGATTTTGAGTTGGGATAAGATTCATTCGAAAGAGTAAGATGTCTAATTCATTTGTTATGTTGAGCATATTTCCAAAATCCTAAAAGAAATACATGTGATAATGCAAAACATTATAGGTCACTTTGGACCAAAGGCATTGAAATGTGAAAAAGTCCAACTTCAAGTGCCCATAACTTCTTCATAAAAAATCCAAATGATGCAAAATTTAAGTCCAAATTGATTTTCTTGAAACGATATACAACTTTTATGTTGAAGGTTTTGTCATTTGGAACTTGCATCATTGAAACAGAAGTGCTTGAAGTTTGGCCATTTTTGAAATTTTCACATGTACATGTTTTGCACCTTACACTTCATGATCATTTTTCACCAATTTAAAAATGTCAAATGAATTTTTGGTCAACATAACAATTAATCCTCATGCCAAAAGCTTTCCAACCATTACCCATAAGGCTATATGTCACTTTTGGAAATGCCATTTTCGAAGGGATGAACATATTGGTGCATTTTTGGAAATCAATTGAAATTGCATTGCATGAGCTCAGTACACATAATTTGCACGTCCATTTTGATTCTATTTGGCATCAGCTTGCAAATCCAAGTGGAATTGGACCCTCCATGCGCCTGTACAGGCCCATGCATGGAGGCCCTTTCCATCCATGTGTAACACCCCGATAAAATATGATAATTATTTAATTTAAGTTAAGAGTATATTTATTAATTTAATTAAATAATTGGAATATTATTGGAATTATTATTATTGGAATAATAAAGTTGGAATATATATAAGGTCCCATTTGGTAAAAAGGGTTTTTACGTGAAAGCAGAGAACACGTAACATTGGGAGAAAAGAGAAGAAACTGAGAAAGGGAGAAGAAGAGGCTAGGGCTCAAGAGGAGAATTCACGATTGTTGAAGGTCAAGAAAGGATTTACCGGATTAACTCAGGTAAGGGGGGTTTATCGTCGTTTAATGGGTATTATGGGTTAACATGTAATGGGTAGTAATAAGCCATTGAATTGACCCTAATTTGAATGATGAATGTTGCAAATTGTGATGACCAAATTACGTTAAAAACTGTGATTGAATCTATGTTTGGATGAGTTGTGATTTTCTGGACGTGTATCTTTTTACGGAATCGAAATCGGAGGTCCGGAAGTCCTCCGACGGCGAAAAATGCGGGGGATTCTGCATTCTGTTCGTGTTAGCGCAGGAACAACTTTCTGTCTTGCGTTAACCGGTTAACCCAGGGTGTTAACCGGTTAACACTGTTATGAATTATGAGAAATTGCTGTCTGTCTTGCGTTAACCGGTTAACCCAGGGCGTTAACCGGTTAACACTGTTAAAATGTGCCAGGAAGCGTGTTCTGTGTTGCGTTAACCGGTTAACCCAGGGCGTTAACCGGTTAACACTGTTTGAAAAGTGAAAAATTGATATTTAAATATTGTGGACATATTTGATGATTGGCCTATATTGGTGTATGATATAGTAGGGATTATTTCCCGTTGTTTTGAGCAGTATAGGTATTAGTAGAGTGTGCTAATACTGTGATTTATTATTTGGCATGATATGAATGTGATTCTGTGATAAATATGCTGATAATGTATGATGGTATGCATAATACTGTGAATGTATCTGTTATGTATGCAATTGTGAATGGACTGTTTATGGCGTAGAATGTGAGCATATGTCCATTGTGGATTGTTGTGGATGGTTGCATGCTAGGTGATTTAGCGTGCATAGTATGACCTTTATGGTGGTAGCTAATTCCCACGGTGAGGAATTAGTGAGTGAGTTATTGTGGATTGTTGTTGATGTTTGCATGCTAGGTGATTTCGCGTGCATAGCATAGCCCTTGGGGTGGTAGCTAATTCCCATGGTGAGGAATTAGTGAGTGAGTCACTAGGTCTCAAATGAATGGGACTAGTGAGCTTGGTAGCCGTATCTGGGTTTGATCGGTGAGGTTGAACTATGTGTTCACGAATAGTCGGTACCGCATGCATGGAGTCTCATTGCATAATGTATGTATGGTGTATAATATGAATGGATGTATTCCAATATTATACGTGTGTTTTGTGTTGGGTTGAGTATGATTATGATTTTGAGTTGATGTTGCCGTTGCTGAATGTGTGATCTGATTTGGGTGATGAAATGTGTTAAATTACTTAGCATTACATGATATTTTATAATGCTTATTATATCGATTGAGGAACTCACCCTTACAACTATGTTTCAGGTAACGAGCAGTGATTGAGTAGAAGCTAGTGCTTGAAGTCTAGTGTAGTTCCTTAGTGGGTCATGCTCTGGTAGATGTAACATCGGGACGGGATGTTTTACCTTGTCTTTCATTTGGTTGTTGAATAATTTTACATGTAATGTGTTACATGGTTTGCATATCCGCTGCGAATTGTGCAATATTTTATTTTGATTATTAAATGAGCATGACAAACTATTTTGGTGAATGGTGTGAAGTGTCAAGTGTGACACCCTGAGATTGCATATCTACTCTGATTTATATTTTGTTGAATTAATTAATTATTGGGGTATTTTAGAAGGGTGTTACATTAGTGGTATCAGAGCATAGTCGGTCGAGTCGAGTCGTAATTATTCTGTTTCCCTGTACGTGATAGGTGTTGTGTAACCCTATCAGTACTTATTGTTTTAGCTTGTTGGGTTTTCAGAATAGAGATGGCTGGAAGAGGTAGAGACGATGCTGCGATTGCTGAGGCTCTGGGTATGCTAGCTGGAGTACTTGGAGGAAATCCGAATGTTGTGGGACTGGGAGCTGCTCGTCAACTGAGTGAGTTCCAGAAGAACAATCCTCCAATGTTCAAGGGAGCATACGATCCAGATGGTGCTCAGAAGTGGTTGAAGGAGATCGAGAGGATCTTCCGAGTGACTGAGTGTGCCGATAACCAGAAGGTCAGGTTCGGTACGCATATGCTGTCAGAGGAAGTAGATGATTGGTGGGTTGCTGCCCGCGCTGAGTTGGAAGCTGCTGGGAGTGCTGAGATCACTTGGGCGGTGTTCAGAGAGAGATTCCTGAGGAAGTACTTTCCCGAGGATGTCAGAGGAAAGAAAGAGATCGAGTTCTTAGAATTGAAGCAGGGCAACCGGTCTGTTACTGAGTATGCTGCTAAGTTCACAGAGCTGTCGAAGTATTACACTCCCTATGATGAGGCTACTGGGGAATTTTCAAAATGTGTGAAGTTTGAGAACGGGTTACGTCCCGAGATCAAGCAGGCTATTGGGTATCAGCGGATTAGAGTATTTTCTGACTTGGTCGACTGTTGCAGGATTTTTGAACAGGATACCAAGGCCAGAGCGGAGAGCTATCAGCAGAGGGTTGATAGGAAGGGCAAGAATCAGAATGATCGTGGGAAACCGTATGCAGCTGGCAAAGGTTTCCAGAGACAGAGTGGGATGAGGAGACCTAATGGGGGAGACTCCAGTGCCCCTGCTAAGTGTTACAGATGTGGTCAGGCTGGACATCGTATCCATGAGTGTACCAGTACTGAGAAGAAGTGTTTCAAGTGTGGCAAAGGTGGTCACTTGGCTGCAGAGTGCCGGTTGAAGACTATGACTTGTTTCAACTATGGAGAGGTGGGTCATATCAGTCCACAGTGTCCTAAGCCGAAGAAAGAGAACCAGTCGGGAGGCAAGGTCTTTGCTTTATCAGGTTCTGAGACTTCTGCAGATGATCGTTTGATCCGAGGTACGTGTTATATTAATGGCTTTCCTCTTGTAGCTATTATTGACACAGGTGCGACTCATTCCTTTATATCTTTGGATTGTGCTGTGAAACTTAAATTAGAGATATCTGAGATGCATGGGAGTATGGTGATTGATACTCCTGCGAAGGGTTTAGTGGCTACTACTTCAGTTTGTTTAAATTGCCCTTTGAGTATTTTTGGTAGAGACTTTGGGATGGACCTCGTGTGTCTTCCACTAGTGCAGATTGATGTTATCTTGGGTATGAACTGGTTGGTGTTTAACCGAGTTTATATCAACTGTTTTGATAAGACTGTGATCTTTCCTGAGATTGAGGAAGGAAAGAGTTTGTTTCTATCAGCAAGGCAGGTGAATGAGGCAGTAGCAGATGGGGCAGAGTTGTTTATGCTGTTAGCGACTTTGGAGGCTAAAGATAAACTGGTGATTTGCGATCTAGCTGTGGTGTGTGATTTTCCTGATGTGTTTCCTGAAGAAGTGAATGAATTACCGCCAGAGCGTGAAGTTGAGTTCTCGATAGATTTGGTACCTGGTACTAGGCCGATATCGATGGCTCCGTACCGTATGTCTGCTGTTGAGTTAACTGAATTGAAGAGTCAGCTGGAAGATCTGTTGGATAAGAAATTTATTCGTCCGAGTGTGTCACCGTGGGGCGCACCAGTGTTATTGGTTAAGAAGAAAGAAGGTACTATGAGGTTGTGTGTGGACTACAGGCAACTGAATAAAGTGACGATCAAGAATCGGTATCCTTTGCCGAGGATTGATGATTTGATGGATCAGTTGGTTGGTGCGAGTGTGTTCAGCAAAATAGATTTGAGATCGGAGTATCATCAGATACGTGTGAAAACTGAGGATATTCAGAAGACTGCTTTCAGAACAAGGTATGGACATTATGAGTATTCTGTAATGCCTTTTGGTGTGACTAATGCGCCTGGGGTATTTATGGAGTATATGAATAGGATTTTCCATCCGTACCTAGACAAGTTTGTTGTGGTGTTTATTGACGATGTTGACTAGAAAGGGGCAAGCGTTTGTTTGGGACTCAAAATGTGAAGAAGGTTTCCAAGAGTTAAAGAGAAGGTTAACTACTGCTCCTATTCTGATATTACCAAGTCCATCGGAACCATTTGAGGTTTACTGTGATGCTTCATTGTTGGGTTTGGGTGGTGTTTTGATGCAGAATAAGCAGGTTGTAGCTTATGCTTCGAGACAACTGAAGGTTCAAGAGAGGAACTATCCGACACACGATTTAGAGTTGGCAGCTGTAGTATTTGTTCTGAAGTTATGGAGGCATTACTTGTACGGGTCAAGATTTGAGGTTTTCAGTGACCATAAAAGTTTAAATTATTTGTTTGATCAGAAAGAGCTGAATATGAGACAGAGGAGATGGTTAGAGTTTCTGAAGGATTATGACTTTGGTTTGAATTACCATCCGGGTAAAGCAAACGTAGTGGCTGATGTATTGAGTCGGAAATCATTGCATATGTCTATGTTAATGGTTAAGGAGTTGGATTTAATTGAGCAGTTTAGAGACTTGAGTTTGGTGTGTGAGAGTACTCACAATAGTGTTAAATTGGGAATGTTGAAGTTAACGAGTGGTATTCTGGATGAGATTAGAGAGGGTCAGAAATCCGATGTGCTTTTGGTTGATAAGTTGACTCTAGTGAATCAAGGTCAAGGTGGTGAATTCAGAGTTGATGAGAATGGTGTTTTGAAATTTGGTAATCGGGTGTGTATTCCGGATGTTACCGAACTTAAGAAGAGTATTCTTGAGGAAGGACATCGTAGTGGCCTGAGTATTCATCCTAGGGCTACGAAGATGTATCATGATTTGAAAAAGTTATTTTGGTGGCCGGGAATGAAAAGAGAAATTGCGAGTTTTGTTTATTCTTGTTTGACTTGTCAGAAGTCAAAGATTGAGCATCAGAAGCCGTCTGGGCTAATGCAACCGTTGCCTATTCCAGAGTGGAAGTGGGATAGTATCAGTATGGATTTTGTTTCTGGTTTACCGAGGACAATTAAGAATTTTGAAGCTATTTGGGTGATTGTTGACAGGTTGACAAAATCGGCTCATTTCATTCCGATCAGAATGGATTATCCGTTAGAGAGATTAGCTGAGTTGTATATTGAGAAAATTGTAAGTTTGCATGGTATTCCGTCGAGTATTGTTTCGGACAGAGATCCTAGATTTACATCGAAGTTCTGGGAAGGTTTGCAGAGGGCTTTGGGAACTAAGCTGAGATTGAGTTCTGCATATCATCCGCAGACTGATGGTCAGACTGAGAGGACGATTCAGTCACTGGAGGATCTTTTGAGGGCTTGTGTTTTGGAAAAGGGAGGTGCTTGGGATTGTTATTTACCTTTGATTGAGTTTACCTACAACAATAGTTTTCATTCGAGCATTGGTATGGCACCGTTTGAAGCTTTGTATGGTAGGAGATGTCGGACACCTTTATGTTGGTATGAGTCCGGTGAGAGTGTTGTGGTTGGACCGGAGATTGTTCAACAAACTACGGAAAAAATTAAGATGATTCAGGAGAAGATGAGGATTGCTCAGAGTCGTCAGAAGAGTTATCACGACAAGAGGAGGAAGTCACTTGAGTTTCAAGAGGGAGATCATGTGTTTCTTCGTGTTACTCCGATAACTGGGGTTGGTCGAGCTTTGAAGTCGAAGAAGTTGACACCTCGATTTATTGGTCCTTATCAGATTTTGGAAAGGATAGGGGAGGTAGCCTATCGTATCGCTTTACCGCCGTCACTTGCGAATTTGCATGAGGTTTTTCATGTGTCTCAGTTGAGGAGGTACATTCCTGATCCGTCGCATGTTGTCAAAGTAGATGATGTACAGGTGAGAGATAACCTGACTGTTGAAATATCACCTATGAGGATCGAGGATCGAGAGTTGAAGCAGTTGCGGGGTAAAGAGATTGCTTTGGTAAAGGTAGCTTGGGGAGGACCAGCAGGTGGCAATGTGACTTGGGAACTTGAGAGTCAGATGAAGGAGTCTTATCCTGAGTTATTCGCTTGAGGTATGTTTTCGAGGACGAAAACTCTTTTAGTGGGGGAGAGTTGTAACACCCCGATAAAATATGATAATTATTTAATTTAAGTTAAGAGTATATTTATTAATTTAATTAAATAATTGGAATATTATTGGAATTATTATTATTGGAATAATAAAGTTGGAATATATATAAGGTCCCATTTGGTAAAAAGGGTTTTTACGTGAAAGCAGAGAACACGTAACATTGGGAGAAAAGAGAAGAAACTGAGAAAGGGAGAAGAAGAGGCTAGGGCTCAAGAGGAGAATTCACGATTGTTGAAGGTCAAGAAAGGATTTGCCGGATTAACTCAGGTAAGGGGGGTTTATCGTCGTTTAATGGGTATTATGGGTTAACATGTAATGGGTAGTAATAAGCCATTGAATTGACCCTAATTTGAATGATGAATGTTGCAAATTGTGATGACCAAATTACGTTAAAAACTGTGATTGAATCTATGTTTGGATGAGTTGTGATTTTCTGGACGTGTATCTTTTTACGGAATCGAAATCGGAGGTCCGGAAGTCCTCCGACGGCGAAAAATGCGGGGGATTCTGCATTCTGTTCGTGTTAGTGCAGGAACAACTTTCTGTCTTGCGTTAACCGGTTAACCCAGGGTGTTAACCGGTTAACACTGTTATGAATTATGAGAAATTGCTGTCTGTCTTGCGTTAACCGGTTAACCCAGGGCGTTAACCGGTTAACACTGTTAAAATGTGCCAGGAAGCGTGTTCTGTGTTGCGTTAACCGGTTAACCCAGGGCGTTAACCGGTTAACACTGTTTGAAAAGTGAAAAATTGATATTTAAATATTGTGGACATATTTGATGATTGGCCTATATTGGTGTATGATATAGTAGGGATCATTTCCCGTTGTTTTGAGCAGTATAGGTATTAGTAGAGTGTGTTAATACTGTGATTTATTATTTGGCATGATATGAATGTGATTCTGTGATAAATATGCTGATAATGTATGATGGTATGCATAATACTGTGAATGTATTTGTTATGTATGCAATTGTGAATGGACTGTTTATGGCGTAGAGTGTGAGCATATGTCCATTGTGGATTGTTGTGGATGGTTGCATGCTAGGTGATTTAGCGTGCATAGTATGACCTTTATGGTGGTAGCTAATTCCCACGGTGAGGAATTAGTGAGTGAGTTATTGTGGATTGTTGTTGATGTTTGCATGCTAGGTGATTTCGCGTGCATAGCATAGCCCTTGGGGTGGTAGCTAATTCCCATGGTGAGGAATTAGTGAGTGAGTCACTAGGTCTCAAATGAATGGGACTAGTGAGCTTGGTAGCCGTATCTGGGTTTGATCGGTGAGGTTGAACTATGTGTTCACGAATAGTCGGTACCGCATGCATGGAGTCTCATTGCATAATGTATGTATGGTGTATAATATGAATGGATGTATTCCAATATTATACGTGTGTTTTGTGTTGGGTTGAGTATGATTATGATTTTGAGTTGATGTTGCCGTTGCTGAATGTGTGATCTGATTTGGGTGATGAAATGTGTTAAATTACTTAGCATTACATGATATTTTATAATGCTTATTATATCGATTGAGGAACTCACCCTTACAACTATGTTTCAGGTAACGAGCAGTGATTGAGTAGAAGCTAGTGCTTGAAGTCTAGTGTAGTTCCTTAGTGGGTCATGCTCTGGTAGATGTAACATCGGGACGGGATGTTTTACCTTGTCTTTCATTTGGTTGTTGAATAATTTTACATGTAATGTGTTACATGGTTTGCATATCCGCTGCGAATTGTGCAATATTTTATTTTGATTATTAAATGAGCATGACAAACTATTTTGGTGAATGGTGTGAAGTGTCAAGTGTGACACCCTGAGATTGCATATCTACTCTGATTTATATTTTGTTGAATTAATTAATTATTGGGGTATTTTAGAAGGGTTTTACACCATGCACATGCTTTTGATCATGCATTCAGCCATCTCTTGCTATAAATAAGTGCTCCATGCTTCTCATTTTCACAACCTAAGGGCACCTGTTATGCTGCACGAATCACACCTTAACCATACTCAAAGGAACTCACCCTTTCTTTCAAATTTTTCAGATCTAAATTTCAATTTCCTTGATTGATTTTTAGATCTACAGTTCCTAAGCCTTGCTCACCTTGATCTATAGAACACACTGCAAGCATAAGCATCAAGAGATCGTGCTCTCAAACTCCTCATTTCAGAGGTTTACATCCAAACTTGTTTTCTTCGAATCTACTTGTATATAGCATATTTCTTGTTGTTGCTGGGTTGTCTGAAGTCCTCTCCATAGAGGCAATCATTTTGTGCTTTGAATTGTTGAATTCCAACAAGTTTCAGTTGAACACCACAAAAGCTCTGATTCCTCTTTCTATGGAAGCCTATAGTAGAATTGGTTGGTACAGGGGTGATGTACATCACCCCAACTTTCATTTGATACCAGGATCGTGTCATTTGGTGGAGTTTTAATCTCTACAATTTTTGGTTGGCGCCGGAAGTTGGCCGGAGAAGACGGTGGTGTACACCACCGTCTGGTCTCCAAATTGAATCACAGCCGTGCATTTTTATTTCCAGATTAGATCTGAGCCACTCAATGTTATGACTTAATTATTGGCAAGGTGTTATGCGTTTGACTGAAGTGCATGGTAGATGCGCGCATGTGGTCCAAGCGATTTGCCAGCTCAATTAATGAGCTCTCCATCCAACGCTCCACGTTTTTTTGCCATTTTAATTTCTGATTTCTTTTTCTTTTTATTTCTTTAATTCCTTTTCATTTCAAAAAATCATATCTCATTCATTATTGGTCCAAAAATTGTGAGACCAATTGTACTTTTATTCTTTTAATTTCTAGTTTCTAAAAATGATTTTTAATATTTTTTATTTTATCATTTGATATTTTTTAGGATTTTTCTCTTTTCTGGTTATTTTTAATTCATTTTAAATAGTTTTTGATATTCAAAAAATAAAAAAATAAAAAATTTCAACCTCTTTGAATGATGAGATTTTAATTCAATTAGGTTATTTTTATGCATTTTTAATTGATTAAAAATAGTTTCTGACTTCTAAAAATGCTGAAATTTTTTGTCAAACTTTGTTTGACCTTGTTGAACTTAGGATAATTCACTTGAACTTTTCAAAGTTGATTTGAAGTGAATTTGAAGTTTGACCTTTCTTTATTATTTTAATTCAAGTATTATTTTAATTTTGAAAAATACCAAAAATATTTTATTTGTTTCTTGACTTCTAATCTTCATCCTTCTTCTGTTTACTAATGTTTGACCTTGATTTCATATATCTTTGGTCAATGCTTGTTGATCACCTCATTTCATTTCCATTAATGCACTTTATTATTCATCTTCTTCTTCTTCTTCTTCTTCTTCTTCTTTTTTTGTTTTTTGATCAATGAGTTAAAGATTGGTGGTTAGCCTTGATACATGGGAGATTTAACCTTCCTTGATTCAAATCTAATTCAACTTAATCATAGATAAAGTGAATGGCTTTGCATTAAGGATAGGTTGCTTCCTAATCAAGCAAAGAACCTAAATCAATACAAGATCATTTCTCATCTTCTTTTGGCATGGCAAGTTGTAGGAGCTTGATTCACTAATCAAGATCTCTAACTTGTGTTGTTGCCTACATTATTATTGACCGGCCTCAGATAGTTGTGACTTCTACATAAGTCCAATTACGATTGCTTAACATAGCGCTAAATTGCCTTATGGCACACTAACACTAATACTAACTATTAACCATTAACATTTAATTCTTGCACTTTACATTTATGCAATTTACTATTCTTGTACAGATTATACATTTGCTTTTGCCCTTTGCTCATTTGAGCACATGTTTATGTTAATGCAATTTGCCTTTTGCTCACTTGAGCACATAATTGTGTATATATTATTGTGCTTGTGCTTTTGTTTTGATTGTTGTGGACCAAATGCAAAAAATGGAAAAAAAGGACTTAGATTCTAGGACATTCCCTATGCAAAAAAAAAAGGAGTAAAAAGGCCTTAATGTTGAAGATGGATTAGAAGGACCAAATCTCTAAACTCACTCTTGTCCATTCTTGATTTGCTTCATGGAACTTTTTGATGTGTGTGCTTTTGTGCTAGGGATTCCTATTTGAGCCAAATTGAAGAACCATTGTCATGTGCTTCTAAAGAGAGAGATCTAAGAGCCATTGGAGGATTTCTAAGAGCTTTGCTTGATTGATTGATTGCTTGAGTATACACTTATTTGCTTGCTTATTCCAAAGGATGGGAGCTACATGGATCATCAATATGATCTAAAGAGAGGAACTCCATTTGTGGTTTTACTTCTTCTCCTTCATCTCTTGTATGGTTAGGACTTAGCCATTCTTCTTCTTCGCTCCACTCTAACCCAAGCCAAAACTTTTGTGCAAACATTAACACTTGTTTTCAAATATTAGAAACCTAAGCATTATGCTTTTGATTTTCAAACTTTCTTTTCATAACACTTATTTTGAACTGAATCTTTAAGTCAACTTTGACCATATTTTGTAAATACTTTTCATTGGTAAATATAACCCATTCAAATGCTTTTTATAGTTTCAATGGCCACTTTCTTATCAAAAGCTTTTCATAACCTTTAGCTATTAGGTTTGTGTTATCCTTGAGGTAGATATAATACTCACCTATATCCTTAGTGATGGACAATGAGTCTTCCATACTTATTATAGGGTTAACCCCTCACTAGCATGTTGAAGCTATCCTCACATGGTGGATTTGTTGTTTTAGGTTGAGTTTTCTCCCTTGGATAACAAAAGACCTTAAGGCTTTTGGACCAATCAATTCACCAACTTGTTTTGAGATTTTTTACCCCGAACTACGAGGTTTTGATCCTAATCTTTTTTAAGATGGTACGTAGGCAATGGGTTTATCCATTCAAACACAAAATTGTAAATAATTTGTACATTTTTCTCTCATCTCCCCAATCATGTTTGCACAAACAAATTTTCACAAAAAATACCAACCTTACAACAAGTGTGTAAAGGGCTCCCTAGGAGTACCTAGGATGTTTTGGGTGCTTAAAACCTTCCCATTGCATAACCAACCCCCTTACCCAGATCTCTGACATTTTTATTAGTTTTTGATTCGATAAAACTTCTCGGTTTTTATTCGCTTTCTAACCTTTCCTTTGGATAAATAGAAGTGCGGTGGGGACTCGACTTGTATGGTTTACTTTTGATTTAGTCAATAAATCTAAAAGTAATGAATACCCCGCTATAGAAAAGTGGCGACTCTACTAGGGATACCTTTGCCTGTGGGTTTTGCCTACTTTTCACATCTTATTGTATTGTATATTATTTTTTGTGACATGTTTTTGTGCAATTTGGGATTACTGTATTGTATGTAATGGTTGAATTGCTTGATATATTAATTGCTTGTATGCTTGGTGATCTTTGTGAGATGAGTTATATACCCGAACTCGAGTTAGGATAGGAGAATGACATAGTCTTGTTGACTTGTGTGGAGTTATTCCTTAGCAAGTTGACTTGCAAGACCATTCACTTGGTGGAGGTCATGTTGGGATCAATAATGTCACACGAGTAGTCGTGGTTAGGCATTACTCTTTCCAATATAGACCTTAGAAGCCAAGGACCTTAGTTTACCAAGCCCATCTTGGCCTATTTTTTAGGGTGTAGTGAGAAATTCATTCAAGTGTAAGATTTGATACGATTGTTACGCGATACTACACTCATAAGAGTCTCTCTTGAGAATATTTTTGGAATACGAGTAGTCGTTTATCCGATAATATCCTAAAGATGGGATGATGACTATGGGAACCTCTTGTAGAACATGTTTGGCAGGTTTAAACCCTAGTACACTCCCTTTGGGTGGTTCTTAACCGAGACTCCATGCTCGTTGTCGCATTACGCGAAAAACCGGCGGGAAAAGAAAGAAACAACAGAGCCGCCACCGTGCGTTATTTATCTCAAAAGAGGGAAAGGAAACGCTCGAAGTAAACCTAGGAAAGAACATGGTCTCGCGACCAAAGAGAATGGGTTCGGGAGTCGGTTATGCGAAGGGAAGGTGTTAGGCACCCTACGCATCCGTAGTACTCTACGGGATCCACGCACAAAAGGAAGAAAAATGGTTGCTAAACACTGCTCAAACACACACACACTGGCTGAAAAGAGACAAAAGAAACTGACTGAAACTGACTCGGCAGGATGTCGCATCCTGGGCCTACTTAGTCTATCAGGCATAGACATCAGAGTCGAAGTAGTTCGGACTGGGGAGACGACACATGCTCGCTAGGATATCGCATCCTATGCATACGTATCTTCTCGGACGAGAGAAGAATCAGAGCATTTGTAGCTCGGCTGACACGCACACAAACAAAACAAGACAAAGGCAAACATGGAGCCCGAATGCCAATCACTGGACTTATGTCAGCATCCGAACCAAAACGCACACACACTGGAACCCAAATGCCACTCGATGGACTTACATCGGCTTCCAAGCACACAACAACACAACAGGTTAATAGGGAGTCGGGGACTCGAGCCTATAACTGTCAAACAAACACACAAAAGAAAAGAAAAGGCGCCCGGAGAGATCAGCTCAATCTCCTGCCTACATACTTCATCTGGTGTGAAGATCAGGGCGATGTAGTTCCCCTACGCAGGGACAAGGATCTAGCCTAACCAGATAACAGAGGGAGACACAACTCTAGGGAGACTACGACTCGAGCCTAGATGTTGTCATGCAAAATCAACCCTAAGTTATGGTTTCTAGCTAAATGGCACAAGGGCCAACCTATCCTAGACAAGGCTTGCACAGGAAGCGAGGGTCTCAATTGCAACTAGGGCAAGAGAAAGGGGAGATCTCGATCGCAACGAGGGCGAGAGAAAAGAATTAGATGTTAGTGGTTAGTCAAAACTCGGCAAGACATCGCGTCTCGTGCCTACGTATCTCACCTGAACGTGAGAATCAGAGTTGCCGTAGTTCGGCCAAACAACTCTAAGCATGGCTCACACAGGGAGTAAGCCACACAGACTTGACTTGCACAGGAAGCAAGTCAAGCACAACCTACCTTGCACAAGGGCAAGTCTAAACTAAACCTAAAGAGGCAAAGCAAACAGGTAATCACAATCACAAGAAGCACACTCTATATGCATACAAGAGGCTCACACAAAAGGTTAGGCACTAGGGCCAACTGGAATAGGGTAAGTGTGCTCTTAACCTTGCCATTGAGAGGCTAAGGTGAAGCAGATGAATAGGAGATGAGGGGTGTGCCTCATTGCTTCTATCCCTAATCAGGGAGAGCATCAAATAATAGAAAGTGGGGGAGTTCAGAAAGATGGAACTCTTTCCCCATTATTGACTCGATTAGATCTTGGGTTTTTATCTCGATGCTTCAACCATGTAATGGGAGCAAAGAGAGGACACACTGAATAGTGGGGGATAGGCTACTTATCCCTACCTTCCACCAATTGCCTCAAATGAGGACTTTTCTTGCTTGGGACAATTTTAAACAAACACAGGCATTGCCTCTTAAGGAGGACTTCAGACAGTTTGCCCGGTCAAATAACAGACCGGGTCTCCAGACTACATGAAGAGAGAGTAATTATACCTCCAAAGCAATTGCTAAATAGCAAAGCAAATCAAGTTCAGAGAACTTAAGCAACTAAAGTACCTGAAAAAGTCAAACCAATCAGTAAACAGTTTCAAAGTTAAAACCAAAAGGAATGGATAAACAGTCAACCACAGAAGGTCAACTGTGCAAGGCACAAAGACTCAAGTATGTGAGTCACACCTACAAAACAAAGGTTAGCACATTATACAATCAAGCTCAAACCAAATTTGAAAGGTCTTTGGGGCATTGGTGCTCAACCTGAAACAATAGCTCAATTGTAAGCTCAAAAGACCACTAGGACTAGCCTAGGGTCAAAGATGAAAGAAAAGGTCAAAACAGCAAAGAAAAGTCAACCAAAGTCAAGGTCAAACATTTAGTAAGCAATCACAATTGGGCCCACATTCAAATCATGCATTATTATCATTTCATGAACATTTGAAGTCAAAGTAAGGCAAATGAAAGCACAAAGAAGTCAACAGAATGACTTGCATCAAAAGTCAACCCAAACAATCTCAAAAATCATCAAATAAATCACATTCAATCCTAACATCTAGCATGGTAAGCATGTTAAATTTCATGGCATTTGGATGAGAGGAAGGCAGTCAATTAAAATCAAGAAATCAACATAATTTCAAGTAAGCCCAATGAAGGTCAACAAACATGGGTCAACTTCAAAAAATCATATCAAATTGAAAACAGATGAGAAATGAATGAAATTAACACCAATGCAAATCTCAAGATGTCTAGTATGCACATATGAAATTTCATGATCATACAATAAGATATGAGAATTTCCCAAAGGATATGGCAATGTGTAGCACAAAAAGTCAACCATGGACTAGGCAGGGAAGAAAATTCACAATCAAATGGAAAATGACATGATTAAATCCAGAAAAAAATCATACACAAACTAGACATGTGATAGATGATTCATGCAAAATTTGGGGTCATTTGGATGTAAGGAAGCATGTCAAACAAAATTGGGAAAATGCACATTCATTCATGTAGCAACAAATGTAACACACAACTTCAGAAAATCATAACTCTCAATCCACAAATGATAAATGCACAAACTTTATATGGAAATGAAGGGGAATGAGTCTAGTTTCATCACAAAAAATTTCAGGGGCAATGGATATGTCATGACAATTTCACAAAAGAAATGGCACAATGTATCAATTTGGCATACATGTTAGAAAACCAATTATCAATTAAAATCCAGCCAATGAAAAATTAATTAAAAATCACAATTAAATACTAGACACATCCATGAACATGATAGAAAAATTCTCATGATTTTTGGACTTAAATTGAGGAAGAAATGAATTGCTGAAGTTGAGTGATTATTGGATGCAACATGATCACATAACATGGCAAGAGTGGTCAAACATGGTCAACGCAGTGGCAAATTTGTAATTCAGGGCATTACTAATCAAAACGCCCGCGTTTCACACAGCCAAACGAAATAAGCTGATTGGCTCTCCCTTAATGGAACAGTAATGTAGCACCTCAAATTTGCACCTACCATTGTACATACTATCTCATATTAGGTCATAGCATATCATGATCCATTGCATAACATTTGCATTGTCCTCAGTTGCCTCAAGAGCAAGCAAGTCAAGGATTAGGTCAAACTGATCAGGAGATCAGCCAACCATTCAAGCAAAGTTGTTTCTCAAGGAGCAAAGGCCCTAGGGTTTGTCCAACAAGTTCACATGACTTGGAGGTCCATTTGAAGTGTTCAAGTCAAGGGTTGGATGTTCAGAAGCCATCAGTTCATGCATAGCCAGGCAGAAACCCTAGACAGTCAATAGTCAGTCAAAGCAGTGGAGGGTGGCCATTCTTGCAGAATTTGGGCACCATGATCAATAATCAAGAGTTCATATGTCTTGGGAAATCATTTGAAGTCAAGTTCTCAAGGAATTAGGGTTTGGAATTCATCAGAAGAGGTTCAGTCATCCAAAACCCTAGAAAAGTCAAACTTGGTCAACTGTGGGTTAATCAGTGTTTTGATGGATGGAATTGATTTGAAGAAGCTCATTCATGCTCATATAAACCTCATCTATCATGTTCAACCTCATCATGGAAGAAATTCAAGTCAATCAGAAAATTTCCCAAAATAGCAAGTGGACCTGTAATTTCAATTGCCAAAAATGGAAACTTCTTGATCCTCAACTTACATCATGATACAAGCTTCAAATGAATTTTTGCCCAACATGAAAGTTGAAGATCTTGTTCTCCCATTTTCAAAAAGTCCAAGAACTCTCAAATCCCATGTGTGGTTGTCAAGATATGATCAATTCAATTTCAAAAATTTGTGAACTTCAACAAGCCATATCTCATGATTCCTTTGGCCAAATTTGGTGGGGTTTTTTCCTACAAACCACATTTTTCCTCCTCTTTCCAAAAATATAAATTTCATTCACCAAAACCCTACCATTCAAAATGGCATTTTTGGCCTTGACTTTTTTAATTTCAAGTTTGACCAACCATTGACTTTTTGAATTATTGGTTTTTTCTCCATTTGGCCAATTGGGATTTGCTTCATATGTTATTTGAGACATGCTCCAAGCTTAAATTCATGCTAATGCTTTCATCATACCATCATTTTGGACCAAAATGCAAAATTGGCATTTCTTGCAATTGGTTTGAAATAAGTAAAACAAGGACAGCACTTCAAGAGCAGACCACAAACAGCATTTGTATAGGTCTGTTTACAGCCTGTTTAGGGCCCAGTTCGTGCAGCCATGCACCCTCCATTTCCATATGTGTAAATTGGCAAATTGTGCAAAATAGCTTCATTAAGTAAAAGCAAGGACAGCACTTCATGAGCAACAGAAAACAGCAGAGTTTTGGTCTGTTGGCAGCTGGCTTCAAGGCCCACTCGAGCAGTCCATACACCCTCCACTTCCATATGTCAACAATTAGCAAGTTTGCAATTCCATTCATTTAAGCTAATCAAACTTAGCATGCCTTAAACCAATGTTAAACAGACAATATAAAGTGTATTTTCTGACATTTGCCAACCCTAAGCAGCAGCCACACGACAGAAAAAAGCTCCATTCTCTCATTCTTGCAATTTTGGATATTTGCATTTTCTGCTCAAAACACCAAAAACCCTTGAACGACCTTGATTGTTTCTTCATCTAGACATCTTTGTGAACTCCTTGGAATCATCAATCATCATCTGCACAGCCATTTCCTTGTTCTGTTTTGCAAGCATTCAACCATGGTGGATCTAGATTTGCGAGGTTCTAAGCATCATTGAGCTGGTTTTCTTCAAGCATCTTTCCTTACAAAGCACAATCTCCACCTGTTTGAGCTTGAATCACTCAAACAACCACTGTCTTCATTTTTCTTCAAAAACAAGTAAGTAATCGACCTCCTCCTTTTACCATGCCATGATATGCTTTAGATAGCTTGTGTTGTGCTGATTTCAATGAGCTTCAAATGGTTAAAAATGGTCCAGTATTCATTAAGATATGCTGATCTAAAGTTTAATATTCATGTGTGTTTTTGCTCGAATCTTGGTTGTTTGTGTGTTTTGATGAAAATGGCTAATGGATTTATGATGTACAATGTTTACTGAATGTATTGCCATGCTTGATTGTTGTTTCTGGGGATTTTGTTCATGGTCGATTCTTGAAGGTGATGATGAATGTATGCTGCTGCTGTTAAACCTTAAACTGTCCAGAAATTTTTCATGCTTATGTTTGTTTGTTGCTGAATAATGTTGCCTGTACCAATACCATGTTGTTTGTGTGCTGGTCGAATTTGGTTTTGATGTTGATGATAACATGAAGATGCCATGGCCATGCTGTTGTTGAAACCCTAGTAATTTTCCAGCAAACTTGCCCTGTTCACATATTGCTAGTGTTGCCTGCTATTGTTATTTGTATTTGCTGCTATGCTCTTGGCCATGCTGTAGACTGATGATGAGTTTCGATGAAAATGTTAATGCCCTGCTGTTTGAAACTTTATGAACATGCCTAGAGAATCCATGTGAACTGTGTTGTATGCTGTTGACTGCTTGTTGTGTGAACATTGCCAAATGATACGCTGTTGTGTGTTTGATGTTTGAATTTGTTTGGTTGTTGATTGAACGTGTATGAAGTTGCCAAACCATGCTGTTAAACCCTAGGGTTTATGTTAAAACTCAGAATTTGAGCTGGTTGGCTGTTCTACTGTTCCATTGGCCATCGGCCAATGAGAACATTCCATTTTCCTTGCCCAAAACGCACAGCTTTGATAAGTGATGCGTTATTTACAGAAATGCCACCGTTGACCCCATGTTTGACCATATGCCATGCTATGTGTTTCATATTTTGTTCAATTATTCATCAAACTTCAACAATTCATTTCTCTTTCAATTTTAATCCAAAAATCATGAGATTTTTTCCATAATGTTCATGAATGTGTCTAGTATTTAATTGTGATTTTTAATTAATTTTTCATTGGCTGGATTTTAATTGGTAATTGGTTTCCTAACATGTATGCACATTTGACACCCTTTGCCATTTCAATTGTGAAATGCTCATGATGTATCCAATGCCCCTGAAATTTTTTGTGGTGAAACTAGACCCATTAATCTTTGTTTCCATGTAAAGATTGTACATTTATCATTTGTGGTTTGCTAGATATGAATTTTTGAACTAGGGTGTGACAATTTGTGTCACACCAATGATGTGCATTTTCTTGATTTTTGTTCACATGTCTCCTGGCCTCCAATTGACCCCAAATTTTGCATGAATGATATCTTACATGTCTAGTTTGTGTATGAATTTTCTGGGATTTAATCATGCTGTTTTCCATTTGATTGTGAATTTTCTTCCCTGCCTAGTCAAATGTTGACTTTTTGTGCTACACATTGCCATTTCATTTGGGAAATTCTCATATCTTATTGTATGACCATGAAATTTTATATGTGATAACTAGACATCTTGAGCTTTGCATTGGTGTTAATCTCATTCATTTCTCATCTGTTTTCAATTTGATATGATTTTTTGAAGTTGACCCATGTTTGTTGACTTTCATTGTGCTTACTTAAAATTATGTTGACTTCTTGATTTTAATTGACTGCCTTCCTCTCATCCAAATGCAATGAAATTTGACATGCTTGCCATGCTAGATGTTAGGATTGAATGTGATTTATTTGATAATTTTTGAGATTGTTTGAGTTGACTTTTGAATGAGGTCTTGCTGTTGACCCATTTGTGCTTCTTATTGCCATGCTTTGCATTCTTTTGTGTATGAAATGACATTGATGCATGATTTGATTGTGAATCCAATTGAGATAGCTTCTTAAATGTTTGACCTTGACTTTGGTTGACTTCTCCTTGCTGCCTTGACTTTTTTCTTTCATCCTTGACCCTAGGCTAGTCCTAGTGGTCTTTTGAGCTTACAATTGAGCTATTGTTTCAGGTTGAGCACCAATGGCTCAAAGATCATTCAAATTTGATTGAGTTGGATTATATATTGTGCTAACCCTTGTTTTGTAGGTGTGACTCATATGAGTTTGGCTTTGTGCCTTGGCACCTCTGTTTATGGTTGACTGTTGTTTATCCATTTCTTTTGGTTTGAACTGTTGTTTTGTTTACTAATAAGTTTGACTTTTTCAGGTACATTTTAGTTGCTTTAGTTGCTTGCTTTGCTATTTAGCATTTGCTTTGAGGTATAAACCTTTCTTCTTCATGTAGTCTGGAGACCCGGTCTGTTATTTGACCGGGCAAACTGTCTGAAGTCCTCCTTAAGAGGCAATGCCTGTGTGTGTTTAAAATTGTCCCAAGCAGGAAAAGTCCTTCAAGTAAGGCAATTGGTGGAAGGTAGGGATAAGTAGCCTATCCCCCACTATTCAGTGAGTCATCTCATTGCTCCCATTACATGGTTGAAGCATTGAGATAAAAACCCAGGATCTAATCGAGTCAATAATGTGGAAAGAGCTCCCTCTTTCTGAGCTCCCACACTTTCTAATGCTCTCCCTGATTAGGGATAGAAGCAATGAGGCACACCCCTCATCTCCTTTTCATCTGCTGCACCTTAGCCTCTCAATGGCAAGGTTAAGAGCGAAATTTACCTATTACAGTGGACTTTCACAGTCAAACCCTCTTGTGTGAGCCCCCTTGTTTGGCTATAGAGTGTGATGCTTGATTTTCATTGATTGTTTGATTGTTTCATATGCACTTGCTTGCCTGTATGTTATGCATTTATCATCCTCAATTGCCATTAATGCATGAGCATCTCTTTTGTCTGTTTGACATCATTATTGTTGTTTACCCATTGAGGACAATTGTAAGTCCCATAAGTTGGCATTTGTTCTTATGATATGGAAGTGAGTATAAGTCCATCACATTGGCCACTCATCTTATCTTTGCTTTGTTGCTTTGTTTATTTGTATGCGAGGATACGATTGTAAGTCCCACAAGTTGGCAGTTGTTTTCCTAGGATCATACTGTGTATGTCAGAGTAAGTCCCACAAGTTGGCATCTGACATCTATTGTTTTTGCTTATTTTGTTTATGAGAGGATACGATTGTAAGTCCCACAAGTTGGCAGTTGTTTTCCTAGGATCATACTGTGTATGTCAGAGTAAGTCCCACAAGTTGGCATCTGACATCTATTGTTTTTGCTTATTTTGTTTATGAGAGGATGCAATTGTAAGTCCCACAAGTTGGCATTTGCTTTCCTATGATCATGTTTGGAATTAACCTAAGTCCCACAAGTAGGCAGTTGATTTCCATATTTCATTCTTGTTTTCTTTTGAGGAGATTGGTATAAGACCAGTGATTGGCATCCAGTATCCGCTTTCTTTCCATTTCTTTGTAGAGGAGATTAGTGTAAGACCATTGAGTGGCTTCTGATATCCCATTCCATTTTTAGGAGATTGGTATAGGACCAGTGATTGGCATCCGATATCCGTCTTTCTTTGCTTTGTTTGTTTGTTGTTAATTGGCTATTCCAAAGGACACCCTTGAATCATCCTTCATATGATTTCAAGAAGTGAACCTCCTGAGAAGTTTTACTTTCCATCCTCACTCATTCATCCTCATTGTGTCCTAGAACCTTTTCACACTTTGATCTTAAACTTGACATAGACATTGTGCAAACTTCTTCATGTTTTCAAACTAAAAACCTGGACTCAAGTCCTTGACTTTTTTCAAACTTCATTTCATAATACTTCTCTGAATCAATCCTAATCATACTCTGACTCCATTTTCATAATCATAATCAATTAATTTCACTCATTCACTTGTTTTGGCCATGTCCATTAATCTTTTCATGCATTAGCCGTAGGTTTCAATTATCATTGTGGTTGATGTAAACCTCACCTTATCTTTAGTGAGTCGACAGTAAGACTTCCGTACTGAAAACAGGGTTAACCCCTCTCGTACGTCGAAGCTATCCTCGCATGGTGGATGTTGGTTTTGGTCGAGTGTTCTCCCATTGATAATGAAAAGCCTCAGTGCTATTGTTTAAAATTGAATCCAACTCACTTTTTGGAAATCTTTTAGCCGAACTACGGCGTTTTGATCCTTACCTTTGATGGAAGGTACGTAGGCAGCGGGTTCATCCGCTCAAACCCAATAAAACTTGTATATTCTTTTCTCACCATCTCACTCATGTTTGCACAATGCATATGTCATAACAAATAACAATTTATCATAACAAGTGTGAAAAGGGCTCCTTAGGAGTACCTAGGACGTAGTGGGTGCCTAACACCTTCCCATTGCGTAATTTACCCCTTACCCAGAATCTCTGATCTTTTTTATTAGTTTTCTACGTGTAAAACTTCTTAGGCTTTTGTTCGCTTTTTAGCCAGTCCTTTGGATAAATAAAAGTGCGGTGGCGACTCGAAATTTCAATGTATCTCTTAGCTTATGGTTTAATCGATAGATCATATAGCGACGAATACATCGCTACAGAAAAGTGGCGACTCTGCTGGGGATAACAAGATCCTTGGCGGTAGTGCCTACTTTTCACCTTTGTTGTGCTATATTGTTTTGTTATTCGACTTATTCTTGTACAATTTGGGATCACTGTATTGATTGTAATGTGTGAATTGCTTGATATACATTGTTGTTTGCTTTGGTGGTCTGTGAGATGAGTTCTGTACCCGAACTCGAGTGCACTCTAGGATAGGAGAATGGCATAGTCTTGTTGACTGGTGTGGAGTAGTCCTTAGCCAGTTGACTTGCGAGACCATTCACTTGGTGGAGGTCATGTTGAACTAATAATGTCACACAAGTTATTTGTGGCTAGACATTATTCTTTCAATCATGCGCCGCAGAAGCCAAGGACCTTAGTTTACCAAACCCATCTTGGCTTTTTTTTTAGGACCGTAGTGCGGAGGTCGTTCAGATGCCAGTTCTGACACGATTGTTACGCGATACTACACTCATAAGAGTTTCTCTTGAGAATATTCTTGGAATACGAGTATTCGTTCCTCCGATAATATTCGAAAGATGGAACGATGATTACGGGAACCTCTGATAGAACATGTTTGGCAGGTTTAAACCCTAGTACACTCCCTTTGGGTGGTTCTTAACCGAGACTCCATGCTCGTGACTCTCAACAAACCCATGATTCGTGGTTGAGTCGTTCAAACATTGTTAATATCAATGGATCCCGGATCAGGTGTAAAACCTAAAATCCACCAAAGCGGCTGGTTGATATTAGGGATGTTTGAACCGGTTCATGTACCGTTAATATCAATGGAACTTGGGTGTCGATAAGGTGAAAACCTAAATCCACCAAAATGGATGATTGATATTAGGGATACATAGAGCTTTCCCACGACCTTTGTTTGGTGTGCCTTGCTTGATCTTTGAGTGTGTTTGTTGCATTCATGCATTCATGCATTCATCCGCATACATGTCATCATCAGAAAAAAAAAAAAAAAATTTCAAGGAACTTAAAGGGTTTGTTTGCAAAATTTTCAGACAATGGAAAGACCAAAGAGGCATACAAAGAAGTACAGCTTTAAGCAGCCCGACGTAAAAGAGTTAAGGAATTTGACATCGTATGTATTAGATCCCTTGGGTTTCAAAGCTCGCTATGGGAAGCTTCTGCCGCTGCTCACCACTCAGGTTGACGAAGGATTGATGAGTACTCTGGCTCAGTTCTACGATCCATTGCATCATTGCTTCTTATTTCCGGACTTCCAGCTGTTGCCAACTTTGGAAGAATACTCTCACCTTATTGGAATTCCGATTCTGGATCAAGTGCCGTTCAGTGGCTTAGAGAGTATTCCATCTGGTCGAGAGATTGCTAGCTTATTGCACATAGATGAAGATTTGATTGGAGCTAATCTGACTACCAAAGGCGGAATTCAGGGTTTTCCTTCCGAGTTCCTCATTTCCCAAGCTACCTTCTATGGGAAGGCCATGAGTGAGGATGCCTTTGAGGCTCTATTCGTACTGCTTATCTATGGATTGGTGCTATTTCCCAACTTCGACAAGTTCGTGGACATGAACGCCATTAGGATCTTTTCAGTCCTTAACCCAGTTCCGACCTTGTTGGGTGATGCTTATTTCTCCATGCACTTGAGGAATATGAAGAACGGAGGAGTCATCGTCTGCTGTTTACCCCTACTGTACAAGTGGTTTATTTCGCACTTGCCGCAGACAGTTGCTTTCAAGGAGAACAAGGGATGTCTACGGTGGTCTCAGAGACTCATGTCTCTCACCAATGATGATATCACCTGGTATGATCGCGTGTACGATACCGTTCAGATCATCGACTATTGTGGGGAATTCCCTAATGTGCCTCTTCTTGGCACATGTGGTGGGATTACCTACAATCCTATTCTTGCACGTCGTCAGCTTGGGTTCCCCCTAAAGGATAAGCCTAATAGCATTCTGTTAGAAGGTGCATTCTTTCAGGAGGGTAAAGATCCCCAAGGCCTGAAAGCCAGATTTGTCCATGCTTGGCGCAATATCCGTAAGAAGAGTAGGAATGAGTTGGGTCCGAAGAACTGCATTGCTTTGGAGCCATACACTTCTTGGGTCAGACAAAGAGCTACCACCTACCTGATGCCGTATGATCATCCAAGACCTACACCGTTGGATGTGGCTGGGCCTTCAACCCTCCCTACCCAACGTGTAGAGGAGTTGAGAGAGGAGGACCTTTCGCGTGCCTGGATCCGTGAGAGGGAGGAATTGCTGCAGCAGCTCAAGGAGAAGGATGCTATGATTGAGTTTCTCGAGCATCGAGTGATCGACGATCCGAACGACACTTGGACTTCTCTGCTTCCTCAGTCATCCAAATTCTGGAAGAGGAAGTATGATCGACTTGCAAAAGAGAAAGCTGACATGGAGGCTGCCTACGAGAGGGAGATCAAGAAGTTGTGCACTTCTCGTCTTCCAGCATCCCGAGCTGTTAGGGATCCATAGGATGTCATTTACCTTTTCTCTTTGTAATGAATCAAAAATGCTGTATTTCTTTGTTCCAATATATTGAATGAAATATTTTCCATGAGCAAATTAAAATGTTTAAATATTCAAAATATTGCAAACGATACCCTAAGGGTTCCTTGAAAACAAAGCATTTGCACAAGCATTGCATGCATCATCTCTGCATAAACAGGTGTTCTCAGGCCGTCTTCTCACTTTGATTCCTGTGTCCAGACAGGATAGCTGACCAAAGGCCGCACCGCTACTCAACAAGGCTCAACCATCAACGCAACATGGATCAAGTGCAAGCCGAGTTAGCTGAGATGAGGGCTAACATGGCCCAATTTATTCACATGATGCAAGGGGTTGCACAAGGGCAAGAAGAACTCCGAGCACTGGTCCAGAGGCAAGAAGCTGTTATTCCACCGCCCAACCAGCCTCTGCAAGAAGGAAATCCAGTTCCTGACACGCCTGCTGCTGCTATTCCCGTCAACAATTATGCTGTAGGTGAAGAGTTGAGGGGTATTCGAGTCGACGGTCAACCGATTGCTCCAGATGCTGCTAATGCCAGAGTCATCCACGCTCCGGCCCGTAACAGATTTCCGATTGTTGACAGACAAGAGGATTTACTCACTATGCTCAGCGAAGACGACGACATTTTGGGCAGAAATGATGCGAGAGATCGTAAAGTTGAGGCCCTTGCTGAAAAGATCAGGGCAATGGAATGTCAAAACTCCCTCGGTTTTGATGTTACAAACATGGGATTGGTTGAAGGACTAAGAATCCCGCACAAGTTCAAGGCACCGTCATTCGACAAATACAACGGTACCTCCTGCCCTCGCACCCACGTGCAGGCGTACTACAGAAAGATATCCGCATACACTGACGATGAAAAGATGTGGATGTATTTCTTCCAAGACAGCCTATCTGGGGCGTCCTTGGATTGGTACATGGAGTTGAAGCGGGATTCCATCAGATGCTGGAGAGATCTGGGTGAGGCGTTCCTCAGACAGTATAAGCATAACATGGACATGGCTCCGACCAGGACTCAGCTGCAGAGTCTCTGTCAGAAGAACAACGAGAGCTTCAAAGAGTACGCCCAGAGATGGCGCGAATTGGCTGCAAGAGTTCAACCCCCTATGCTGGAAAGGGAGTTGACTGATATGTTCATCAGTACTCTTCAGGGTGTATACATGGACCGGATGGGAAGCTGCCCATTCGGAAGTTTTTCTGACGTCGTTATCTGCGGCGAAAGAACAGAGAGTCTAATCAAGGCTGGGAGGATCCATGATGCTGGTTCCTCATCTTCTTCCAAGAAACCCTTCTCTGGGGCACCTCGCCGTAGAGAAGGAGAGACTAATGCTGTACAACACAGAAGGGGGGTGTACAGAGCCAATGCAAACAGAGATCAGTATCGACCAGTGGCTGCAGTGACTATTCCTGCACCTCAACCTCGTCCACAACAACCACAGAGAGTTCAACAACAACCGCAACAACAACAACAACAACAGCAACCACGTCCGTATCAGCCCAGACAAAGAATGGCTGAGCGACGTTTTGATCCATTGCCAATGACGTACGCTGAATTATTACCCGAACTACTCCGGTTAGGGTTTGTTGAATTGCGTACCATGGCTACCCCAACAGTACTGCCGCCTGGGTATGATGCGAACGTCCGCTGTGACTTTCATTCTGGGGCGCCAAGGCACCATACTGAGAGATGCCGGGTTTTGCAGCACAAGGTACAGGATTTGATCGATGCCAAGGCGATCAATTTTTCTCCAGTTCCAAATGTAGTGAACAATCCTATGCCTCAGCATGGTGGGCATAGGGTTAACAATATTGAAGATGGAGAAGCTGAAGATTTGGTAGTGAATGTTGATGAAGTTCAAACTTCTTTGTTAACAATCAAGGGTCGTTTGTTGAAAGGGGGTGTTAACCCGGGTTGCGAAGAGGATTGTGTGGGCTGTTCAGAGGCTACCAATGGTTGTGACCAGTTGAAGGCTGGTATTCAGAGATTAATGGATGAGGGCTGTCTGCAGTTCAGCCGGGCCGTTAAGAATGATGGGGCAGTGTCTACTGTCACCATATTTTACAAGCCGTCTGAGGTACGAGGGCGTGGGACTGTCAGTGCACCCGCAACGAGCAACGCTCCGGTTACTATTCCAGCTCCGGTAACCATCCGTGCACCAGTAACTATTGTGGCGTCCGGCAGAGGACAAATTGAAAATAGTAGAGCAGTTCCCTGGAGATATGACGACGCCTATCGCCGTGATAGGAGGGCTGGTAACCAGACAAGACCAGCTGTGCAAGCGCCAGTTACTATCAGTGCTCCTGTGAGAACTCCTGCTGTTGCAAGTCCTGTGGTGGACAATGTTGGAGGACCAGGAGGTTTCACTAGGAGTGGACGACTGTTTGCTCCTCAGCCTTTAAGGGATGCTAATGCTGAGGCATCCGCAAGAGCTAAGGGCAAACAAGCAGTGGTTGACGAAGAACCGGCTCAGAAGGAGGCTGAGGGTTCTTTTCAGAAAGATGTTGAGGAGTTCATGAAAATTATCAAGAAGAGTGACTACAAGATAGTAGATCAGCTCAACCAAACTCCGTCAAAGATCTCGATACTCTCTTTGCTGATGCGTTCTGAGGCACATCGGGATGCTTTGTTGAAAATGCTGAATATGGCATACGTCCCGCAAGAGATATCAGTCAACCAGCTAGAAGGTGTACTAGCCAATGTGAGTACCAGGCACGATGTAGGTTTCACTGACCTAGACCTAACGCCTGAAGGGCGTAATCATAACAAAGCCTTGCACATCACCATGGAGTGCAAAGGTGCAGTGTTATCTCACGTGCTAGTGGACACCGGGTCGTCCCTGAATGTCCTGCCGAAGCAGATTCTAAAGAAGATCGATGTCGAGGGAGTCGTGCTCACTCCCAGTGACCTGATAGTTCGTGCATTTGATGGATCCAAGCGTTCTGTCTTTGGTGAAGTCACATTGCCGGTGAAGATAGGTCCGGAGGTGTTCGACATCGTTTTCTATGTGATGGACATTCAGCCTGCTTATAGCTGTCTGTTGGGGCGTCCTTGGATTCACGCCGCTGGAGCAGTCTCGTCGAATCTCCACCAAAAACTCAAGTATGTCTTGAACGGTCAGATCGTGACCGTCTGCGGTGAAGAGGAAATTCTGGTGAGTCATCTCTCCTCATTCAAGTATGTTGAGGTGGATGGCGAGATCCACGAAACCCTGTGCCAGGCATTTGAGACCGTGGCGCTTGAAGGGGTAGCTTGTGCTGAGCAGAGGAAGCCGGGTGCTTCGATTTCATCGTACAAGCAAGCCAAAGAGGTGGTTGACTCTGGCAAAGCTGAAGGCTGGGGCAAGATGGTTGACTTGCCTGTGAAAGAAGACAAATTCGGCATCGGGTACGAGCCTCTCCAAGAAGAGCAGCATGTACAAGCAGGTCCGAGTACCTTCACCAGCGCTGGGCTGATGAACCATGGAGATGTCTTTGCTACTGATGGTGAAGACAGTGATCGTGATTTGGATGTCTGGGTCCGCCCTTGTGCACCAGGCGAGTCTATCAACAATTGGACAGCTGAAGAAGTGGTCCAAGTTACTCTACTGACAGAGTAATTTTCTTTTGTTTTTCATTTTTGCATGAAAACCCTACGTTCTGCCCAAGGCGTAGTGGTTCATTGTAGGGCCACATCATGTTCACAATGTTTATAAATGAAGGACGTTTTTCAATCAAATTTTGAGATCCCTGTCTTTCTATTTACTGTTTTTTTTGTTTTTCTCACTTTTTTTTCAAAACAATAAAAATGGCAATGTTTTTTGTTTTTTGTGACTTCATTGAAATCTTTTTCTAAAAGCAAAACATTAAACATGCAGAGATGATCTTTTGGCATCCACTGTGAACGACTCTGTTATGGCTCAGTATGATTTCAACAATCCCATCTACCAAGCTGAAGAGGAGAGTGAGGAAGACTGTGAACTCCCTGCAGAATTGGTCAGACTTCTGAAGCAAGAGGA
The DNA here is from genome assembly GCF_024323335.1 of Lathyrus oleraceus. Lineage (NCBI taxonomy): Eukaryota > Viridiplantae > Streptophyta > Magnoliopsida > Fabales > Fabaceae > Lathyrus > Lathyrus oleraceus. The sequence continues at coordinate 145,866,308 of NC_066579.1, forward strand.
AAGGGTCATCCAACCTCATCAGGAGGAGTTGGAAGTTGTTAATCTGGGTACCGAGGACGCCAGAAGAGAGATCAAGATTGGGGCTGCTTTAGAAGACTCTGTCAAGAGGAGGCTAATCGAGATGCTGAAAGAATATGTGGAAATATTCGCCTGGTCATACCAAGATATGCCTGGGCTGGATACGGACATTGTGGTGCATCGGTTACCTCTCAGAGAAGAATGCCCGTCGGTCAAACAGAAGCTTCGCAGAACTAGTCCTGATATGGCTGTCAAGATCAAGGAAGAGGTTCAGAAGCAGTGGGACGCAGGTTTCTTAGCTGTCACCAGTTACCCGCCGTGGGTTGCCAACATTGTTCCCGTGCCGAAGAAGGATGGCAAAGTCAGAATGTGTGTCGATTACCGAGACTTGAACAGAGCAAGTCCGAAAGACGATTTCCCATTACCTCACATTGATGTATTGGTGGATAATACGGCTCAATCCTCGGTATTCTCTTTCATGGACGGTTTCTCAGGCTATAACCAGATCAAGATGGCGCCAGAGGACATGGAAAAGACGACATTCATTACACCTTGGGGCACGTTCTGCTACAAAGTGATGCCATTTGGGCTGAAGAATGCCGGTGCTACCTATCAGAGGGCAATGACGACTCTCTTTCATGACATGATGCACAACGAAATCGAAGTGTACGTGGATGATATGATTGCGAAGTCGCAGACGGAAGAGGAGCACCTGGTTAATCTGCAGAAGTTGTTTGACAGACTGGTCAAGTTCAAACTGAGGCTGAATCCGAACAAGTGCACGTTTGGAGTGAGATCCGGGAAGCTCTTAGGCTTCATTGTCAGTGAGAAAGGGATTGAGGTAGATCCAGCTAAAGTCAAAGCTATTCAAGAGATGCCTGAACCGAAGACGGAAAAGCAAGTCCGTGGGTTTTTAGGGAGGTTGAACTACATTGCAAGGTTCATATCTCATCTAACTGCCACATGTGAACCCATTTTCAAACTGCTCAGAAAGAATCAGGCAATCAAATGGAATGATGACTGTCAGAAGGCATTTGACAAAATCAAGGAGTATTTACAGAAACCTCCAATCCTGATACCTCCAGTTCCAGGGAGACCACTGATCATGTACCTTTCAGTCACCGAGACTTCGATGGGGTGTGTATTGGGGCAGCATGACGAGTCTGGTCGAAAAGAGCATGCCATATACTACCTGAGCAAAAAGTTTACCGACTGTGAAACAAGATATTCACTGCTCGAGAAAACTTGCTGTGCTTTGGCCTGGGCTGCTCGCCGACTAAGGCAGTATATGTTGAACCATACTACTCTGTTGATTTCTAGGATGGATCCGGTAAAATACATCTTTGAGAAGCCAGCTCTCACCGGACGTGTTGCCCGTTGGCAAATGATCTTAACGGAATACGACATTCAGTACACGTCACAGAAGGCCATCAAAGGTAGTATTTTGTCCGACTATCTTGCCGAGCAACCGATCAACGACTATCAGCCTATGATGTTTGAATTCCCTGATGAGGACATCATGTATCTGAAGATAAAAGACTGTGAAGAGCCGCTTGTCGAGGAAGGACCAGATCCTGATGACAAGTGGACACTGATGTTTGATGGGGCTGTGAATATGAACGGTAACGGTGTTGGGGCAGTGTTGATCAATCCCAAAGGTGCTCATATACCTTTTTCTGCCAGATTGACTTTCGACGTCACCAACAATGAAGCTGAGTACGAGGCTTGTATCATGGGGATAGAAGAAGCCATTGATCTGAGGATCAAAACACTTGACATTTTTGGAGATTCAGCCCTTGTGATCAACCAGGTCAATGGAGATTGGAATACGAACCAGCCACATCTGATTCCGTATAGAGATTACACCAGAAGAATACTGACGTTCTTCAAGAAGGTGAAGTTGTATCATGTCCCTCGAGACGAGAATCAGATGGCTGATGCTCTGGCTACTTTATCTTCTATGATAAAAGTTCATTGGTGGAATCATGTGCCACACGTTGCGGTGAATCGACTCGAGAGGCCTGCATATGTGTTCGCAGCCGAGTCTGTTAATGCTATTGATGATAAGCCGTGGTATTATGACATCAAGAACTTCCTCAAGACTCAAGAATATCCTGAGGGTGCGTCGAGAAACGATAAGAAGACCCTGAGAAGGCTGGCTGGAAGCTTTTACTTGAATCAGGATGATGTGCTATACAAGAGGAACTTTGACATGGTCTTGCTCAGATGCGTGGATAGACACGAAGCAGACATGTTAATGCAAGAAGTGCACGAGGGTTCGTTTGGTACCCATGCTGGTGGACATGCAATGTCTAAGAAGTTGCTGAGAGCCGGATATTATTGGATGACTATGGAATCCGATTGCTTCAAATATGCTCGGAAGTGCCATAAGTGCCAGATCTATGCTGACAAGATGCATGTACCACCAAGCCCGTTGAATGTCATGAACTCGCCTTGGCCGTTCGCCATGTGGGGCATCGATATGATTGGGAGGATAGAGCCAACTGCGTCGAATGGACATCGCTTCATCTTGGTTGCGATTGATTACTTCACCAAGTGGGTGGAAGCAGCTTCTTATGCCAACGTCACCAAACAAGTAGTTGCCCGGTTCATCAAGAAAGAAATCATCTGTCGTTATGGGGTCCCTGAGAGAATCATTACTGACAATGGTTCGAATCTCAACAACAAAATGATGAAAGACTTGTGCAGAGATTTCAAGATTGAACATCACAATTCTTCTCCCTACAGACCGAAGATGAATGGTGCTGTAGAGGCAGCTAACAAGAACATCAAGAAGATTGTGCAGAAGATGGTCGTTACGTACAAGGATTGGCATGAGATGTTGCCTTTCGCTTTGCATGGATACCGTACCTCAGTGCGTACGTCGACCGGGGCAACCCCCTACTCCCTTGTGTATGGTATGGAAGCAGTCCTACCAGTTGAGGTGGAGATCCCTTCTCTGAGGGTATTATTGGATGTCAAGCTGGACGAAGCCGAGTGGATTCGTACAAGGTTTAACGAGTTAAGCCTTATCGAAGAAAGACGGTTAGCAGCTGTTTGCCATGGGCAGTTGTATCAGAGAAGGATGAAGCGAGCCTTTGATCAGAAAGTGCGTCCTCGGACATTTCAAACTGGCGATCTGGTTTTGAAGAGGATCCTTCCTCTCGGTACAGATAACAGGGGCAAGTGGACTCCTAACTACGAAGGTCCATATGTTGTGAGGAAGGTTTTCTCCGGTGGAGCCTTGATGCTTACAACAATGGACGGTGAAGACTTTCCTTCCCCTATCAACTCAGATGTAGTCAAAAAATACTTCGCGTAAATTGACCCGCTGGACAAAAAGAACAAAAGAGTCCAGGCAAAAATGGGCATCCCGGCGAACCAAAAAACAGAAAGAAAAGGTTCGGGCAAAAGTTAGGGATAAAAATGAAAAATTGTACACCCGGTAAGTCGAAAACCCGCAAGGGCGGCTTAGGCAAAAATGGGTATCCCGGTGGATTGAAAACCCGAAAGGGCGATCCAGCCAAAAGAGGGATTAAAGCAAAGACTACAGTCTGAGTTATCTGTACTTCATCATGTTTCGTCAACTGCCATCTCGACAGATGTGATCGGTCCAGTCATTCTTCTCAGAAAGCAAGGAATTGGGAGGAAACTGATGGTCTATGAGTTATAACAGAGTTGGGAAACAGTGGATGCCGTGTTCACATTGCCATTAGGATAGTTTATTTTTCCTTTTGTGCGCAATTACCTCTTCCTAGGAATTGCTTCCCAATGTATTTGCCTCTTCAGGCACATTTTCAATCAATAAAAGTCGTTATTCAGATAAATTGCTCTCTTGTTTTTACTTTTACTGTTTTGTTTGCAAAAACGTCCGAATTTTTGATAAACATTGCATACAAAAACATGAAGGCTACACAATGACGTGCAGAAAGATTAAAACATTTGAAAATCATTTTGAATGTTGAGGACACTTGACCGTATCTTGTCCATATACTCCCTGGGGCATCTGTTGTTCCGATTTGCAGGTCGTCACTTGTGAATATTTTCCCCAGTAAGGTCGTCACCTGTGAAGCATTCCCCAGCAGTGCTGTCCCCAGACAGAATTATTCTCCTGACTATGGTTTGTTTAAGCCTTCCCCAGCGAAGCATCAGTCTCTCCAGCAGAGTTTATCCTACCAGTGGATTGGACGGGTGCCCATGGCAGACAGATGCCTACATCCCCAGCTGAGTCTTTTCTACTTGTGAACATTGTGGGTAGTCCCCGGCGGAGTAGCAGTTATTCCCCAAGGCATAGTCTATTTTTATCTGAGGTTGGTATGAGCCTTATTCCCAAAGGTTGGCTTGGTTTATCTTCCCCCAGCGGAGCAGTTATTTTCCCAAGCGGAATTCGATCCTACTTTTGGATTGGTTGGCTTTCCCCAGTGAGGTCGCCTGATTATCCCTAGCAAGTCGTCTGTATGCTCCCAAACAAGGGTTGTCTTTCCCTGGCAGGGTGGAAGTTGACGTAGTTGTAAGATCCTCAGCACTGTTCATGGAGTTTCCCGGTGTTGTCCCTGGAGGAGACATGTGTTTATGCATTCATCATTTAGATAAGCATAGCATATTGCATCATTAGTGCATAGAATTCCCATGATCATGATCAGGGGGCATTATGTAAAACAAAAAACTCATACATCAATATTGCAAACATGTCCATTAGCCCTAGGCCGCGGTGGCCCGCCGAGATTGGATCGTTGAAAAGAGTTTAGCATCGCGCCATGGGATCGGCTTCAGAATTGGGTTCATCAGCATGGTTGAGAAGTTAGTGTGTTCCCGACAAGTGACTCCTTGGTTGAGTGAGTATCCCCAGCCGTGTTACTCCCTAAAGTTGGCATCATTTTGTAAGCTTGGGTCCATTCCCTTAGCAGAAGTGGGCGTGTCTGATCTCTCCATGTAGAGTTTACCCCTTAAGCAGATAGTGTCTATCCTTTCCTGACATTTCCCCACTGAGATACATCCTCGTGGATGACGGTTGTTTCCGTTCCCTCCCTACGCGGGATGGGTCTTCCCTATTGAGTTCTTTCCTCATTAGGATGAATCTTGTTTCAGTCTGCCTTTTTGGATCGATCCTGAATTGGCTTCCTATTGGCTGTCTCTTGTGCTTCCCTGGGGCATAAATGAATAGTCGCTCACTAACCGGCACTCATTCGTCCTCAGCGGAATTTGTTGGCTTCTACCTACCAACCGATAGATGTAAGTCCTATCTTTGTGGTTTTCTACCCACTAGCTGGTAGTTGTAAAATCCCGCTTTTTCATCCCCCATCAGAGTTAACCCTTTGTGCTCATCCCGATGATGACTGGTTACTCTTCCATTGGCAATAACCTACAACCCGGTTATGGATAATCTCCATGCGAGTGTATTATCCACGTTTTGACGGCTATAGATAATATGTCTTATGTTGTTTTTCCGGTATTCAGACCGAAGAAGTTTCCGACGACCAGGTCGATGTACTTATGATTTTCCGGTATTCAGACCGAAGAAGTTTCCGACGATCAGGTCGATGTACTTATGATTTTCCGGTATTCAGACCGAAGGAGTTTCCGACGATCAGGTCGATGTACTCGTGGCACTCAGGCCAATCTTCCGGTATTCAGACCGAAGGAGTTTCCGACGATCAGGTCGATGTACTCATGGCATCCAGACCAAATTTCCGGTGTTCAGACCGAAGAAGTTTCCGACGATCAGGTCGATGTACTTATGAATTTCCGGTGTTCAGACCGAAGAAGTTTCCGACGATCAGGTCGATGTACTTATGTCTTTCCGGTGTTCAGACCGAAGAAGTTTCCGACGATCAGGTCGATGTACTTATGAATTTCCGGTGTTCAGACCGAAGGAGTTTCCGACGATCAGGTCGATGTACTTATGTTGTTTTTCCGGTATTCAGACCGAAGAAGTTTCCGACGATCAGGTCGATGTACTTATGTTCTTTCCGGTGTTCAGACCGAAGAAGTTTCCGACGATCAGGTCGATGTACTTACGGCGCTCAAGCCATGGTTATCCCTGTGTTACCATTTATTTTGGCATCCAGGTCGACGTTTCTGTTTCGGTATTCAGGCCGATTTCTTTTCCGTTCCAGACAGATTTTTCTCTCCAAACTGTTTCTTTGCCGATCCTGACAGGCATTCTTGTATTATATCCAGTCGGTGCAAATTTCTACGGTTCTTTTGTATTCAATCCCTGTTTACCCTGAAAGTCTGACAGCCACTGCTATCATCCGTTCGGGTTCCCAGCTGATTGAATAGGGGCAGCTGTAGCACCTCAAATTTGCACCTACCATTGTACATACTATCTCATATTAGGTCATAGCATATCATGATCCATTGCATAACATTTGCATTGTCCTCAGTTGCCTCAAGAGCAAGCAAGTCAAGGATTAGGTCAAACTGATCAGGAGATCAGCCAACCATTCAAGCAAAGTTGTTTCTCAAGGAGCAAAGGCCCTAGGGTTTGTCCAACAAGTTCACATGACTTGGAGGTCCATTTGAAGTGTTCAAGTCAAGGGTTGGATGTTCAGAAGCCATCAGTTCATGCATAGCCAGGCAGAAACCCTAGACAGTCAATAGTCAGTCAAAGCAGTGGAGGGTGGCCATTCTTGCAGAATTTGGGCACCATGATCAATAATCAAGAGTTCATATGTCTTGGGAAATCATTTGAAGTCAAGTTCTCAAGGAATTAGGGTTTGGAATTCATCAGAAGAGGTTCAGTCATCCAAAACCCTAGAAAAGTCAAACTTGGTCAACTGTGGGTTAATCAGTGTTTTGATGGATGGAATTGATTTGAAGAAGCTCATTCATGCTCATATAAACCTCATCTATCATGTTCAACCTCATCATGGAAGAAATTCAAGTCAATCAGAAAATTTCCCAAAATAGCAAGTGGACCTGTAATTTCAATTGCCAAAAATGGAAACTTCTTGATCCTCAACTTACATCATGATACAAGCTTCAAATGAATTTTTGCCCAACATGAAAGTTGAAGATCTTGTTCTCCCATTTTCAAAAAGTCCAAGAACTCTCAAATCCCATGTGTGGTTGTCAAGATATGATCAATTCAATTTCAAAAATTTGTGAACTTCAACAAGCCATATCTCATGATTCCTTTGGCCAAATTTGGTGGGGTTTTTTCCTACAAACCACATTTTTCCTCCTCTTTCCAAAAATATAAATTTCATTCACCAAAACCCTACCATTCAAAATGGCATTTTTGGCCTTGACTTTTTTAATTTCAAGTTTGACCAACCATTGACTTTTTGAATTATTGGTTTTTTCTCCATTTGGCCAATTGGGATTTGCTTCATATGTTATTTGAGACATGCTCCAAGCTTAAATTCATGCTAATGCTTTCATCATACCATCATTTTGGACCAAAATGCAAAATTGGCATTTCTTGCAATTGGTTTGAAATAAGTAAAACAAGGACAGCACTTCAAGAGCAGACCACAAACAGCATTTGTATAGGTCTGTTTACAGCCTGTTTAGGGCCCAGTTCGTGCAGCCATGCACCCTCCATTTCCATATGTGTAAATTGGCAAATTGTGCAAAATAGCTTCATTAAGTAAAAGCAAGGACAGCACTTCATGAGCAACAGAAAACAGCAGAGTTTTGGTCTGTTGGCAGCTGGCTTCAAGGCCCACTCGAGCAGTCCATACACCCTCCACTTCCATATGTCAACAATTAGCAAGTTTGCAATTCCATTCATTTAAGCTAATCAAACTTAGCATGCCTTAAACCAATGTTAAACAGACAATATAAAGTGTATTTTCTGACATTTGCCAACCCTAAGCAGCAGCCACACGACAGAAAAAAGCTCCATTCTCTCATTCTTGCAATTTTGGATATTTGCATTTTCTGCTCAAAACACCAAAAACCCTTGAACGACCTTGATTGTTTCTTCATCTAGACATCTTTGTGAACTCCTTGGAATCATCAATCATCATCTGCACAGCCATTTCCTTGTTCTGTTTTGCAAGCATTCAACCATGGTGGATCTAGATTTGCGAGGTTCTAAGCATCATTGAGCTGGTTTTCTTCAAGCATCTTTCCTTACAAAGCACAATCTCCACCTGTTTGAGCTTGAATCACTCAAACAACCACTGTCTTCATTTTTCTTCAAAAACAAGTAAGTAATCGACCTCCTCCTTTTACCATGCCATGATATGCTTTAGATAGCTTGTGTTGTGCTGATTTCAATGAGCTTCAAATGGTTAAAAATGGTCCAGTATTCATTAAGATATGCTGATCTAAAGTTTAATATTCATGTGTGTTTTTGCTCGAATCTTGGTTGTTTGTGTGTTTTGATGAAAATGGCTAATGGATTTATGATGTACAATGTTTACTGAATGTATTGCCATGCTTGATTGTTGTTTCTGGGGATTTTGTTCATGGTCGATTCTTGAAGGTGATGATGAATGTATGCTGCTGCTGTTAAACCTTAAACTGTCCAGAAATTTTTCATGCTTATGTTTGTTTGTTGCTGAATAATGTTGCCTGTACCAATACCATGTTGTTTGTGTGCTGGTCGAATTTGGTTTTGATGTTGATGATAACATGAAGATGCCATGGCCATGCTGTTGTTGAAACCCTAGTAATTTTCCAGCAAACTTGCCCTGTTCACATATTGCTAGTGTTGCCTGCTATTGTTATTTGTATTTGCTGCTATGCTCTTGGCCATGCTGTAGACTGATGATGAGTTTCGATGAAAATGTTAATGCCCTGCTGTTTGAAACTTTATGAACATGCCTAGAGAATCCATGTGAACTGTGTTGTATGCTGTTGACTGCTTGTTGTGTGAACATTGCCAAATGATACGCTGTTGTGTGTTTGATGTTTGAATTTGTTTGGTTGTTGATTGAACGTGTATGAAGTTGCCAAACCATGCTGTTAAACCCTAGGGTTTATGTTAAAACTCAGAATTTGAGCTGGTTGGCTGTTCTACTGTTCCATTGGCCATCGGCCAATGAGAACATTCCATTTTCCTTGCCCAAAACGCACAGCTTTGATAAGTGATGCGTTATTTACAGAAATGCCACCGTTGACCCCATGTTTGACCATATGCCATGCTATGTGTTTCATATTTTGTTCAATTATTCATCAAACTTCAACAATTCATTTCTCTTTCAATTTTAATCCAAAAATCATGAGATTTTTTCCATAATGTTCATGAATGTGTCTAGTATTTAATTGTGATTTTTAATTAATTTTTCATTGGCTGGATTTTAATTGGTAATTGGTTTCCTAACATGTATGCACATTTGACACCCTTTGCCATTTCAATTGTGAAATGCTCATGATGTATCCAATGCCCCTGAAATTTTTTGTGGTGAAACTAGACCCATTAATCTTTGTTTCCATGTAAAGATTGTACATTTATCATTTGTGGTTTGCTAGATATGAATTTTTGAACTAGGGTGTGACAATTTGTGTCACACCAATGATGTGCATTTTCTTGATTTTTGTTCACATGTCTCCTGGCCTCCAATTGACCCCAAATTTTGCATGAATGATATCTTACATGTCTAGTTTGTGTATGAATTTTCTGGGATTTAATCATGCTGTTTTCCATTTGATTGTGAATTTTCTTCCCTGCCTAGTCAAATGTTGACTTTTTGTGCTACACATTGCCATTTCATTTGGGAAATTCTCATATCTTATTGTATGACCATGAAATTTCATATGTGATAACTAGACATCTTGAGCTTTGCATTGGTGTTAATCTCATTCATTTCTCATCTGTTTTCAATTTGATATGATTTTTTGAAGTTGACCCATGTTTGTTGACTTTCATTGTGCTTACTTAAAATTATGTTGACTTCTTGATTTTAATTGACTGCCTTCCTCTCATCCAAATGCAATGAAATTTGACATGCTTGCCATGCTAGATGTTAGGATTGAATGTGATTTATTTGATAATTTTTGAGATTGTTTGAGTTGACTTTTGAATGAGGTCTTGCTGTTGACCCATTTGTGCTTCTTATTGCCATGCTTTGCATTCTTTTGTGTATGAAATGACATTGATGCATGATTTGATTGTGAATCCAATTGAGATAGCTTCTTAAATGTTTGACCTTGACTTTGGTTGACTTCTCCTTGCTTCCTTGACTTTTTTCTTTCATCCTTGACCCTAGGCTAGTCCTAGTGGTCTTTTGAGCTTACAATTGAGCTATTGTTTCAGGTTGAGCACCAATGCCTCAAAGATCATTCAAATTTGATTGAGTTGGATTATATATTGTGCTAACCCTTGTTTTGTAGGTGTGACTCATATGAGTTTGGCTTTGTGCCTTGGCACCTCTGTTTATGGTTGACTGTTGTTTATCCATTTCTTTTGGTTTGAACTGTTGTTTTGTTTACTAATAAGTTTGACTTTTTCAGGTACATTTTAGTTGCTTTAGTTGCTTGCTTTGCTATTTAGCATTTGCTTTGAGGTATAAACCTTTCTTCTTCATGTAGTCTGGAGACCCGGTCTGTTATTTGACCGGGCAAACTGTCTGAAGTCCTCCTTAAGAGGCAATGCCTGTGTGTGTTTAAAATTGTCCCAAGCAGGAAAAGTCCTTCAAGTAAGGCAATTGGTGGAAGGTAGGGATAAGTAGCCTATCCCCCACTATTCAGTGAGTCATCTCATTGCTCCCATTACATGGTTGAAGCATTGAGATAAAAACCCAGGATCTAATCGAGTCAATAATGTGGAAAGAGCTCCCTCTTTCTGAGCTCCCACACTTTCTAATGCTCTCCCTGATTAGGGATAGAAGCAATGAGGCACACCCCTCATCTCCTTTTCATCTGCTGCACCTTAGCCTCTCAATGGCAAGGTTAAGAGCGACATTTACCTATTACAGTGGACTTTCACAGTCAAACCCTCTTGTGTGAGCCCCCTTGTTTGGCTATAGAGTGTGATGCTTGATTTTCATTGATTGTTTGATTGTTTCATATGCACTTGCTTGCCTGTATGTTATGCATTTATCATCCTCAATTGCCATTAATGCATGAGCATCTCTTTTGTCTGTTTGACATCATTATTGTTGTTTACCCATTGAGGACAATTGTAAGTCCCATAAGTTGGCATTTGTTCTTATGATATGGAAGTGAGTATAAGTCCATCACATTGGCCACTCATCTTATCTTTGCTTTGTTGCTTTGTTTATTTGTATGCGAGGATACGATTGTAAGTCCCACAAGTTGGCAGTTGTTTTCCTAGGATCATACTGTGTATGTCAGAGTAAGTCCCACAAGTTGGCATCTGACATCTATTGTTTTTGCTTATTTTGTTTATGAGAGGATACGATTGTAAGTCCCACAAGTTGGCAGTTGTTTTCCTAGGATCATACTGTGTATGTCAGAGTAAGTCCCACAAGTTGGCATCTGACATCTATTGTTTTTGCTTATTTTGTTTATGAGAGGATGCAATTGTAAGTCCCACAAGTTGGCATTTGCTTTCCTATGATCATGTTTGGAATTAACCTAAGTCCCACAAGTAGGCAGTTGATTTCCATATTTCATTCTTGTTTTCTTTTGAGGAGATTGGTATAAGACCAGTGATTGGCATCCAGTATCCGCTTTCTTTCCATTTCTTTGTAGAGGAGATTAGTGTAAGACCATTGAGTGGCTTCTGATATCCCATTCCATTTTTAGGAGATTGGTATAGGACCAGTGATTGGCATCCGATATCCGTCTTTCTTTGCTTTGTTTGTTTGTTGTTAATTGGCTATTCCAAAGGACACCCTTGAATCATCCTTCATATGATTTCAAGAAGTGAACCTCCTGAGAAGTTTTACTTTCCATCCTCACTCATTCATCCTCATTGTGTCCTAGAACCTTTTCACACTTTGATCTTAAACTTGACATAGACATTGTGCAAACTTCTTCATGTTTTCAAACTAAAAACCTGGACTCAAGTCCTTGACTTTTTTCAAACTTCATTTCATAATACTTCTCTGAATCAATCCTAATCATACTCTGACTCCATTTTCATAATCATAATCAATTAATTTCACTCATTCACTTGTTTTGGCCATGTCCATTAATCTTTTCATGCATTAGCCGTAGGTTTCAATTATCATTGTGGTTGATGTAAACCTCACCTTATCTTTAGTGAGTCGACAGTAAGACTTCCTTACTGAAAACAGGGTTAACCCCTCTCGTACGTCGAAGCTATCCTCGCATGGTGGATGTTGGTTTTGGTCGAGTGTTCTCCCATTGATAATGAAAAGCCTCAGTGCTATTGTTTAAAATTGAATCCAACTCACTTTTTGGAAATCTTTTAGCCGAACTACGGCGTTTTGATCCTTACCTTTGATGGAAGGTACGTAGGCAGCGGGTTCATCCGCTCAAACCCAATAAAACTTGTATATTCTTTTCTCACCATCTCACTCATGTTTGCACAATGCATATGTCATAACAAATAACAATTTATCATAACAAGTGTGAAAAGGGCTCCTTAGGAGTACCTAGGACGTAGTGGGTGCCTAACACCTTCCCATTGCGTAATTTACCCCTTACCCAGAATCTCTGATCTTTTTTATTAGTTTTCTACGTGTAAAACTTCTTAGGCTTTTGTTCGCTTTTTAGCCAGTCCTTTGGATAAATAAAAGTGCGGTGGCGACTCGAAATTTCAATGTATCTCTTAGCTTATGGTTTAATCGATAGATCATATAGCGACGAATACATCGCTACAAGTAACAATACCACCAGCAGCCAATCATCATCGAGTTTCTAGGAAAATGCTGTTAGGGTTTCAAACAGCAGGGCAACTCATGTAACTTCATGCAATCGATCAAAATGAAGTTCAACAAAAGCATACAAACAGCAGGGCATTGGTTCAGTAGGCTCATGCAACATATAAACAAACAATAAACCAACATACTCATGTGAGTTCTGGGCAAGCTAAAGGTTCAACTACAGGGTATGAACTTCATCATCATCATGAACTCAAAATTTAAATCGCCCAGAAATCCAAATTAAACATGGCAATACACTCAGTAAACATTGTACATCACAAATCCATAAGTAAAAAACATTGAAACACGTTGGACAGCATGCATCGAGCAAAATGGTCATTGAACACAAAACTTCAATTTCAAATATCTCATGCAATATTTCATCATTTCAAACAAACTATAGTTCCTTAGAATCAGTGAAGCAAGGCCTACTTAAAGCATAGCATTATTTGACAAAACAAAGCAATCGAAAAACTCACTTGTTTGAAGGAAATCAATGGAACAGTGCTTATTTGAAGGTTTTAAGCTGAAACAGAAGGAGATAGTGCTTGGTAATGAAAGTTCCTTGAGTTTGTTTGGCTCAATCTTGCTTGGAAACAAACAAATCGTGATATGCCATTGTTGGTAGTTGGTGAAAACAGAACAACAAATGAACTTCCAGCTAGCTTTTCACACTTGGAAATAGCTCCCAACAATGATGGATGATGAAGGAATGCAAGCTTGCTCGAGGGTTTTTGAAGTTTGTGTAGAAATTCCACTTTTGGCCAAGATGCAATTGGGAGAAAATGAGATGTATTCTGTTATGCAAAGGCTGCTCTAGGGTTGTCGAATGAGCAGAAAAAAGGTTTAAATATGTCTGTTTAAAGTCCTCTAATCCAATGATAATCTTGCTTAACCTTAATGAAGCCATTTGCCAAAAATGCTAAGTTGAAATAAGTGGATATGGAGGGTGTGTTTGGCACGATTTTGGGCTTGCTACAGGCTACAAATGACTTACCAATTTACTGTTTTTGGTCTGTTTATGGATTGCTAACATTGCCTTGCTCTTATGACTTCATTTGCAAAAAATGCCAATTTTGCATTTGGTCCAAAATTGTGATATGATGAAGGCATGGGCATGAGATTAAGCTTGGGACAAGTTTCAAATAGCATGTAAAGTGAATCCCAATTGGCCAATTGTGCAAAAAGTCAATGAATCAAAAAGTCAAAGTTTGGTCAAACTTTGATTTTTAATGGAATAGGTCAAAAAATGCCATTTTGATTGGCAAGGTTTTGGAGGGTGAAATTTATATTTTTGGAAAGAGGATGAAAAATGTGGTTTGTAGGAAAAAACCCCACCAAATTTGGCCTTATGGTTTGAGAGATATGCCTCTTTGAAGTTCACAAATTGATGAAAATGAATTGATCATATCTTGACAACCACACATGGGATTTGAGATTTCTTGGACTTTTTGAAAATGGGAGAACAAGATCTTCAACTTTCATGTTGGGCAAAAATTCATTTGAAGCTTTTATCATGATGCAAGTTGAGGATCAAGAAGTTTCTATTTTTGGCAGTTGAAATTACAGGTCCACTTTCTATTTTTGGAAATTTTCTGATTGGCTTCAAATTCTTCAATGATGTTGATTGCCATGACACATGAGGCCTATTAGGACATGAATAAGCTCTCTCAAACCATTTCCATCCATCAAAACCATAGAATCAACCACAGTTGACCAACTTTGACTTTTCTAGGGTTTTTGACTGACTGTGCACTTCTGATGAATTCCAAACCCTAATTCCTTGAGACCTTGACCTCAAATGATGTCCCAAGACATATGGACTCTTGATTATTGATCATGGTGCCCAAATTCCACAAGAATGGCCACCATCCACTGCTTTGACTGACTGTTGACTTTCTAGGGTTTTTGCCTGGCTATGCATGAACTGCTGGCTTCTGAGCCTTCAACCCTTGACTTGAACACTTCAAATGGTCCCCCAAGTCATGTGAACTTGTTGGACAAACCCTAGGGCTTTGATTCCTTGAGAAACACCCTTGCTTGATTGGTTGACTGATCTCCTGATCAGTTTGACCTAATTCTTGCTTGCTTGCTCTTGAGGCAACTGGGGACAATGCAAATGCTATGCAATGGATCATGATATGCTATGACCTAATATGAGATGGTATGTATAATGATAGGTGCAAATTTGAGGTGCTACACTCGTGACTTGCAACAAACCCTTGATTCATAGTTGATCCGTTCTTGTGTATCCTTAATATTAATGGAACTTGGGTGTAGATAAGGTGTAAACCATAATCCACCAAAATGGATGATTGATATTAAGGATTACTTGATCCATCCCATGACCTTTGTGTGATGTGATTTGCTTGATCCTTGAGTGTGATTGTTGCATCCATGCATTCATGCATTCATACACATCCATATCATCAACAATGAGAAGATTTTCAAGGAACTTAAGAGGTCTATTTGCAAATTTTCAGACATGGATAGACAAAGAAGGAATACGAAGAAGTACAGTTTCAGACAACCCAACTTGAAAGAGCTAAGGAATTTGACATCCTATGTATTAGATCCCTTGGGTTTCAAGGCTCATCATGGGAAGCTTCTATCTATTCTTGCTACTCAAATGGATGAAGGTCTGATGAGTGTATTGGTGCAGTTCTATGATCCCTTGTACCGTTGCTTCACATTTTCGGATTTCCAGCTTTTGCCTACGCTTGAGGAGTATGCCTATCTTATGGGTATACCTATCCTAGACCAGTTGCCGTTCAGTGGCTTAGAGAGGGTTCCTACTTCTCAAGAGATAGTTGATATGTTGCATATAGATGAATCTCTGGTTGGTGTTCATATGACCACCAAAGGTGGAATTCAAGGTCTCCCTTCTGAGTTCCTCATTGCTCAAGCTACTTTGTATGGGAAGGCCATGAGTGAGGACGCCTTTGAGGCCATATTTGTACTTCTCATCTATGGGCTAGTGTTATTCCCCAACATCGACAAGTTCGTGGATGTGAACGCTATTGGGATTTTCTCTACTCTTAATCCCGTTCTGACTCTATTGGGCGACACTTACTTTTCTTTGCATATGAGGAATGCAAAGGGTGGTGGTACCATTGTGCGTTGTTTGCCTCTATTGTACAAGTGGTTTATTTCGCACTTGCCACAGACGGTCGCCTTCAAGGAGAACAAAGGATGTCTACGTTGGTCCACGAGACTTATGTCTCTCACTAATGATGATATCTTTTGGTACAACCATGTATATGATGGTGTGCAGATTATCGGCTCTTGTGGTGAATTCTCCAATGTGCCTCTTCTTGGTACACGTGGTGGGATTAACTACAACCCTATTTTGACACGTCGTCAGCTTGAGTTCCCCCTAAAGGATAAACCTAATAATATTCTGTTAGAGGGCGTATTCTTCCAGGAGGGTAAAGATCCCAAAGGCTTGAAGGGAAGAATGGTCTGCGCTTGGCGCAAGATCCATAGGAAGGGAAGGAAAGAGCTTGGTCCAAAGAACGGTATTGCTTTGGAACCCTATACCTCGTGGGTGAGGAGGAGAGCTTCTGAGTATCTTATGCCTTATAAGTATCCAAGACCTACACCTTTGGTTGTGGCTGGGCCTCCAACCCTCCCTGACCAAGGAGTAGAGGAGTTTAGAGATGAAGACCGTTCACGTGCTTGGATCCGTGAACGAGAGGAGCTACTTCAGCAACTTAGAGATAAGGACGCATTAATAGAGTTTCTTGAGCATCAGGTTATCGATGAGCCTGATGATATGGTGACTTCTCTTCTTCCTCAGTCTTCCAAGTTCTGGAAGAGGAAGTACGATCGACTCGCCAAAGAGAAGGCAGATATGGAGGCAGCCTATGAGAGGGAGGTGAAGAGGCTTCGTGCAGCTTATCTTCCAGTCTCAAGAGCTTTAGATGATTGCTTCTAGGGTTCCATAGGATGTTAATTTTCCTTCTCTCTTGTATTGTATTTGGTTACCAAAACTGTACTTCTTTGGTGTAAAAATATTTTCCCAGATATTATTGATACGATATTTCCATATACGTCTAAATGGTTGATATTTTCAAATATTTGCAAATAGGACTCTAAAATTCCTCTGATAAATAAAATAAATCATGTGCACAAACATTGCATGCATCATGTGCATAAGCAGGTTTTGCTCCAGGCTTCTTGTTCAATGGTCTAACTCTGTGTTCTTCATTTATTGAAGACAAGCTGACACTCCGGTACTACACTCGAGCCAACACTTCAAGACTGATGGATCATCTAGAGCAAGAGGACCGTGAACTCAAGGAGGAAATGGCTAGATTGACTGCCCTGATGGAGTCTTTCATGACCGCCCAAATCCAGTCGTCTCCGACGCCTTCAACTCCTCCCTAGAGGACAGTCATCTCTAAGATTGCCTCTTCAACCGTGCCTGTGGCCAGCGCCCACTTTGCACCAACTACTATGCCAGCCGGATTTCCCTGGGGGATGCTTGCCAACTTTGTTCTTGAGGGTCTTTCCCCAACGTTTGCTTCTCTGCCGGCATCTAGCCTGGTCCTCGCCGTTCCACCTCCTGTCGTGCATACTATACCGAGAGTAGACGACACCATCTATCACTCTGAGCCATCTGAGGGCCCAGATGTCTATGAAAAGATGGATGCAATGAATGATCAATTTCTAGAACTCCGCAAGGAACTCAAAACTCTAAGAGGAAAGGACCTCTTTGGCAAGTCTGCTGCTGAACTCTGCCTGGTTCCAAATGTTAAGATCCCTGTAAAGTTCAAAGTACCTGACTTTGAAAAGTACAAAGGAAATACTTGCCCTCTCAGCCACCTGGTTATGTATGCGAGGAAGATGTCGACTCAGACCGACAACGATCAGCTCCTCATTCATTATTTCCAGGACAGCCTGTCTGGTGCTGCCCTAAGATAGTATATGGGCTTGTACAACGCAAACATCCGATCCTTCAACGACCTTGGTGAAGCTTTCGTCAAGCAATACAAGTATAACGTAGATATGGCTCCCGATAGGGATCAATTGAGAGCCATGTCCCAGAAGGACAAGGAAACTTTTAAAGAGTACGCCCAGAGGTGGCGAGAACTAGCAGCACAGATTGTGCCTCCGCTGGAAGAGAAAGAAATGACCACGATCTTCCTGAAGACCTTGAGCTCATTCTATTATGAGCGGATGATTGCCAGTGCTCCTTCTGACTTCACTGAAATGGTGAACATGGGGATGCGTTTGGAGGAAAGAGTCAGGGAAGGGAGCCTAATTAGAGAAGAAGGCTCTTCTGCCAAACGATATGGGGCATTTGGAAAGAAGAAAGATGGAGAGGCACATGCTGTGACCTCCCATGTCAAACCGAGAAGACCCTTAGTAAGGAGGAAGACCGTGCGTCCCACCGGTAATCAGCATCAGGTGGCTCACATAACACCTGTCTTCAGAGAAAACCAGCACTATCAGCATAATAACCAGCAACAACAACATCAACAATATCAATAACAACAACATCGTCCTCAACAGCAGGCCTACCGGCCTCGAAACAACAATCAGACTAGTACCAGCTATGAGAGGAAGAGGGTCACCTTTGATCCTATTCCTATGACCTACACAGAGCTATATCCCTCTTTGATAGAGAGAAAGCTGATTACTCCACGCGACCCACCGACTATACCTACCAACCCTCAGTGGTGGTATAAGCCCGAGCTACATTGTGTTTATCATTCCGGTGCCCCTGGACATGACGTGGGAAACTGTTACCCGCTGAAGACCAAGGTTCAAGACCTTGTGAGAAGTGGTATCTTGTGTTTCGAGGACGTAGGTCCCAACGTTAAGAAGAACCCATTGCCCGAGCATGGGAAATCTGCTGTCAACATGGTCCAGGGATGCCCTGGTAAATATAAGGTCAAATATGTCAGCCATATTCGACAATCATTGGTCGAGATGCAGAGACTGTTGTGTGAATACAGTCATTATGAGCACGACCATGACAGATGCCGTGTTTGCACTGTCAATCAGAGGGGATGTCGCCAAGTCCGTAAAGACATCCAAGAAATGCTGGATGAAGGTGTAATTGAAATACTTCAGAATCGCGATGTAGATGATGAAGTCAATGTGATATCTCCAGTATTTCGGTTCCAGAGCCTGTTGTCATTCGATATGATGGCAGCAAACAGAAGGCTTCTCCCTCTTTGATAATTAAACCAGCTGGCCCTGTGCCATATTCTTCCGATAAAGCTGTCCCCTATCGTTACAATGTTGTGGCATTGGAAGATGGGAAGGAGGTGCCCCTGCCCTCTACTTCTGTTGTTAATATTGCCGATGTCAGCGGCCTGACCCGTAGCAGTCGTGTTTTCTCGGCTCCGCCGAAATCCAAGGCTGACATCAGAAGGGCTGATGTTGCTGATTGTGTTGTGCGCCCGGTTGGGAATGTTGTTACTACTCCGAATCTGGCACTTGTTGCTAGTAAACCTACCACCGTTGTGTAGCGGGGTATTCGTTACCATTAGAGATATTGACTAACTCCAAGGTAAATCATATAAGTCGAGTCGCCACCGCACTTCTATTTATCCAAAGGAATGGTTAGAAAGCGAACAAAAACCTAAAAGTTTTAACAAAAACTAGTAAAAGAGAAACAGAGATCTGGGTAAGGGGGTTGGTTATGTAATGGGAAGGTGTTAGGCACCCAAAACATCCTAGGTACTCCTAGGGAGCCCTTTTCACACTTGTTGTAAAGGTTGTTGTTTTTGTGAAAAATTTATTTGTGCAAACATGATTGAAGAGATGAGAAGAGAATATACAAGTTATTTACATTTTGTGTTTGGATGGATAAACCCATTGCCTACGTACCATCTTAAAAAAGATTAGGATCAAAACCTCGTAGTTCGGGGTAAAAATCTCAAAATGAGTTGGTGAATTGATTGGTCCAAAAGCCTTAAGGTCTTTTGTTATCCAAGGGAGAAAACTCAACCAACAACCACAAATCCACCATGTGAGGATAGCTTCAATATGCTAGTGATGGGTTAACCCTATAATAAGCATGGAAGACTCATTGTCCATCACTAAGGATATAGGTGAGTATTACATCTACCACAAAGATAGCTCAAACCTAATAGCTAAAGGTTATGAAAATTTTGATTAAGGAAATGGCCATTGGAACCACAAAAAGACATTTGAATGAGTTATATTTACCAATTAGAAGTATATACAAAATGGTCAAAGTTGACTTAAAGATTCAATTCAAAATAAGTGTTATGAAAAGAAGGTTTGAAAATCAAAAGCCTAAGGCTTAGGTTTCTAATGTTTGAAAACAAGGGTTAAATGTTTGCACAAAAATTTTGGCTTGGGTTAGAGTGGAGGGAAGAAGAAGAATGGCTAAGTCCTAAGTAAAGCAAAAAGGTGAGGGGTAAAGAAACAAAACCATAATGGAGTTCCTCTCTTGAGATCATATTGATGATCCAAGTAGCTCCCATCCTTTGGAATAAGCAATCACACAAAGCATAAACTCAAGCAATCATCAATCAAAGTGAATTCTTGGAAGGCTCTTCAAGGCATCTTGTGGTTCTTTCTCTTAGAAGCTCATGGCAATGGTTCCCCAAATTTGAGTCAATGTGGAATCCCTAGCACAAGAACACACACATCAAAGAGTTTTATGAAGCAAATCAAGAATGGACAAGAGTGAGTTTAGAGGCTTGGTCCTTTTAATCCATCTTCATCATTAAGGTCCTTTTACTCCAATTTTGCATAGGGAATATCCTAGAAACTAAGTCCATTTCTCCATTGTTGCATAGGGAATGTCCTAGAAACTAAGTCCACTTCTTTGCATTTGGTTCACAATAATCAAAACAAAAACACAAGCACAATAGTATATACATAATTATGTGCTCAAGTGAGCAAAAGGAAAATGGCATTAACATAAACATGTGCTCAAGTGAGCAAAGGGAAAAGCAAATGGATAATATGTGCAAGAATAGTAAATTGCATAAAAGTAAAGTGCAATAAGTAAATGTTAATGGTTAATAGTTAGTATTAGTAGCTAGTGTGCCATAAGGCAAAATTTAGCGTTAATTTACTTGCCAAAACCCTAATTTTTGCCTAGATTTCCCCAGGATGAGGTACTCAATCTAGCGGGATACATATATCCATTTTTTTATGTCTCTAACTTTTTCCTGGATCGCCCTTTCGGGTTTTCAATCCACCGAGACGCTCATTTTTGCCTAAGCCGCCCTTTCGGGTTTTCAACTTAGCGAGCTATTCTGTTTTATCTTTAGGCGAAGTATTTCTTGACTGCATCTGAATTCACAGGACGAGTGAAATCCTCCCCATCCATGGTTGTCAGTATCAAAGCACCGCCTGAAAAGGCTCTCTTAACAACATATGGACCTTCATAGTTTGGAGTCCACTTGCCCCTGGAATCGGGCGCGAAAGACAAGACTTTCTTGAGCACAAGGTCTCCTTCTCAGAACACACGAGGCTTCACCTTCTTATCAAAAGCTTTCTTCATTCTTTGCTGATACAATTGACCATGGCACATGACAGTCAATCTCTTCTCTTCTATCAAGTTCAATTGGTCATTACGACTTTGAACCCATTCAGCATCAGTTAACTTGGTTTCCATCAAGACTCTCATTGATGGGATCTCCACCTCTACTGGGAGTACAGCCTCCATGCCATAAACAAGAGAGAAACGGGTTGTCCCTGTTGAAGTGCGGACAGATGTGCGATATCCATGTAAAGCAAATGGCAGTATCTCATGCCAATCCTTATACGTGACAACCATCTTTTGGATAATCTTCTTGATATTCTTATTAGCAGCTTCAACAACCCCATTCATCTTGGGTCTGTAAGGAGAAGAATTATGGTGTGCAATCTTGAACTCACTACACAGCTCCTTCATCATCTTGTTATTCAAGTTAGATCCATTATCAGTAATGATCTTATTTGGAACACCATATCGGCATATGAATTGATTCTTGATAAACTTCACGACTACCTGCCTGGTCACATTTGCATACGATGTTGCTTCAACCCACTTGGTAAAGTAATCAATTGCTACGAGAATAAATCTGTGCCCATTGGACGCTTTTGGCTCTATCATGCCTATCATGTCAATTCCCCACATGGAGAAAGGCCATGGTGATGAGATCACATTCAGAAGTGCCGGAGGAATATGAATTTTATCCGCATAGATCTGACACTTATGGCATTTCTTCACATATTTGCAGCAGTCAGACTCCATTGTCAGCCAATAGTAGCCTGCTCTCAACATCTTTCTAGCCATGGCATGTCTGTTGGAATGAGTACCAAATGAACCCTCATGGACCTCAGTCATCAACAGGTCTGCTTCGTGTCTATCCATGCATCTGAGCAGAACCATGTCAAAATTTCTCTTATAAAGCACATCACCATTGAGGTAGAAACTGCCCGCCAATCTCCTCAAAGTCTTCCTATCTTTCACAGATGCCCCGGGAGGGTAAATCTGGCTCTGAAGGAAACACTTGATATCATAATACCACGGCTTATCATCTTTCACTTCTTCTACTGTAAACACGTAAGCTGGTCTGTCCAAGCGCATCACAGTGATATTGGGGACTTCATTCCAAAGTTTTACCACAATCATTGAAGCAAGTGTAGCAAGAGCATCCGCCATTCGATTCTCATCTCGAGGAATATGATGGAAGTCAACCTTAGTAAAGAACGTTGAAATCCTCCTCGCATAATTCCTATATGGAATGAGACCAGGCTGATTCGTTTCCCATTCACCCTTAATCTGATTAACAACGAGGGCTGAATCACCATACACATCAAAATGCTTGATCCTAAGATCAATGCACTCTTCCAATCCCATAATACAAGCTTCATACTCAGCCATATTATTCGTGCATTTGAAAGTTAGCCTTGCTGTAAAAGGAATATGTGTTCCCTGAGGAGTAATAATCATTGCCCCAATACCATTTCCATACTGATTTACAGCGCCATCGAACACCATACTCCATCTGGAACCAAGCTCTGGCCCTTCGTCGAGTGTGGGCTCATCACAATCTTTCATTTTCAAATACAGAATCTCCTCATCTGGGAAGTCATACTGAACTGACTGATAATCCTCAATCGGCTGATGTGCCAAGTGGTCAGCCAATATACTACCTTTAATAGCCTTCTGGGCTCGATACTCAATATCATACTCGGACAACAACATCTGCCAACGGGCAATCCTCCCTGTTAAAGCAGGCTTCTCGAAGATATACTTGATTGGATCCATTCTGGATATCAACCAAGTCGTATGATTTATCATATACTGGCGTAAGCGCTTAGCATCCCAAGCCAAAGCACAACATGTCTTTTCAAGCATTGAATATCGAGACTCACAATCGGCGAACTTCTTGCTCAAGTAGTAAATAACACATTCTTTCTTTCCTGATTTGCCTTGCTGACCAAGGACGCAACCCATCGAGTCTTCAAGAACAGTCAGATACATAATCAATGGTTTCCCCTCCACAAGCGGAGACAGGATCGGAGGTTCGGACAGATACTCTTTAATACTGTTAAAGGCTTTCTGGCAATCCTCGGTCCAATCATGGGACTCATATTTCCGGAGGAGCTTGGATATTGGCGCACATGTGGCAGTCATGTGGGATATGAATCTGGAAATATAATTCAAGCGGCCAAGAAAACCTCGGACTTGCTTCTCAGTTTTGGGCGCAAGCATCTCTTGTATTGCTTTGACCTTTGCAGGATTAACCTCAATACCTCTTTCACTGACGATAAAGCCCAATAACTTGCCAGAACGGACTCCAAATGTACACTTGTTGGGATTCAGACGGAGCTTATACTTTCTCAAACGCTGAAAAAGCTTCAACAAGTGCTCTACATGTTCAACTTCCGTTCTTGACTTAGCAATCATATCATCAACATATACCTCGATTTCCTTGTGCATCATATCATGAAACAAGGTGGTCATAGCTCGTTGATACGTGGCTCCAACGTTCTTCAAGCCGAAGGGCATCACTCGATAACAGAATGTTCCCTAAGGTGTGATGAATGTTGTCTTCTCCATATCCTCGGGTGCCATTTTAATCTGATTATTCAAGTCCCTATAGTCATCACACATTCGGACTAGCTTTATTCAAGTCCCTATAGTCCACACACATTCGGACTTTTCCATTTTTCTTAGGCACGGGCACAATATTGGCCACCCATTGAGGATATGTAGAAGTCACCAGAAACCCCGCATCAATTTGCTTCTGAACTTCCTCTTTGATCTTCACTGCCATATCAGGATGAGTTCTTCTGAGCTTCTGCTTCACAGGCACGCACTCAGGCTTTAAGGGTAGAAAATATTGCACAATATATGTATCTAGACCAAGCATGTCTTCATATGACCAGGCGAAGACGTCGACGTATTCTCGTAACAACTCAATTAACCTCTTCTTAACAGACTCTTCCAGGAGTGCCCTAATCTTCACTTCTCGCACACAATCTTCAGACCCCAAATTGACTGTTTCCAGATTCTCAAGATGCGGCTGAATGATCTTCTCTTCGTGCTCAAGTAGACGAGTAATTTCGTCAGGAATCTCTTCAACATCATCTTCTTCCGCCTCAAATACAGGGAATTCAAAGTTGGGAGATGGTGTTGGGTCATTATGTTCAATGGGTTTGATCAACCTGCATAATGATTTTGGATATGAAAAGCTTTAGAATTCAAACAAGGCAAATCATTATGCAGATGAAAAGATTGATTTTATTCTATTTTTTAGGTTTTATGCGATCACCAATTTCATGCGAAAAGCGAAAAGGGAAAATAATTGGAAAACAAACATTTAACATGAATCTATTGAATGAAAATATCATTGTATTTATGCGCCAACAATGTCATCACTCCTCCCTTTGGCATGGGAGAAGGGTTTTTAAACACAATGAACATTACTTTGACTTATGGATAACTTTTGGAATATCCACAACGACCCAATTATTGCAGATTCCCCCAGGGATGACAAAGTTGCCAGAATCATCTTCGTCTTCTTCCAAGATGGCAGCAGCTTCCTCGCCTTGACTAGTGTGGATGAACACTCCACTCTTGAACAACCCTTACATATTGAAAACCCCAGATGAATAACCTATGCCAGTCCGAGACTTGTTGTCTTCTAGCTCAATCATTTTCCCTAAACCAGCAGTTGCACCACGCTCAATGGCTAACTTTGCATCTTTGTAGGAAGAAAATGAAGGAGCTCTCTTCTCAATAGGTTCAGCAATAGATAAAGCTTGAAATGGAGTCCCAACTTCATCCTCAGCATCTATATATGAGAAGGAAGACAAATGGCTAACCAGGAGAGTCTTTTCTCCTCCTACCACCACTAACTTCTTGTTCTTCACAAATTTCAGTTTCTGGTGTAGGGTGGATGTCACGGCGCCTGCCTCGTGAATCCATGGTCTGCCTAAGAGACAACTGTACGATGGGTGAATGTCCATAACCTGGAAGATAATCTGGAAATCACTTGGTCCGATCTTGATTGGGAGATATACTTCCCCAATCACAGTTTTGCGAGACCCATCGAAAGCCTTCACAACTACTCCACTCCGCCTCATG
The DNA here is from genome assembly GCF_024323335.1 of Lathyrus oleraceus. Taxonomy (NCBI): domain Eukaryota; kingdom Viridiplantae; phylum Streptophyta; class Magnoliopsida; order Fabales; family Fabaceae; genus Lathyrus; species Lathyrus oleraceus. Next base: position 145,891,652 of record NC_066579.1, read on the forward strand.
GGAGGCCCTTGATATGACAACTTCAAGAGAGTGGATTTCGGCAATACGTTTAATGATGACCTAGTGTCCACCAGAATATTGGACATGGCGTCGTCTTTGCAACCCATAGATATATGTAATGCCAAGTTGTGGTCTCTTCCCTCCTCAGGGAGATCAGAGTCACAAAAACTCAAGTTGTTACAAGCAATGATGTTTGCAACAATGCTATCGAATTGTTCTATTGTGACATCGTGATCCACATATGCCACATCCAAAACCTTCTGCAGAGCCTCTTGGTGTGGTTTTGAATTCAAAAGCAATGATAATACAGATATCTTGGATGGCGTTTGTAGAATTTGGTCTACAACATTGTACTCGCTCCTCTTGATGAGCTTCAACATCTCATCACAGTCTTCTTTTATATTGCCGCCTGAGCCAACAGAATCAGGAGTTATCAATGTAGAGGATTGCTTAACAACAAGTGCCGGATTCGGAGTGCTCACAACATTCCCAATTGGGCGTTCAACAGAATCAACATTAGTTTGAGGCTTTGGCGGTGCTGAAAATACACGACCGCTACGTGTCAAACTGCTAACATCGGCAATATTAACAACAGATGAAGATGGCAAGGACACCTCTTTCCCATTTTCTATTGCGACAGCATTGTAGCGATAGGGGACCGCTTTCTTAGAAGAGTACGGTACCGGTCCGGCTGGCTTAATGGTTAATGCAGGAGAAACCTTCTACTTGCTACCATCATACTTGATGATAACAGGCTCGGGAATCCGAAATACTGGAGAAATTACGTTGACCTCGTTAGCATCTTCGTCAACATTTCTATTTTGAAGGATCTCAATAACTCCTTCATCCAGCATTTCTTGAACATCTTTGCACACCTGGCGACATCCTCTTTGATTGACAGAGCAGACTCGACAACTGTCGTGATCATGCTCATAATGACTATAATCATATAGCAAACGATTCATCTCGACCAGAGATTGTCGAATATGACTGACATATTTGACTTTGTACTTGCTAGGGCAGCCCTGGACCATGTTGACAGACTTCCCATGCTCGGGCAATGGGTTCTTCTTTACGTTAGGACCTATGTCCTCGAAACACAAAATGCCACACCTCACAAGGTCTTGAACCTTGGTCTTCAAAGGGTAACAATTTTCCACGTCATGGCCGGGAGCACCAGAATGATAAACACAATGTAATTCGGGCTTATACCACCATTGGGGGTTAGCAAGTATAGCCGGTGGGTCTCGCGGAGTAATCAACTTCCTCTCTATCAAAGAGGGATATAACTCTGCATACGTCATCGGAATAGGATCGAAGGTGACCCCTTTCCTCTCGTAACTCATGATAGTTTGATTACTGTTACGAGGCTGGTAGGCCTGCTGTTGCGGACGGCGTTGTTGATGTTGATATTGCGGATGTGGTTGCTGATTGTTATTATGTTGCAGGTACTGCTGATTATCTCTGAAAACAGGTGCTATATGAGCCACCTGGTGCTGGTTACCGGCAGGACGCACGGTCTTCCTCCTCACAGAGGGTCTTCTTGGCTTCACATGGGAGGTCACAGCATATGCCTCTCCTTCTTTCTTTTTCACAAACGACCCATAGCGTTTGGCAGAAGAGCCTTCTTCTCTGGTCAGACGTCCTTCTCTAACCCCTTCTTCTAGACGCATCCCCATATTCACCATCTCGGTGAAGTCAGAAGGAGCGCTAGCGATCATCCGCTCATAATAAAAAGAACTTAAGGTCTTCAAAAAGATCTTATTCATCTCTTTCTCTTCTAGCGGAGGCACGATCTGTGCTGCTAACTCTCGCCACCTCTGGGCGTATTCTTTGAATGTTTCTTTGTCCTTCTGGGACATGGCCCTTAATTGATCCCTATCGGGAGCCATATCCATATTGTATTTGTATTTCTTGACGAAGGCCTCGCCAAGATCGTTGAAGGATCGAATGTTCGCACTGTCTAAACCCATGTACCAACGCAGAGCAGCACCAGACAGATTGTCCTGAAAGTAGTGGATGAGCAATTGGTCATTGTCGGTTTGAGTTGACATTTTCCTGGCATACATGACCAGGTGGCTGAGAGGGCAAGTATTCCCCTTGTACTTTTCAAAGTCAGGGACCTTGAATTTCACGGGGATCTTCACATTAGGAACCAAGCAAAGTTCGGCAGCAGACTTGCCGAAGAGATCCTTTCCTCTGAGAGTTTTCAACTCCTTGCGAAGCTCAAGAAATTGTTCGTTCATAGCATCCATCTTCTCATAGACATCTGGGCCTTCAGACGGCTCAGAATGATAGATGGTGTCGTCTACCCTGGGCAGAATATGCACGACAGGAGGAGTAACAACAAGGACCAGGCTAGATGCCGGCATAGAAGCAAAGGTGGGAGCAGGACCCTCGGGCATGAAATTGGGAGGCATCCCCCACGGGAACCCGGTTGGCATGGCCGTTGGAGCAAAATGTGCACTGGCTGCAGGCACAGTCGAGGAGACAATCTCAGAGATGACTATCCTCTGAGGAGGAGTTGAAGGTGTCGGAGAAGACTGGCTCTGGGCAGCCATGAATGAATCCATCAAGGCACTTAATCTGGCCACTTCCTCTTTCAGCTCGCGGTTCTCTTGTTCCAGATGATCCATCAGTCTTGAAATGTTGGCTCTGGTGTAATACCGGTGAGTCAGCTTGTCTTCAAAATAAATGAAGAACACAGAGTTAGACCACAGGACAAGAAGCCGGGAATAAAACCTGCTTATGCATATGATGCATGCAATGTTTGTGCATATGATTTGTTTTTTACTTCAAAGGAACTTTAGGGTTCTATTTGCAGAAAATTGGAAGTATTAAACATTTACCACATATGGAAATATCTCATCAAATAATATCTGGCAACATTTTTTTTTACACTAAAGAAGTACAGTTTTGGTAACCAAGTATAATACAAGAGAGAAGGGAAATAAACATCTGATGGATCCCTAGAAGCAATCATCCAAAGCTCTGGATACAGGAAGATAGGATGCACGAAGTCTCTTCACCTCCCGCTCGTAGGCTGCCTCATATCTGCCTTCTCTTTGGCGAGTCGGTCGTACTTCCTCTTCCAAAACTTGGAAGACTGAGGCAGTAGAGAAGTCCATGCATCATCCGAATCATCAATGACCTGATGCTCGAGAAACTCAATCAAAGCATCCTTCTCCTTAATCTGCTGAAGCAACTCTTCTCTTTCACGGATCCAAACACGTGATCGGTCTTCGTCTCTCAACTCCTCTACTCCTTGGTCAGGGAGGGTTGAAGGCCCAACCATAACCAAAGGTGTAGGTCTTGGATACTCGTAAGGCATGAGATATTCAGAAGCTCTCTTCCTAACCCAAGTAGTGTAAGGCTCCATAGCAACACAATTCTTAGGACCCAACTCCTTTCTTCCTTTCCTATGAATCTTGCGCCAAGCGCGGACCATTCTGCCCTTCAAGTTTTGGGGATCTTTACCCTCCTGAAAGAACACACCCTCTAACAGAATGTTATTAGGTTTATCCTTTAGGGGGAACCCAAGCTGACGATGTGCCAAAACAGGGTTGTAGTTAATCCCACCACATGTACCAAGAAGAGGTACATTGGAGAATTCACCATAAGAGTCGATAATCTGCACACCATCATACACACGGTTATACCAAGAGATATCATCATTAGTGAGAGACATAAGTCTCGTGGACCACTGTAGACATCCCTTGTTCTCCTTGAAGGCGACCGTCTGAGGTAAGTGAGAAATAAACCACTTATACAACAGAGGCAAACAACACACAATGGCACCTCCACCCTTTGCATTCCTCATATGCAAAGAAAAATAGGTGTCACCCAACAGAGTCGGAACTGGATTAAGAGTAGAGAAAATCCTAATAGCGTTCACATCCACAAACTTGTCGATGTTGGGGAACAATACCAAGCCATGATGAGAAGTACAAACAGGGCCTCAAAGGCATCCTTACTCATGGACTTCCCATATATAGTAGCTTGAGCAATGAGGAACTCAGAAGGGAGACCTTGAATTCCACCTTTGGTAGTCATATGAGCACCAACCAGAGATTCATCTATGTGCAACATATCAGCTATCTCTTTAGAAGTAGGAATACTCTCCAAGCCACTGAACGAAAACTCGTCTAGAATAGGTATACCCACAAGGTAGGTATACTCCTTAAGTGTAGGCAAAAGCTGGAAGTCCGAAAATGTGAAGCAACGGTACAAGGGATCATAAAACTGCACCAATACACTCATCAATACTTCATCCACCTGAGTAGTCAGAAGAGGAAGAAGCTTCCCAAAACGAGCCCTGAAACCCAAAGGATCTAGTACATAAGATGTCAGATTCCTTAACTCTTTCAAGTCTGGTTGTCTGAAACTGTACTTCTTTGTATTCCTTCTTTGTCTTTCCATGTCTGAAAATTTTGCAAATAAACTCCCTAAAGTTCCTTGAAAATTTTCTTCATTATTGATGATATGGATGCAAATGGGTGCATGAATGCATGAATGCAACAATCACACTCAAGGATCAAGCAAAGCACACCAAACAAAGGTCATGGGATGGATCATGATATCCTTAATATCAATCATCCATTTTGGTGGATTATGGTTTACACCTTATCAACACCCAAGTTCCATTGATATTAAGGATACACGAACGGATCAACCATGAATCAAGGGTTTGTTGCGAGTCACGAACATGGAGTCTCGGTTAAGAACCACCCAAAGGGAGTGTAGTAGGGGTTAAACCTGCCAAACATGTTCTACAAGAGGTTCCCATAGTCATCATCTCATCTTTCGGATATTATCGGATAAACGACTACTCGTATTCCAAAAATATTCTCAAGAGAGACTCTTATGAGTGTAGTATCGCGTAACAATCGTATCAAATCTTACTCTTGAACGAATTTCGCACTACATCCTAAGAATAGGCCAAGATGGGCTTGGTAAACTAAGGTCCTTGGCTTCTAAGGTCTATATTAGAAAGAGTAATGTCTAACCACAACTTACTTGTGTGACATTATTGATCCCAACATGACCTCCACCAATTGAATGGACTTGCAAGTCAACTTGCTAAGGAATAGCTCCACACAAGTCAACAAGACTATGCCATTCTCCTATCCTAAGTGCACTCGAGTTCGGGTATAGAACTCATCTCACAAAGATCACCAAGCATACAAGGAATTAGTATTCAAGCAATTCAATCATTACATACAATACAGTAATCCCAAATTGCATAAAAATATGTCACAAAACAAATACAATACAACAAGTATGAAAAGTAGGCAAAACCCACTAGGCAAATGTCCCCAGCAGAGTCGCCACTTTTCTGTAGCGGGGTATTCGTTACCATTAGAGATATTGACTAACTCCAAGGTAAATCATACAAGTCAAGTCGCCACCGCACTTCTATTTATCCAAAGGAATGGTTAGAAAGCGAACAAAAACCTAAAAGTTTTAACAAAAACTAGTAAAAGAGAAACAGAGATCTGGGTAAGGGGGTTGGTTATGTAATGGGAAGGTGTTAGGCACCCAAAACATCCTAGGTACTCCTAGGGAGCCCTTTTCACACTTGTTGTAAAGGTTGTTGTTTTTGTGAAAAATTTATTTGTGCAAACATGATTGAAGAGATGAGAAGAGAATATACAAGTTATTTACATTTTGTGTTTGGATGGATAAACCCATTGCCTACGTACCATCTTAAAAAAGATTAGGATCAAAACCTCGTAGTTCGGGGTAAAAATCTCAAAATGAGTTGGTGAATTGATTGGTCCAAAAGCCTTAAGGTCTTTTGTTATCCAAGGGAGAAAATCAACCAACAACCACAAATCCACCATGTGAGGATAGCTTCAACATGCTAGTGAGGGGTTAACCCTATAATAAGCATGGAAGACTCATTGTCCATCACTAAGGATATAGGTGAGTATTACATCTACCACAAAGATAGCTCAAACCTAATAGCTAAAGGTTATGAAAAATTTGATTAAGGAAGTGACCATTGGAACCACAAAAAGACATTTGAATGAGTTATATTTACCAATTAGAAGTATATACAAAATGGTCAAAGTTGACTTAAAGATTCAATTCAAAATAAGTGTTATGAAAAGAAGGTTTTAAAATCAAAAGCCTAAGGCTTAGGTTTCTAATGTTTGAAAACAAGGGTTAAATGTTTGCACAAATTTTTTGGCTTGGGTTAGAGTGGAGAGAAGAAGAAGAATGGCTAAGTCCTAAGTAAAGCAAAAAGGTGAGGGGTAAAGAAACAAAACCACAATGGAGTTCCTCTCTTGAGATCATATTGATGATCCAAGTAGCTCTCATCCTTTGGAATAAGCAATCACACAAAGCATAAACTCAAGCAATCATCAATCAAAGTGAATTCTTGGAAGGCTCTTCAAGGCATCTTGTGGTTCTTTCTCTTAGAAGCTCATGGCAATGGTTCCCCAAATTTGAGTCAAGGTGGAATCCCTAGCACAAGAACACACACATCAAAGAGTTTTATGAAGCAAATCAAGAATGGACAAGAGTGAGTTTAGAGGCTTGGTCCTTTTAATCCATCTTCATCATTAAGGTCCTTTTACTCCAATTTTGCATAGGGAATATCCTAGAAACTAAGTCCATTTCTCCATTGTTGCATAGGGAATGTCCTAGAAACTAAGTCCACTTCTTTGCATTTGGTTCACAATAATCAAAACAAAAACACAAGCACAATAGTATATACACAATTATGTGCTCAAGTGAGCAAAAGGAAAATGGCATTAACATAAACATGTGCTCAAGTGAGCAAAGGGAAAAGCAAATGGATAATATGTGCAAGAATAGTAAATTGCATAAAAGTAAAGTGCAATAAGTAAATGTTAATGGTTAATAGTTAGTGTGCCATAAGGCAAAATTTAGCGCTATATTAAGCAATCGTAATTGGACTTATGTAGAAGTCACAACTATCTGAGGCCGGTCAATAATAATGTAGGCAACAACACAAGTTAGAAGTCTTGATTAGTGAACCAAGTTCCAACAACTTGCCATTCCAAAAAGGAAAAGAGAATTGATCTTGTATTGGTTTAAGCCTTTTGCATGATTTAGAAAACAACATATCCTTAATGCAAAGCCATTCACTTGATCAATTGATCAAGATGAATTAGGTTTGAATCAAGGAAGATTAAGTCTCCCTAATCAATGCTAACTTATCAACCTTCAACTCATTGATCAAAAAGAAAGAAGAAGAAGAAGAAGAAGGAGATGAAGAATGGATAAGGAAATAGAAAGATCAAAATGCATAAGATAAAATAAGATGTACCAATCCATATGTATCGATCAAATGACATTGAAAGTCAAAGTCAAATAATGAGAAATCAGAAATGAGATGGAGATTGGAGATCAAACAATAAGCAAAATAGTTTTGGTATTTTCAATATTAAAATAAACTTGAATTAAAAATAAAAGAAAGGTCAAACTTCAAAATCACTTCAAATCAACCTTGAAAGGTCCAAGTGATTTATCCCAAGTTCAACAAGGTCAAACTAAGTTTGACAAAAAATTTCAGCATTTTTAAAAGTCAGAAACTATTTTTAATCAATTAAAAATGAATAAAAATAACCTAATTGAACTAAAATCTCAAATAAATCTCAAATCAATTAAAAAATTGATGAGAATATTTTTCATAGATCCATCATCATTCAAATAGGTCAGGAAAATATTTTTGTATTTTTTGAATATCAAAAACTATTTAAAATGAATTAAAAATAACCAGAAAAGAGAAAATTCACAAAAAATATCAAATGATAAAATAAAAAATATTAAAAATCAAAATCAGAAATTAGAATTTATTTGGAGAAGAATGCAATTGGTCCCATATTTTTTGGAATAAAAATGAAGAAGATATTGATTTTTGAAAATGATTGGAATAAAAGAAATTAAATCAGAAAATTGGAAATTAAAAAAAAAACAGGAGCGTTAGACCTGAGCTTATTAATTGAGCTGGCAGATCATGCGCTCCAGATGCGCGCTTCCACCATACGCTTCAGTCAATGCGTGCACACCATGAATTAATGAAAGTCATAACAAGCGAGGGCCCGGATTAGATCTGGAAATTCAATCCAACGATCCACAACGCATCTGGCAATGGAACGGCCACCGGAGTCACCTTCTTCTCTGGTGAGCATGAAGATTCCGGCCAACATTGCAGACAACCAAATCTTAACCAAAATACACGATCTATACATCTTTGGAAAGCTGGGATGATGTACATCATCCCTGTGCCATTCAATTCCACTCTAGATCTCTATATTGAGAGAAATCAGAGATGGAAGTTCTGTGGTGTTTATCATGAACTTAATGGATTTCAAAAATTAAATGCACAATCATGATGCCTCTATTGAGAGGACTTCAGCCAACACAAGATCCAAGCAAATAGGTCAATATATGATGAGTTTCGAAAAAAATACCAATTGAAGAGCAAACTTGATTTCTGGAAACTTGAGCTTGATTCCTTGCTTTCTTTGCCAAAATAGAAGATCAATGAGCTGAAGGATGAAGATTTAGAAGCATTAGATCCAAGGATTCAACCAGATGTAGTTGAATTTTGGATCTGAAAAATTTGAAGAAAAATTGAAATAGCTTCTTTGGTGAGGTTGGGGAATCACTTCAGCAGGGTTTCAGGCGCCTTTAGGTTGGTTTTGGATGAAGGTATGCACCTCTATTTATAGTAAATCCTGATGCAAGCAAGGTGAATTTCGTGTGCATGAAAGTTGAAGGCCTCCATGCATGGGCCTGTACAGGCGCATGGAGGGCCCAAAAGCCAATGCAAATGGATCCTGAAATGATTTGGAGAAGGTTTGGACGTGTGGTTTGCACTCCAATTGCTTGCATATGAAGTTTCACCATGTTATGCATAATTGAACCAAAAACTTCCCTTCTTCGAAACTAACACTTGCCAAATCCAAACATGATCATGTGAGTAATGGTTGGAAAGGTTTTGATGCAAGGAACAATTGTTATGTTGGGCAAAAATCCCTTTGAAGTGTGTAAATTGGTGAAATTTGAGTTTAAAGTGCAAGGTGCAAAACATGTAAAGGCAAAGTTTCTAAATTTGGCCAATGTTCAAGCCCTTCTGTTTTGATGATGCAGGCCTCAAATGAAAAAACCTCCAACATAAAAGTTGTATATCTTTTCAAGACAATCAAAATGGACTTAAGTTTTGCATCATTTGGATTTTTGATGAAGAAGTTATGGGTACTTGAAGTTGGACTTTTTTGCCTTTTAATGCATTTGGCCCAAAAGGACCTATAATGTCTTGCATTATCACATGTAATTCCTTTGAGATTTTGAAATTTTGTCCAACATAACATTTGAAGTAGACATCTTAATCTTTCCAATGCATTTGATCCCACCTCAAAATCATAAAAAATGAATGAGTTATCTCCTTGGGAAGTTGACCCAAAATTAGGGTTTCAGTCAAAATGACCTATAATGTCTTGGAATGGGACAAATACAATCAAGGGAAGTTCTTTAATTTGTAGCTTAAGCAATCACAAGTTCAAATTTGCTTTCATCTCTTCTGGGCCATATCTTTGTACCAGTGATCTCCTTGGAGCTTTGGACCTTGTGATTGCTCAAGCTACAAACAAAAGATGTTAGTGACATATTTTTGTGCTTTTGGTTAGTAAACAAAAATAAGCAAAGAAATGATATACAGTTCAAGCATGCTTGGTGATCTCAAACCACTCACAAGAGATCCCACCCAAAGGCAAAGGGAACCAAGATGCTAATGATCCTTGAGGCCATGCAAATGTAATGTTATGATGCCATGAGGGATCTTAGGGTCAATATTGGGGTCTTACACGTTGTAAGAACTCCTGTCGCTGCTGGCCAGAATGGCACCATGAAAGAAGACTGTGATGAGATGCTAAGGCTCATCAAGAGGAGTGAATACAATGTTGTAGATCAGCTTCTACAAACTCCGTCAAAGATCTTTGTGCTATCTTTGCTTATGAACTCAGAACCACACCGTGAAGCTCTGCAGAAGGTGTTAGATGTAGCGTATGTAGACCATGACGTTACAATAGAACAATTCGATAGTATTGTTGCAAACATTACCGCTTGTAACAATCTGAGTTTTTGTGATGCTGATCTCCCTGAGGAGGGAAGAGACCACAATTTGGCACTTCACATATCTATGAGCTGCAAGGATGATGGATGTCTAATGTGCTGGTAGACACTGGATCGTCACTGAATGTGTTGCCGAAATCTACTCTGGCTAGATTGCCATACCAGGGGCCTCCCATGAGGCAGAGTGGAGTAGTGGTAAAAGCTTTTGATGGTACCCGCAAAACGGTGATTGGTGAGGTTGAACTCCCAGTCAAGATTGGACCAAGTGATTTCCAGATCACTTTTCAGGTCATGGATATCCACCCATCATATAACTGTCTGTTGGGCAGACCATGGATTCACGAGGCAGGCGCCGTGACATCCACCATACACTAGAAATTGAAATTTGTCAAGAACAAAAAGCTGGTGGTGGTAGGGGGAGAGAAGGCTCTTCTGGTTAGCCATCTGTCTTCCTTTTCTTATATAGATGCTGAGGATGAAGTTGGAACGTCATTCCAAGCTTTACCTATTGCTGAGCCTACTAAGAAAGGAACTTCTTCATTTGCGTCCTACAATGATGCTAAGTTGGCCATTGAGCATGGCACAACTACCGTTTAGGACAAATGATCAAGATGGAAGACAACAATTCTCGGGCTGGCATAGGGTATTCTTCTGGCACTTTCAACAAGCATGGGTTGTTTCAGAGTGGTGGGTTCATCCACGCCGTCCAAGACGAGGAAGCTGCTGCTATTGTGGAAGAGGACGCAGAGGAAGATTCTGGAAACATTGTCATCCCTGGAGGGGTCTGCAATAACTGGGTCGTTGTTGATGTTCCAACGGTTGTCCATAAGTCAACGTAATGTTCATTTTGTTAAAAAACCCTTCTCCCATGCCAAAAGGAGGAGTGATGACATTGTTGGCTCATAAATACAATGATATTTTCATTCAATTAATTCATGTTAAATGTTTGTTTTTCCAATTATTTTCACTTTTTGCTTTTTGCATGAAATTGGTGATCACATAAAACCTTAAAATTAGAATAAAATCAATCTTTTCATCTGCATAATGATTTGCCTTGTTTGAATTCTAAAATCTCTTTATATCCAAAATCATTATGCAGGTTGATCAAACCCATTGAACATAATGATCCAACACCATCTCCCAACTTTGAGTTCCCTGTATTTGAGGCCGAAGAAGATGATGTTGAAGAGATTCCTGATGAGATTACCCGTCTACTTGAGCATGAAGAGAAGATCATTCAGCCGCATCTTGAGAATCTGGAAACAGTCAACTTGGGGTCTGAGGATTGTGTACGTGAAGTAAAGATTGGGGCACTCCTTGAAGAATCTGTGAAGAAGGGGTTGATTGAGTTGCTACGAAAATGCGTCGACGTTTTTGCCTGGTCATATGAAGACATGCCCGGTATAGATACTGATATCATGCAACATTTCCTGCCGTTGAAGCCTGAGTGTGTGCCTGTGAAGCAGAAGCTCAGAAGAACTCATCCCGACATGGTAGTAAAGATCAAAGAAGAAGTTCAGAAGCAAATTGATGCACAGGGTTTATGGTGACTTCTACATATCCTCAGTGGGTGGCCAATATTGTGCCCGTGCCTAAAAAAGATGGAAAAGTCCGAATGTGTGTGAACTATAGAGACTTGAATAAATCTAGTCCAAAAGATGATTTCCCTCTACCACATATTGATATGTTGGTAGATAATACAGCTAAATTCAATGTCTTCTCATTTATGGACGGATTTTCCGGATATAATCAGATTAAAATGGCACCCGAGGATATGGAGAAGACAACATTCATCACACCTTGGGAAACATTTTGTTATTGAGTGATGTCCTTCGGTTTGAAGAACGTCGGAGCCACGTTTCAACGAGCTATGACTACCTTGTTTCACGATATGATGCACAAGGAGATCGAGGTATATGTTGATGATATGATTACAAAGTCAAGAACGGAAGTTGAACATGTAGAGCACTTGTTGAAGCTTTTTCAGCGTTTGAGGAAGTATAAGCTTCACCTGAATCCTAACAAGTGTACATTTGGAGTCCGTTCTGGCAAGTTATTGGGCTTTATTGTCAGCGAGAGAGGTATTGAGGTTGATCCTGCAAGGTCAAAGCAATACAAGAGATGCCTGCACCCAAAACTGAGAAGCAAGTCCGAGGTTTTCTTGGCCGTTTGAATTATATCTCCAGATTTATATCCCACATGACTGCCACATGTGCGCCAATATTCAAGCTCCTCCGGAAAGATCAACGTCATGATTGGACCGAGGATTTCCAGAAGGCCTTTGACAGTATTAAAGAGTATATGTCCGAGCCTCCGATTCTGTCTCCGCCTGTGGAAGGGAGACCCTTGATTATGTATCGGACTGTTCTTGAAGACTCAATGGGTTGTGTCCTTGTTCAACAAGACGAATCAGGGAAGAAAGAATATGTTATCTACTACCTGAGTAAGAAGTTCACCGATTGTGAGTCTCGATACTCAATGCTTGAGAACACATGTTGTGCTTTGGCTTGGGCTGCTAAGCGTTTACACCAGTATATGTTAAATCATACGACTTGGTTGATATCCAAAATGGATCCAATCAAGTATATCTTTGAAAAGCCTGCTTTAACTGGGAGGATTGCCCGTTGGCAGATGTTGTTATTTGAGTATGATATTGAGTATCGAGCTCAGAAAGCTATTAAAGGTAGTATCTTGGCTGACCACTTGGCACATCAACCAATTGAGGATTATCAGTCAAGTCAATATGACTTCCCGGACGAGGAGATTCTGTATTTGAAAATGAAAGATTGCGATGAGCCTACGCTCGATGAAGGTCCAGAGCCTGGTTCCCGATGGAGCATGGTGTTTAATGGCGCTGTAAATCAGTAGGGAAATGGTATTGGGGCAGTGATTATTACTCCTCAGGGCACATATTTTCCTTTTACAGCAAGGCTAACTTTCAAATGCACGAATAATATGGCGGAGTATGAGGCCTATATTATGGGTTTAGAAGAATGTATTGATCTTAGGATCAAACATCTTGATGTTTATGGTGATTCGGCCCTTGTTGTTAACCAGATTAAGGGTGAATGGGAGACGAATCAGCCTGGCCTCATCCCATATAGAGATTATGCGAGGAGGATTTCAACGTTCTTTACTAAGGTTGACTTCCATCATATCCCTCGAGATGAGAATCGGATGGCAGATGCACTTGCTACACTTGCTTCGATGATTATGGTGAGACTCTGGAATGAGGTTCCCAATATTACTGTGACGCGCTTGGATAGACCAAATCATGTATTTACAATAGAGGAGGTGCAGGATGATAAGCCATGGTATTATGACATCAAGTGTTTTCTTCAGAGTCAGATTTACTCGCCTAGGGCATATGTTAAAGATGGAAAGACTTTAAGGAGATTATCAGGCAGTTTCTACCTCAATGGTGATGTGTTTTATAAGAGGAATTTTGACATGGTTCTGCTCAGATGCGTGGATAGACACGAAGCAGACCTGTTGATGGCTGAGGTCCATGAGGGTTCATTTGGTACTCATTCCAATGGACATGCCATGGCTAGGAAGATGTTGAGAGCATACTACTATTGGCTGACAATGGAGTCTGATTGCTGCAAATATGTGAAGAAATGCCATAAATGTCAGATTTATACGGATAAGATTCATATTCCCCCAACACTTCTGAATGTGATTTCATCACCATGGCCTTTCTCCATGTGGGGAATTGACATGATTGGCATGATAGAGCCGAAAGCGTCCAACGGTCACAAGTTTATTCTCGTAGCAATTAATTACTTCACCAAGTGGGTTGAAGCGGCATCATACGCGAACGTGACCAGGAAGGTGATTGTGAAGTTTATTAAAAATCAACTCATATGTCGTTATGGTGTGCCAGACAAGATCATTACTGATAATAGATCTAACTTGAACAACAAGATGATGAAAGAGCTGTGTAGCGAGTTCAAGATTGCGCATCATAATTCTTCCCCTTATAGACCCAAGATGAATGGGGCTGTTGAAGCTGCTAATAAGAATATCAAGAAGATTGTACAGAAGATGGTTGTTACGTACAAAGATTGGCATGAGATGCTGCCATTTGCTTTGCATGGTTATCGTACATCTGTCCGCACTTCAACAGGGGCAACCCCTTTCTCCCTTGTTTATGGCATGGAGGCTGGGCTCCCAGTAGAGGTGGAGATCCCATCAATGAGAGTCCTGATGGAAGCCAGGTTGACTGATGCTGAATGGGTCCAGAGTCATTACGACCAACTGAATTTGATAGAAGAAAATAGATTGACTGCCATGTGCCATGGTTAGTTATACCAGCAGAGGATGAAGAAAGCCTTTGATAAGAAGGTCAAGCCTCGTGTGTTTCGAGAAGGTGACCTCGTGCTCAAGAAAGTCTTGTCTTTCACGCCCGATTCCAGTGGCAAGTGGACTCCAAACTATGAAGGTCCATATGTTGTTAAGAGAGCCTTTTCAGGCAGTGCTTTGATACTTACAACTATGTATGGGGAGGATTTCACTCATCCTGTGAATTCAGATGCAGTTAAGAAATACTTCGCCTAAAATAAAAATAAAAAACAGAATAGCTCGCTAAGTTGAAAACCCGAAAGGGTGGCTTAGGCAAAAATGAGCGTCTCGGTGGATTGAAAACCCGAAAGGGCGATCCAGGCAAAAGTTAGAGACATAAAAAATGAATATGTATCCCGCTAGATTGAGTACCTCACCCTGGGGAAATCTAGGCAAAAAATAGGGATTTTGGCATGTAACTGCATCCTGACAAGACTTTGTTCTACAACTGTTATCTGTCAAAGGTTCTCGCTCAATCATCGTCAATTGAAGCTTCAAATACATCGGATTCAGAGTTGGTGGAAAAATGGTCATTATGTTCAATGTATCCCTTTTCCAATATATATCACCAATTCAAATTTGTAAAGATCCATGGAGTCTTGCCATTTGCAGACTACCATTCCATCAAATAAATTTGAGCCTTTATCCAATCCTTTGCACTCTTATTTGTTTCTGTTCAACAAATGTTTTGCATGTTTTAATTGGAAAATATCATTGTTTTAAATAAATAAAATTTTCATAAATTGTTTTTAAATGAAGTGAACATTCACAATGACAAAAAGGATACTTGGGACGTCTTCAGTGCTCTCCCAAGGATAGTATGATCTCCAAAAGGGTAAGACAGTGGTTCATATTCCCAACATAATTGTATCCCCTTCATTATCTTTCAGGTTGTCTCCTCCGCGAGTGCAGAAGAAGATTATGCACCACCAAATCCCCGGAGAGTTTGGGAGTCTGGTCTTAATCTCCTGTCTCCCTAGTAAAGCTGGATTTAGCATTTGTGTTATCAATTATATGGTTGTCATCCCTTGCGTGGATTGACCTTAGAT
Organism: Lathyrus oleraceus; assembly: GCF_024323335.1. NCBI lineage: Eukaryota > Viridiplantae > Streptophyta > Magnoliopsida > Fabales > Fabaceae > Lathyrus > Lathyrus oleraceus. The sequence continues at coordinate 145,907,155 of NC_066579.1, forward strand.
CCCTTATAGATTGATAAATTGAATATGCTTAATCTTTTCGAAGAAGTTGGTTTTCCTTCACTTCAAGTTAGAAATCTCTCCGCTAGAGTGAGTAGGAAATCCCCAGCATAAGCGGAATTATCATCAAGTTTGGTTTGTAGCTTTTCCCCTGTGGACTTGCCCACTTTGATCTCCAGCAGATTTGCTCCTCGACCATCCTCAGCAGGTTTGATCCCACTTTTACTCCCCAACATGGTCACCAGTAGGGTATCCCCAGTAGATCGCCTACGGGTAATCCCCAGTTCGGTCGTCAGTAGTGTTTCCCTAGTGGAGTTGACTGGTCAGAGCTTGTTCGTTATTTTCCTCCTGAGTAGAGTGGGTGTTGAAAATGTTTATTTTCTATCCTCAACGGAGTAGTATTCTCTCCTCCTCGGCAGATATGATTTATCCAGCAGTGCAAGGAAATGTATTGGTGTTGGAACTTTCTGATTGGTGGTGCTTCCCCATATAGTTTCATCTTTCCCCTGGATAATTTCCCCGGTAGAATGGCTTTCTACGATGGATCGTATCCATGTTCGATTCCCTAGCCAAGACTTTACCTGATTGCAGAATAGTGTGGGAACTTCTGAGTAAGACGTGTTGATTCTTTCTCATTGGAGTGTTTGGTTCTCCTTTCCATGCAGAGGTCTTTGTTTCCTGGTATCTGTTGCCCCCATCAGATTGGATGTTCTCCAGTGGGCCTGGCTTTCTCTTTTGAGACGTAGTACCGGATGTTTGTCCATTAATACCTGGACCTGGTTGTGTTAGATATGTTTGTTTGTCAGCATTAATCATACATAAACTACGCATATACAAGCATAATTTTAACATTCAGATATTCATGCTGCATTCCTTTGCCATATATCTTTGTTTGTTGTCTCCTGCTATCTGGTGATATATACTTCCCCAAAGCAGATGTTTGTGTCTGATCTCTCCATATAGAATCAGCCCGGTAGGCAGAAAGTGTTTACCCTGTCTTCCATATTCCCCACTGAGTTATGTCCTCGTGGATGATTATTATTTCTGTTTCCTCCCAAAACATGTATTGGGATGAAATTTCTCCCCTGAGTTATATCCTCATTGGGTTGAGTCTCATTTCTTTGTGACTCTCTAGCTTGTTCCTAGATTGACTCCTCTTGTTATTTCCCCTGCACTTCCCCGCAGTTCAGATGAATGATTGCTTAGTAACCAGTAATTGTCCATCTTTTCCCCGACGGAGTTTGTGGCCTTCTACCCAGTAATCGGTAGTTGTAAGTCCTATTGTTTGTGGTTTTCTACCTTCATATCGGTAGTTGTAAACCCCATTTTTATCCCCTTGCAGAGTTAACCTTATTTTGTTCATCCTAACCGATGACGGTTACTCTTCTGTGGTTTTCTACCCCGTAGCCGGTAGATGTAATCCCCTCCTTGTTGGTTATCTTTATCCAATATTCGGTATCGATATTCTTTCACTTTTGAGTATATCTCCCAGTAACCAGCGATATGTCTCTCGAATGATTGCTCTAATTAAGCAATTTATCCCCCCAGCGAGTTATCTTTCATTTACCCTTGTTTGGTAATGATTGTTTCTCCTTTGATTGGTCATCATTTTGTACCTAGTATTCGGTATCCCGATGTCCTTTCCTTTCGGTCGTTTTATCCTTTATTAATCTAGTAACCGGTTGTGGATAATCTGCCATGCGAATATATTATCTATGCTCTGACGGTAATAGATAATATATCTCATGCGCTCTTCAGTTGAAGTCTTTTTCTTCCCCAGTCGAGTAAGATTCGTATTTCCTTGCGGAACTGAATGTCCATCCTGTAATCGAGTTTGCTTTTTCAGCCCTCCTTTCGGATGATGGGTGTCTTGGAAACATTCCCCAATTCACGCTTGGTTGGTCACCTATTATATGCCCAGTAACCGGTATCCCTGGTGTTCCTTCCTTTTATGCTCCCTACTATGGCTTTTTGTCCCTTGTGGAGTCAGATTTCCTGAGTCGAAGTATACCTTTTAGGTCTTCCTCAGATGATTTTGGATGTTTGATATCTCTCACCCTTATACCGGTCTTAGATATTTATTCTCCCCGAGCATGTTGCTCTCTCACCCTCATATCGATGTGTTGATCACATGTCTCCTTGAGCTTATTACCCAGTAACCGGTAATACCTCGTCTTGTTTTTTCTTCAGCTGAGTCCTCTTTGGACATTCCCCGGTGAAGTCCCTTAGTGGATTTTCCCCATCTGAGTCCGGATTTTTATCCGAAGTATCCTTTGGGGATAATTTTGCTGTATTGGCATATTCCCTAATACATGCACCTTTGCGTCAGCTCGAGTCTTTCCATTGATTTCTTTTCGTGGAATTCCCCCTCGTGTCTCTCAACAAGTTTTAAGTCGTAACCTGCTCACGCATTTTATTCCCTTTATTTCCCATTAAAGTCCCCAGAGTCTCTGTCCCATTTATGAGTGTATTACTCATATGAATTTTTAGTTTCTTCAGATTTCTTTTCTTCTTTGTGGACACATATCTCCACAGAGTATTACCTTTTGCATACATACATTCGCATCATGAGGTCTCTTAGGGACCAAAATTCGTCTCTTTGTTATTATTTAAGCCCATTCTACCTCGTCGAGACGAAGATTTTAAACTTCACTTCTCCAGCTAGAATGACCTTAAATAGGGGCACCTGTAAGACCCTAATTTTGATCCTAAGATCCCTCATGGCATCATAACCATTGCATTTGCATTTGCCTCAAGGATCATAGCATCTTGGCTCCTTAACTTTGGGTGGGATCTCTTGAGAGTTGGCTTGAGATCACCAAGCATGCTTGAATTGTATACTATTGCTTTTCTTACTTTGTTTACTAACCAAAAGCACAAAAATATGTCACTAACATCTTTTGTTTGTAGCTTGAGCAGTCACAAGACCCAAGACTCCTAGGTGGCCCCATGCTCATTGAAATGTCTAGGTGAAGATGAAAAGCAAGCATGGAAATGGTTCCCAAAGCTCTCATCCATCAAATATGCCTCCCAAGTATCTCGATTCATCATTTTGATCAAAGCAAACCAAAGGGTTTGAGGCTTGTTTCCCAAGGAAACCCTAATTCATCTATTTATCAACTATGCCTTGCTCATGAAGCAACCCCAACCCATGATCAAATAAAATCAAGGAAAGTTATTTAATTCATCATTTCATGCATATTTCAACTTATTTGAGTGTCCTCAATCATCAATTCATCAAGATATGAGGTTTGGACTTGAGAAGTTGATTAGTCAATTCATCTGACTATTTCGAAGTACACTGAGACCTAACTTTTGATGTGTTTGTCAAATGGAGATGACCCCAAGAGAAAACATGTTCTTAATAACCTTCTGAACAACCTTTATGTTCATCAAAAATCCATTTGAAGCATGGAAGGTCATCATCCATTTCAAAGCATTATAGGTCATTTTGATTGAAACCCTAATTTTGAGTCAACTTCCCAAGAGCATAACTCATTCATTTTTCATGATTTTAAGGTGGGATCAAATGCATTGGAAATATTAAGATGTCTAATTCATTTGTTATGTTGAGCAAAGTTTCAAAATCCTAAAATCAATACATGTGATAATGCAAAACATTATAGGTCACTTTGGACCAAAGGCATTGAAATGTGAAGAAGTCCAACTTCAAGTGCCCATAACGTCTTCATAAAAAATCCAAATGATGCAAAATTTAAGTCCTAATTGATTGAATTGAAACGAAATACAACTTTTATGTTGAAGGTTTTGTCATTTGGAACTTGCATCATTGAAACAGAAGTGCTTGAAGTTTGGCCATTTTTGAAATTTTCACATGTACATGTTTTGCACCTTACACTTCGTGATCATTTTTCACCAATTTACAAATGTCAAATGAAGTTTTGGTCAACATAACAATTAATCCTCATGCCAAAATCTTTCCAACCATTACCCATAAGGCTATATGTCACTTTTGGAAATGCCATTTTCGAAGGGATGAACATATTCGTGCATTTTTGGAAATCAATTAAAATTGCATTGCATGAGCTTAGTACACATAATCTGCACGTCCATTTTGATTCTATTTGGCATCAGCTTGCAAATCCAAGTGGAATTGGGCCCTCCATGCGCCTGTACAGGCCCATGCATGGAGGCCCTTTCCATCCATGCACATGCTTTTGATCATGCATTCAGCCATCTCTTGCTATAAATAAGTGCTCCATGCTTCTCATTTTCACAACCTAAGGGCACCTGTTATGCTGCATGAATCACACCTTAACCATACTCAAAGGAACTCACCATTTCTTTCAAATTTTTCAGATCTAAATTTCAATTTCCTTGATTGATTTTTAGATCTACAGTTCCTAAGCCTTGCTCACCTTGATCCATAGAACACACTGTAAGCATAAGCATCAAGACATCATGCTCTCAAACTCCTCATTTCAGAGGTTTACATCCAAACTTATTTTCTTCGAATCTACTTGTATATAGCATATTTCTTGTTGTTGCTGGGTTGTCTGAAGTCCTCTCCATAGAGGCAATAATTTTGTGCTTTGAATTATTGAATTCCAACAAGTTTCAGTTGAACACCACAAAATTCAAGCTCTGATTCCTCTTTCTATGGAAGCCTAGAGTAGAATTGGTTGGTACAAGGGTGATGTACATCACCCCAGCTTTCATTTGATACCAGGATTGTGTCATTTGGTGGAGTTTTAATCTCTGCAATTTTTGGTCGGCGCCGGAAGTTGGCCGGAGAAGACGGTGGTGTACACCACCGTCTGGTCTCCAGATTGAATCACAACCGTGCATTTTTATTTCCAGATTAGATCTGAGCCACTCAATGTTATGACTTAATTATTGGCAAGGTGTTATGCGTTTGACTAAAGTGCATGGTAGATGCGCACATGTAGTCCAAGCGATTTGCCAGCTCAATTAATGAGCTCTCCATCCAATGCTCCACGTTTTTTTGCCATTTTAATTTCTGATTTCATTTTCTTTTTATTTCTTTAATTCCTTTTCATTTCAAAAAATCATATCTCATTCATTATTGGTCCAAAAAATGTGAGACCAATTGCATTTTTCTTCTTTTAATTTCTAGTTTCTAAAAATGATTTTTAATATTTTTTATTTTATCATTTGATATTTTTTAGGATTTTTCTCTTTTCTGGTTATTTTTAATTCATTTTAAAATGTTTTTTAATATTCAAAAAATACAAAAATATTTTTTTCAACCTCTTTGAATGATGATAGATCTATGAAAAGTATTCTCATCAATTTATTAATTGATTTGAGATTTATTTGAGATTTTAATTCAATTAGGTTATTTTTATGCAATTTTTAATTGATTTAAAGTAGTTTCTGACTTCTAAAAATGCTGAAATTTTTTGTCAAACTTTGTTTGACCTTGTTGAACTTAGGATAATTCACTTGGACTTTTCAAAGTTGATTTGAAGTGAATTTGAAGTTTGACCTTTCTTTATTATTTTAATTCAAGTATTATTTTAATTTTTAAAAATACCAAAAATATTTTATTTGTTTCTTGACTTCTAATCTTCATCTTGCTTCTGTTTACTAATGTTTGACCTCGATTTCATATATCTTTGGTCAATGCTTGTTGATGACCTCATTTCATTTCCATTAATGCAATTCATCTTCTTCTTCTTCTTCTTCTTTTCTTTTTTGATCAATGAGTTAAAGATTGGTGGTTAGCCTTGATACATGAGAGGTTTAACCTTCCTTGATTCAAATCTAATTCAACTTGATCATAGATCAAGTGAATGGCTTTGCATTAAGGATAGGTTGCTTCCTAATCAAGAGAAGAACCTAAATCAATACAAGATCATTTCTCATCTTCTTTTGGAATGGCAAATTGTAGGAGCTTGATTCACTAATCAAGATCTCTAACTTGTGTTGTTGCCTACATTATTATTGACCGGCCTCAGATAGTTGTGACTTCTACATAAGTCCAATTTCGACTGCTTAACATAGCGCTAAATTGCCTTATGGCACACTAACACTAATACTAACTATTAACCATTAACATTTAATTCTTGCACTTTACATTTATGCAATTTACTATTCTTGTACATATTATTCATTTGCTTTTGCCCTTTGCTCATTTGAGCACATGTTTATGTTAATGCAATTTGCCTTTTGCTCACTTGAGCACATAATTGTGTATATGTTATTGTGCTTGTGCTTTTGTTTTGATTGTTGTGGACCAAATGCAAAAAATGGACAAAAAGGACTTAAATTCTAGGACATTCCCTATGCAAAAAAAAAGGAGTAAAAAGGCCTTAATGTTGAAGATGGTTTAGAAGGACCAAATCTCTAAACTCACTCTTGTCCATTCTTGATTTGCTTCATGGAACTTTTTGATGTGCGTGCTTTTGTGCTAGGGATTCCTATTTGAGTCAAATTGAAGAACCATTGTCATGTGCTTATAAAGAGAGAGATCTAAGAGCCATTGGAGGATTTCTAAGAGCTTTGCTTGATTGATTGATTGCTTGAGTATACACTTATTTGCTTGCTTATTCCAAAGGATGGGAGCTACTTGGATCATCAATATGATCTAAAGAGAGGAACTCCATTTGTGGTTTTACCTCTTCTCCTTCATCTCTTGTATGGTTAGGACTTAGCCATTCTTCTTCTTCGCTCCACTCTAACCCAAGCCAAAACTTTTGTACAAACATTAACACTTGTTTTCAAATATTAGAAACCTAAGCATTATGCTTTTGATTTTCAAACTTTCTTTTCATAACACTTATTTTGAACTGAATCTTTAAGTCAACTTTGACCACATTTTGTAAATACTTTTCATTGGTAAACATAACCCATTCAAATGCTTTTTATAGTTTCAATGGCCACTTTCTTATCAAAAACTTTTCATAACCTTTAGCTATTAGGTTTGTGTTATCCTTGAGGTAGATATAATACTCACCTATATCCTTAGTGATGGACAATGAGTCTTCCATACTTATTATAGGGTTAACCCCTCACTAGCATGTTGAAGCTATCCTCACATGGTGGATTTGTTGTTTTAGGTTGAGTTTTCTCCCTTGGATAACAAAAGACCTTAAGGCTTTTGGACCAATCAATTCACCAACTTGTTTTGAGATTTTTTACCCCGAACTACGAGGTTTTGATCCTAATCTTTTTTAAGATGGTACGTAGGCAATGGGTTTATCCATTCAAACACAAAATTGTAAATAATTTATACATTCTTCTCTCATCTCCCCAATCATGTTTGCACAAACAAATTTTCACAAAAAATACCAACCTTACAACAAGTGTGTAAAGGGCTCCCTAGGAGTACCTAGGATGTTTTGGGTGCTTAAAACCTTCCCATTGCATAACCAACCCCCTTACCCAGATCTCTGACATTTTTATTAGTTTTTGATTCGATAAAACTTCTCGGTTTTTGTTCGCTTTCTAACCTTTCCTTTGGATAAATAGAAGTGCGGTGGCGACTCGACTTGTATGGTTTACTTTTGATTTAGTCAATAAATCTAAAGGTAACGAATACCCCGCTACAGATGACATTGCCACATTTGGAAGCAAATTCAAGTGTGCAAATAACATTCCCAATTGGTATAAATACGAGCCCTCTGAGCTCATTTGAAGGATCCCTGGCGCGCCATCTTTGCCCCCTCTTTTCAAACCCTCACAATTCAAAGGAAAACCTGAGAATTTTCAATCTGAAAATTGAGTTTGAATCTCACTGTTTGGAGATTCAAAACCTCCAGGATCCAAAGCTTTGTTCCATTTCCAAACCACTTCTGCAAGTTCCCTGAGTGTGATCAAGTAAGGATTGAAGCAAGCAAGATCAAGTTCTGCACAACATTGAAGGTATTTTCCAGAAATTTTTTCTCATTGATTCTCACTCAATTCTCATCAATTCTCTTGGATCTTTGGTTGTCTGAAGTCCTACCAATGTAGGCAAGAAGATTGAGTTGCTTTGAGGTCAAATCAAAGCAACTCAGTTGACACACCTCAAAACTCAACTCCTCATATCTTTCTATATATGTGGAGTTAGATAAAATTGAGGTTAGATTCGTGCTATACGCCATTTTTTCTTTCAAATCATGTCCTATTTTTTCATTTATGTGATGGTGATGACCGAACCAGTCCGGAAAGGTTCGTCTGAGAAGGTAACTGGAGGTTTAGCGTCGGTGATGTGTTGGACAGGTTCTTAGTCACATGATCAATTCAAAATGTTTTAATCTCACGCGTTGGTTTCGATTACCATCCCTGTGGCGTATTGACTTAAGTCCATGGTGGAAAGCGCGCTGATGACCACTTGATATGCCACCTCAATTAATGAGGGAGATCAAGTGGTCCACATTTTTTTGTATTTTCTGATTTTTATTTTATTCCTTTGATTTTCATTAATTCATATTAATTTTAATATTGATCCAAAAAATATGAGAGTTTCACCAATTTTTTAAAAATAAAATCGTCTTTCATAATTTGAATTAAAATTATTTTTTAGATCATTATTAATATTTTTCATGATTTAATTGATTTTGTGAATATTTTTAATTGTTTAAAAATACTTTTAAGTCTCTAAAAATTCTGAAATTTTTTCTCCAAGGTCCTTTGACCTTGTTTGACCTATGATAAATCTCATGGCCATTTCTTTGGTGTTTTGATGAGGTTTTAGGAATTTGACAAACCATATTTAATTTAATGCATTATTTTTAGTATTTTAAAATTTAATAAATGCCAAATAATTGTGTTGAGCCATTTTGATTGTTTGTATGAGTTTGACTTGTGTTGTTGGGCCTTGGTCAAGGTTGATTTGACTTTGCTAGGTTAAGATAATTGGATTTAGGGGATTGATGGAATGTACATTCCATCTCCCAAAATGAATGAATGATCTTAATTTGGTAAAAGTCCTCCTTTGTCCAATTTGAGTTTTATCCATTTCCCCTCCTTCTTCATCTTATTCCCATTCTTTATGCATTCATGTCATGATCCTATGATATCTCAATGTCCTGAGGCTAGTTGATTGAAAATTAACATAAGTGTGGATGAGATTAGGCCACCTCTTTTGCATATTCTTTTTGTGTGTGGTATGTTTCATGAGCATAGTCCATTATACTATATCTCTAACATGCATTAACACCAAAATTCTATTGCCCGACCTCAAATAGTTGTGACTTCTACATAAGTCCAATTACGATTACTTAACATAACGCTAAATTTTTGACACAAAAGGCATAACATTCTAGTTAGTGAGATTGTAAGTCTCCCCTCTTTTATGGTATTGTATGGAAACTTGACCTTTTTTCCTTTGTTTGGAAGATGTCTTAGTTCAAGGATCCATGCTTGTGATAAGTGGGTTGAGTGTTCTCCAAAGAATGACTTAAAACAAAAAAGAAAAAGCAATACTAACTACTAACTCATTAACAACTAACATTTACTTCCAAGTTATTTACTTAAATGCGCTTTATTTTTGAGCTCTATTCATTTGCCATTATTCATACCATTTTAATTGTTTATGTTAATGTCCTTTTCACTTTGTCCATTTGGACCATATTTTGTGATATATTTTGCTTGTTGGTATTGTGTTTGTTTGTGTGGTCTTTGGTCATTAATGTACATAATAAGAACAAAAAAACCCTAAAAAACATCTTGTGTGGACTATTGGTTTGATCTGAGACAATTGGACTTAGAATTTAGGCAACACTCCCTATGCAAAGGACTTGGCCAATGCCAACTTTCATTTAACCAAGTGTTTGTAATCTGAAACTTCATCTGATACATCATTCAAGATCTATTTGAGTTCATCTGCAACATGATCATTATGAGGCTGTTATTTTGAACCTGTGACTTATGGCATTGTGGAATTCATCTGCTACATGGGCAAAATTGAAGAAGATCATGGAATGGCTAAGCTTGGATGTGGCTATCTTTATTTGATGCCTTGCTCTTCAAGTTAATATTGTGCATTGTTTATTGCTTGATTCTAATGCCCAAGGGAATTTGGGTTTATATATGACATTCTTGTCTATTGGATTGCAGCCCATTGGTCAGATCTTTTCAACTATTAACTTTTAAATTTATGCTTAGGATTAGTCTCTCCATCTCCTCACCATTTCTTTAATTTCAAAATCTCTCCCTCCTTTTAAAAAAACTTCTTTGTTTGTACTTGGTTTTCTAAACTTAGACCATCTTGCAAACTAGAAACTTTGGCCTTATGCCATTGCATTTTAAACTTCTTTTCTTAAATCAAACTTGTAAATAAACTTAACTATACTTGACTTAAATTTTCAAAAAAAACTAAAAAGAACTAACTCATTCAAACCATTTTCTAGGCCTTTGTACCTTTCAAACCTAATTTTTGTTAAAAGCAATGCATCCACTTTGAAATTTGTATCACGAACTACGAGGTTTTGATCCCTCATTTTTATGTTGGTACGTAGGCACAAGTCCGAAGGTCTTGTCAAACACGAAAATATAATTAATGAACTCTTTTCTCATCCCCCCATTCTATTTGCTTCCAAACATCATTTATACAAAATACATATGTACACAAGAAAGGGCTCCTTAGGAGTACCTATGACACTTTGGGTGCTAACACCTTCCCTCTGTGTAACCAACCCTCTTTCCTGTAATCTCTGGCATTTTATTAGTTTTGATTTGAAAACTTCTTATTTTGGATTTTATTCGTACTTTTCCCTTTTCCCTTGGAAACAATAAAAGCGCGGTGGCGACTCTTGTTATTTGATGTCTTCCTTATCCATAACTTGATGATCATGAATTTACCGCTACACTCCATTCTTCTCTAGCGATTAGCTCGAGTATTGTAGTGATGAGTCAACTTGTCTGATACAAAGAAGAAGAATTATAAGACACCTGGCTGAAGGCTAGAACTGAAGAAACCTGTTGTGCAAATGATGCATGAAATGCAATGTTTTTGATTGTTTTTAATCTTCAAGTAATATACGAAGTCCTATTTGCAAATATTTCAAGTAATAATTAATAAACAATTTGACAATAAAAATCACTTTTTATTCATATAAATTTGGAAGGATTACACTAGGTACAATTTCAGAAACCAAAAAGTATAAAGACAAGAGAAAAGGAAACTATCATCCTCAGGATCCCTAGTAACTGTACTAGCCAAGGGTGTATACTTCCTTCGGATGTGTCTAATCTCTGACTCAAAAGTTGTCTACATCTAAGCTTTCTCGAGGACGAACCGATCAACAATTTTCTTCTAAGCATCGGAAGGCTAAGGCATAGTAGAGGAAAATAAATCCCCTGGCTCTCTCTATCTCTTCACTACACGCTCTTCAAAACCTTAATGAGTGCATCCTTGTATTTCGACTCTAGTTGAAACTCCACATGCTTTTGGGTTCAAAGCATGGAATCACTCTTCCCAAAGGTCTCTCTCTTGCTTCATCTTGGCAAGTGCATCTTTCAACTCCTCGACATCTTAGTTAGGGAGAGTTGATGGCTCAGCCACAACCAAAGACATAGGTCTCTCGCAAGCATACGACATCTTGAGCTCCAAAGCTCTCTTATTTACCCAAATTATGTAAGCTTCCAAAGTTACACAGTTGCATGGACCAAGATCGGCTCTACCCTTTCTATGAACAAAGTGCCAAGCGCACACCATTCTACTCTTAAAATTTTGGGGATCTTTACCCTCTTGATAGAATAGACTCTCTAACTAAATGTTATTAGGCTTATCTCTCACGGGAAACCCAAGATGGTGATGAGCCAAAGCAGACTTGTAGTTGATTCCTCCTTGTGTACCAATAAAGGGCACATTAGAGAACTCACAAAAACTGTCAATAATATCCAAGCTATCCAAAGTAGAATCAAACCAAACAATATCGTCATTAGTGAGATACATAAGTCTTTGAGACCATCGTAGACATTTCTTGTTCTCAAAGAAAGCAGGCTTCTGAGGTAAGTGCCAAATAAACCACTTATACAGCAGAGGAATGCAGCACACAACAGTTCCACCACCTTTAGAATTCCTCAAATGTAGAGAGAAATACATGTTACCCAATAAAGTCGGCACATGATTCCTAACCAAGAAGATTCTAATGGCATTAACATTAACAAAATTATCAGTGTTAAGGAACAAAGCTAAACCATAGATGAGCAAGACAAAGATGGCTTCAAAAGCGTCCATACTACCAACTTGAGCAAATGTAGTAGCTCTACCAATGAGAAACTCAGAAGTCAACCCTAGAATCCCTCTTTTCTTCATCAAATTAGCATATATCTCAGATTTCTTCAAATTAAGAGCTTCAGTTATGACTTGAGATCTCAGAATCTCCTCCAATCCACTGAAAGGTACCTTGTTAGATACGGGCATACCCAAGAGATGGGCATACTCCTCTAACGTGGGAACAAGCTAATAATCGGGAAAAGTGAAGCACCGATAAACAGAGTCATAAAACTGTACCAAGACACTAAAGAGTCCTTCAACCACATCAGTAGATAATATCGATAAAAGCTTCCCATGACGACGCTTGAAATCCAAGGGATCTAATACAAAGGATGATAGCTTCCTTAACTCTTTCAAGCCAGGACATCTGAAATCGTACTTCTTAGTCTTCCTTCATCCATAATCCATGATATGAAAATATTTTCAAATGCGACCTTAGTTTTCTTGAAATTTATTTTTTGTGATGAATGCTATGATGACATGTATGCATGAATGCAATAATCACACACAAGGGATCACACACAAGGGATCACACACAAGGAAAACACAAATAAAGGTCAAGGGATGGATCAAGTCATCATCAAGATCAATCATCCATTTTGGTGGATTATGGTTTTCACCTTGATCAACACCCAAGTTCTATTGATATTGACGAGACTGATCGGTTCAACCAAGAATCAAAGGGTTTGTTGCGAGTCACGAGCATGAAGTTGGGTTAAGAACCATCCCAAAGGAGTGTACTAAGGATAAAAACTTGTATATCATGTTCTAACAAATTCCTAGAGTTGTGATCCCATCTATCGGATACTATAGGTTTGGATGACAGACTCATCAACCCATAGTATTCTCAAGAGAATCTCATCTGAGTGTAGTATCGTGTAACAACTGTTATCAAGTCTGCACTTGAACAGTCTCCGCACTACGTCCTAAATAGGCCAAGTTGGATTAAATGTTCTACGGTCCTCAGCTTCTCGGACCCCTAAATTAGATAAAGTAATGCATATCCACGACTTACTCGTGTGACATCAGTAACTCCAAAGAGGTCTCCACTGAGTGGGGGATCTCATTTCAACTCTTTCAGGACTACTCCTTCAAAGCCAACATGACTATACCACCCTTTTATCTTAAATTGCACTCCTGTTTGGGTTAGAGTTTATCTCACCACACAGAGATCACCAAGCACAAACAGAAAGTATCACACAATAATATATACAAACAAATATCAAATATACAAATTTATACATACAGAAAAGTAGGCTAAACCCACTGAGTACTACTCCCCAGCAGAGTCTCCACTTTATTTATGTAGCGGTAAATTCATGACCATTGAGCTATTGGTTAAGTCAATGCCAATAAAACTAGAGTCGCCACCGCGCTTTTATTGTTTCCAAAGGAAAATGGCAAAAGTATGAACAAAACCCAAAGATTAGAAATTTCTAATCAAAACTAATAAAATGTCAGAGATTACAGGTAAGGGGGTTGGTTACACAGAGGGAAGGTATTAGCACCCAAAGTGTCCTAGGTACTCCTAGGGAGCCCTTTTTTGTGTGCAAGTGTTTTAGTTGAAAATGATGTTTGATAAAAAGGAATGATGGGATGAGAAAAGAATTCATTAATTATACTTTTGTGATTGACAAGACCTTCGGTCTTATGCCTACGTACCAACATAAAATGAGGGATCAAAACCTCGTAGTTCATGGTAAAAATTTCAAAGAGATTGGTGGATTGATTTTAACAAAAGCTTAAAGATCTTTTGTTATCAAAGGGAGAATACTCAACCAAACATCCATTGATAATGCATGCTTTACAACATTTAAGAGGGAGGGCTCCAACTTGGATTCAATCAACAAGTATGCCACTAACCCATAGTAAATGGAAAGAGTTATAATCAAATATCATGGAAATGGGAGAATTATATCTCAACCAAAGATAACTCAAACTTAACTGCTCTCTTTTGAAAAAGGTTAATAGAAAAAGGCACAAAATGGCCAAAAAGGATTAGATGAGGTTGTTAGTTCTTTTTGTCTTTTTAAATGAAAGTCAATATAGTTAAGTTTATTTACAAATTTGATTAAGAACATATTTGAAAATTCAATGGCATAAGGCCATGGTTTATAACTATTAAAACATGTCTAAGTTTGAAAATCACAATCATAGAAGGTTTTAAAATGAGGGGGAGATTTTGAAATTAAAGAAGTGGGAGGAGATGAAGAGACTATCCTAGACAAAAATTAAAAGTTTAGAGTTGAAAAGATCTGACAAATGGGATGCAATCCACAAGACAAGAATGTTAGATAGAAACCCATTTCCTTTGGAATTTTAAGCAACCAATAAGCATAACCATCCAAGCAATCAATATGAAGATCAGAGGCATCAAATAAAGATGGTCAACATCCAAGCAGTATTCAGTGTCTTCAGAATGTATCAGATGAAATATTCCTTGTAGCAAACTCATAGAAACAACCATCAAATAAAAAAAACAAGATCAAAATAAATGTTTAAGCACAAAGACAAAGTAATTGATAAACCAATGAAACTCTCAAGGCTTGGTATCAGATGAATGACATTGGCCAAGATAACTCAGTCTCATACAATGGCATTGGCCAAGTCTTCAAAGCATAGGGAAGTTGCCTACTCTAAGTCCAAAAGCTCAGATAAAGTCAAAGCCAAAAGTCCAATAGTCCACCAACATATTTTTTAGGGTTTTTTTATTAGGTATTTTAAGGTCTTAAGACCACAAATAGAACAAAATACAAGCACAAAGATATGGCTCAAGTGAGCAAAGTAAAAATGACTGAAACATAAACAAGTTGCATGAAAAGTAAATGAAAATGAATGATAAAGGTACTAAAACTTAAATTGCATTAAGTAAATGGCATTTAAAGATAAAAACAATAATAAAGAAGTGTTAGTTAAATGTTAGTGAAGGATTCAATTATTTAGGCCATTCTTTGAAGAATACTCAACCATCCACTCACAAACATAACGACATGAACGAAGCCATCATCTATGATAAGGGCTCCAACTTGGATAAATCAACAAGTATGCCACTAGATCTCACAAATAGAAAAAATGTTAAGTCTTCACAGAATACCATGAGAGATGGGAGACTTACAATCTCATTTACTAGAATGCTATGCCTTTTGGGACATATTTAGCTCTATGTTAAGCAATCGTAATTGCACTTATGGAGGAGTCACAACTATTTGAGGTCGTGCAATAAAAATATTGGTGTTAATGCATGCTAGAGACATGGTACAAAAAACCAAGCTCCTAAAGCATACCACTCACAAAAATAAAATGGGATGGACCTATCTCAATCAAGCTCGTCTTGATTCATCTGACACAAGGTCATTGATGAATAAACTAGCATTTGATTTATAGAGAATTCATTGGTCAATGATGTATTGGGGAAGAAGAGGGATGAATATGAAGAGGGAAAGGGAAATGGACACCCAAATTGATCATGGGAGGAATTTCATTTGATCAATACTATCCATTCATCTTGAGGGATGAAGTTTACACTTCATCAACCCCCTAAATCCAATAGTATTGAACAAATGAAAGTTCAAATCAACTATGATCAAGGCCAAACAGAAAATGAAACAACACAAGGTTAACCAAATGGCTCAACAATATTTTTAAACAAATAAACGATTAAAAATCAATTTAAAAAATGAATTAAAATGCATTTTTCCAAAGGAAAAATCTTAAATCCCTTCAAATCATCAAATAAATGTCAAAGGGATTTATCCTAGGTCAAACAAGGTCAAAGGACCTTAGACAAAAAATTTGGGAATTTTTAGAAAGTCAGAAGTATTTAAAATATTAAAAAAAAAACAAGTCAAAAACTATTTAATTCACAAAAAAATATCAAATATAATCCAAAAAATGATTTTAATTTAAAATATGGAAGAGGAAAATATTTAAAGATTTTTGGTAAAAGTCTCATATTTTTTGGATTAAAAATGAATTTACTATGAATTAAACAAAATAAGGATATTTAAAAATAAAATCAGAAATTAAAATAAATGAGAAAAAACAAGAGCCATCAGATCTCCCTCATTAATTCAGGTGACAGATCTGATGGCCACGCGTGTGTAATCCACCATAAACCAAAGTCAAAGCGATGTAAACGTGGTAATTCAAACTTAGGGTCAAGATTAGAACGCAAGGCAAGGATCAGATGGCTGGGACTGATGCCAGCATACCACCGGAGCCCTAGCTCCGGTCGTCTTCTGATGGCTATATTCGCAAGTGCACGAATCACGTCAGAGTAATATAAAAGATTATCGATCCCACATAGACCAAATCGTCAATCTATCAATTACTATTGTTACGATGTTTATCTAAGGCGGTACAAATGAGATATTGATGTCGCAAAATAACAGTAAATAAAGAAAATGATAAATACAATGTAGATAAAGATAGACTTGAATGTATTTCACGTCAGTTAAACGATGCTTCAATTGTGTAAATATAACTACTTATGGGGCAATATTTTCTACTCTTGAAAAGAATTCATTTAACAGGAACTGTCGCTTTCGCGTATTCAGAACCGAGTTTACCCTTAAATTAAGGCCTTTTATTGTCACTTATAAAAGGTGCGCAGAATGCTAAAGTAGTAAACCTATTTTTAAGAAATAAGACTCGTAAGCTTAGTTGAAAAGTGATTTTGATTCAGAAAGCTTACCCAAGGAGTTTCCTGATTTTAAATCTATCAACGCGTTCGAAAATAGTTTCAAAAATCATTTTTCCTTAAAGTGATAAAAATTCCTAGTTAACTAAGCCAGGGTGCTTTCGCACTCCTTGAGTAGTTAAAATTAACCAAGTTTGTTTCAGAAAACTCGAATTAAAAATCAAAACAACCCCTAAAGCATTTCTACAGATGCAATATGTGAAACATCTCTTTAACCGCGATCCTTACATTCTAACCTTTGAAAGATTTAACCAAACATGGTAATACAAACAAATATAACAATATTGAGCATGATGAAAATAAGTTTAGAATGTAAGGCGTGAAGAACAAGTAAAGCGTGTAAAACAATTAAAACGAGCAATAAAGATAATGGTAAGAAAATTAAATAAAGTAAAGACAATGGCAGGAAATTAAATAAAGTAAAGACAATGGCAGGAAATTAAATAAAGTAAAGCATGACAAGGAAATAAATAAAGTAAAGCATGACAAAGAATTAAATAAAGTAAGGCATGGCAAGTAAAATAAAAAGGCGATTAAATTACAACCTGCTCCAAACGGAGGCTTTAAATCTGGTACAAGGAAGTAAATGAACCTTTGACTTTGAAAATAAAGATGACGGCAAAATCAAAGTGTTCCAACTCAATTACACTAAGGTGCGATAACCCCTCGATGTGACGGATTACCGCTTTTATAGATGATATTATAGTCTTAGTGTTATAAACTAAGTTGGATGATTTGGAAGTGAACTAGAACGACCTATTTATAGAGGAACTCAACAGCATGCAAATACCAGGATGCCCTTCAACTGCTCGTTAGTGGGAATGTGGAATTCAAAGGTGGCGCCCGCCACCCCTCCATGGCACCTGCCATGTGAGTAAATCGGAAAGTTCATGGGATCGTGACAGTTTCCCCCCGGTTGAGGGATGATGTGTCATGGCTTCTCCTATAGCGACCACTATGCAGAATGCCACGAGTACAATATTTGCCGAAAACCCCAATTTTTTTGGTCTTTTTGCTTCGTTTCTTCTACAAAGGTCCTGAAAGAGCTAAATACCTGAAAACAACACAAAAGAAAGCATAACACAAGCAAAATGATAATAAAGACCTAATAAACATGTGCAATCCGAGTCAAATACGCGGTGTGATTCAGTGTTATCATCTTCTCCGGTGGACGTCACCAGATTGGTCCACCTCCAAAGTTCACGAAAATTGAAGATCCATATACCAATTTAAAGAGAAAATGATGGAGAGCACGAATCTGACATCTATTTTTCCCAATTCTCACTATATAGAGAGATAGGTGGAATTGAAAAATGAGGTGGATGAACTGAGTTGTTTCGATTTGACCTCAAAGCAACTCAATCTTATTGCTTACATTGATAGGACTTCAGACAACCAATAATCAAGAGAAATGATGGAGAATCGAAGAAGGAAAGTTTCTCAAAAATCACCTTCTATTTGCAGTAATGGAGCCCGATCTCTCTTCCAAGTTGCTTTGCCTTGCTTCTACCAACTTGCAGAAGATGATTTGGATGCAAAAAAGGCTTGAACCCTTGGAGTTTCAATCCCAAAACAGAAAAGGATATTAAACTCGATTTCAAGAGAAATCCTCAAGGTGTTCTTTCAATGGAGGGTGGGAGAGTTTTCAGATCAAAGCTTGGGCAAAGGGTCCCCAATTCTGAGCAGAATGACATGTATTTATAAGCTCAAAGATTCATTTCAACACACTTTTAAAAATTATCCATTAATAGCAACATGGTGTACATGGTCGCATGGGCATGCAACAAGGCCCAAATGATAATTGAAATAAGTCCAAAATCATGCACATGTGATATGTTGATTACAGGGTTAGAGTATCGGGATTTGTTATCGTCTCCACAGCGATTATGTGATATTGCCGCCGTTCGACAGTTGTTAAGTTCTTAACTTATAGTAACAAGGGGGGTTTTAGTTTTCGGTTACGGTAGCTTGCATAAAAAGTAAGAAATTACGGTAAAAGTTTTGGTTTTACGATTTGAGAAAGATTGTCAAAGTTAGGGTTCGACGATCACTTTGCATGCATATGTTCGATCAAACAAAACTTATAAACTCCATTAGATGATAAACACATCCACAAAGTCCTCCCAATGTGTTTATTTCTAACACACATTGTGGTTTTTCCCATTTTGATCCATTGTTGATCTCTCACACAATCTATCAAAATGACAACTTTTAGGTTCAACTTTTTTAGTAAACAAACTCATTCAATACTATCTCTAGCTAAAGAACAAGGATGGATGAAAACCTAGGTCAAGAGTTGGAAAACACCTTTCAATCATAAACCAACACAAAGAGTTATCAATAAAACAAGGTTTTCACCATACATTCATCATCAAAGAGTTTACAAATGAAGATCATCCCATATACATACAAAGCTTATGATCATCTACATCTAACCTTGACAAAATGAAAGACTTAACCACTCATTTCCATGGTAGCTTGAGCAACAAGTTTCAGAAGAAGGTTGATCAACATCCGAGTCGAAGAATCGGGATTGGATGGGAATCCACCTTCTTTTTGTAAAATATTGTCAAGAGAAGAAGAAGAATGAGAAAATGGGTTTCTAGGGCACAAAAATCTCCTCTAACAAGAAAACAAGTAAAAAGATGATGAAAAATATCTAAGTGTCCTTTCCATAAAGTAGCCCATGCTACTTATAGTAATGGTTACTGAGCTGTCATACTCGCTAGGCGAGCAAAATGGTTCGCCTAACGAGCCCCAAAATAATCACCAGAAGAGGCTGCGTCCAGAGGAGTCATCCTAGACAAGTTTGCATTGTTCGCTAGGCGAACAATCCTTCGCTAGGCGAAGCCTTCGCTTCCCTCAATTGCTCCAGCGAGTCTTGATGATTTTGCTACTGGAATTGCTTGCTACCTGCTCGATGGAAGCTCGCCTAGCGAATACTTAGCTATTTCCCTCGCCACAACGAGTTTTGATGGTTTTGCTACTAGAATTGCTCGCTGCTTGCTCGGAGAGTGTTCGCCTAGCGAATGTTGATCTTTTTTGGTTTTGTCCAAGTCCGGGAGTGTTCGCTGGCATCTCGCTTCTTGCTCGCCTAGCGAAGTCTTCGCTACGTCACTCGCCTAGCGAGCTTGCTGATGTTTGCTTTCTTTCTTGGTTCATTTGCCATCTTTCTTGTGCCTTTGTTTTCTACTCTTTCATGCCTAATTCCTGCATAATAACACACAAATTAAAGGTACCAAGATCATTTCACATAGTATTGTAAATCAACAAAAGCAAGGGCGGTTTCGAACACTTTTTTGACAAAAAGGAGTGAAATATGCCCACATTTGATAGCTGAAATAAGCAAACTTGGGCATCTAACAACTCTCCCCAACTATATTCTTTCTTGCCCTCAAGCAAAGTATGCCTCTTGAAGGACAAGAGGATTTGCTTAAAGAAAAATATTTCTCCGAAATCGGATAGAATGACTCAAACACAAGAGAATCAACCAGACACAAGTTCCCAATGGTTAGAATAACACAATACACAAGAACTAAAGCCTTAAAGGAATGCAAAACATGTATCAATCCACAACAATGTTATCCTGAATGAATCACCCTATCTCTCCTCTTCGAATATGGATTGAAGAAATTACGCGTTTGCAACCGCGGGGACAATTTCACTCTCCAACAAATAATGCAAAAGTCAATTCAATTCATACAATGTCTAGCAATTATAAATGAAAATGCGGAAGCACGAAGATCACTAAGGTCTTTTCCGGTTGTAGCTTGGTCAGGTTTACAAACAAGGGTCATATCTAAGGCCATTGAAAACGAACTCGCCGACGCAAAAGAGACATTCACTATACAAGCTATTCACACATCTCAACTTCATTCCACTTGTTTCTCATTTGAAACCTTCACAACTCTTATTTCACAACTCAATTTTGTTTTACACTATTTTTCTTCCAAGCAAGCATTCATTTTCATTTTCTTTTCTTTTTTTTCTTTTTCTTTTCACATCGTATTCACAAAACAAATGTTTCTCTTTTCTAATTTTTTTCAATGCTTGCTCGGTTATTCAAGAGTTGTGGCACCTACCGATTCTCATTTTCGTTCTCCCCAACTTATATTTTACTCACCCTAAGTGAATGCTCTTGACTTTCTACGACAAAAAACAATTATAAAAAATTTCAGGGTTTCAAGAAAAAAGATTTTGACATCTAGCCTTATTTCAAGCTGAGATTCAACTGTTTAAGCTCAAAGGGGGTTCGTGAATACTCTCTGCTCACGGGTAAGTAGTATTTGGAACTGGTTGTGCTCGAAAGAAAACAAGCGCCTTGATCATTTCTAATTTCTTCCACAAATTCACAATAATAAAAAGACAAAGCATGAATCAAATGAATCAACACAGTTTATTAGAATCCAGCATTTTAGTGTACAATGGAGGTTTCCTCACAATTTGTGGTTCTAAGTCCTAGGTGAATCATTCATTCAATTATGTTGCAAAAAGAACAATATTCAATTACAAAAAGAGTAAAGTTCTTAATGCATTCTAAAACTCTAACCGGAGGTAACCATGTACCTTAGCATTATTCGCTTATTTATTTTTATCATTGCCATCCAAGCTCGGATGCACCTTCATTGGATACTTCTTTGAGGAGCAACCAATCTAGAAGGTTTGACCCTCAACAACCAAAAATTTATTAAACAAAAGAAATTCAAACCAAACACAATAATTTAAAACAAAAACAACAACCATCACTTCAAAATGTTAAAATGTGTGTGGGGGACCAAAACACCCCAAAAAGTACATAACCAAAATACCCAATATCTGAAAATACAAGAAAATAAAACATAACATAAAAAAACTTAGTTCTCATAGGACTCAGAATTGTCTTCACTACCGGCCTCAGAACCGGAACCATCATCATCATCACCATCATCATCATCATCATCACCATCATCATCATCATCATCATCATCAGCGCCACCAGAAGCATCAGCACCAGAAGCACCAGCACCCGCCCCCTCTCCGAAAACAGGCCTGTCCTCAGGCCAGCTTGCATGTTGCAGGAACTGCTCACGCGTCATCATAGGATGCTCTCCAGAAGGGTCACGTACCTACAACTGTAATAACTGCATAGAGTCATGAATATCAATCATGGTGCGCTGAGTTACCGCCATCCAATTCTAATTGTAATTGAAAACAGCCTGCTGGAAAGGATGAAACCCCTAAGCAAAAGCACCAGGACCATCAGAAGCCCCGGTATCATCAGCAACTGTACTACCTCGAAAGTTCTTTGGCTTACAGTACTTGGCCACATATCGATCGTCGATTGCGGACGGAATCCTTACCTGACTGCGGGAGGGTAGCTTCACCCTCGACTGTTGGCACAAAGCCATGATGAGACAAGGAAAAGCAAGGGGGCAGTTAACTCGTGCCCCCGACTTCAGCCCGCTCTCAACCACGGACTTCATCTCAATCGCAATGATTCGCGCCACATCGATTTGTACATTGGTAAGAATACAGTGGACCAAGAGTGCCACTGGGATCGGCACGGTCGACGTGTGAGACTTGGGCTTAATGTTTATCAGAACCAACATCAAGATCAGCTGAGCCAAGGGAATCATATCCTTCCGATGGTACCTCACAGGAACCCCAGATGGGTTCACCTCAACTGACTTTCCCTCAAACAACAGGGCTGCAGAAATATAATCAGTCTCCCTGCGGAGCCTCAGATCTCTGTGGTATGCATCCCTCTCATTAACTCCCAGATGGAGTGGTTCACCAAGCACACGGTTAATAGCGTCCCGATCAAAAGCGACCTGACGTCCTGACACTCTTGTAGTCCAAGTGAAAGGCTCGTCGTCATTCGGCAGCGTGTTCGCATAGAACTCGCGCACTATTTCAATATCATAGCTTTCGAGTGGAGAGATCAACCTGTCCCATTTCTTGCTATGTATCAACCCGGCAAATGTCTGATAATCGCCTTCGGGGTTGATCAAAAACCTTTTCTCAGGTAAGATCTTCCTTTTCTCCAAGGCCACATAACGTGCGGCTTGCTTCGGCCCAACGAATTTGTCGGTGTCAAATTGAATTGGCACAGTGCGGGAAGTGCTCCCGACCTTTCTCTTTTTTGAAGCACTTGACCTGGATGCCATCTGAAAAATCATAGAAAAGAAACAGCACACAACCACAAATAAATTAGAGATCAAAACAGAAAAACCAAATACTGTCATGGTCGCTACTGCTTCGCTTAGCGAGAACCCAACGAAGATTCGCTACGGGTTCGCTTAGCGAAGTGGTAGCGAACGCTCGCCACAGATTCACCTAGCGAGGATGCTAACGAATGTTACGGGATTCTGAGTTCTCCATTGTTAACAATCCAATTTCAGAAAACCCTAAGTCTAAGGATACCCATTACAGAAACAAAGTAATTTAACATGCTAGGAATCGTTCTAAACATACATGCAACCCTAAAATTCAACCCAATCTCCCAAATTCAACCCTAATGACTCATTCTTCAGAATTTACAACATTGAAAGCACAAAGGAAGGGAGAAAGAAAAAACCTGATTGAAGAGGTTGATTGATTCTAAAATGCAACGGTTAGGGTTTGCACAAGGATGATTCTTAAAGAGATTGTGTGAGATGGAAGTGAGAAGTGTGAGAGTGAGAGTGAGTTCGTGAGATTCAAACTAAAACAATTTAAAATGGTTTTGGGCCCATATGAGTGGCCCTCTGAAAATTAAATGGGTTTCTGCCACGCTCGCTACTGTCTTCGCCTAGCGAGCAGCTAGCGAATCAGCTCGCTACTGTCTTCGCCTAGCGAGCAGCTAGCGAACATGACAGGATTTTGTTTTTTTTCAAAACAGCCTGCACAGCACATTACAGCAAGATTCCATCAATTTGAACACCAATACCACACAACAGAAAGCTGTAAATACTTACAATGTTGGGGTGCCTCCCAACAAACGCTTGTTTAACGTCGGATAAGCTCGACGGTTCGAGATGCTCACAGAGGAGCACCCAAGCAGATTACACATCTCTCGCGATCCACAAGACCGCCAAGATAAATCTTCAAACGTTGGTCGTTAACCGTCCAACTCTCTTTCTTCTCCAAGTCCTCAATGACAACAGCTCCATACTCTTTGACTTGTTTGACACGAAATGGCCTGGACCATTTAGATTTCAATTTTTCGGGGAATAGCTTCAACCTAGAATTGAACAAAAGGACCAACTGTCCGGGCACAAATTCCTTCTTCCTAAGCTTTTTGTCATGATACTCTTTCACCTTTTCTTTGTACAACCAACTCGAGTGATATGCGGCATTGCATATTTCTTCCAATTCAAGCAATTGCACTTTTCTTTTTTCACCGGCCAAATCCTTATCAAAGTTTAATAATTTCAGAGCCCACAAAGCTATGTGCTCCAATTCGACCGGCAAATGGCACGTCTTACCAAATACCAATTGAAAAGGAGTTAGCCCAATTGGAGCTTTAAAAGCGGTACAGTATGCCCATAAAGCTTCATCCAATTTTTGCGACCACTCTTTTTTAGAATTTGACACGGTTTTTTCAAGAATTCTCTTAATCTCACGATTAGAGACTCCGACTTGACCGTTTGCTTGTGGGTGATACGGAGTCACCACTCTATGTGATACACCGTAATGTTTCAAAACGCTTTCTAATGGTGCATTACAAAAGTGCGACCCTCCGTCACTAATCAACACACGGGGGGTTCCAAAACGGGAAAAGATGTTTTTCTTTAAAAAATTTATTACCGTTTTAGCATCCTCCCTAGGTGAGGCAATCGCCTCAACCCACTTAGAAACATAGTCAACCGCCACAAGCATATATTCATTACCATATGAGGGTGGGAATGGTCCAACAAAGTCGATACCCCAACAATCGAATACTTCAACCTCTTGGATGTTTTGAAGAGGCATCTCGTCTCTCTTACCAATCCCACCACTTCTTTGGCAACTATCATAACTTTGCGCATGGGCATTTGCGTCTTTGAAAATAGTAGGCCAATAAAATCCTGACTGAAGGACTTTAGTGGCCGTTCTTGCCCCATTGTAATATCCGCCGTAAGGCGAGTTGTGACAATGCCAAAGAATGCTTTGCGCTTCATCGCCAGTAACACACCTCCTCAAAAGGTTATCACCACCCAATTTAAACAAGTATGGGTCGTCCCACACGTAGTACTTAGCATCCGAGAGAAATTTCCTTTTTTGGTTCGAAGTTAGGTCGGGAGGCACCAAACCACTAGCCTTATGGTTCACAAAGTCCGCAAACCACGACCTAACTTGAACTTTGAAAAGTTTTTCATCAGGAAACTCTTCCCGGATTTCCTTCTCGGAAGCGGTAACCTCCATATTAACTAAGCGAGATAAATGATCCGCCACCAAATTTTCCGATCCTTTCTTGTCTTCGATTTCAACATCAAATTCTTGCAACAAGAGGATCCAACGGATGAGCCTTTGCTTCGAGTCCGGTTTGGTGAGCAAATATTTAATCGCCGAGTGGTCGGTATACACTATGACCTTGGAACCAATAAGATAGGACCTAAACTTTTCAAGCGCATACTCTATCGCAAGTAATTCTTTTTCAGTGGTGGCATAGTTAACTTGAGCCTCATTAAGAACTTTACTTGCGTAGTGTATCGCATGAATATTTTTCTCTTTTCTTTGGCCTAATACCATTCCGATTGCGTAGTCACTCGCATCACACATGAGCTCAAAATTTAAATTCCAATTTGGAGCGACTATAATTGGAGCGCTAACCAATTTTTCCTTTAAAATTTCAAAAGCTTGTAAACATTCATCAGTTAAAAGAAATACCTGATCCTTAGCTAGCAAGTTACTCAAAGGCTTAGCTATCTTTGAGAAGTCTTTGATAAAGCGTCGATAGAAACCGGCGTGCCCCAGAAAGCTTCGGACTCCCTTCAAATTCACCGGAGGAGGCAATTTTTCAATCACTTCAACTTTAACACGATCAACTTCAAGCCCTCTTGAAGAGACTTTATGGCCAAGCACTATCCCCTCGGTCACCATGAAGTGGCACTTCTCCCAATTAAGAACAAGATTTGTCTTCACACATCTTTCAAGAACCGTTTCCAAGTTGTCCAAGCATAGACCAAAAGAACCACCAAATACGGAGAAGTCGTCCATAAAGACTTCCATTGTTTTCTCGATAAGGTCGGCAAAAATAGCTTGCACACATCTTTGGAAAGTAGCCGGTTCATTGCACAACCCAAAGGGCATTTTACGGTATGCGAAAATTCCAAAAGGACATGTGAAAGCCGTCTTTTCATGATCGGCCGGGTCAACCGCAATTTGGTTATACCCGGAATAGCCATCTAAGAAACAATAGTATTGTTGCCCAGAAAGTCTTTCTAGCATTTGATCCATGAACGGGAGTGGAAAGTGATCTTTCCGAGTTGCGGTATTCAACCGCCTATAATCAATGCACATCCGCCACCCCGTTGCCACTTTTGTTGGGATCAACTCATCCTTTTCATTTCGAATCACGGTAATGCCACCTTTCTTCGGAACCACCTTTTCCCGCATCCAACAACTTAACAACCTCCTTTCCAATAACTTCCTTCATAGTAGGATTTAAGCGGCGTTGCAGTTGAGCTACCGGCTTAAAGTCCTCTTCCATTAAGATCTTATGCATACAATAGGAATAACTAATTCCTTTGAGATCGGAAAGAGTCTAACCCATGGCTTCTTGATTCTTTTTCAAAACATTGATCAAACGGGCTTCTTCATTCTTTGACAAAAGATTGCTTATGATAACCGGCTTTGCTTCGGTCTCGTCGAGGAATGCATACTTCAAATTAGAAGGTAACATTTTCAATTCAATCGACGATTTTTCTTCATTAACCTCCTTCTTCAATACTTCCTCCTTAACTTCCCACAGATGTAACTCTTTTAGACTATCAAGTTCCCTTAGGCATTCTTCAAGAGCTTGCTCTTCTTCAATTGTGAAAACTTCAAAGGAGTCATCAAGAGCTAACTCCATAGGAGATATCTCATGAATATGTTTAGAAACTTCAAAAGTTGCCTCTTCGATCACATCAATGCGAAAGCTATCACGACTATCCTTTGAATACTTCATGGCTTCGAATAGATCAAAAGTAACGTCTTCATTTTGGACCCTTACCTTCATCAAACCGTCATCAACGTCAATCATCATGCGTGCGGTTTTTATGAACGGTCGGCCAAGAATAAGCGGAGCATCGTCATCCTCTTCCATATCAATCACAATGAAATCAACCGAGAAGAAGAATTTATCAACTTTGACCAATACATCTTGGGCTAACCCATGAGGATGGGTAGTCGACTTATCGGCCAATTGCAAAGTCATCCGGATGGCCTTCATTTCAATGTTGCCAAGCCTCTTCACAATAGAAAATGGTATTAGATTAATGCTTGACCCCAAATCAATTAGCCCTTTTCCAACATAGAAATCACCAATTGTAACCGGCAAAGTAACTCGTCCCGGGTCAACCTCTTTTCTCGGAAGCGTCCGTTGAATGATTGCACTATAACTAGCATCTAGGACAATTGTCTCCGGTTCCGTGTACCTCCGCTTTTTAGTAAGTATGTCTTTCATGAATTTCGCATACTTAGGCATTTGCTCAAATGCTTCGGCAAACGGAATGTTCACTTGAAGTTGTTTGAATATATCCATGAACCGGGCGTAATGTCGTTCATTCTCCCTCTTAGGTGGAGCATGTGGATACAAAAGGTTTTGGATTGGAGTAGCGCCCACTACCTCCTTTCCTTTAGAAACTCTAGAATTCCTCTCTATTTTCTTTTTTACTCCCTCCACCTTCACTTCATCACTCATATTTTTTTCAACTGGCACACTTTCTTTATTTTCTACTTCACCATTTTTTTCATTCTTTTCAACTTCTTCCTCACTCCACTCCCCAATTTCAACATCGATGCTATCCTCTATTTTTTTCTCCTCATCTTTTTTCTCATCCTCTCTTTTTTCACTCTCATCTCTTTTTTTACTCTCACTAATCAACTCCCTTCCACTTCTCGTCGTTATCGCTTTACAATGCTCTTTTGGATTCGTTTGCGTGTTCACCGAAAAAGATGGTCCGGGTTGTTGTTTCGCTAGTTGTTTAGCAAGTTGACCGACTTGAGTTTCGAGATTTTTGATTGCCGCATCGTTGCTCTTTTGATTAGCCATCGACAATTGCATAAATTGTGTCAATGTCTCTTCTAACTTTGAAGTCACGACCGGCGATTGTTGAGGTTGGTAAGGATTTTGACGGTTAGAAGTACCACCCCCATAACCTTGGTTATGGTGATAGGTAGCCCTTGGTTGGAACCCTTGATTCCCTTGAAAGTGTTGTTGTTGATTTTGAGGATGTTATTGATACGGTTGTTGTTGTTGCCTCGGTTGGTAGTCTCGTTGGTTCGCCATGTAATTCACCTCTTCGAACCCTGGAGGTGGACAAAACCCGGTGTCATGATCACCCTTGCAAAGCTCACAACAAGCTATTTGTTTAGCTTTTGAAGGCTCTCTCAACTCTTTTATTTGTTGGGTTAAGAGTTCAACTTTTTGTGAAATGAGTTTATTTTGGGCAAGAATGGCATCGTTTGTCCCAAGTTCAAGCACTCCCAGTTTCTTCAAAGTGTTGCCTCTACTTTGACTTTGGAGGTCATTTAGAGCCATCCGGTTAATGATATCAGTAGCTTCGTCGGCGCTTTTAGACAACAAAGAACCACCCGAGGTAGCATCCAATAAAGTCTTGCAATTAGGTCGAAGGCCATTCTTGAAAATGTGGATTTGCGTCAATTCGTCAATACCATGCCCTTTGCACTTTCGAAGCATGGATTTAAATCTCTCCCATGCCTCATTCAATGATTCGTTGGCTCCTTGCGAAAACACGGAGATAGCCGTTTTGGATTCCATGAACCGGTTGTGGGAGAAAAATCTTTCAATGAATGTCTCTTCCAACACGTTCCAATCCGTCATGACTGCAGGTGTTTGATCCAAGTACCAATCTTTGGCTTTGCCGAGAAAAGCATGAGGAAATAGTCTTTTGAACAACGGTAGCTCTTGAGCTTGATCAACTCCGGCCGCCAATGCTATCTCGTAAAATTTGGTGAGAAAAGCAAAGGGGTCTTCATGGTCCATTCCGGTGAATGGACTTCCGTATAGCAAGTTAAGAGTTCCCGTCTTCATCTCGGCTTGCCTTCCCTGGTGGTTGGCAAACTGAGCTGTATTCCTCGGACTGTTGACACATGGTGTGGAAATGGGCGATGGTGGTGGTGGATCCATGATAGGTGTGAAAGGTGGTGGGTGTGTTGTAGAAGAACCTTCTCCTTGTTCTTGTCGTTGTCTAGCTTGTTGCCTCCTTCGTCTCGTTCTGCTATTCAGTCTCCTTGCGGTTCTTCCGATCTCGGGATCAAAAAGAAGTTGGTCCTCAGGAACCTGCCCTCGCATAAAATGAAAGCTGCACACTAAACCAAACAAATTAACAAGCACAAGTCAAAAATTCAGAAGTTAAAAATTCAGCAACTATTGCGATGCTCGCAATATCAATTCACAATCCCCGGCAACGACGCCATTTTGTTGATTACAGGGTTAGAGTATCGGGATTTGTTATCGTCTCCACATGGATTATGTGATATTGTCGCCGTCCGACAGTTGTTAAGTTCTTAACTTATAGTAACAAAGGGGGTTTTAGTTTTCGGTTACGGTAGCTTGCATAAAAAGTAAGAAATTATGGTAAAAGTTTTGGTTTTACGATTTGAGAAAGATTGTCAAAGTTAGGGTTTAACGATCACTTTGCATGCATATGTTCGATCAAACAAAACTTATAAACTCCATTAGATGATAAACACATCCACAAAGTCCTCCCAATGTGTTTATTTCTAACACACATTGTGGTTTTTCCCATTTTGATCCATTGTTGATCTCTCACACAATCTATCAAAATGACAACTTTTAGGTTCAACTTTTTTAGTAAACAAACTCATTCAATACTATCTCTAGCTAAAGAACAAGGATGGATGAAAACCTAGGTCAAGAGTTGGAAAACACCTTTCAATCATAAACCAACACAAAGAGTTATCAATAAAACAAGGTTTTCACCATACATTCATCATCAAAGAGTTTAAAAATGAAGATCATCCCATATACATACAAAGCTTATGATCATCTACATCTAACCTTGACAAAATGAAAGACTTAACCACTCATTTCCATGGTAGCTTGAGCAACAAGTTTCAGAAGAAGGTTGATCAACATCCGAGTCGAAGAATCGAGATTGGATGGGAATCCACCTTCTTTTTGTAAAATATTGTCAAGAGAAGAAGAAGAATGAGAAAATGGGTTTCTAGGGCACAAAAATCTCCTCTAACAAGAAAACAAGTAAAAAGATGATGAAAAATATCTAAGTGTCCTTTCCATAAAGTAGCCCATGCTACTTATAGTAATGGTTACTGAGCTGACATGCTCGCTAGGCGAGCAGAATGGTTCGCCTAACGAGCCCCAAAATAATCACCAGAAGAGGCTGCGTCCAGAGGAGTCATCCTAGACAAGTTTCACTGTTCGCTAGGCGAACAATCCTTCGCTAGGCGAAGCCTTCGCTTCTCTCAATCGCTCCAGCGAGTCTTGATGATTTTGCTACTGGAATTGCTCGCTACCTGCTCGCTGGAAGCTCGCCTAGCGAATACTTAGCTACTTCCCTCGCCACAGCGAGGTTTGATGGTTTTGCTACTGGAATTGCTCGCAGAGTGTTCGTCTAGCGAATGTTGATCTTTTTTGGTTCTGTCCAGCTGGCATCTCGCTTCTTGCTCGCCTAGCGAAGACTTCACTACCTCACTCGCCTAGCGAGCTTGCTGATGTTTGCTTTCTTTCTTGGTTCCTTTGCCTTCTTTCTTATGCCTTTGTTTTCTACTCTTTCATGCCTAATTCCTGCACATTAACACACAAATTAAAGGTACACGATCATTTCACATAGTATTGCAAATCAACAAAAGCAAGGGCGGTTTCAAACACTTTTTCGACAAAAAGGAGTGAAAGATGCCCATATTTGATAGCTCAAATAAGCAAAATCGGGCATCTAACATGATGCTGAAAGCAACTCATGAAGCCATGCAATGTAGATTGAAAAATGATCACAAAAGTTTCCAAACGGGGCCATGCATTACACCCATGTGCAAGTCCCTCAAAAATAATCCAAATGCCATGATATTGAACTCTTTGAAAAGCTAGCATGAAGGGGAACAACTTTTATGTTGAAACGTTTTTCATTTAGATCTTGGATCATGATGAATTTTGGTGTAGAAGTTGGAAGAATCAAACATAGTTGAAAACTTTATGTTAAAAGTCAAATGACCACTTGTTCCACCTTGAATAACGTTTGCTATGAGCTTCAAATGTATTTGGTTCCTTATTTAAAGTTGTAGATATTTCAATCCTATTTAATTTGGTCATAAATTTGACACCATTTAAATCTTTCATGAGGGAGTTATAGATTTTAGAAGTTGAGGAAAAATACTTATTCAATGATGATGGCTCAAAATGACCTATAATGTTTCCTCTTGGCACATGCCATTGAAGGTGAAATTTGACCTTTCTCAAAGAATAAAAGTTGTAGAAGACATCTTAAAAATGATCATGAAACTTGGATGGTCTTCATATCGTAAACATTATGCAAGTTATGGTTCTTGGAAGTTGACCTTCCATTTAGGGCACAGACAAAATGACCTATAATCTTTCACCATAAAAGAATGACTTTCCAATCAAACTTAACTGTTGATGCCAACATGAGAGTTGTTTGGAATGTCATAAAGAGTAACTTTTATCTTGGAATCATTTTCATATGACAAAAATTGTAGGAGACAAGGTCTAGGGAACCCTAGATTTGACCAGTTGACTTTTCTAGTCAACCTCCTTGAACCAACTTGCAAACTTGAAGTTCCTTTGCTCTTTGGGGCTCATGGAGGATAATATATGCTTATGATGAAGTTAAATGGAGTATACCTTAATATCTTTGACCAAAAGTTGTAGAAACTTGTTGAGGAAGACACACAAGATACCCAAATGAATTAGGGCTTCCATGACAAACAAGCTTCAAACTCTTGATGAATTCTTGATCAAAATGAAAAATTAAGAACATGGGGATACACATATGATGCTTTGAACCAGTGTAGACCTTTGATAACTTGATCCCTTACAATGAGGGTCTCAAACCCTAGATGTGAGCTTGATAAGGCACATGTGGATGCACACACTATCTACAAAAGAAATAACACTACACTAGACATATTTTTGGTATTTTTGTTAGGCAACAAAGTGAAATAAAGTATGATACAATAAAAAATGCTTGGTGATCTCTCTCAATGCAAACCCAATGAATGAGGAGTGAGAAGGATGTCAAGGTGTGATCCCAAAGCCAATGCAAATGATGAGATGGCATGAGGGATCTTAGGGTCAAATTTGGGGTCTTACAAGTATGCTTCTTCGTGGTAATACATGTTAGGAAATTGAATAAAGTTCCATACTATTACCATGGAGTGTTTGACATCATTTATGTTGAGGTCTTTCCATAGGGCATACATGATGAAAGTTGAGTCCTAATACTCTACTTCTGACACCATATCATCTTCTTCAATTTCCATTTGATAATCACCATCCATGATTTTATGGGCAACGAACTCAATGGTGAGCCCATTTTCTGGAATTCTATTCTCACTAATAACATCAACCCAAAGCGTCTTGGGCGAATCTTCTGACTCTTCTGAATGCTCTTTACACCATGGTTTGGGTTTCCCTCTAGGGAAACCACTTATTCCTCGGTATTTGCTTCCAATTGTTCCTCAATCTCTATCATTTTTCCATTAGTAATGCTACTTAGATCCATTTTCATTTTCGGTTTCACAGGGGTGACCGTAGGTAAATACACCTTTTTCTTCGATCATTCTCTTCCCTGCTAAATGCTCCAAAGTGTTAAAGTAACGAAACCCTTTCTAAAGATGATCCCTAACTCGAAAGATGGGACTTTAAACCATTTCAGATCAGATTTGAGATTAACTTTGAGAAAAATGAAACCTGAATCGTGCGATGGATTTCTCCTCCGCTATTATGGAGATCGCTACTTCTTGCCGAAAATCGTTTGCCGAAAATTGCCGAAGCCCTTGAATATAGTAATTGTTTTAAAAATTTGGTTATTATTATTATTATTACTATTATTATTATTATTATTATTATTGTTAGTGGCATTATAATAATAATAATAATAATGATAATAATTATTATTATTATTAGGCAGTACACACAAAAACATAATTAAGGTAATTAAATATCAAAATTTCTAATTTTACGGAGCTTTGACTAAATCTAACACCTACATGATATTCATGGATGTTAGTAGAATTGAGAAAGATTCGATTAATTTGTATTTGTCTGTACTCGCTTCTGACTAACTTGTATTTTTCTGAGTCAGTTTAGTTCTCTTTCGACTAAGGAGAACTTGGTTGTCCATTTTTCAACTTACCTATTATGGCTAATAAGTTATTTAATTACTTTCTACCTAGTACAGGTGGTGCGAGAATTTATTGATTAACGAAAGATGCTTTGATTTGGTCGATTTTTCTTCTAACTCTTTCAATTTGAGCATGGAACAAAAAGGTTTCATCTTTTTAACCTAAGTGGATATGAAAACTCTTAAAGAAGTTGATCTTCCACAAAACATTGTGTATCTTGTTTTGAATGTTGGAAGGCCAAGCTTTCATGATGATTTTTGTTTTGGTTTATCTACCTCAATCCCCTTATTTTATAGTTTTCAGAAAGCTAGTAAGTTAACCGATGATACTCAAATTTGAGAAAAGCCATCAGTTTGACCGTCACATTATGAAAATAAACCTTCATGTTGTTGCGATTGACAAGTATAATGATATTCATGATTCTTTGATAAATGACATATGTAATCTTTTGTCCAAACGACATGAGAATCCATTCATATATATGAAGTGTTATGGTACATCTGAATGTTGTATTATGAATGTCTTCCTACGCTACAAATATTTTATTATAGCCTGGAATTGTATCCACGAAAGTGAGAATAACTTGGCTAGTTACAACATTGAAAAACATGATGGCTACTCGCATTCCACACTTATCCACCTAGGTCTCCAAGTTCTGGTTGTGATAACCCATTTAAACATTGACTTGCCCATTTTTCTTAATGGGAACTATGTTAGACATCTACGTGACATATCTAATTGTTCAAATAAAATATGTTTTAAGAAGCCTTTTGTGGCTTACATTAAAGGTTGGGGAAATAATCTTCCTGGGGGATTTATTGTGTCACATCTATCATTCCTTAATAGGTATTTCAAGCTTGACCAATTCCTTACTAAGCCTAAACATATTAGGGGTGGCAAAACGGGTCGGGGTCCGCGCTCCCGCCAAAAAATGATGGGCTGGATTAGGATTTTAGGCCCGTCTACCCGTTTCGCCCACCCCACTAAAACAAAAAATTTAAATATTATTTATAAATTAAAATATTATTATGAGACCAATAATTTAAAACTCATTATTATAATCACAACTCGTAGACTTAATGAAAGTACTTATGATTAAATGTAATTACACTCTTAATAAGATACGCCTACATGTAATTACTATTATTAGACCTATGTGGATGTTTAATGACCTATAGTTTAAAACTCATTATTATAATCACAACTCGTAGACTTATACACATGAGTAAGTCTTATGATATTTTAGGTTAGTGAGAGTTTACCAATATCATTTTCAAATGTTTAGGCCATTCTTTTATAACATATTATCTTAACTTAAATATGTTACACTATATTCATTCTTCTTTATATAGGTTGTGAATCTTTAACATGTATGATTTATTTTCTCCATCGGATACAATTTCTGCAGCGTTGAAACTTACTTCTCTTTTAATTGATTAGTATTTTGACCATTGCTAGTGATCTAATATTAAAATTAATATGTTTAATAATTATTGTAATCCACGTGGGAGATTGTTAGATTAATTATTTAATTAATCTAATATGGATTAGCATAATCAATTATTAAATAATTATAGTATGGTCAATTGTTATTGAACACTAATTATTGATGAATTACTTTATTGGGTTTTGTGTATGAGTGGATTGTGATGGGTTGAACCACTCAGTTAAGCTCAATGAGAGGTCTTTATCCTTAGCCATTTAGTTATTTAAGTGTCGCTCAATTAGACAATTAGCATACTCTGGAAATCCTAAACGACAATGAGGGTAGTAATCCTCTCCTAGTCATTCTTCCCGATGACAGTTTCTTTAATCTTACAAGGTACAACGTTCTTATTATCCTTGATATTATAATATATTATAATTTGTATCTATTCAATTAATTTAAATTGTTCAATAGACGTTTGTTCATTGCAAGGACAAAATCTTCATAATAGAGCTGAGTATCGATCGATTATGGGCGGGTTCCAGGCCAAATTACACCAAACATGTAAAACTGCTAGAGCCAATGATGCATGCATTCTTTGTTGTAAATGGAAAACTTTATTATTATTTCATCTAAGGTAGATATTAGATATACATCAGTCAATGTGTGCCTTCTATATTTCACTTATAGACAAAGTAGTGATCTTAAAAGATACCAAAATTCCTTTCTTATCATACAGAAACATGTTTATAGCTCTAATCTATTCACCTCGTCATAACCCCATAATGGTCTCTCCACTACTAAAAAATAGACCTTTCATAACACCAATTTTACAATGGTCATAGTGTTAATTATGGTTATAGTTTATTTATGGGTTTTTTCATTTTTGGTTTTACTAAAGGACATGTCACAACGGTCAAAGAACCAATACTCAAACCACATAACATATAATAAACTTATCTTTTAAACAAACATTAGCAACAACCTTCATCAACAATAAACCATAAACAACAAATACAACATAACAAGTCATAGAAGGCTTCAGAAATGTACCATACATGTCTCACAATGGCATGTCCATAATGAAATAAGGATGAAGCTAAAGTTAGAGCAGTAAACTTAACATCCCTACCTACAAGTTTGCAATGCTAACTTTAACTTTGTCCTCTTTATTGAAACAAGCATCCCTACCTACAAGTCAAAACAAGAATAAAGTTCATACATCATGAAACAAGCTATTGAAACGGATTTAAAAAAAAACTATAGAGAAAACAAACTTGTAAATGCTCATTGGTTAAGATTTAATATTATGGTTTCATATTGGGGTTTTCATACGAGAGAGACGAGTGACAGAATTGTTAGGGTTTCGTTTAGAGAGAGACAAGTGAAATCGTTGTTAGGGTTTTGTTTTGAGAGAGACGGAGGTTATGTAATGAAGAGAGAGATAATTTCACTTATATATGAATAAGTATCACATTTCATCACGGTTGATAATAAAAACCATGGTAATATACATTGTCAATCACATTTTTATCATGATAAATGGCTAATTATTGGTGTTGGGATTCAAACAATTTCACTATATGTACCTTTCACTAATGTTGCTTCATTTGACCGTTGTGACATGTCCTTTAGTAAAACCAAAAATGAAAAAACCCATAAATAAACTATAACCATAATTAACACTATGACCATTGTAAAATTGGTGTTACGAAAGGTCTATTTTTTAGTAGTGGAGAGACCATTATGGGGTTATGACGAGGTGAATAGATTAGAGCTATAAACATGTTTCTGTATGATAAGAAAGGAATTTTGGTATCTTTTAAGATCACTACTTTGTCTAGAAGTGAAATATAGAAGGCACACAATGACTGATGTATATCTAATATCTACCTTAGATGAAATAATAATAAGGTTTTCCATCTACGACAAAGAATGCATGCATCATTGGCTCTAGCAGGTTTACATGTTTGGTGTAATTTGGCCCGGAACCCGCCCATAATCGATCGATACTCAACTCTATTATGAAGATTTTATCCTTGCAATGACCAAATGTCTATTGAACAATTTAAATTAATTGAATAGATACAAATTATAACATATTATAATATAAAGGATAATAAGAACGTTGTACCTTGTAAGATTAAAGAAACTGTCATCGGGAAGAATGACTAGGAGAAGATTACTACCCTCATTGTCGTTTAGGATTTTCAGAGTATGTTAATTGTCTAATTGAGCGACACTTAAATAACTAAATGGCTAAGGATAAAGACCTCTCATTGAGCTTAACTGAGTGGTTCAACCCATCACAATCCACTCATACACAAAACCCAATGAAGTAATTCATCAATAATTAGTGTTCAATAACAATTGACCATACTATAATTATTTAATAATTGATTATGCTAATCCATATTAGATTAATTAAATAATTAATCTAACAATCTCCCACTTGGATTACAATAATTATTAAACATATTAATTTTAATATTAGATCACTAGCAATGGTCAAAATACTAATCAATTAAAAGAGAAGTAAGTTTCAACGCTGCAAAAATTGTATCCGATGGAGAAAATAAATCATACATGTTAAAGATTCACAACCTATATAAAGAAGAATGAATTTAGTGTAACATACTTAAGTTAAGATAATATGTTATAAAAGAATGGCCTAAACATTTGAAAATGATATTGGTAAACTCTCACTAACTTAAAATATCATAAGATTACTCATGTGTATAAGTCTACGAGTTGTGATTATAATAATGAGTTTTAAACTATAGGTCATTAAACATCCACATAGGTCTAACAATAGTAATTACATGTAGGCGTATCTTATTAAGAGTGTAATTACATTTAATCATAAGTACTTTCATTAAACAATATCATACCCGATAGGAGTATTAATATTATACTCGTACTTTCGTATTTATGTGACCTCAAGAGTGTGGATGTTGAATATAGATTAACACAATATTATTGCATGCTAAAGAATCACCGTGTCTTTTTAATATCGACTTAAACAACAAATTATGGCGCTTTCTAGGATTAAAAGAATGATATATTTCTCAATATAATAGAATACGACTTCTTAGAGTTATTGTATATTTTGAAGTCTTCTTAGAATATGTCATATTTTATAATGCGTGCAAGAATATATGACAATATCAGAATAATAATCTAAAATTTTAGATTATATAATTATGTATATCTGCACTCCCACTGATCCAATAGAATAAAGACTTCCCAGAGTCTAATAGTATTAAATACCCTGATATACAATGCAAAACTATACCATGGACTACAAATACAACTACCTGTGTTTGAGAAAAAATTATATTACATGCAGAAAAAAAAATACGAGACTTTAATTTATTTAATATTGACGATATAACAAAAGTGGTCATAAACTTTCATCAACATAAATCGCTATAATAATATTATATAAAATAAGTAATATTTATTTCTCATTTCTAATATAATTGACATGTTAAATTCTCCCACTTGATAGAGAATAATAGTTGAATTAAAATTAAAAATTTTAAAAATTATTTTAAATAAATACTTAATTATTTTCTCTATCATGAAATGATCATGTCATATAACGTCACACAGATATAGTATGTCAATCAGTTTCATAATACTTAGAGAATTGAAATTCATTTTAATAAAAAAATATTAAAAATAAATTATTGAATTTCATAAAGTATTACATGTCTTTAAAATTAATTTTTTATTTATTATAATCTCAAATAATAGTATTAATAGCAATAAATAAAAAATTTAATAATAATGTACAAATATTATGTTACAAAACAATTCTAATACCGATAAAATATTCAAACTATAATTTAGATAATCACAAATCACAAGTATATTGAACAAAAACAAAATATATTAATAATAATATATCAATAGGATATAACTATTATCAATATAATATTTATTACAATTAAAATAAAATTTAATTATCAATATAGTATGAATTACAATCATGCAAATTAAAATTGATTAAACTATATTCAAAATAGAAAACTTTATGTAATTATATTCAAGATATGTGAGATTGCGATTATACAAATTAAGAGTTATTATTTAATTAACTAGAATGAAACTCTCAAAATAATAGGATTTTCAATATTTTTATAAAATCAATATTTCTTTTTAATTGAGTTATAACAAGAAATTAATTTATGATAATAAATAGAGAGTTTTTATTTTAAAATATTTGGGTAAAATAATAATTTTATATAAAGCACATTTTATAATTTTCACAGGCGTAATATAATTAGTCACAAGAAACTGAAAATAAATTATGACTAACCCTCTGAGAATCTCAAAATCGTCATTGTCCAAAGAACTATTAAACTTTAATGACTTTTACTATTCACAATCTCATCCCAAATACATCCCAAATAGTTTTACAGCGACAACAAAAAAAATGATACAATAAGGATAAAGAATAATATGATTTTAGTTTTTTATAAAAAATAATTATTATCACATATTTCAAAATTCCAGTACATGTCAATTTCTATATTAAAACAATCATAAATTAAATTTGAGATAAAAGAATTTCATATACGTAATAAAGATGCATATTTAAATATAGATTAATTTCAATATTAAATAAAATTGTCAAAATTTTAAAAAATTTGTTAAGAATTATAAAATCAATAATTTATTAATAATCATGAATAGTGAATTATTAGTAATCAACAATCGATTGATGAAGAATAATTTAGACAGTTGCAGAAAGAAAGCGTAACAATAACAACCATAACTATTTTACCGTATCAATATTTAACTATTTTTGCAAAACACATTGACTCAATTAGGGTACTAACTGTCACTTGATTGACATAGTAGACGGCAAAAAAATTATCATTGCAGAATGAAGCATTATAACGTGCACAAAAGAAATTATTTTCACATAATGCTTTTAAGATATAATCATGGTAATCAATAGGGAAAGTACAGATAATTAGCAATAGCATAATCATGTAATCATATGTACTAGTACTATTTATGAATTTAAATAAAACACACAGGCTATAACGTTGATTTCTTTTGATTTGTTTTGATTCAAATGAAACAATTTTGTAAGTCTCGATTCAAATCGTGTTTTCAATTGCAGATTAATAAACATAATACACAATTTACTATTTATTTATTTTTTGAAAAAGTTTGATCTTTTGATCCCAACATAATAATTTAGTAACATATAAATCATAATAAAAAAAACTCTTATTAAAATCCAGTAACATGAATTGGTTACAATGAATGGATTTTAAAAGTTTCATGTATATAGTATATACCAAGAAAGATATTTATAACCTAGTCGAAGAACATATATTAACATATTTGAACACTAATCATGTAACTTTCATCGGATTAAACATATTTAATAAAATATTCATAAAATATAATATCAATTGAAGAATTTAAATTAATTGAATAGATACAAATTATAATATATTATAATATCAAGAATAATAATAACAGTGTACCTTATAAGATTAGAGAAGTTTGTATTTTGAAGAATAATTATGAAAGGATGACTACCCTCATTGTCGTCTAAGATTTTCAAAGTATGATAATTGTCTGATTGAGCGACACTTAAATAGCTAAACGACTAAGGAGAAAGACCTTTCATTGGGCTGAACGATTCAACCCATCACGGTCCAATGAAACACAAAACTCAATTAAATAATTCATGAATAATTAGTGTTCAATAGCAATTGACCATACTATAATTATTTAATAATTGATTTTGTTAATCTATATTAGATTAATTAAATAATTAATTTAACATTATAATGTAGGCTTAATGCATCATTTGTTCCCTTAACTTAATTTCAGGTTTCAGTTTAGTCCCTTATTGAATAAATATTCGTTTTAAGTCCCTTAAATGTACTTCTGTTAGCCACTTTGATCATGTCTGTTAAATTTTTTGAACTTCTGTTAATTTATGCATGTGTGGCACTCTAGGTGAGAATTTATTAGATGAAATAGAATTATGATATTACATTTTGATGTAACTTTGTAAAATTGAAAAAAATGTAAGCCGGAACCTTTCATCTTTTCATTTTCACTTCACCCATTTCAATTTCACTTTCTCTCTCCTCAAAAACCCTAAAACTTGAGCGTTGAAGAAGACCTAAACACATTTCATTTTCACTTTGTTGCTCATTTTCACTTCTCCCATTTCATTTTCATAAAAGACGAATCTTCATTACGGAGAGGAATGAAAAAACTTCATTCATCATCAGTCGTAAGGTACTTCTCATTCAAGTTACTTCAAAATGCAAACTTTTTAGGTTTCGTACCATCTCCTTACTGCTACTTCTCATTCAGGTAACTTGTTTAGGTCATAAAAGCTTGTTTATCCATAATACGGAGTGGAATAAGAACTTCATTCACCTGCAATCATAAGGTACAAATAGTTATAGATTTGTTACTAAAAATGCAAACCTTTTAGGTCTTAGTGTTATTTCTCATTTAGGTTGTTTGTTTAGGTCATGGATAGTCGTTTTAAGTGTATTGTGTGTCATGGGGATGAGTTTCTTGAGTTCAAGAAATTAGGTTATAAAGGGTTAGAGGAAACTAGGGATGTTGATCCTGATTTTTGGAGTTACTTTGAAGTTCTTAGTGGGTTAAAGGATTCAGGTTATCCTAATGTAGATACACTTTGGTATTACGATCAAGTGGAGTTTAATAGCATGGTTTTGTTGAAAGATGACAATTGCCATGGTGACTAGGATAATGTATTTATATGTTATTCATACTATATTACAACCTGACATCATTTAGGAACAAATACTCTCAATATAATACAATGTGGTAGGTCCCAATGTTGTTGAAGAACGTATCATTGGAACTGGATTATGAAAGAATAATGTAGAGGGGACCATTGAAGTTGAAAATATAGTTGATAAAGGAGAAATTTTGGATAAGGGGACCACTGAAGCTGAAATTGTGGTGGATGAAAGAGAAATTTTGAATAAAGGGACCACTAAAGCTGAAACTGTTGTGGATGAAGAAGACATTTTGAATAAAGGGGCCACTAAAGTTGAAATTGTTATGGATGACACTGTTGATGAGGGACTAAACTGTAACATGGAGCAAGATGAAGGACTAGCCGAGGATATCAATTTGGTTGATGAGGTATTGAACAGTAACTCTATTGAAGATGAGGGACTAGGGGATTTATTTGAAGAATATTATAGTGAATATGATTGTGTTGGTAAGGGGGATTGGAAAACTTTCAAGGTACCTAAAAGGATGGATGACTACAAGTGGGAATTTGGGACATACTTTGCTACTAAAGAAAATTTCAAAGATGGTATTAGGACATACGCATACACTCTAGTAGGAACATGAAATTCAAAAAAAGTGATAATACAAGGATGAGAGTGATATGTAAGAAAGGATATTCATGGGAGACATATTATGCAAGAATCAAACATAAGATACATGGTAGCTTAGAAAGATTACTGATAACCATACACGTAGTATAGATTTCAAGGTCAATTTCCTCACATCCAAGTAGCTAAGTAGTAAGTACAAAATAATGTAAGAGAAAATCATAGTTTAAAACCAATTGATATCATGGAGAAGACCCAACAGAAATGGAATATGGGGATTAATAAAACTCTTGCATACAGAGCAAAGACAATGGCTATTGATATCTTTTATAGGTCTTTTAGGGAGAAGTATAAAAGAATTCATGATCATGCACATGAATTATTGAAGTCAAATCCTGGTTCAACTATTAAAGATATAAGTCAACCATTTCAAGGTGGAAATGACAATATTGAGCATCCTAAGAGACAGTTGAGCCCACATTTTCAAAGGATGTATATTTGTTTTAAGGCCTGCATGGACAACTTTTTCAAGTGCATGCATATAATAGGTTTGAATGGATGCTTCTTGAAAGGGTATTATGGTGGATAAATATTTGTTGCAATTGGAAGGGACCCAAATGACTAAATGTTGCCTATTGCATTTGCTGTTGTGGAAGGTGAAACCAAATAATTGGACTGTGAGGTATTGAATGTTGACTTGCTTTACATTTGGATTGTGTTTTACATTTGGTTATGAAACTGAATTTTTGAATTGTTGTTGTGTTATACACAAGCGTGAAGGTGAATTTGATTATGAGGTTAGGCATATCTCATATAATGGAGAAAAGTATATTGTGAGTATGTCCACTAAGAAGTGCTATTGTAGGAGATGAATGTTGATAGAGTTTCCATGTTGTCATGCAATATCTTGCATAAAAGCTCAACAATTGAAGATTGACAATTTTGTGCCTAATTGCTACAAAAGAGCATGTTATGCACCTGTAATATATCCAGTGAATGGGGAAACTCTATGGAAGAAAACAGAGTATGTTGATTTACAACGACCACCAATCAAAAGAAAACCAAGAAGGCTAAAGAAGAAGAGTGGTAGGGATGCATCAGAGAATATAAGAGATAAGATACAACAAAGCGAGCTAACTTTGGAATCAAGTGCAATAGATTTCACATGACGGAGAACAACAAAGGTACTTGCAAACTGCCTGCACCAAGTCAAATAACTCAGCCTGAACCTAGTCAGCTTGGACCAAGTCAGCCTGCACTAAGTGAGACAACTCAGCCTGAACCAAGTATGCCTGCACCAAGTCAGAGAACCCATCATGAAGCAACTAAAGTGTGATCTACTTGTCTGCTATTTTTTTGTACTAATGTCATTGAACATAAATTGTGTGTGTAACTTAGGTTTTTTGTATTAGTGCGAATGAACACAAAATTTGGGTTTTTGTATTAGTGTCAATGAACACAAGATTTGGTATTTTGTATTAGTGTCAATGAACACATATGTAACAAGAATCTTAATTCTGATTATGATAATGCAAACACCACTTTGTTCTTTCCTTAATTTGGCTTTTGATTGTGTTTTCTTTAAGATAAATTGCAAACAAAATTCTGGTTTTGATAAATAATATGCAACAGGGATAATGTATTTGCGGATTGGTTAGAGCATAAAACCTAATCATCTAGATTTCAACATAGTCCCTTATGTATTACATAGTTTCAGTTAAGTCCCTTTTTTAATATTACAGATCGCATTTTAGTCCTTTTTACTGCAATATTACATACCACAATTTATAACACAGAACACCTTTGTTATAGCATAAATAATAAAACAGAGTTACTAAAGTATTACAGACCATATTTTATAACCATATT
The DNA here is from genome assembly GCF_024323335.1 of Lathyrus oleraceus. NCBI lineage: Eukaryota > Viridiplantae > Streptophyta > Magnoliopsida > Fabales > Fabaceae > Lathyrus > Lathyrus oleraceus. The sequence goes on from NC_066579.1 coordinate 145,951,212, forward strand.
TACCAATGTTTTGATAACTCATTTTATTTAACCAAAATTTAAATTACATAGTTTCATAACAGCAAATTACATATTGTTTTGAGCACAACCCTATTTGAAATACATGGTTAAAAACACTAAATTAAACCCTAAACTAATAATATCAAACACCATTGCAATTTTCAACATTCCTCTTGTGCTCAAAACCTCATTCTCCAACTTAAATATTTTCTTCCTTTGACTTTCAATCTTTAATCCCTTCCATCAATAACTTCATCACCTACCCACTTGAAAAACTTGCATCCCTTCTCCATTTGATTTCTCTAATTCCTACAATCCCAAAACTTTTTCTCAACATTCACATTGTTCAAATGTGTAACACTGCGAATAATAAACTCTTCTTCGCACCAACAATCCCCCCTCTTGTTTATTATTACCACATATCCAAATGACCCACAACTTTGGTTTTTTGATTTTTAATAGATTCTCGAATTCATTAAAATCTTAGCAGAAATGATGAAAATGATGGTTTGGATGAACAAGATTCTTGAAGAAATTTGGAAGAAGAAGGATGAAGGAAGAAGATGAATAGTAGCCATAGAAAACGAGTGATAAAGTTAAAATGAATAAACATGGAGCTTACAATGTTAATATAATACTTTGTTGAGTCACTAATGAAAGTTAAGCCTTGTTGACATGCCACATCAGCCCAGTTAACGCTCTTTCAGCCAAATTAACATGAATGATTAAGTTGGCTAACAAAATCATTGTTAAGGGACTAAGATGTAACATTTATTAAATAAGGGACTAAAATGAAATTTAAAATAAAGTTAAGGGACTTCAAAACTAAATAAGCCTATAATGTATACTCTACCTCATTCCATTAGATTATGTTGATAAATGAATTGTCCCTTTAATTGACTTGTTTGACTTCAAAATCTATAAATGATTGAAACTTACTATGAACTATTGGTTTGAAAGTATTAGGGAATTATTGGCATATCTTATATATGATAAAGTGTATCTCCAAGTGGATCTATTGTGCAATGAATCACAAGAACTTCAGGTGGATCAGTGGTTATGTCTCCAAAAGCATCAAGGGGAATTGCATATGTAAGCATTCAGAACATTGATGTGAAGAATATTTTTATCATCTATCCTGTTTTAGTGTTGATGAAGACAAAAATTTATCAAAGAAGAAAAAGATTGAAGTCTATCAAAATCAAACATCAATATTGTACAAGTTATTGGATGTCGAAGTAAAATATAATTTGATCATGAATCTGTTGTTGTTTGAAATTTGAAAATTGTTTTACACTTTTTAAATCAGGTATTCATTAAACCGATTTAAGAAATTCTGTACAGAATGCAAAATTGTGTATTTTTATGAACCATTGTCAATCTAAACTAGTGCAAACCTTCATAGAAATATCTCAAACTTTAGCATCAATCATAGAGGTCTCTTAGGATGTATTTAAGGAAAAATACATTAGTTTTAAAATAACTTCTTTCACATATAAATATATACAAATTCAAATCTTTTTTCAAGTGTTCATACAATATAAACAATGAAACTTTGTGCATAAACTTTCATATCATTGAAAAAGTTTCATTCAAAATTTTGAGCACTTAAGGATCATAATTATTGAATTAAACATTGAAAGAGAAAATCAAATGTCTATTGAAATTAATTTAGGAACAAATTAATATATTCAAATTTGTTCAAGTATTGTAATTGATCACCAAGTGTACGGTGACATGATTTGTAAAGAAAATCTGTGTACTTTCTAGAAATATTTGCAAATAGAAAGTGATATATTTTATGTTTGTGTTGTAAAAGTTTATTTGATTTAGAGAGATTTAAAATCCACCATAATGTTGGTGTTTGTGAAAAGGTCATTTGGATTGGGTTGATTCAAAGTCTATCATAGGTTTGGTGTTTATGTTAGAAGATTGTAGTAGAGGTCTTAGTGTGAGACTTGTACAAAGATTTAATATAGTAGAAAATCCTTTTAGGTGTGAAGGGACTAGATGTGTCCTTTAGTTCAAAAGAGGAACTAGGATAAATCTCTTGTGTCATTTACATTTCTTCTATTTATTTTTCTGCACTCTATGTTCTAAATTCATCATCGTAATTCTAGAAAAATAAAAAATAAAATAACATATGCAAAATAATAAGAAAAATTTAGAAAATCTAATTCACATCCCCCCTTTTAGATTGCACTCTATACTTATAGGAGATCCATTTTATCTAATCTTTTGGATGTGATAATGATGGTTAATCCATATTTTTAAAGTTTTTTTTGTTTAATGCACATGCACACACTAAACATAGTTGTGACATGAGGAAATATGATTTGTAATGTTTCAGAGTGTAGCGTCCCACTAGACATTACAAATTGGTTAGTATTAATAAAAAGTTAGTAAATATATTCTTAAGGAAAATTGTTTGGTACCCTAAATTTAAGTTGGATAGCGGTACCTTTAGTATAAATTGTTATAAAATTTTAATTTATTTTAAAATAAATTAAAATAAAAAAATGATGTGGCATATAATTATACCATTTAATTGATTGAGGATATTAGTATCAAACTAAATTCAATAGTACCAAAGTGTTCACCCATTTTTAATTATTATTGCATTAAGTTATAGGATGGAGCAACTTTATCCATGATTTACCTTGTACTAATATTTAAAATTATTAGAAATTTAAACCAATATGAACAATACTCTTCATAAATAATAGCTCATGTCCTTCTTTTTATTTATTCATGAGGATCATCGACTCTCCAAACACACGACATGTAAAAGTGAAGTCGTTAAAAAATATAGGGTTAAATATGTTTTTAGTCTCTCTAAATATCTAAATTTTATTTTTAGTCTCTCAAAAAATATCAAACAATAGTCCTCATAATATTTTTCATCCAAACTTTTGATCCCTCCTACTAACGTCATTTAACAAAGCTGACGAGACATTGACACGTGGCAATGTCAGCGTGACAAAGATAATGACATAAATGTGTTTACCGTGAAAATTGGTAAACAAGCTCTGGTCTCCAAAAATGGTTTACTTTATAGGATCAACTAGTGAATCATAGGACATATGCTCTTGTTAAATTATATTTCAAAGTCTATGAACACTTCGATAATGCCCGTGATTTGAAAATGTTGTTTAAAGTTAAAAAGTAAAATGCAGAATTTGTAAAGGAATTGCAATAAAGAACTTCAAAGTAAATTGCAATATTAAAAAATAATTGATAAACTACAAATGACTTCAATTTAAATAAAAATATGGTGATACATACGTACATTCTCAACGAACTCGTTTCTCAAACACACTTAGATACTTAAAGTAATTTGTGAGTATTTGTACAATGATTGAACACATGGAAATCCTATATACTAAGACCCTTATTTATACTAAGTCAAAATTAATCGCTATCAACGGTATTTTTTCCTAAAAATGACACGTTTCACTTGCATGTCTTCACTTCGCCATAGCTTTACACGCGTCATTTTAGGTAAATGGATAAGGACAAAAGATAGTTATCATCCTTATTCAAAATTTAAAACCTTTCTTCGAACGCAACCTCAGTATTGCTTTCATCGAAGTTGCAGTCTAAACTCAGAAATATTTCTAAGTCCTAAAACCATCATTTCAATCTTATACAAAGGACCTCTTTGACTAAGATCTTCCAAAATACTGCATGTCTAAGTCAAAACATCTTTAAAATATTTCTTTTTCCCATCATACTTAATCCAACCTTGGCGTCAAAGTCTCAGCTAACAAATTACCCCCCAAAAATGTCGTTTTCGACCAAATGGAGAAAAATGCATTTTTTTAAAGTCTCTTTCGATGCCATAGACTTTCCATCTGCTATGACGTCATGATCATCATGACACCTTCTCTCAAAGATCTTCTCAAAATCAATGTGAGAATCTTTATTGCAATCATCACGCTCTTAGCTCCTATGAGATCGTAGGCTAGCTCAAATTCCACTGTTCCATCGCTTGCTCTCCGACTGGCATATGTCCCACTATCTTTTCAACCATTAATGTTTGAAGTGAACGCTTCCATTTCACTCACTTATAAATAATGAACGCCAACCTTTTCTAACTTTTTCCATTCTGAAAACTTCTCTTAATAAAGAAAAAGTTCCTCCTAAACTCTTCATCTTTTACAAAACAAAACCCATTTTTTTCTTTAATGTTTTTGCATCATTGGTGTCTTCTACCAAAGCTGCTAAAGATTCAAAAAAGGCCACAAAAGAGTCCAATAAATCATCTGGTCTTTCTCTAGTTCACAAAGTATTAGGTCCAAATGCTGTAGGTAACCAACAGTACATACTCGAGCCTCCACTTGCTGAAGAAAAGAGAAGAATCTACCAATCGCAGCTATTTATTCCTATTTCTGGTTCTGGTAAAATGTGTGCTATGTTAGGACCCCTATCAGATACAACTGCTAAACCTGATAGTTAATGAGAAGAAACCTAGGGTTAGTGATGAAATTGAAACTGCAGAAAACCCATATCCTGATAACCAAAGCATGCCTTCGATAGAAAAACCCATCGACCTAGACTCTATGAACAACATTTTTAGGGTATTTTGATCTTGTCCTTTATTCAAGGATCCCTCAGATTATTTGGGATGGTTAGGAAAGATAGAAAACAAGAAATCCCAAGTCTGGAAAAACATGGGTAGCTTCGATATGATTCAATTATCGAAGGTTGGACCTGGGTATTGCCAGTCCATGTTAGTTTCTTCTTTGTATTTCTGGGATAGAACCCACAATAATTTTTATTTTCCTTGTGGAATGATGACACCCACACTCTTTGACATCGTTGATATCACTGGGCTCAAACCAACAAGCGAAACATATGATCCAAACCTTATGGCTGAAGATACCATCTGCTTCGACCCAATTAATGATGCTTTCACCACCTACATAGCATACTACCATGATAAGAACTTCGTCGAAGTCTCTGACCAAGAACACATTTCTTTCCTCGCTCTCTGGCTGTCTCACTGCGTATTTTGCTCAAAATCTCTTCAAGTAGCGAAGAAGTTCCTAACCATGGCGAACCAACTTCATGCTGGACACAACCTTTGTCTCAGCAAAATGATCTTGGCCAATCTCTATGATTCCTTAGGGGAAGGCGTCATAACTATCAAGAACTTTCAACCCAAAGGTATCCTGCTACTTTTTGGCTACTACAACTATGGTTGAATGCTACCTTCTAAGCATCTTTGCCAATTCGTAATCCCATAAATGCAAAGTCTGAAGAGATTAAGAATATAAGGGTCAAAGGAACACACCTTGCTTTGCTGACTCCCAGTGACGAAGGACTGAATCTGCAACAAATCTTCACTGGATATGTAATGATGTTCGCCAAATGCTATAACTTCACCCCATCCATGGATCCCTTCACCAACGGGATGCATGGCCCTGAGTGGTTCATAAGAAAGTTACCTACTCCATCGAAAGACCAAGAAGCGAAATCTCTTTCCATATGGGAGGCATTTCTCACCCCTAAGCTACACTAACTAGGCTCAGGCAATCGAGGAACCAATTTACCCTCTTGAGCTACCAACCCAATCTTGTCTCTCGATAATTTGGACTTATTAAAATTATGCCAAAACCACTTTTTTCCAAAAAGAACTCCCTCATCCTCTACAACATGATTCACACAAAAGCCCAAAGTGACAAACTAATAACTCGATACTCTGGAAAACCACAATTTACTCATGTTGCATTCAAGCCATACTTTTTTTGCACCCAAGAGTTTGATACTTGGTGGAGAAATTATTATCCTGAAGGAGTTTTTGACATTCCTACTTTTACTCAACATCTGACTAAAGCTTTCATCTATGTGCAGGACAAAGCCAAGAAAGGTATTCAACTCATGTCAAAGAGATTTAAGCATTCCAAAAATACTTTGAAACTGCCTATATACCTGATGATCTTAGTCGAACTATCCGTGAAGCAATAATTACTCTAAAAGAGAAATTTACAAAGAAATGGTAGATTTGAAACCGCCTTTGTTCGTTAACCCTGAACAACGGTACGAACTAGCTTTTAACATGTATCCCCCAAAATTTACTCGACTTCCAAGTGTTGGCTTCGACGTGGCTTTTAGCCCTCCGTTCTCAGACTGGTTCATCTGTGGGGATTTTGTAAAAATCCTTCGACAAGAATCACAAAAACGTGTCCAACTGGTGGCTGTGACTAAGTATACTCTGGATAGTTTCAAAGAACATCTTCATATTGGCATAAAACATGTTCGGATAGAGTCACCAATATATGAAGGTGTGGAATAAGAGGTTCTTCAACTTCATTTCTCATCAATTCCTTAACTTTCTCTTACTTGTGATAATTATCTTGGTTTTATTTCAGTTACGTAAATACCTACAAAGAAAACCTCTTCCATAAACAAAGATGTCGTCGAAGAGAAAGATGAAGGAAACACCAACAGAATAACAACAACAAAGGTACACTTCATATATTATTATTATTTTTTCTTTATGTATTGCCTTCGTGTTTTTTATTGTTTTGAGACATCTTTTCTTCTAGGCAAGTCGAAAACCACCACCAACACTCAACAAACGAAAGCAAAAGGAACCCCAAGTTCAGATAATCGAATCAGATGATGGTGATCTCTCACCAGATACCACAAAACCAACTAAGAAGAAAAATAAGCAAATGAAGATCTCTGATTCTCTTTCTCAACCAAAAATAAAAGCTACCAAGACCCTAGTGAAGAAAACTTCTACTCCAAGGGTACCTTCCACTAACCCTAGACCACAATAAAAAAAGACTCTGGAATAACTCGAAAGTGACAATTCCATCCATGAGGCTGAAGGTCCTAAGATAAAAAACTTAACATTAATTTCTTAAGTTATTAATTGTTTCTTTTGGCTTTCGATTCATCCATGTTTGATTTATTTTTCAGGGGGTTGCAGATGGCACAGAGAAACCAACCATCAAACAAATTATCCCAGTAAGCAGTAGTGACCCTTCCTATCACCCCCACCAACACTCCCTCTTATCATCCAACATCTTCAAAGATTCGACAAAAGAGTCTACAAATGAAGTGGATAAACATATTAACGAAACGCAAAAGGATCACACCAGTGACTCTAAGCATGGTGATGGAAAAGAGAAAAATGCCCCTGTTGAGGGGGAAGTGGACGTGGAGATGCAGAATGTTGAAGAAGTTGCCAAAGACATATCTGAAGATGGCTCTCCAACAATTGTAAACCCAGGCACTGATGGCCCAGATGACGAAGAAGAAGAGGATCATTCTATGTATAACATTCACACAGAGCCTGTTGAGGATGAAGATAAGGAACAAGATAATTAACAAGAGAATGGGCAAACCAATGACATGCCCAAGACCAACCTAATTTCTAATGCTGCCAAAAAGACCATAGCACCTTCTACCGAAACCATTGTGGCCCTCTCTCCAGATGAGCTAGAAGCGCTGAAGCAAAGCAAAATAGTGGAATATCTGAGGGCCATTATCAGTGCAAGGGGTAGCTCGACTGAGAAAAATCCTAGTACTTCAACACTGTCGTGTGGCCAATCTACAAGAAAAAATGGTGACAAATTGCTCCTCAAAATCAAAGAAAAAGCCTTCTATATTGATCTGCTCCAACTCTTAGAGAATGACATTATTGCTTGCTTTGGGATCAAAGATCTCTTGAAACAAGTTGACCTGTTGAAGGCTTCCCCAGAAGTTGCAGATGTCATCATGGATCTAGGGTTGCTGATTGATCAAGTTGTTGCGGAACTTAATCGTATAAGGGAAGCTTCAAACAAAATCCAAAACAAATCAAAGACCCAAGCATATGAATGGGACGCCGCCATTGAATCCATTGCAAAAGTCGCAGAATTAGAAAAGGGCTCTAAGCATAACCAAGAAGAGGTCGCGACCTGTGACAAAGATATCGAAGCTTGGGAACAACAGATAAAGTAACTTCAAGCCAAGATTACCAAGGCCAAGAAGCACAAGGATGAACTCCAAAAGCTTGATCAAGACAAACTGACCAAGGAAATCTAAGTTAGCATGCATCACGTCGAAAGGGCTCATAAACTGGGAAGGGAAATTGATAGCCTTAATTAAAAAATATATATTTATGAACGATACTTGAGAGTTCAAAAGTCGAAGTACCACAAGATGAAGGCTTCTCTTCCCTTTAGTTTAGTTGTAATTGTTGAACTTTGACTTTGAAGGAATTTGGTTTTTCATGTAATGACTTTAAGCCCTTCGTGGCATTTGTGTAATGACTTAGCCATCTTGGAATTATCTATTTCGACTTTCCATTTTGGCTTCGATTGTTGTATATGAATTATTCTGTCATTATTTTTACTTCCTGAAGCACCGACCTATATTTTTTCAAATGTTTCCCGTTTACTCTTAGGACTCTTTGTTCTTCATTTTATTCTTCGATCTCGTATGCGCCATTAGAAAAGACTTAGATAATTTGTAAAGGGCCTTTCCACTTAGGGGACCATTTACCCAATGCTTTATCCTTTCGATCCGTGGGTAGGATTACTTTCCAAACTAAGTCTTCAGGCGAAAACATTTTAAGTTTAACCTTTTTATTGTATGATTTCTCTACTCTCTTTTTCTGCCTCTTTAATAACTCTAAGGCTTTTAACCTTTCTTCGTCTAAGTCAACTAAATTGTCCAACATCATGTTCTAATAGGATTCATATGGAATCTTATTTTGCCTTTGGACTCTAGTTGATTGAAGATAGATTTCGACTGGTAATACTGCACCGTGACCATATTTCAGTCGAAAAGGCGTAGTATTTGTAGCCTCTTTAGGGGAGGTTCGACATGCCCATAAAATCTGGTCCAATGTATTATGTCAATTCCTTGGCTTTTTCCCCACGTGTTTCTTAATCAATCCAATGACTACCTTATTTGCTGCTTTGACTTGACCATTTTTCTGAGCATAATAAGGTGTAAATGTCAATAGCTTGAACCCCATTTCTTTAGCAAACTCTTGAACCCTTCGGCCAGTGAAAACTGATCCTTGATCAGTTGCAATAGTTTCTGGGATTCCAAACCTATAAATGATGTGCCTTTGGATGAATTCAGTCACTGCTTCTTGATCAATATTCGTCAAAGGTATAGCCTCAATCCACTTTGTGAAATAATCTATACCCACTAGAATGTATCTTTGACTCTTAGATGATACTAGTCGAATTTCTCCAACTAGATCCAATGCCTAACCTCTAAAGGGCCAAGGCTTCACAATGGAGTGTAGGTTGTTTGCAGGGACATGTTGTATGCCTACATGTGTCTGGCACTCTTGGCACCCTTTAGAGAATTCAATACAATCCTTAAGCATGGTAGGCCAATACATCCCTTATCGAAAAAGCAACCATTTCATCTTATGGCCTACGTGATGTGTCCCACATGCCCTACTATGGACACTAGAGAGAGCTAAATATGCCTCAGATTCACTAAGGCATTTGAGTAAGACTCCTTCTGGCGTCTTTTTAAATAATTTATTCCCCATAATAATATAACTTAAAGAGCAATACCTGACTTTTCGTTCAGCAGATGTTGTTGGATTTTCTGAGTATTCTACTATTGGCTTTCTCTAATCTTCATCTGCCAAACTATTTATGGCTAACATCTCAAAATTCTCTTTGTCAGCATACCCTCGCTTTGTTGTTTCCAAATCTGTTGGGGATAATCTAGTTGACACAACTCTTCCTCTAACTTCAATTGCATCTTGCAAATTTTCTTTTGAAATCTTATATCCATAACAAATTTGGGCTAAGTCATTAGCCTCTTGGTTCTCAAGTCGAGGTATGTGTCGAATGCTTATCATTTCAAACCTTCGTAATAGTCTATTGGCTATTACAAAGTACATTATAATATTTTCTTTAACACACTTATACTCCTTTTTAATTTGTTTTAGAACTAACTCCGAGTCACCTATTATTTCGACTCAAGTTGCCCCCAATTCCAAAAAGATCTCAAGTCCGACTATCAAAGCCTCATATTCAGCCTCATTGTTTGAACAAAGGCCTTCAACCTTGTACTTGAATTTTGTTGTAATTTTGTTAGGAAAAATAATCAATACTCCCACATTTGTTCCATCTTTATGAATGGAACAATCAAAGTATAATTTCCAGGGTTCAAGCTCCAGATAGTTGAGGGAGTTTTAGACTATAGAGTGGTCGACTATAAAGTCTGCTACCACTTGTCCCTTAACAACCTTTAAAGGCATGAAGGTTAAAGAATACTCAGTTAAGGCCAATGCCTATTTACCGGTTTGACTATGTAAAATTAGTTTCGATAACATATGTTTAATAATGTTGAAGTGAGATGAAACATAAACATCAACTAGTTTTATATAATGCTTCGATCTTGTACATGAGAAATATAGACATAGACATAACTTTTCGACTGTATTATATCTAGTTTCTGCATCATTTAAGACTCTACTAAGATAGTAAATGGATATTTCGACTCCATTTTCATCCTCTTGAGCCAACATGCTCCCTAAAGTCATATCAGATGCATATATGTATAATCACATACTTCTATTCCTACAAGAAGGCACCAGAATTGGAGGATGAACAAGGTAGTCTTTGATCTTGTTAAAAGCATCTTGTTGTGCTTTCCCTTATTTAAAACCTTCCTTCTTGAGTCTAAGTAAAGGTGAGAAGGCTTGAGTCTTGCCACTTAAGTTTGAGATGAACCTCCTTAGGAAGTTGATCTTTCCTAGCAGCAACTACAATTCCTTCTTTGTCGATGGCGCTTTCGCTTCCATGATGGCCTTGGTTTTGTTTTAGTTAATTTCGGTTCCTTTCTTATGGACCACAAAGCCTAGAAAATCCCCAGCATATACATAAAAAGCACATTTAAGAGGATTCATCTTTAGACCATGTTTCCTCATTCTTTCGAATGATTGTTGAAGATGGTCTATATGACTTCTTCCTGAAACAGACTTAACCACAATGTTATCAATATAAAATTTCATGAAAGTTTCAATAAAGTCATGAAATATAGAGTTCATTGCTCTTTGGTAAGTTTCCCTAGTATTTTTTAGGGAAAAAGGCATCACCACCCATTCGTAGGTGCCTAAGGCTCCGGGACATCGAAGTGCCGTTTTTTGCACATCTTCATCAGCAATGAAAATTTGGTTATACCCAGAATATCCATCGAGCATACTAAGATATTTGTGCCCTGCAGCGGAATCAACAAGCATTTTTGCTATGGGCATTGGATATTCATCCTTTAGGTTTGCAACATTCAAATCTCTGAAGTCAATGTAAACCCTCAAAGTGCCATTTTTTTTAATGACTGGCACAATGTTAGCAATTCATTCGATATACCTGGTCGTACGAATGAATTCGCATTTGAGAAGCCTTTCAACCTCTTCCTTGATTTTCGACAGAACTTCAAGTATGAAACGCCTTAGAGTCTGCTTGATTGGCTTCTTCCTAGGCTTTATAGGTAACTTTAGTTCGACCAGGTCCCTTCTTAAACCCGACATCTCATCGTAATCCCAGGCAAAGCAATCCTTGTACTCCTCCATCAGCTAGATTACATCGACCTTGAGTTTTTGGCTAATTTTGGCACTTATGTATGTTGGCCTTTTGGTTGCCCCCCTCCCAGGTCGTCTCTTCTAAAGGATCTTGTGCTAGCATATTTATGTTGTTTTCCAAAAAATCCTTTGCGAAACCCAAAGGCTCGTCATCATAAATGGCGTTGAGCCTCTGGCCTTGCACTTCACCTTGAACCTTATCAGGTGGTTCTGGCTTGAAGTCTTTACTAGGACCTTCTAAGTGCGCTTCACTCCTTTTGGCTTCGATAGTCATGTATTTGACTTCAGCCTCTAAGGCTGCTTTTAATTTGTTTTTGGATATATAACCTGAAATCCTTTCCAATGTCTTTGACTCAAACATCGTCATCAAATTCACTTCCCTAATCAGTTGGTTGGACTCCTTATGTTCCTCCAAATCCCAAATCTTCCTCACCTACTACCTCCTTATTCCATTGGAAGTCTTGGGTTAGGTGTACGTAAAGGGAATATAACACATTATCAGTGAGCGTAAAGTCGAACCCTGCAGGATTTCAAGGGGCAATGTGTGCCACATGTTTTTCGAAGTGCCTTCTATCCACCTAGTTGACTTTCGCCATGTAATAACTTTGGTCCGCCTCAACATTCTCCACTACTCCATTGTTTCTCCAATTAAAATTCGTTGATGTAGTGAAAAAGGGACTGCGCCAATACCATGGATCCACTCTCGACCCAAAAGCAACTTATAGTTGGCTTTTAACGCTATGACCATAAACATAGTTGGCCTTGTAATGGTGCCAATTGTGAGGTCCACTTGGATTACCCCCATTGTAGTATCAACCTTTCCCTCATAGTTCGATAGAACCATATTATGAGGTTTAATGTCAGTATCATCTTTTCCTTTTCTTTTCAACATGTAATGCAACATTAAATTTGCATCCACTCCAACATCCATTAACATTTTATTCACTCCAATGTTTTCAACTTTTCCCCCAATAAACAAATGTTTTTCAATGGTTCTTCATTCCTTCGTCTGGCCTTTTAAAAAAGGCATTTTGCTCTTCCACGCATCCATTGTTCATCATGTAATAGCAAATTGGCCCATGCTTAGCCATTTACAAATCAGTTGCATCCTCAGGATCACCTATCTCCATAACTTGGTTGTATTCCCTGGGCAACACAGACACCATGTTACAAGTGATATCCAATGATGGCTCTGAATTTGTGTCAAAAGCATTCGTCAGCATATTGTCTTTTATTACTGCTTGGTCAGACTTCTCTCTAGATTCCTCCTTTTGAGAGGGAAAAAGCTTCCTTTCAACAGGCTTCTTCTCTTCGTTCTTGTCCCTCTTAAGGGGTACATTACTACTTGATTCAACCTTTTCCTTTTCTCCAGCCTCTCGCTCATCCTTTCTTCTTCTTTGTTGTCTCCTCCATTGAGATCATGACATAAGTTTTTTTCCTTTATAGTTTTCAGAGTGATATTCTAACTTGTTTTAGGCTTGGAATTCTTTACGGTATGCCAGTGAGGAACCTCTTTCTACTTCAAAGTTTTGCCACTTCTTATGGCCCTGCTCCCTTGTTTTGAGAGGCTTCACCCACTTACCCTTATGGGCATCAATTGTAGGCTTGAAGGTGGTTGATTTGTTGCCACATGGTCCTGGTCTTCTTCGCTTTTGCTTCCCGGGTACTCCCCTCCTATCGAAGGCAAAGCAGTTGTTAGTGTCTCTCCAGTTTCTTCTATTTTTGGCTAGTCGAACCCCCTTGACATTTTCTACTGCCTTTCTATTAAAAGATTGAGTTGTACCTTGGGCACAACATCACCTCGAATTTCTTCCTCTGGAACCGATGAAGGAATTCGACCAGGCTCTCATCTTGCTTGGGATAGGCCATTTTTACATATTCATCTTTCCCGAGGCTTTGTTCGCCAAACTCCATTGCAGTCTCTTGGTTCGCTTCGACCATGATAACCGCTAAGCTAGCACCCTCGGTAATATCTAAATCCTATAACTTAACTCTAAGGCCTTTAGTGGCCTTAGTTGTGTTGTTAATCTATATGAAACCTTCAGTAGTTTCATTTGTTGTGATCATTTGACTAGAACCCTCAGTGATTCCCTTGTTGAAGCCTTCAGTGACTCCTTGAGTGAGACCCTCAGTTGTTCCCTTGTCGGAGCCTTCAGTGACTCCTTGGTTGAAGCCTTTAGTAGCTTCGACCATTACAGCTTTCTTGGTGCATCCCTCAGACATTTCCACCATATTAACAAAACATGGTTCAATCAAATGGGTGTCTGCCACCTGGAGAGGATCTGAATCAATCCTCATTTGAGACTTCGACCTATATCCTAGCTTGAGCCTTCCATCTCTGATAGCCTTCTGCACAAGATCCCTGAACAGAAAATATTGCGAAGTTTTATGGCCTAAAAATTTATGATATTTTTAAAAACCCCTCTTTTTTCTTTGTTCTAGAGGAGGTATTTTAGCACTAGGAGGCACTATCATATGACCATCTTTATCTAATAAATTAAAAATCTCGTCACACTTGGTGATGTAGAAGATGTATGTTTTCTTAGGGAACCTATCACTCTTTTCTGGTTCGATTGGGTTTTTCCCATTCGAAGGCGCTAGGACTTTGAAAGAATAAGGTGTTCCTTGCTTTAGTTCAGCAAGGTCAACTTCGCTTTCATTGAAATTTAAAGGATCATTATACGTCTCTGGATCATATTCATCCAATTCAACATAGGCTACCCTTTCCCTCCTGTTATTCTTATTTGCCCTAGCTTTTTCATCCTTCAAGCGTTCTACCTGTCGAACCCTATCAGCCAACTGGGTCATGTCTCTTAGATATTGGGTATCCAGTTTCTTCCTAATGGAATAATCAAGCCCACTAACAGCCAATTCGACCAATTCGTGCTCAAGAACTTGTGTAAAACATATGGCCTTAAGCAAACGAAATCTATTCAAATAAGCATCTGTTGGCTCAAAGAATTTTCGTTTAACACTGGCCAATTCCTTCAAACTAATCTTCGACTGTCCCATGTAGAGTTGTTCATGGAACAATCTTTCCAACCAAGTCCAATCATGGATTGAATTCACTGGCAACATGGTGAACCACATAAAGGCATTCTTCGTAAGGTAACTTGGGAAGTATTTTATCCTTAGGTTCTCGTTATTAGCAATTTCCATGCTTCAATTAGGTACCTCGCCATGTGTTCGACAGTGGACTCATTAATGCCCCATAAAACTTAGTAAACTTGGGGACTTTCCACCTAGGGGGTAATTCTGATTGCAGAATATATTCAGACAATGGTGATGTGTAATTTGGCCTATGAAGGACAACATTCACCCCATTTCTCACCATGATTCTTTCGACCATGGCTTCCAGGTTATTATCGGCCGCCATATCATCATGTCGTATCTGATGTATGACTTTGCCAGTGTCTTGGTTCCTATTCACCATTACTACCCTCAGTTGTCTCTCCCTGATTTACCGCGTTTGCCTGGGGTACATTTCTTTGGTTTTGTTGGAATTGGTTAATGGTGGGGTCTTCTTCAAGGGCTATCCCATGATTTTCTATCATCCACTCCCTCTGGGGATGTCGAGGAGGTTGTGGGACACCAAAGAAATCAGCAATGCGTGTCATCTACACTGCCATCTGTTGGTTCGTTTGGGTAGTGTTTTGGATCAAAGGGTTAAATATTGTACCCATTTGGTTAGCCAACATTTGGACAATTTCATGGTTGCTTTTGTCCATCTGCTTCCTTATTATTGCAATAAAATTGTTGGTAAGATTGGATGTTTGGATAAGAAATCCCATCCATAAGGGTTGACTCATTCTAACCATGTTATTAATGGCTAAACCAGATCCTTGTAGTGGCGAAGTTGCGTTCACCACTGGTTTTGTAAATGTTGATGATGTATTGTGAAAATATGCCATCATCGAAGTTGGCATACCATAAGGTTGTTTGCGACCATTTAAAGGCATCGAGAATCTATGCATATAGGTCCTAAATAAGTTATTCCCCACTGGAGGGGGGGGGGGTGTCACTCATGGACCCTGCATCCCTACATAAGACAAAATGAGTCCACTTTGGGCAATCAATTACACATGCATCGTGTTGGTGTAAGCCCTAGAGGCCAATACTTTTGGTACTTGTATCGAATGATTTATTAATAATAAAAGGTTTTTTCTTTATTATGTTTGTTTAATAAAGTCCCTAGAATAGCTAGTCCGTTTAATGTATCAAGTATGACTTAATCATGAGATCACATTAAACATAAGGACATTATTCTTAAAGTATCCGTAGTCGAGCTTTATTATGAAGTGGGATAACATTAGAGCATGAAGATTATTATGTTTATAGACTGATGATCACATCTCATGGATCATGGATAAGGAGTTATCAAGTCTTAAACATAGGTATGAATATTAAGAGTAATATTTATACTGGATTGACCCGCTATGAGAATACTATATAGAATGTTATGCAAAGTGTCATAAGTTATTCTCATGGTGATAATGGTGTATACCACTCTTCGACCTGAAACCACTATGGACCCTAGATGTAGAGTCGAGTGCTTTATTGCTGATCCAACATTGTCCGTAACTGGATAATCATAAAGACAGTTGATGGGTACTCCACGAAACATGCTGAGGGACATGAGTGACCTAGATGGAATTTGCCCATCTTGCATAATAGGATAAATGTCTATGGGCCCAATATTGAACTAGACAAGGATGACACGGTCTATGCCTTGTGTTCAATATAGACATAAGGGCAAAAGGATAATTATACACATAATTATTATCACAGAAGGACTTGTCAGATCACATGACATTTTCGTGTCTTAGGTAGCAGTGATGTGTTGCTAGATACCGCTCATTGTTTATTATGTTAAATACGTGATTTAATATAATTGCCAACGCCGTGAAAACCTATAGGGTCACACACAAAGGACGAATTGATGAGAGATAGAGTAATTAAGGAATACTGTAATGTACGGTTTCCTTAAGTGAATTATAGAACATCGTAAGGTACGGTGTACTTAAATAGAATACGAAATATGGTAAGGTACCAAATACTTAAGTGATTTTGGCATATTATAAGATATGGGCCATATACACTTGAGTGGGCTTTTTAGCTTGCAGCCCACACAAGTGGTTCTATAAATAGAACCTTTGTGTAGAAACATGGTCACTCTTGCTTGCAATTTTGTTTCTCTCTCTCTCTCACTCAAAGCCTTCATTCATAGCAGCTAGCACAAAGATTGGAGGAATCCGTTCGTGTGGATGGAGTAGAGACGTTGTCATCGTTCAACGTTCGTGATCGCCACAAGAGGTAACGATTCTATCACTGATCATGCTCATTCGTAAGTGTCATACCCCAAAATTTGCCTGTTAATTTTTATGATAAATTGATTCATGCATGACATTCATTTCACATTTGCATTCATTCATTAGCATACATTCTAATATAAATTATAAATTTTAATTTATTTATTATGTGATACAGATATAAAAAATAATAATGATTTTGGTTATCTGTATGATATAAATAGATTTTATATATATAAATAAAATAGTTTTAATTTAATGATAAATAAAAATAGATTTGAATTTTAATTGTATAATTAAAATTTAAAATTAATTTTATTTGTTAAAGCTCATTAAATTATAATAACTATTTTTTACAATTTAGTGACTCATGTTCTATTTATTCATTATTTATAAATAGTATTTATTTAGTAATTCACGTTTTTTACTTAATAAAATTTATTTATAAGAATAACATTTTTTAAAAAGCCCATAAATTATAAAATAATTTTGGTTGATATAAGTAAGAATAATTTTGATTTTTTTTAAAATGATGAAAGTAAAAATAGAAATAGGTTTAAATTTTAATTCAATTATGTAACTAAAATTTAAATTAATTTTTATTTGTTAAAAGTCATTTAAATTATTCATTATTTATAATTGTATTTAATAAATATTTATTTATAATAATAGATATTTAAGACCAAATCCAAACCAAAAATATATAAATAATCATAGTATTATTTATCATATGATGGTTTTGTTTTATAAAAATAATTTTGGCTCTAATTTAATAACAAAAATTTAAATTTAAATTATGCAATTAAAGCTTTAAATTAATTTTATTTTTGGTTTATTATTAAATTGCATTTTATTATAATATAGAGAAGTGAAGTTTGAATGAGTATTCCATGCCTCACGTGGAATTTGAACTTTTGAAATACCAGTCCATGCAAAATGTTAAACCCTAAAGTATAGGAAGGGATCCAAATATTTAGCAAGGTTAAACCCTAATCCACACCATTATAAATACTTCATATGGCCGCAACGAGAGGAAAAGGACGGAAAAGAGGAGAGATACAGCAGAAGAAGATACACAAGGCAAGGCAGAAGCAAGAAGATTCACGGGCAGGGAAAAGAGAAGCAACCATAACGCACTCATAGCCTGAATAAGAACAACACACATACAGTGAGCAAGCTAGAAGAATCAAATCCCCAGTAAATGTTCATTAGGGAATTTACATCCAACATGATTACCTTGCAATACTCCTTAATTCATGCATGAATAATATTGGTTTAATATATATATTGAGATGATGTATTCATGGTTTGGTGGATGTATATATTGCTTTATGCATCTGTTCTTGATATGTCATAGCATGTTGGAGAAATTCTGTTTGCATGATTAAAGAATTATATCTGCCATTTAATTATTATTATATGAGTGTTGTTTCTAGCATGATTATGTTTATTTCACATGCTGTTATTACATAATAATGATGATGATGATATAATGGTGATAATATAAATCCTTGGTTGTCTTTAACATGTATGTGTAAGGTTTATTTTATCATTATCACTTGCAGTAAAGAGAACTAATACATGAGTAAAATAATATAAGCTTCTTGATTTGTGCATGGCTATTTTTAATATTGCATGATGATTACATATGATCTTATTTTATGTGTGTGGTTTGATATAAGATGAAGTTACATGTTTGTTATATTCACATGAAAGAAACAGCATGAGAAAAAATAAAGTAGCTTGCCGTAAGAGAGAAAGTTGTAACATGCATGGTGGTGTTGTGTCAAAATGGAAAAATCCATGTAGAATTAATATATATTTTAATGAAGGTGAATAAATAATGAATGGACCAACATGGCTCGTTGGTACCTCCCCCTCACTGCAACCTATGTTTACTCCATTTCCACTATAATTAATTCACCACTATTTTTCTATTATTAAAATAAAACCCATTAATTAATTTTCTAATTAATATATTATATTAGTTATTTAAACTAGGATATAATTTAATCTAGTTTATTAATTAAATTTTCATATATCACTTAATTAATTAAAATTGGCTGTTTTGAATAATAAAAATCTAATTATATTTTTTTTTCTCTTTTCTTTTAAAATTTCTACCAATTTAGTCTAAGTTTTTCCATAAATTCATAAAAAAAAAGTTTATATTATTATAGACCAAAAATATTCTTAATTCATTCTTAAATTTAGTTTATTTATTTCATTTGTCATGAACTTTCTATGTAATAGATTTAATTAGGATTTTTTTTATTTCTTTCTTTTTAGTTTAATTAGGTTTTATTATTTTGTATGCCATTTTAATTTTGTACTCGTTAATTAAGATTTAGATATTTTATATCCCCTTTTAAATTAGGTACCCCCATCCCGAAGCCATGTAATAGCGTGGTCTTATTTTTCGCACTTTAATTTTTCCATACTGTGAATATAACTGTCTAGATGTATGCTAATAGGATTGCATGGAAAAATAAATAATCGAACTTAGATAAATTAATTCAAGATAATATATCTAAATTCAATCATTTCCACACTTTCACCTCTAGGGTAACCCTCTCTTTGTTGCCTTACGATATTACGGTCATGTCCCGCGAATGTGGGGATACCCTTAGCAAAGACCATTTCGATTAAATCATCATCATCCCTAAACAGATAAGTCATAGTCCCTTCGATCAAAAGATCAATGTCCCTACAAGATAAATCATAGTCCCTCGAACATTGCCTTCGAATATATGACCTTGTCCCTCGAACGTTGCCTTCGAATATATGGCTTTTAATTTTGTACTCGTTAATTAAGATTTAGATATTTTATATCCCCTTTTAAATTATGTATCCCCTATCCCGAAGCCATGTAATAGCGTGGTCTTATTTTTCGCACTTTAATTTTTCCATACTGTGAATATAACTGTCTAGATGTATGCTAATAGGATTGCATGGAAAGATAAATAATCGAACTTAGATAAATTAATTCAAGATAATATATCCGAATCCAATCATTTCCACACTTTCACCTCTAGGGTAACCCTCTCTTTGTTGCCTTACGATATTACGGTCATGTCCCGCGAATGTGGGGATACCCTTAGCAAAGACCCTTTCGATTAGATCATCATCATCCCTAAACAGATAAGTCATAGTCCCTTCGATGAAAAGGTCAATGTCCCTACAAGATAAATCATAGTCCCTCGAACATTGCCTTCGAATATATGACCTTGTCCCTCGAACGTTGCCTTCGAATATATGACTTTGTCCCTCGATGACCCTTCGTTGTAGCCTACGATTAAATGATGATCGTACCTTCGAATGCTAAGGTATCCTTACAAATGTTGCCTTCAATGAGCAATCGACGACCCCACGATGTCCCTTTACATCCAAAGGATAAGACTACTTACTTCTCAATAGTAAGGACAGTTTTACCCTCCTAAGGATAGGAAATACCTATAAAGACCTTGGTTAGGTATAACTCTTAAATGCTTTCTCACAACTTAAAATACTTTTCACACCTCACACTTTTCAAAACATCTTTTAGAAAATCGCCACTTGGTATACATTCGCACCAGAATCATCGCCGAGTTATATTTTTCTAAACATATTTCAAAATCAAACGAGATAAACACTTTGTATACACTCGTACAAGAATCATTACAAAGTTAAACCCTCCTTTCAAAATATTTTCTAAACACACCACATTTCTCAAACACTTTCTCAAACAAGGAAAACATAAGTGAGTTAAGCAATTAAGAGCCCATGGATAACCATGGATACAAAGGGTGCTAACCCCTTCCCTTTGTATAATGTACCTCCCGAACTCAAAATCTAATCAAGGTATTTCCTGTTCTTTTCCGCCTTTCCTTATTGGATAAAAGAAAAGTCGGTGGCGACTCTTGCTATCCGCAACATTAGTTTTCAAAGCAAAAACACAAAGTCAGTTCACCGTATCACAGAACTGGCGACTCTGCTGGGGAATCTTAAAAAGAGAGGTTACCTTAAAGATAAGATCACTTATGTTTTCGAATTGTTTCTTTGTCTGATTTACTTTTAAGGGATTGTTTGGGTATTCTATGCTTAAGTGAAAGATCCTACACCCGGATCTAGTGTACCTTAGGTAAGTAGCAAGAGATCATCGCGACTGTCCGGCGTATACTGGAATGGTTAAAATGATGGCTACAGTTAATGTGACACTTTGGATGTCCTGATGTTCCTCATGTTTACTTGAGGAAAATTTTGGCGTCTGCGTGGTGTCATCAAAGCATTAACCAGACCTTTAGAACCCTAATTGACTCATCCTAGCCATTAGAAAGTAGTGAGATAACTGACTTCGGTTCCGACTGGGGTTGGTTGATACTCGATACTACACTCTTTGAGATTGGACTTTAGGGAAATTTTGGTCAACCGCTTGGTGTTGCACTGAAGTGGACTTAAGGAAAGGTCAATGATTTGAGATCCTTCTAGAACCCGGTTACTATTCTAGGACAGGTTGAACCAACCAAACTTCATTGGGGAGGGTACTTACCTATGGAACTCATGCAAGCCTTAAAACCTAGGAATGATTATGGTGTGACTTGTTTGTGCTTGTTACTTACTTGACATCATAACATCATAACATCATGACATCATGGCATTGTACTAACCATTTCGAGGACTTAGGGATTTAACTTTGCTCTATTTTATAGGGCTATGGCTTCCAGGAAGACCATCCGGATCAATTTTGTAGCGACCTCTCCTCAACTCAAGGATTTAGTGTCGGAACTTCCCGATCATGCTCAGTTCATCAAGAAACATGGTTATCTCCTCAATTTAGTTACCGCCGGTTTCAAGGAAGATATGATGAGAGTTCTATTCCAGTTCTTCGATCCTAAACATCATTGCTTCACCTTCCCAGATTATCAGTTGGTACCCACATTAGAAGAATTTTCCAGGTTGCTTGGGATACCTATCCTTGATCAAACACCTTTCAGTGGTTTAGAAAAGATTCTGAGGTCTGAAGAGGTTGCCGCGGCTTTACACATGACAAAGTCCGACATTGAAACTAATTGGGTAACAAGAAGTGAAGTTAAGGGTTTACTTGCCAAATTTATGATAAATAAGGCCCGAGAATTCCTAAAAGCTATGAGTGTCCATGCTTTCGAAGATGTTCTAGCATTACTAATCTATGGTTTAGTGCTATTTCCTAATCCGGATCAATTCATAGACATGAATGTTGTTAAGATATTTCTCACTCATAACCCTGTGCCCACCTTGCTTGGAGACATTTTGCATTCCCTTCACACTCGTACTATGAAAAGGCAAGGGACTCTCATGTGCTGCATACCTTTATTATCTAGGTGGTTTATTTCGCACCTTCCTCAATCAGTCTTGAAGAATGAGCAAAATTTGAAATGGTCTCAAAGGATAATGTCGCTCTCCCATTCAGACATCCATTGGTGTCCCCAACCCAAAGAAAATGTTATCATCATTGACCGTTGTGGAGAATTCTCTAACGTACCACTCCTGGGGATAAGAGGAGGTATTACTTATAATCCTGCTTTAGCCCTACGTCAGTTTGGTTATGCTCGAAGAGATGGTCCACATGAAATAATTATCCAAGGCGCTGTGTTTGACTATTACAACGATTCTCAAGGTCTCCGTCAAAGGTTTGTACGAGCTTGGGGCATGGTGAAAAGAAGTACTTTAGGATAGAAAAACTCTATTCCTATGGAACCTTATCTCAGATGGGTACGCGCCAGAGCTCGTGAGCTTATCATGCCATATCTTGCAATCGGACCTCTGATTGTTGAACCAAAAGTTGAAGGAGGTACCCCTCAGATCATTCCTTATCCAGATATGCCTACCAATGTTGAAGAATTAAAGAAATCTTGGATCCAGTTGAGAGAGGAAAGGGATACTTTTGAAGCTCAGTTCTGTGCTGAAAGGAAGAAAGTATTAGAGCTCACCAGCCAACTTAATGAGGAACGAAGTCTCAATGCATATCTCCTCCCAAAAAGAAGTCGTCCCTGGGAGGCTTGAGCTTTCATTTTCTCTTGTAATGAACATTGATTAAAGAAATTATTAATAAAAGTTCCCCTTTTTGGTGGTTTACACAAAGTTAAATTCCAAAAGTCCTTGAAAACATTTCATACATTGCATAGCATAACATAACATTGCATAACAGGTACTCTAAAGGATCAATGTTCTCACGGTCTTCCTCTGAAACAAAAAAATGGCCCTCGAATAAACTGTCAAGGATCTCCAGGCTCAAAATGCTCAATTCTAGGAGATGATCTTGAACTTATCCAAGGGGCAGGAGGAACTGAAGACTCTATTGCTCGAGAAGAAGAAGGACAAGAAATCTGTGAGTTACATTAACCCGGGAAGAAGGCTTAAAGGACAGGCTCCAGGAGTCAAGATTGGAATTCCGAAGGATAAAGAAGATGAGACAGAAAATGATTCGGAAGATGAGAATGTTGATCCCTTCAACCCTGAGGACTACTATGAAAATTATGAAAATGGACAGTACTCTCCGAAAGATGATAAGTATAAGTTGCTGGAAGAA
Source organism: Lathyrus oleraceus (assembly GCF_024323335.1). Taxonomy (NCBI): domain Eukaryota; kingdom Viridiplantae; phylum Streptophyta; class Magnoliopsida; order Fabales; family Fabaceae; genus Lathyrus; species Lathyrus oleraceus. The sequence goes on from NC_066579.1 coordinate 145,974,622, forward strand.
CGTATGCTAGCTATGGAGGGTCAGAAGGCGCCCGGTCTGGATTTCGAAAGCTTAGGTCTGGTCTCTGATGTAGTCATTCCTCGCAAATTCAAGGTCCCCGCTTTCAATAAGTATGATGGTGCGTCTTGTCCTCAGATGCATCTGAGAGCTTGTGTGAGAAAGATCCAGCCGTATACCACTGATAAGAAGCTATGGATCCATTTCTTCCAAGAGAGTCTGTCTAGCACACAGTTAGAGTGGTATTATCAGCTCAAGAGCTCTAACATCCGCACCTGGACTGATTTAGTGACAACTTTCTACAAGCACTACCAGTATAATTCTGAATTAGCGCCTACTCGGCTACAGCTGCAGAATATGACTATGGGCTCTAAAGAAAGCTTCAAAGAATATGCTCAAAAATGGAGAGACTTGGCTGGCAGAGTCAAACCCCTTATGACTGATCGAGAATTAGTGGACATGTTCATGGGTACACTGACTGGCCCATTCTACAGCCATCTATTGGGAAGTTCCTCATCGGGTTTCACTGAACTTATATTGACGGGTGAACGTGTTGAAAGCGGCATTCGAAGTGGAAAGATACAGGCGGCTACCTCTGCAAGCACCAAAAAGTCATATCAGGGGATGAATGAATCAAATGATATGTACGGTCAAAGGGGTCATAACAAGAAAAATCGTGACCATACTGTTGGAGCAGTTACGATTGCAGCACCGCCATCTCAAAACTTCCAACACAGACAAGACAGGCCAAGAAGGCAGTTTACCAAGATCAATATGACTTTAGCACAAGCACTGCAGGGTATGCTAAAAGCAAATTTAATTACCCTCAGAGATCCTCCTGCAAATCCCAACACTACTTCTCCTCGTTATAATCCCAATGCCAGGTGTGCATATCACTCCGATAGCCCCGGGCATGATACAAACGATTGTTGGTTGTTGAAGAATAAGATTCAGGATATGATCGACGCTGGAGAAATTGAATTTGATCCTCCGGAGACTCCTAATGTCATCACTGCTCCTATGCCTAATCATGACAAGACTGTTAATGACGTGGATGACAATTCTCACATTACTAATGTAGCTGACTTAGCATCTCCTCTCCTGATCATCAAGAAGAATTTATTGCAAGCTGGTTTATTTCCAGGTTGTGCTGAAAATTGCGATCTCTGTATACTTCGACCCAATGATTGCTTGAAGTTGAGGAATGGTATTCAACGACTGATGGATGATCGTACAATTCTCTTTGAAAAGATTCCTAAGGTGGAAAACCCTATTGAAGAAATATATGTGATTGCTAGGTCCAAAGTTCCAGTGAAGATTACCGCTACTAGAGTGCCTGTGAAGATTATTGTTGAGCCCAAGGTAGCTCCCCTAATTATTACTGCACCTGGCCCAGTACCGTATTCCTCAAGCAAAACCATTATGTGGAATTATGGAGGTGATGTTTACATCCACGACATAAAGCAAGATGATAATTCTGCTAATCCTAATGACGTTGACATTGTTGGGACTAGTAAAATTACTCGAAGTGGAAGGATCTTCTCTCCAGAAATCTCACCTCCCGCCCCTGAAACTCGAGGAAAGGGACCAGTAATCAATCCTTCTCAGTCAAAGACACCAGTCAAAGTTACTACCGAAGATGCTGCCAAGCAGGAAATGGAAGAAATGCTGAAAATCATCCGTAAGAGTGATTTTGATGGGGTAGAACAGCTGGGGCATACTCCGTCTAAAATTTCGATGTTATCCTTGTTGTTATCTTCTGAATCTCATGCCAATGCGTTGATAAAATTCTTGAAGACCGCTCATGTACCTCAGGAGACATCTGTCGATCAGTTAGAAAATTATGTTGCTAACTTGGCTGTTGATAATGGCATAGGCTTTTCTGATGCTGACCTGAGACCTGCAGGAAAGAATCACAATAAAGCTCTGCATATCTCCATTGAGTGTAAAGGGATCACCTTGTCTCATGTGTTGATCGACAATGGCTCTTCTTTGAATGTGCTACCGAAAGTTGTGCTCGATAAGCTTGACTGTGTAGAGGGGTATTCGTTACCATTAGAGATATTGACTAAATCCAAGGTAAACCATACAAGTCGAGTCGCCACCGCACTTCTATTTATCCAAAGGAATGGTTAGAAAGCGAACAAAAACCTAATAGTTTTAACAAAACTAGTAAAAGAAACAGAGATCTGGGTAAGGGGGTTGGTTATGCAATGGGAAGGTGTTAGGCACCCAAAACATCCTAGGTACTCCTAGGGAGCCCTTTTCATACTTGTTGCAAAGGTTGTTGTTTTGAGAAATTTTGTTTGTGCAAACATGATTGAAGAGATGAGAAGAGAATGTACAAGTTATTTACATTTGTGTTTGGATGGATAAACCCATTGCCTACGTACCATCTTAAAAAAGATTAGGATCAAAACCTCGTAGTTCTGGGTAAAAATTTCAAAATGAGTTGGTGAATTGATGGATCCAAAAGCCTTAAGGTCTTTTGTTATCCAAGGGAGAAAACTCAACCAAACCACAAATCCACCATGTGAGGATAGCTTCAACATGCTAGTGAGGGGTTAACCCTATAATAAGCATGGAAGACTCATTGTCCATCACTAAGGATATAGGTGAGTATCACATCTACCACAAGGATAACTCAAACCTAATAGCTAAAGGTTATGAAAGATTTTGATTAAGAAAGTGGCCATTGGAACCACAAAAAGACATTTGAATGGGTTATATTTACCAATTAGAAGTATATACAAAAATGGTCAAAGTTGTCTTAAAGATTCAATTCAAAACAAGTGTTAAAAGAAAGTTTGAAAAATCAAAAGCATAAGGCTTAGGTTTCTAATGTTTGAAAACAATGGTTAAATGTTTGCACAAAAAGTTTTGGCTTGGGTTAGAGTGGAGAGAAGAAGAAGAAAGGGCTAAGTCCTAAGTAAAACAAAAGGTGACGGATAAAGAAACAAAACCACAATGGAGTCCCTCTCTTGAGATCATATTGATGATCCAAGTAGCTCTCATCCTTTGGTATAAGAAACCACAAAGCATAAACAATCATCAAACAAGCCTCTTAAGAGATCCTCAATGTATCTTGTATCTTCCACTTGGATGAACATGGCAATGGTCCTCCAATTAAGCTCAAATGGAAACTCCTAGCACAAAAGCACACACATCAAAAGTTCCATGAAGTAAAACAAGAATGGACAAGAGTGAGTTTAGAGATTTGGTCCTTCTAATCCATCTTCATCATTAAGATCCATTTACTCCAATTTTGCATAAGGAAAGTCCTAGAATCCAAGTCCAATTCTCCATTTCTTTTCATAGGGAAAGTCCTAGAAACTAAGTCCATATCTTTGCATTTGGTCCACAACAATCAAAACAAAAACACAAGCACAATAATATATACACAATTATGTGCTCAAGTGAGCAAAAGGCAAATGGCAAATGGCATTAACATAAACATGTGCTCAAATGAGCAAAGAGAAAAGCAAATGGATAATATGTGCAAGAATAGTAAATGGCATAAAAGTAAATTGCATAAAATAAATGTTAATTGTCAATAGTTAGTGTTAGTAGTTAGTGTGCCATAAGGAAAATTTAGCGCTATGTTAAGCAATCGTAATTGGACTTATGTAGAAGTCACAACTATCTGAGGCCGGTCAATAATAATGTTGGCAACAAACACAAGTTAGGAGTCTTGATTAGTGAACCAAGTCCCAACAACTTGCCATGCCAAAAAGAAGAAGAAAATTGATCTTGTATTGGTTTAAGCCTTTTGCATGATTTAGGAGACAACCTATCCTTAATGCAAAACCATTCACTTGATCAATTGATCAAGATGAATTAGATTTGAATCAAGGAAGATTAAATCTCCCTAACCAATGCTAACTTACCAACCTTCAACTCATTGATCAAAAGAGAAAAGAAGTAGAAGAAGAAGAAGGAGAAGATGGATAAGAGAAATGGAAAAAAGGAAAAATTAAAATGCATTAAATGAAATACAATGTACCAATCCTCATATGTTGACCAATAACATTGAAAGTCAAGGTCAAACAATCAAAAACAGAAGTGAGATAAAGATTGGAGGTCAAGAAATGAATAAACTATTTTTGGCATTTTTAAATATTTAAAATAAACTTGAATTAAAAATAAAAGAAAAGGTCAAACTTCAAAATTACTTCAAATCAACCTTGAAAGGTCCAAGTAATTTATCCTAAATTCAACAAGGTCAAACAAAGTTTGACAAAAAATTTCAGCATTTTTAAAAGTCAGAAACTATTTTTAATCAATTAAAAATGAATAAAAATAACCTAATTGAATTAAAATCTCAAATAAATCTCAAATCAATTCAAAAATTGATGAGAATATTTTTCATGGATCCATCATCATTCAAATAGGTTAGGAAAATATTTTTGTATTTTTTGAATATCAAAAACTATTTAAAATGAATTAAAAATAACCAAAAAAGAGAATATTCACAAAAAATATCAAATGACAAAATAAAAATTAATAAAAATCAGAAATAGAAACTAGAATTTATTTGGGAAATAATGTAATTGGTCCCATAATTTTTGGATTAAAAATGAAAGAGATTTTGATTTTTGAAATAAAATGGAATTTAAGAAAATAAAAGCAGAAAATAGAAATTAGAAAAATCCACAGCCCTTGGATCTGAGCTCATTAATTGAGCTGGCAGATCACAAGGCTGAGAGATGCGCACGCATGGTATCCCTTAGTCAACTGCGTCACACAAAGATTAAATAGAAGTCATAACAAACCAAGGCTGAGATCAAATCTGGGAAATGGATCCAACGGCCAGAATTCAAACTGGAAATGATGAAGCCACCGGAGCCACCGTCTTCTCCGGTGAGCCTCAGGATTCCGACCAGAGTTGCAGAAATTCAAAGCTTAATGAAAATGCACGATCTATACATCTTTAGAAAGCTGGGATGATGTACATCATCCCTGTACCATCCATTTTCACTCTAGATCTCCATAGTGTGAGAAATCAGAGATGGAAAAATCTGGTGTTCATCATGAACTCAATGGATTTCAAAAATTGAATGCATAAACATGATGCCTCTATTGAGAGGACTTCAGCCAACACAAAATCTAAGCCAATAGGTCAATGGATTAAGAGAATCGAAGAAAATACCAATTGGAATGGAAGCTTGAATTCTGGTAATTTGAGCACTATGCCTTTCTTGCTTTGCTTAAATAGAAGTTCAATGAGATAAATGATGAAGGTTTAGAAGCATTAGATCTAAGAATTCAACCAGATGAAGTTGAATTTCAGATCTGAAAAAATTGAGAAAAATGAACTTGCTTCTTTAGTGATGGCTATGGAAAGAATTCTGTAATATTTCAGGTTGAATTAGGCGTGTGAAATGAATGGAATGAGGTCTCTATTTATAGAGGAAGTGGCACGGAGAATGTGAAATGATCCGTGTGCATGGCATGTGAAGCTTCATTGCATGGGCTTGCATGATCATGCACAAGGCCCAAAAACAATGCCAAATGAATTCTGAGCATCAGCCAAATGGAATTGGACGCGTGACCTTGCAAGGCAATAGCTTATGCACCAAGATTTCAAGTGAATTCCTCATTTGTACCTAAACAAACATCTCTTCGAAAATACCATTTAGAAAATACAAACATAGGCATATGGGTAATGGTTGGAAAGGTCTTTGTATAAGGAACAAATGTTATGTTGGACAAAAACTCATTTGAAGTGTGGAAATTTATGAAATTTGAGTTTAAAGTGCAAGGTGCATGACATGTCAAGGCAAGGTTTCTAAAATTGGCCAACTTTCAAGCCCCTCTGTTTTGATGATGTAACCCTCAAATGAAAAAAACCTCCAACATCAAAGTTATAGATCTTTTCAAGACACTCAAAATGGACTTAAATTTTGCATCATTTGGATTTTTTATGGAAGAGTTATGGGCACTTGAAGTTTGACTTTTTTGACTTTTAATGCCTTTGGTCAAAAAGGACCTATAATGTCTTGCATTATCACATGTATTTCCTTTGAGATTTTGAAATTGTGTTCAACATAACATTTGAAGTAGACATCTTAAGATTTCCAATTCATTTGATCCCACCTCAAAATCATAAAAAATGAATGAGTTATGTCCTTGGGAAGTTGACCTAAAATTAGGGTTTCAATCAAAATGACCTATAATGTATTGGAATAGCAGATGGACTTACAAGCTTCAAATCATTTTTTTATGAACATGAAAGTTGTTCATATTGTCCTTAAGAACATTTTTGCTTTTGGAACCATCTCCATTTGACTAACACATAAAAAGTTAGGTCTCAGTGCATTTCAAAATAGTCAGATGAATTGACTGATCAACTTCTCAAGTCCACAACCCATATCTTGATGAATTGATGATTGAGGACACTCAAATAAGTTCAAATATGCATGAAATGATGAATTAAAGAACTTCCCTTGATTGTATTTGACCATGGGCTGAGGTTGCTACAAGAGCAAGGCATTGTGGTGCACAAATGAATTAGGTTTTCTCAGAAGAACAAGATCTCAAACCCTTTGACTTGATTGATCAAAATGATGCATTGAAGTACTAGGGAGGCACATTTGATGGATGAGAGCTTTGGGAACCATTACCATGCTTGCTTTCATCTCTTTTTGACCATGTCTTTGTACGAATGATCTCCTAGAAGCTTTGGACTTTGTGATTGCTCAAGCTACAAACACAAGATGTTAGTGACATATTTTTGTGCTTTTGGTTAGTAAACAAAATGAGAAAATCAATGATATACACTTCAAGTAGGCTTGGTGATCTCAAACCACTCACAAGAGGTCCCATCCAAAGGCAAAGGGAACCAAGATGCTAATGATCCTTGAGGCTTATGCAAATGAAATGTTATGATGCCAAGAGGGATCTTAGGGACAAAATTGGGGTCTTACAGACTGTAAAAGCATTGAACTGAAACCTAGTGACGTTATGGTGCGTGCTTACGATGGTGCGAAGAGTGTTTTCCATGGTGACGTGGTTCTCCCTATCAAGGTAGGACCTCAAGTCTTCAACACTACCTGTTACGTAATGAACATTCGTCCTGCCTATTCCTGCTTGCTGGGACGCCCTTGGATCCATGGGGCAAGTGCTGTAGCTTCGTCTCTCCATCAAAAGCTGAGGTATCCAATAGAGGGCAAGATTGTCACTGTGTATGGAGAAGAAGAGTATATTGTCAGTAGTGTGCATACCTTATGATACGTCGAGATGGATGGTGAATTATTTGAGACTCCTTCTCAGTCATTTGAAGTAGTTCCTCCGACCAGTCCTGTCCTTAAGCCAACTTCCCGTGTGCCCAAGGTTATTCGTGCTCCTCCTTCTATGATTTCTCTGAAAGATGCTCAAGCCGTGGTTGAAGATGGTGGTCGTACTGGCTGGGGTCAACTGATCGATGTACCGTACAAGTCTAATAAATTTGGCATGGGGTTTAGCTCTGAAAAGATAGTCAAAGATCAGATTAATATTGTAGAAGATGCTGATAGCGATTGCGACTTGGATAGCTGGATTTTCCCAACAATTGGTGACAAACTCAATAATTGGAAGGCTGAAGACACTATCCCGATTTCCTTTAGTCAGGAGTAATTGTTATTGCTTATTTTAGTGTTTCAAATTTTGTAATTTTTATTATGAACAATTGAACTTCTTAAAGCATTGTGTCTATGCCCGGGGCACAATAGCTAATTTGTTAAGGGTTTTGTCATTTTCATAAGCATATTCACATTCAATAAATCAATGGACTTTTTGCATTCAAATATTGCGCTCTTTATCTTTCCTGTCATCTTTCAAATAAGCTATGTTTTCTTACACACACTCACGTAACAAATTGCAGATCCATATTCCCAAAACACGTATCATCCATAAAGAGGGCAAAAAGCAAACTTGATTAAGTGATGGACATTCGATTCCAAAACAGGGATACGAATCTTACTCGACTAGGGAAGAACAAAAGCTTCGACCAAGGAGTGCATGAGATATATTATCTATTACCGTCAAAACATAGATAATACACTCGCATGGAAGATTATCCACAACCGGTTACTGGGTTAATAAAGGATAAATCGACCATCTAAGAGAAAGGCATCGGGATACCAAAACTAGGTATATAATGATGACCAATCAAAGAGAGCAACCAACATTACCGACAACCGGTATGAAAGATGATTTGCTGGGGATAAATTGTCTAATCAGAGCAATTATCCAAAAGAATGAGGGAATATCAATACCGAATATTGGATAATGATAACCATCAAGGAGGGGATTACATCTACCGGGTACGGGGTAGAAAACCACAGAAGAGTAACCGTCATCGACTAGGACGAACAACCAGGTTAACTCTGCAAAGGGGAGAAAGTAGGATTTACAACTACCGGTACAAGGGTAGAAAACCACAGGCTCCGCCGGGGATAGGATGGATAATTACTGGTTACTGGGCAATTATTCATTTATACCACGGGGAAACACAAGAAACAGTCACAAGAGGCCAATTTAGGATCAAACCAAAGAGGCGAACTGAATCAAGACTCGTCCTAATGAGGATATAACTCACTAGGGGAACCCATCCCAATATACGTGTTGGGAAGAAGCGAAAACAACCGTCGTCCACGAGGATAGAACTCAGTGGGGAATGCGGAAGGAAAGATAAACACTTTCTGCTTAAGGGGCCGACTCTCTATATTGAGGGATCAGACACCGACATCCTGCTTGGGAAAAGTATTACCCACTAGCAGAGGGATAACAAACAAAGATATATGGCAAACAATGCAATATGAATATCAAATGTTTGAAAAATATGTGCACATATGCGTGGTTTATGTATGATGAATGCTGACAAACAGACATTTCTAACACAAACAACCCCAAGGAGTACAAAAAATCCGGTACTACATCCCAAGAGAAAACCAAAATCCAAGGAGAGTATCCAATCTGCCGGGGATTAGAGATATCAGGAAACAACAAAATCTCTGCAGGGGATAAATCATCAGTCACAGCTGGGGAAAAGAGTTCATTACACAGGTAGAATCTGCCACATAAGCAACTTTACTGGGGAATCTATCTGAGGGATAAAGGGATTCTGGAGGGTCAACCACCAAGTACCGTACTCACCAAAGAGATCACATCTGCTGAGGAGAAAAGGTTGCCACCCCGCTGAAGGGGAGAGTGGTGAATATCTTAACAAGCATACCACTCAGGGCTCCAGAGGAAGAAAATACAGTCATGCCAGGAATATGAACAAATGTCTTACCTTGTTGGAGATCATACCATCCTTGGGAGAGCACTGAGGATCTCCTAAGTATCCTTTTCATCATTGTGAATGTTCACTTTGCTTAAAAGCAAGTTATGAAAAATTCGTTTATTCAAAACAATGACATTTTCTCAATTGAAACATGCAAAACATTTGTTGAATAGAAACAAATAAGAGTGCAAATAATTGGATAACAGGCTCGAATTTATTTGATGGAATGGTAGTCTGCAAAAGGCAAGACTCCATAGATCCTTACAAGTTTGAAATTGGTGATATATATTGGAAAAGGCTACATTGAACATAATGACCATTTCTCCACCAATTCTGAATTCGATGTATTTGAAGCTTCGGTTGATGACGAATGAGCAAGAATCTCTGACGGATGACAGTTGTAGAACAAAGTCTTGTCAGGATGCAGTTACTTGCCAAATCCCTAATTTTTGCCTAGATTTCCCCAGGGTGAGGTGCTCAATCTAGCGGGATACACATATTCATTTTTCATGTCTCTAACTTTTGCCTGGACCGCCCTTTCGGGCTTTCAATCCACCGAGACGCTCATTTTTGCTTAAGCCGCCCTTTCGGGTTTTCAACTTAGCGAGCTATTCTATTTTCATTTTTAGGCGAAGTATTTCTTGACTGCATCTGAGTTCACAGGACGAGGGAAATCCTCCCCATCCATAGTTGTAAGTATCAAGGCACCGCCTGAAAAGGCTCTCTTAACAACATATGGGCCTTCATAGTTTGGAGTCCACTTGCCCCTGGAATCGGGCGCGAAAGACAAGACTTTCTTGAGCACAAGGTCACCTTCTCGAAACACACGAGGCTTGACCTTCTTATCAAAAGCTTTCTTCATTCTCTGTTGATATAACTGACCCTGGCACATGGGAGTCAATCTCTTCTCTTCTATCAAATTCAGCTGGTCATAACGATTCTGAACCCATTCAGCATCAGTCAACTTGGCCTCCATCAAGACTCTCATTGATGGGATCTCCACCTCTACTGGGAGTACAGCCTCCATGCCATAAACAAGAGAGAAATGGGTTGCCCCTGTTGAAGTGCGGACAGACGTACGATATCCAGGTAAAGCAAATGGCAGCATCTCATGCCAATCTTTATACGTGACAACCATCTTCTGGATAATCTTCTTGATATTCTTATTAGCAGCTTCAATAACCCCATTCATCTTGGGTCTATAAGGAGAAGAATTATGGTGCGCGATCTTGAACTCACTACACAGCTCTTTCATCATTTTGTTATTCAAGTTAGATCCATTATCAGTAATGATCTTATCTGGCACACCATAACGGCATATGAGTTGATTCTTGATAAACTTCACGACCACCTGCCTGGTCACATTTGCATATGACGCCGCTTCAACCCATTTGGTGAAGTAATCAATTGCTACAAGAATAAATCTGTGCCCGTTAGACGCTTTTGGCTCAATCATGCCAATCATGTCAATTCCCCACATAGAGAAAGGCCATGGTGATGAAATCACATTCAGAAGTGTCGGAGGAATATGAATCTTATCCGCGTAAATCTGACACTTATGGCATTTCTTCACGTATTTGCAGCAGTCAGACTCCATTGTCAGCCAATAGTAGCTTGCTCTCAACATCTTTCTAGCCATGGCATGTCCATTGGAATGAGTACCAAATGAACCCTCATGGACCTCAGTCATCAACAGGTCTGCTTCGTGTCTATCCACGCATATGAGTAGAACCATGTCAAAATTTCTCTTATAAAGCACTTCGCCATTGAGGTAGAAACTGCCTGACAATCTCCTCAAAGTCTTCCTATCTTTCACAGATGCCCCAGGCGGGTAAACCTGGTTCTGAAGGAAGCACTTAATATCGTAATACCATGGCTTATCATCTTTCACCTCTTCTACTGTAAATACATGAGCTGGTATGTCCAAGCGCATCACAGTGATATTGGGGACTTCATTTCAAAATTTTACCACAATCATCGAAGCTAGCCTGGCAAGAGCATCTGCCATCCGATTCTCATCTCGAGGAATATGATAGAAGTCAACCTCAATAAAGAATATTGAAATCCTCCTCGCATAATCTCTATACGGAACGAGACCAGGCTGATTCGTTTCCCATTCACCCTTAATCTAATTAACAACGAGGGCCGAATCACCATATACGTCAAGATGCTTGATCCTCAGATCAATGCATTCCTCCAATCCCATAATGCAGGCCTCATACTCAGCCATATTATTCGTGCATTTGAAAGTTAGCCTTGCTGTAAAAGGAATATGTGTGCCCTGAGGAGTAATAATCACTGCCCCAATACCATTTCCATATTGATTCACAGCGCCATCAAACACCACACTCCATCTGGAACCAGGTTCTGGCCCTTCATCGAGCGTAGGCTCATCACAATCTTTCATTTTCAAATACAGAATTTCCTCATCCAGGAAGTCAAACTAAACTGACTGATAATCCTCAATCGGCTGATGTGCCAAGTGGTCAGCCAAGATACTACCTTTAATAGCCTTCTGAGCTCGATACTCAATATCATACTCAGATAACAACATTTGCCAACGGGCAATTCTCCCTGTTAAAGCAGGCTTCTCGAAGATATACTTGATTGGATCCATTCTGGATATCAACCAGGTCATATGATTTATCATATACGGGCGTAAGCGCTTAGCAGCCCAAGCCAAAGCACAACATGTCTTCTCAAGCATTGAGTACCAAGACTCACAATCAGTGAACTTCTTGCTCAGGTAGTAAATAGCATATTCTTTCTTCCCTAATTCGTCTTGCTGACCAAGGACACAACCCATTGAGTCTTCAAGAACAGTTAGATACATGATCAAGGGTCTTCCTTCCACGGGCGGAGACAGGATTGGAGGTTCAGACAGATACTCTTTAATACTGTCGAAAGCATTCTGGAAATCCTCAGTCCAATCGTGGGACTGATCTTTCTGGAGGAGCTTGAATATCGGCGCACATGTGGCAGTCATGTGGGATATGAATCTAGAAATATAATTCAAGCGCCCAAGAAAACCTTGGACTTGCTTCTCAGTCTTGGGCGCAGGCATCTCTTGTATTGCTTTGACCTTTGCAGGATCAACCTCAATACCTCTTTCACTGACAATAAAGCCCAATAACTTGCCAAAACAGACTCCAAATGTACACTTGTTGGGGTTCAGACGAAGCTTGTACTTTCTCAAACGTTGAAAAAGCTTCAACAAGTGCTCTATATGTTCAACTTCCGTTCTCGACTTAGCAATCATATCGTCAACATATACCTCAATCTCCTTGTGTATCATATCATGAAACAAGGTGGTCATAGCTCGTTGATACGTGGCTCCGGCGTTCTTCAAACCGAAGGGCATCACTCGATAACAAAATGTTCCCCAAGGTGTGATGAATGTTGTCTTCTCCATATCCTCGGGTGCCATCTTGATCTGGTTATATCCGGAAAATCCATCCATAAATGAGAAGACGTTGAATTTAGCTGTATTATCTACCAACATATCGATATGTGGTAGAGGGAAATCATCTTTCGGACAAGCTTTATTCAAGTCTCTATAGTCCACACACATCCGGACTTTTCCATCTTTTTTAGGCACGGGCACAATATTGGCCACCCATTGAGGATATGTAGAAGTCACCAGAAACCCCGCATCAATTTGCTTCTGAACCTCTTCTTTGATCTTCACTGCCATATCAGGATGAGTTCTTCTGAGCTTTTGCTTCACAGGCACACACTCAGGCTTTAAAGGTAAGAAATGTTGCACAATGTCAGTATCTAGACCTGGCATGTCTTCATACGACCAAGCAAAGACGTCGACATATTCTCGTAGCAATCCAATCAACCCCTTCTTGACAGATTCTTCAAGGAGTGCACCAATCTTCACTTCACGCACACAATCCTCAGACCCCAAGTTGACTGTTTCCAGATTCTCAAGATGCGGCTGAATGATCTTCTCTTCATGCTCAAGTAGACGGGTAATCTCGTCAGGAATCTCTTCAACATCATCCTCTTCCGCCTCAAATACAGGGAACTCAAAATTGGGAGATGATGTTGGATCATTATGTTCAATGGGTTTGATCAACCTGCATAATGATTTTGAATATGAAAAGCTTTTAGAATTCAAACAAGGCAAATCATTATGCAGATGAGAAGATTGATTTTATTTTGTTTTTCAGGGTTTCATGTGATCACCAATTTCATGCAAAAAGCAAAAAGGGAAAATAATTGGGAAAACAAACATTTAACATGAATTTATTGAATGAAAATATCATTGTATTTATGTGCCAACAATGTCATCACTCCTCCTTTTGGCATGGGAGAAGGGTTTTTAAACAAAGTGATCATTACGCTGACTTGTGGATAACTGTAGGAACATCCACAGCGACCCAATTGTTGCAGACCCCTCCAGGGATAATGAAATTGCCAGAATCCTCTGTATCTTCTTCCAAGACAGCAACAACTTCTTCATCTTGACCAATGTGGATGAAACCTCCACTCTTGAACAACCCTTTCTCGTTGAACACCCCAGAAGAAAAGCCTATGCCAGCCCGAGACTTATTGTCTTCTAGCTCAATCATTTTTCCTAAGCCGGTAGTTGTACCACACTCAATGGCCAACTTCGCATCTCTATAGGAAGCAAATGAATGAGCTCTCTTCTCAATAGGCTCAGCTATAGATAAAGCTTGGAAAGGAGTTCCAACTTCATCCTCAGCGTCTATATATGAGAAGGAAGACAAGTGGCTAACCAGGAGAGCCTTTTCTCCCCCTACCACCACCAGCTTCTTATTTTTCACAAATTTCAGTTTCTGGTGTAGGGTGGATGTCACGGCGCCCGCCTCGTGAATCCATGGTCTGCCTAAGAGACAACTATACGATGAGTGGATATCCATAACCTGGAAGATAATCTGGAAATCACTTGGTCCAATTTTAACTGGGAGATCAACTTCCCCAATTACAGTTTTACGCGACCCATCAAAAGCTTTCACAACTATTCCACTCTGCCTCATGGGAGGCCCTTGATAAGACAGTTTCGAGAGAGTGGATTTTGGAAATACGTTCAATGATGACCCAGTGTCCACCAGCACATTGGACATGGCGTCGTCTCTGCAATTTATAGATATGTGTAAAGCCAAGTTGTGGTCTCTTCCCTCCTCAGGGAGATCAGAGTCACAGAAACTCAAGTTGTTACAAGCAGTAATGTTTGCAACAATGCTATCGAACTGTTCTATTGTGACATCATGATCTACATATGCCACATCCAAAACCTTCTGCAGTGCCTCTCTATGTGGTTCTGAATTCAATAGCAAAGATAATACTGATATTTTGGATGGCGTTTGTAGAAGCTGGTCTACAACATTGTACTCACTTTTCTTGATGAGCCTCAGCATCTCATCGCAGTCTTCTTTCACATTGCCGATTGGGCCAACAGAAGTAGGAGTTATCAATGTAGAGGAGGACTTAGCAACAGGTGCCAGATTTGGAGAGCTCACAACATTCCCAATCAGGCGCTCAACAAAATCAGCATTACCCTGGGGCTTGGGAGGTGCGGAAAACACACGACCGCTGTGGGTCAAACCGCTAACATCTGCGATATTAACAACATAGGAAGATGGCAAGGACACCTCTTTCTCATCTTCTACAGCAATAGCATTGTAACGAAAGGGGATTGCTTTTTCAGAAGAATACGGTACTGGACCGACACGCTTAATGATAAGAACAGGAGAAACCTTCTGCTTGCTACCATCATACTTAATGATAACAGGCTCGGGCATCCGGAATACTGGGGAAATTACGTTGACCTCAGGCTCATCTTCGTCAACATTCCTATTATGAAGAATCTCAATGACTCCTTCATCCAGCATTTCCTGAATATCCTTGCGCACCTGGCGACAACCCAATCGGTTAACAGAGCATATTCGGCATCTATCATGGTCGTGCTCATAATGACTGTACTCGCATAGCAAACGATGCATCTCAACCAGAGATTGTCGAATATGGCTGACATATTTGACCTTGTACTTGCCAGGGCAGCCCTGGACCATGTTGGCAGATTTCCCATGCTCGGGCAATGGGTTCTTCTTCATATTAGGACCTACGTCCTCAAAACATAGAATGCCACACCTCACAAGGTCTTGAATCTTGGTCTTCAAAGGGTAACAATTCTCCACGTCGTGGCCGGGAGCACCAGAATGGTAGATACAATGTAATTCGGGCTTATACCACCACTGAGGGTTAGCACGTATAGCCGGTGGGTCTCTCGGAGTAATCAACTTCCTCTCTATCAAAGAGGGATATAATTCTGTGTACGTCATTGGAATAGGATCAAAAGTGACCTTTTTCCTCTCGTAACTCGTGCTGGTTTGATTACTGTTTCGAGGCTGGTAGGCCTGCTGTTGCGGACGGTGCTGTTGTTGTTGATATTGCGGATGTGGTTGTTGATTGTTGCTATGTTGCTGATACTGTTGATTATCTCTGAAAACAGGTGCTATATGAGCCACCTGATGCTGGTTACCGGCGGGACGCACGGTCTTCCTCCTCATCGAGGGTCTTCTAGATTTCACATGGGATGTCACAGCATGTGTCTCTCCATCTTTCTTCTTTGTAAACGTCCCATAACGTTTGGCAGAAGAGCCTTCTTCCCTGGTTAGACGTCCTTCTCTAACCCCTTCTTCTAGACGCATCCCCATATTCACCATCTCGGTGAAGTCAGAAGGAGCGCTAACAACCATCCGCTCATAATAGAATGAACTCAAGGTCTTCAAAAAGATCTTGGTCATTTCCTTCTCTTCTAGCGGAGGCACAATCTGTGTTGCCAACTCTCGCCACCTCTGGGCGTATTCTTTGAATGTTTCCTTATTCTTTTGGGACATGGCCCTCAATTGATCCCTATCGGGAGCCATATCTGAAGGTGAGAAAAACAAGAAAGGGGGGGTTTGAATTGTTTTGAAAAATTAAGCGCTTTTCAAAAAGGAAAATCACACAATGATTTTATACTGGTTCGCTTATAACACAAAGCTACTCCAGTCCACCCGGCCAAGGTGATTTCGCCTTCAACAAGGACTTAATCCACTAATCTTGAAAGATTACAAACAACACCTAAGAGAGAAGAAAATCTCTTAGTCTTCTCAAGTCTACAGACTGCACAGAGTCACTTGAGGAAATCAAACAAATAAAAGATACAGGATATGTAATCTAGAGTGCTTCTAAGAAAGCAAGTATTACAAACTTAAGAACAGATTTTTCACTTAATAAGCAAAAGCTTAGTGAAATTCTTTGAGAGCAAGGATGATTTCTTGAGCGTGAAATAATTCAGTATAGTTTTGGCTAGTTGATTTCTTACTACTGAATGTTGATTGCATCTCCATTTATATACGAGTTGGAGTAGAGTAGAATCTGGTGGATATTAAACTGAGTTTACTCCATCACTTAAATAGCTTCTGCAGTTTAACTTTTCCTCTTTGAAGTGACTACTTACCACAAGTAGTATCTTTTCTCTTGGAAGTGGAGATTAACGTCTCTTTCTCAATTAGGAAATCCATTTGAAAATCTTTAACTTGGCTTAAACGTTACTTCATCATGATTAACAAATCTGATTAGAGTCTTCGTGTATCTGGAGAATCTTGGAATCTGGCTTCTGATGTTTGATCTCTTGAGAGTTCAGATAGCGCTGATAACTTCAGAGTTATATAAGGCGTTTGTTCAGAGTCAGAGCTTCTTAGACTTTACTTCATGTTCAGATGCTTCTGATACTTTGCAGTTTTGTCCAGAGTCAGAGCTTCTTGAACGAGATTCCACTTTAGATGCTTTTGATACTTGAGAATTTGTATCTGATCTTGTTGTGCATCTGATGACATCATCAGATTTATTTCTTCTTTCTTTAGAACCCTGCACACTTAGAAACTTTTCGTTAGGGTGCCATTTTTGGTTTCATCCTTTGTTATCATTAAAATCAAGGAATCTGTTGTAGAACAATTTTTGTTCTTACAATCTCCCCCTTTTTGATGATGACAAAACAACTTAAAATAGCAGATGAAACATGGATAAAAAAGATCAGATAGGCAGAAGCTCCCCCTGAGATAGTGCTAGGGAGTTCAGAAGTTCTTACCAGAGCTTTCCAAGTAATGAGATTTCTGAAAACTTTCTGCAAATGCTTAAATTTTATGTTAGATAAAATTATTTTAAAAAAAAATTGTTACAGAGTGCTTTTAGGGTTTTAGACATAATTCCATCAGAGCTATTTAATGATTTCTCCCCCTTTTTGTCAGAATCAAAAAGGCATAAAATAACAAAATAATAAAGAGAAAAACATTTCATTAATCAGAAGTACAAAGGCAAAAAGCAGGCAAAACAACAGATGAGAATATCAGAGCTAAAGAAGACAGAAGCAAAAACACTAGGCAAGCAAACAAAATAAATCCTAAGTGCCTAAGGGTTCGGAGGTTGAGGAAGTCTCTGAAGCAACATAGCAAACATGTTCTGGATGTTTTCATTCAAAGCGTCTTGCTTGTCCATCCTGGCACGGAGCTCATTCTGATCTTGCTTGATTTCTTTCTGATCTTGCTTGATCTCTTTCAGAGCATGAAGAATCATAGGGATCGCAGAGGAAGACTCCCCCTGAGTCAGAGCCTGCTGAGCTTCAGCTTCAGCAGCAGCTTGGGCTTCTGCATCCGCCTGAGCCTTGGCTTCAGCTTCCTTAATCCTTAGAAGTTCTGCTTCCTTTGCCAGTCTTTCTTCTTCTAACCTTCTTGCTTCTTCTTCAGCTTCCTTAGCCAATCTTTCCTCCTCTAATCTTCTGGCCTCAGCTTCTCTGGCCAATCTCTCTTGGAGCCGTTCCTCAGCATCTCTGATGTAGCCATTTCTGACTTGTTCAGAGATACTCTTCAGCCTATAAGACTCAGAGGTCATCCAACTAATGACTCTGTTCCAGTGTGTCTTAACAGATTTAGGATCATCACTAACTTCAGAGTTTTTAGCCAGAGACTTGACCTTCTGGACTGAAGCTTCTGCAACCTGTATAATGGCCTCCTCAAGGGTAGGTATGGTAAGTTCAGGTTCAGGTTCAGGTGTATGAGGTGGAGAGTTTTGAGGGCTGAGATTTAGAGAGGGAGGTTCAGTTTCTGATTCTGGTTGAGGTTCAGATTCTGCTTGAAGTTCAGAATCTGGGGATGAAGCATAGAGGGGATTGACATCTAAGGGTTCAGGTTCTGGTGAAGATACAGGCGGAAGAATTGGTGGTGTGATACCATAGGTGAGGGGATCAGATAGTCGATTTGTAGGTGGTTGAGTTTCAGAGGGTATGGTGGTTGTTTGTGGTGGAAGAGAAGTTCTGAGGGTTGAGGTTACTTCAGATTGTGTTTGAGTTTGTGGGGCGAATTTTCTAGCATAAATTTCAGCTATTGTTGGGGATTTTGGGTCAGAAGGTTCTGTGGATGATGATGAAACACTAATGTATGGGGGTGATTCTGGTGCTGAGGATGATGAAGAAGAAGGGCTGTGGTGATATAGTTGTTTAGGTTCAGAAGGTGGTATGAAATTACGTGCAATTTTTAAAACAGGTGGAGGTTGTGAGGTTCTGATGGTTGAAGGAGGAATGTCAGAGGTTGTAAAGATGGGAGGTGTTGGGAGAGGAGTAGAAGAAGCCATTATAGGTACAGAAGTAGCGGGAGGAAAAGACTTACCAGAAGAGGAAATTTTCAGAGGAGCTGGAGATTTGGTTCCAGAGGTTTCTCCAAGTCTGGCTTTCTTTGCCTTTCTTGCTTCATCAGCTATCTTCCTCTCAGAAAGACCTCTCTTGTATCTGACAAGATCTTCTTCTGAATCCAGACAGTCTTCAATTCTGAAGTCAGAAACATCAATACCTTCATCCAGCAGACGCTGAAGGTAGATAGCAATGGCATCTCTGGGTTCATTCTTGAAGAACCTGTCAAGGCCATGAGGCATCTTCCTCTGATCCTTCAAAGATTCCCAAGATGTATCCAGAGTTGGCTTGACTCTAATCTCTCTGATGATTCCCATGCTTTTGAGGTTTTTGGCATTTAAAGCCTTCCCTACATCGATTGCCAGATCATCCATACATCTGGTCTTCTCCAGATCATCTACCAAGCCATGCTCAATGAAGATGTCAGAAAGCAATCTCCCCAGAGGAATATAAGATCTTGGCTTCAGACTGTTTCTGGTGTCTTTGACAGAATCCCTCAGATATTTGAAAAGAAGAACAGGGAGGCTGATCTTAATGCCCTTCTGAATGCAATATAAAATGCATTTCTGATCAGCATTTATATAGTCAGAGGAGTTGGAGGCTGGGCGATGGTGAATGGTTCCCAGAATTATTTTCAACCACACTCGGAGGTTCTGATGCAATTCCTTGTTCTTAGAAGGGTTTCCCTCAGCGTTTGGTTTGAAGATAGTTGGGTTGATAACCTCAGTGATGCGTTTTGACCTAGGAGGAATGTTGTAAATCCTCTTTCCTCCAGTTGTCTCCATGTTCAGCAGGGAGGCAATTGAAGCTTCAGTGATAACAATCTTCACTCCCAGAACAAAAGAAACAATGAACTGGTCATCTGCATCTGCATGTCTCCAGAATTCTTTGACAAGAAGAGGGTAAATGGGACCATAAAGCCTGTTGAAGTAGTTCTCCCAACCTTGCTTGCGAAGATCTTCAGTAAGATCAACACCATTTCTTCTCAAATTTTCAAAATCTACCAGCGATTCACACAGTACATCCAAACTTTCAAAGGGGGTTGCAAGATGAATGTGGCGTTCACGTTCCAAAATGTGAGGTTCTTGATAAACGGGGGTTATAGAAACACCGGTAACGGTTGGAGTTGGAACAGAAGATGTTTGAGCGGTGGAACATGACTCCATTTGCTGTGAGTAGTTGAACAGTTGTTGTTGTTGAGCATCCATTGAGATGAAGAAGATGAAGATTTGAAAGAGTTGCAGAGAAAACTTCGAGAGAGGGTTTAGGGTTTTAGAGTGAGTGAGAGTGATAAGTGTGAAATGTGAGAGAAAATGTTTATATACTCTAAGTAAACACATGCAAAACGACACCTCAGAAAGCGTTAGACACAAAACTCAAAATAGCACGCTTAGGGGGAAAAAATGATTACAGCTCATAAATGAATGTCTAATCCCACAGTTTGCACACTGCTCGAGAAAAACTCAAACGTCTGCCTTTTGAATTTCTTGACAGCTGTCTAGAAGTTCTAAGGTTTGACGCTCAGAGCTCCACGTGTTTAATGTATCTGATCTTCAGGAATGCCAAGAGATTGGTTCTGAAGATTTCTAACTCAGATATCTTCTTATCAATGTAGAAGTATCAGAGTCAGAGGCAGAATCATATTTGTTTTTATCAGAATCTTATTTTATATTTTTCAGAGCCATACTTCATTCAGGACAATTTTTAATGTTCAGATTTTCTAAGATGAAAAGAAATCTCTCTTCAGCTAGAGGCTTAGTAAAGATATCTGCCCATTGATGTTCTGTATCAATGAACTTCAGCGTTACTGTTCCTTTCTGAACATAGTCTCTAATAAAATGATGTTTAATTTCTATGTGTTTGGCTCTGGAATGTAGAATAGGATTCTTACTTAAACAAATAGCAGCAGTATTATCACAAAAGATAGGAATGTTACTCTCAAATATTTGTAGATCTTCTAGCTGATGTTTCATCCAGAGCATCTGAGTTGTGCACAGTGATGCTGAGATATATTCTGCTTCTGCAGTTGATAGAGCGATAGTTGACTGTCTTTTGCTAGCCCAGGAGATCAAATTGTTTCCCAGAAGCTGGCAATTTCCAGATGTGCTTTTTCGTTCTATTCTATCTCCTGCATAGTCTGCATCACAATAACCAGAAAGTCTATACTCTGATGTTTTCTCATACATCAGGCCCAGGTTAGGAGTTCCTTTCAGATACTTAAGAATTCTCTTAACAGCTGTTAAATGAGATTCTCTAGGATCTGATTGGAATCTGGCACACAGACAGACGCTAAAGAGAATATCAGGACGAGTAGCAGTCAGATAGAGAAGAGAGCCTATCATACCTCGATAGAGCTTCTGACAAACCTTGTTGCTTACCTCTTCCTTTTCCAGAATGCAAGTTGGGTGCATAGGAGTTTTTGCAGAGTTGCATTCAGTCATGTCAAACTTCTTCAGAACGTCTTTAATGTACTTGCTTTGATGAATGTACGTGACTTCTGGAGTTTGATTGATTTGAATTCCCAAAAAGAACTTTAGTTCTTGCATTAAACTCATTTCAAATTCTGCCTGCATTAACTTAGAAAATTCTTGGCAAACAGAGATATTAGCAGAACCAAAAATAATGTCATCAACATAAATCTGGCATATCATGAGATTATTTTTATGATTTTTACAGAAGAGTGTAGAATCAACTTTCCCTCTGATAAAATTTTGTTCCAGAAGAAAATTGCTCAGACGTTCATACCAAGCTCTGGGAGCTTGTTTTAGTCCATATAAAGATTTTTTCAGTTTGAAAACATGTTCTGGAAAGTTTGAATTTTCAAAACCCGGAGGTTGATTGACATACACTTCTTCTGAAATATAACCATTAAGAAATGCACTCTTGACATCCATTTGGTATAATTTGATAGAATGATTAATAGCAAAAGATACAAGAAGACGAATAGATTCTAACCTCGCGACTGGAGCAAAAGTTTCATTATAATCAATACCTTCTTGTTGACTATAACCTTGAGCTACCAGTCGTGCTTTGTTTCTGACAACTTCTCCTTTCTCGTTCAGCTTGTTTCTAAAAACCCATCTGGTCCCAATGACATGAGTGCCTCTGGGTTTAGGAACGAGATCCCAGACATCATTCTTGGAGAATTGATCTAATTCTTCTTGCATAGCTGCCACCCAATCGTTATCTTGAAGAGCTTCATCACAGGACGTTGGCTCAATCAGAGACACTAGTCCCAGAGGAATATCTTCAGAAGTTCTGAAGGTAGATCTGGTTCTAACAGGTTCATCTTTGTTTCCCAAAATCAAATCTTCAGATACGTTAATACGACTTTTAACTTTCCTTGAAACTTCTGGAGATTTAATTTCTTCAGAGTCTTGAGTGACAGTTGCTTCTGGAGTTTTCTCAGATTCTACCAGAGTGATCTCTAAATCTGCAAACTTTTCAACTAGCTTTGACTTTTCAGGGTCAAGCTTATCATCAAATCTAACATGAATTGATTCCTCCACAATTTTGGTTTCTGTGTTGTATACTCTGTAGCCTTTAGAGCATTCTGAGTATCCTAACATAATACCTTTTTGTGCTTTGGAATCAAACTTGTTCAGATGTTCTTTAGTATTTAATATAAAGCAAATGCATCCAAAGGGATGAAAATAAGAGATGTTGGGTTTTCTTCCCTTACACAGTTCATAGGGAGTCTTTTCTAGAATAGGTCTTATAGAGATTCTATTCTGAATATAACACGCTGTATTTACAGCTTCTGCCCAAAAATGCTTTGCTACATTAGTTTCATTGATCATGGTTCTGGCCATCTCCTGGAGTGTCCTATTCTTCCTCTCTACAACTCCATTTTGTTGTGGAGTTCTAGGGCAGGAGAAATCATGGGATATTCCATTAGAGTCAAATAATTCTTCAAAATCTTTATTTTCAAATTCTCCACCATGATCACTTCTGACTTTAACAATTTTAGAGTCAAATTCTTTTTGCACTTTAGAACAGAAACTGGTGAATACAGAGTGAGACTCACTCTTGTGCTTTAGGAATTTTACCCATGTCCAGCGGCTGTAATCATCAACGATTACTAGTCCATACTTCTTTCCATTGACTGATGCTGTTTTCACAGGACCAAATAAGTCAATGTGAAGAAGCTCCAGAGGCTTAGAGGTAGAAACAACATTTTTCTTTTTAAAAGATGTTTTTGAAAACTTTCCTTTCTGACAAGCTTCACACAAAGCATCTGAAGAGAACTTCAGTTTAGGTAAGCCTCTGACTAACTCAAGTTTAGTTAGCTGAGAAAGTTTTCTCATGCTAATGTGGCCTAAGCGTCTATGCCATACCCATTGCTCTTCGTGAACTGACATTAAACATTTAACATTTTGATCTTTTAAATCAGAAAGATTTATTTTATAAATGTTGTTTTTCCTCTTGCCTGTGAAAAGGACAGAGCCATCGTTCTGACTAATGGCTTTACACGTTTTTTGATTAAAGATTACATCATAACCGTTATCACTTAATTGACTTATGGATAACAAGTTATGCATTAATCCTTCTACATAAAGAACATCAGATATAGAGGGAAGAGTACCATTACCAATAGTTCCGGAGCCTCTGATCCTTCCTTTCTGATCTCCTCCGAAGCCTACAAATCCAGCGTCTTTAAGTTCCAGGCTTTGGAACATAGACTTTCTTCCCGTCATATGTCGCGAGCATCCAGAGTCCAAGTACCATGACTGGTGTCTGAACTTTGCTGCATAGGATATCTGCAACATAGATAATCTTATCTTTCGGTACCCAGAATCTCTTGGGTCCTTTTAGATTAGTTTTCCCAGAGTTTCTCATAACTTTGGGTCTTCTAGCATTTTTAAACTTGTTTTCTTGTGTGTGTGTGTGTAGTGATATGAAAAAGGAGATTTAAGCTGGTTACTGGTAGAGGTTTTATTTTCCTCAGAATCATACCCAATTCCCCTTTTATTATTCTGACTTACTCCATAAATCATGGATGCCATAATACTCCTATCTATTCCATTCTTCAGAAATTTTTGAAAAGCTTCTTCATATTTATAAATAATTTCGTTTGAAGTTTGTGGTGCTTGAGACAACGCTTCTTCTAATTCTAAGCTTTTTGTTCTAGCTCCATCTCTTTCTAACGTTAAAGATCTGATTGTATCTTCTCGTGCTAGAATTGTTGTCTCAAGTTTACTACATACTTCAGATTTTGCCTTAAGAAGGCCCTTAATGTCTTTAACTTTTTGTTTTAATTTCTGAAGAGAGGTAAGAGTTTCTGATAAACATGATTCTAAGTCAGATCTAGAAAGTTCAGAAAATACCTCTTCAGATTCTTCATCTGAGCTGCTGGATGTGGTAGCCATAAATGCTACGTTGGCCTGTTCATCAGAGTCAGATTCTGATGATTCGGATTCACTATCGTCCCAGGTGGCCATTAATCCCTTCTTTGTTCTGAAGATATTTTTCTTGAAGCTTTCTTTCTTAGAGTTGTCTTTCTTCAGCTTAGGGCATTTATTTCTGTAATGACCTGTTTCTTTACATTCAAAACAGGTAATATCTTTGTTAGGTTTACCTTTTGAAGTTGACTCTGATCGATCCCCTCTGGGTCTTGATCTTCTGAAGTTGTTGTTGTTCCTCTTTTTCCAGAGTTGCTTAACTCTTCTGGTTAGTAGGGACAGTTCTTCTTCATCATCAGAGTCTTCAGGTTCAGAGTCATCAGTGTCAGCAGTTTCTGCTTGAAGAGCTTTGGTTCTGTCTGACTTCCGTCTTTCAGGTCTGGACTTCAGCGCCACTGACTTGTTCCTTTTCTGAGGCTCATCCTCTTCTAGTTCTATCTCATGACTTCTGAGAGAACTAACAAGTTCTTCAAGGCTGATATTGTTCAGATCCTTTGATAACTTCAGAGCAGTGACCATTGGTCTCCATTTCTTTGGCAGACTTCTGACAATCTTCTTAACATGATCTGCAGTCGTGTATCCTTTGTCTAGCACTTTAAGACCTGCAATAAGAGTTTGGAATCTGGAAAACATAGCTTCTATAGCTTCATCATCTTCCATCTTGAAAGCTTCATACTTCTGGATAAGCGCCAGAGCCTTAGTCTCTTTGACTTGGGAGTTTCCTTCATGAGTCATCTTCAGAGAGTCAAGAATATCTTTGGCTGTCTCTCTGTTGGTAATCTTTTCATATTCGTTGTATGATATAGCATTTAGAAGTATTGTTCTGGCCTTGTGGTGATTTTTGAAAACACGTTTCTGATCTTCTGACATCTTACTTCTGGGAACTTCAGCTCCATTTAAGATTGGAGGTTTGTATCCATCTGTGACAATGTCCCAGAGGTCAGCATCATAACCCAGAAAGAAACTTTCGATTCTATCTTTCCAGTAATCAAATTTTTCTCCATCAAAAACAGGAGGCTTGGCATTGTAAGAATCTTTCTCATTTGAGTGGGCCATTGTTTTTCTCGTACTGGATCTCTCTACACGGTTAAGTGTTTGATTAGAAAATCAATAACAGAGCCGAGGCTCTGATACCAATTGAAGGTGAGAAAAACAAGAAAGGGGGGGTTTGAATTGTTTTGAAAAATTAAGCGCTTTTCAAAAAGGAAAATCACACAATGATTTTATACTGGTTCGCTTATAACACAAAGCTACTCCAGTCCACCCGGCCAAGGTGATTTCGCCTTCAACAAGGACTTAATCCACTAATCTTGAAATATTACAAACAACACCTAAGAGAGAAGAAAATCTCTTAGTCTTCTCAAGTCTACAGACTGCACAGAGTCACTTGAGGAAATCAAACAAATAAAAGATACAGGATATGTAATCTAGAGTGCTTCTAAGAAAGCAAGTATTACAAACTTAAGAACAGATTTTTCACTTAATAAGCAAAAGCTTAGTGAAATTCTTTGAGAGCAAGGATGATTTCTTGAGCGTGAAATAAATCAGTATAGTTTTGGCTAGTTGATTTCTTACTACTGAATGTTGATTGCATCTCCATTTATATACGAGTTGGAGTAGAGTAGAATCTGGTGGATATTAAACTGAGTTTACTCCATCACTTAAATAGCTTCTGCAGTTTAACTTTTCCTCTTTGAAGTGACTACTTACCACAAGTAGTATCTTTTCTCTTGGAAGTGGAGATTAACGTCTCTTTCTCAATTAGGAAATCCATTTGAAAATCTTTAACTTGGCTTAAACGTTACTTCATCATGATTAACAAATCTGATTAGAGTCTTCGTGTATCTGGAGAATCTTGGAATCTGGCTTCTGATGTTTGATCTCTTGAGAGTTCAGATAGCGCTGATAACTTCAGAGTTATATAAGGCGTTTGTTCAGAGTCAGAGCTTCTTAGACTTTACTTCATGTTCAGATGCTTCTGATACTTTGCAGTTTTGTCCAGAGTCAGAGCTTCTTGAACGAGATTCCACTTTAGATGCTTTTGATACTTGAGAATTTGTATCTGATCTTGTTGTGCATCTGATGACATCATCAGATTTATTTCTTCTTTCTTTAGAACCCTGCACACTTAGAAACTTTTCGTTAGGGTGCCATTTTTGGTTTCATCCTTTGTTATCATCAAAATCAAGGAATCTGTTGTAGAACAATTTTTGTTCTTACAATCTCCCCCTTTTTGATGATGACAAAACAACTTAAAATAGCAGATGAAACATGGATAAAAAAGATCAGATAGGCAGAAGCTCCCCCTGAGATAGTGCTAGGGAGTTCAGAAGTTCTTACCAGAGCTTTCCAAGTAATGAGATTTCTGAAAACTTTCTGCAAATGCTTAAATTTTATGTTAGATAAAATTATTTTAAAAAAAATTGTTACAGAGTGCTTTTAGGGTTTTAGACATAATTCCATCAGAGCTATTTAATGATTTCTCCCCCTTTTTGTCAGAATCAAAAAGGCATAAAATAACAAAATAATAAAGAGAAAAACATTTCATTAATCAGAAGTACAAAGGCAAAAAGCAGGCAAAACAACAGATGAGAATATCAGAGCTAAAGAAGACAGAAGCAAAAACACTAGGCAAGCAAACAAAATAAATCCTAAGTGCCTAAGGGTTCGGAGGTTGAGGAAGTCTCTGAAGCAACATAGCAAACATGTTCTGGATGTTTTCATTCAAAGCGTCTTGCTTGTCCATCCTGGCACGGAGCTCATTCTGATCTTGCTTGATTTCTTTCTGATCTTGCTTGATCTCTTTCAGAGCATGAAGAATCATAGGGATCGCAGAGGAAGACTCCCCCTGAGTCAGAGCCTGCTGAGCTTCAGCTTCAGCAGCAGCTTGGGCTTCTGCATCCGCCTGAGCCTTGGCTTCAGCTTCCTTAATCCTTAGAAGTTCTGCTTCCTTTGCCAGTCTTTCTTCTTCTAACCTTCTTGCTTCTTCTTCAGCTTCCTTAGCCAATCTTTCCTCCTCTAATCTTCTGGCCTCAGCTTCTCTGGCCAATCTCTCTTGGAGCCGTTCCTCAGCATCTCTGATGTAGCCATTTCTGACTTGTTCAGAGATACTCTTCAGCCTATAAGACTCAGAGGTCATCCAACTAATGACTCTGTTCCAGTGTGTCTTAACAGATTTAGGATCATCACTAACTTCAGAGTTTTTAGCCAGAGACTTGACCTTCTGGACTGAAGCTTCTGCAACCTGTATAATGGCCTCCTCAAGGGTAGGTATGGTAAGTTCAGGTTCAGGTTCAGGTGTATGAGGTGGAGAGTTTTGAGGGCTGAGATTTAGAGAGGGAGGTTCAGTTTCTGATTCTGGTTGAGGTTCAGATTCTGCTTGAAGTTCAGAATCTGGGGATGAAGCATAGAGGGGATTGACATCTAAGGGTTCAGGTTCTGGTGAAGATACAGGCGGAAGAATTGGTGGTGTGATACCATAGGTGAGGGGATCAGATAGTCGATTTGTAGGTGGTTGAGTTTCAGAGGGTATGGTGGTTGTTTGTGGTGGAAGAGAAGTTCTGAGGGTTGAGGTTACTTCAGATTGTGTTTGAGTTTGTGGGGCGAATTTTCTAGCATAAATTTCAGCTATTGTTGGGGATTTT
Organism: Lathyrus oleraceus; assembly: GCF_024323335.1. Lineage (NCBI taxonomy): Eukaryota > Viridiplantae > Streptophyta > Magnoliopsida > Fabales > Fabaceae > Lathyrus > Lathyrus oleraceus. Next base: position 146,002,630 of record NC_066579.1, read on the forward strand.
GGGTCAGAAGGTTCTGTGGATGATGATGAAACACTAATGTATGGGGGTGATTCTGGTGCTGAGGATGATGAAGAAGAAGGGCTGTGGTGATATAGTTGTTTAGGTTCAGAAGGTGGTATGAAATTACGTGCAATTTTTAAAACAGGTGGAGGTTGTGAGGTTCTGATGGTTGAAGGAGGAATGTCAGAGGTTGTAAAGATGGGAGGTGTTGGGAGAGGAGTAGAAGAAGCCATTATAGGTACAGAAGTAGCGGGAGGAAAAGACTTACCAGAAGAGGAAATTTTCAGAGGAGCTGGAGATTTGGTTCCAGAGGTTTCTCCAAGTCTGGCTTTCTTTGCCTTTCTTGCTTCATCAGCTATCTTCCTCTCAGAAAGACCTCTCTTGTATCTGACAAGATCTTCTTCTGAATCCAGACAGTCTTCAATTCTGAAGTCAGAAACATCAATACCTTCATCCAGCAGACGCTGAAGGTAGATAGCAATGGCATCTCTGGGTTCATTCTTGAAGAACCTGTCAAGGCCATGAGGCATCTTCCTCTGATCCTTCAAAGATTCCCAAGATGTATCCAGAGTTGGCTTGACTCTAATCTCTCTGATGATTCCCATGCTTTTGAGGTTTTTGGCATTTAAAGCCTTCCCTACATCGATTGCCAGATCATCCATACATCTGGTCTTCTCCAGATCATCTACCAAGCCATGCTCAATGAAGATGTCAGAAAGCAATCTCCCCAGAGGAATATAAGATCTTGGCTTCAGACTGTTTCTGGTGTCTTTGACAGAATCCCTCAGATATTTGAAAAGAAGAACAGGGAGGCTGATCTTAATGCCCTTCTGAATGCAATATAAAATGCATTTCTGATCAGCATTTATATAGTCAGAGGAGTTGGAGGCTGGGCGATGGTGAATGGTTCCCAGAATTATTTTCAACCACACTCGGAGGTTCTGATGCAATTCCTTGTTCTTAGAAGGGTTTCCCTCAGCGTTTGGTTTGAAGATAGTTGGGTTGATAACCTCAGTGATGCGTTTTGACCTATGAGGAATGTTGTAAATCCTCTTTCCTCCAGTTGTCTCCATGTTCAGCAGGGAGGCAATTGAAGCTTCAGTGATAACAATCTTCACTCCCAGAACAAAAGAAACAATGAACTGGTCATCTGCATCTGCATGTCTCCAGAATTCTTTGACAAGAAGAGGGTAAATGGGACCATAAAGCCTGTTGAAGTAGTTCTCCCAACCTTGCTTGCGAAGATCTTCAGTAAGATCAACACCATTTCTTCTCAAATTTTCAAAATCTACCAGCGATTCACACAGTACATCCAAACTTTCAAAGGGGGTTGCAAGATGAATGTGGCGTTCACGTTCCAAAATGTGAGGTTCTTGATAAACGGGGGTTATAGAAACACCGGTAACGGTTGGAGTTGGAACAGAAGATGTTTGAGCGGTGGAACTTGACTCCATTTGCTGTGAGTAGTTGAACAGTTGTTGTTGTTGAGCATCCATTGAGATGAAGAAGATGAAGATTTGAAAGAGTTGCAGAGAAAACTTCGAGAGAGGGTTTAGGGTTTTAGAGTGAGTGAGAGTGATAAGTGTGAAATGTGAGAGAAAATGTTTATATACTCTAAGTAAACACATGCAAAACGACACCTCAGAAAGCGTTAGACACAAAATTCAAAATAGCACGCTTGGGGGGAAAAAATGATTACAGCTCATAAATGAATGTCTAATCCCACAGTTTGCACACTGCTCGAGAAAAACTCAAACGTCTGCCTTTTGAATTTCTTGACAGCTGTCTAGAAGTTCTAAGGTTTGACGCTCAGAGCTCCACGTGTTTAATGTATCTGATCTTCAGGAATGCCAAGAGATTGGTTCTGAAGATTTCTAACTCAGATATCTTCTTATCAATGTAGAAGTATCAGAGTCAGAGGCAGAATCATATTTGTTTTTATCAGAATCTTATTTTATATTTTTCAGAGCCATACTTCATTCAGGACAATTTTTAATGTTCAGATTTTCTAAGATGAAAAGAAATCTCTCTTCAGCTAGAGGCTTAGTAAAGATATCTGCCCATTGATGTTCTGTATCAATGAACTTCAGCGTTACTGTTCCTTTCTGAACATAGTCTCTAATAAAATGATGTTTAATTTCTATGTGTTTGGCTCTGGAATGTAGAATAGGATTCTTACTTAAACAAATAGCAGCAGTATTATCACAAAAGATAGGAATGTTACTCTCAAATATTTGTAGATCTTCTAGCTGATGTTTCATCCAGAGCATCTGAGTTGTGCACAGTGATGCTGAGATATATTCTGCTTCTGCAGTTGATAGAGCGATAGTTGACTGTCTTTTGCTAGCCCAGGAGATCAAATTGTTTCCCAGAAGCTGGCAATTTCCAGATGTGCTTTTTCGTTCTATTCTATCTCCTGCATAGTCTGCATCACAATAACCAGAAAGTCTATACTCTGATGTTTTCTCATACATCAGGCCCAGGTTAGGAGTTCCTTTCAGATACTTAAGAATTCTCTTAACAGCTGTTAAATGAGATTCTCTAGGATCTGATTGGAATCTGGCACACAGACAGACGCTAAAGAGAATATCAGGACGAGTAGCAGTCAGATAGAGAAGAGAGCCTATCATACCTCGATAGAGCTTCTGACAAACCTTGTTGCTTACCTCTTCCTTTTCCAGAATGCAAGTTGGGTGCATAGGAGTTTTTGCAGAGTTGCATTCAGTCATGTCAAACTTCTTCAGAACGTCTTTAATGTACTTGCTTTGATGAATGTACGTGACTTCTGGAGTTTGATTGATTTGAATTCCCAAAAAGAACTTTAGTTCTTGCATTAAACTCATTTCAAATTCTGCCTGCATTAACTTAGAAAATTCTTGGCAAACAGAGATATTAGCAGAACCAAAAATAATGTCATCAACATAAATCTGGCATATCATGAGATTATTTTTATGATTTTTACAGAAGAGTGTAGAATCAACTTTCCCTCTGATAAAATTTTGTTCCAGAAGAAAATTGCTCAGACGTTCATACCAAGCTCTGGGAGCTTGTTTTAGTCCATATAAAGATTTTTTCAGTTTGAAAACATGTTCTGGAAAGTTTGAATTTTCAAAACCCGGAGGTTGATTGACATACACTTCTTCTGAAATATAACCATTAAGAAATGCACTCTTGACATCCATTTGGTATAATTTGATAGAATGATTAATAGCAAAAGATACAAGAAGACGAATAGATTCTAACCTCGCGACTGGAGCAAAAGTTTCATTATAATCAATACCTTCTTGTTGACTATAACCTTGAGCTACCAGTCGTGCTTTGTTTCTGACAACTTCTCCTTTCTCGTTCAGCTTGTTTCTAAAAACCCATCTGGTCCCAATGACATGAGTGCCTCTGGGTTTAGGAACGAGATCCCAGACATCATTCTTGGAGAATTGATCTAATTCTTCTTGCATAGCTGCCACCCAATCGTTATCTTGAAGAGCTTCATCACAGGACGTTGGCTCAATCAGAGACACTAGTCCCAGAGGAATATCTTCAGAAGTTCTGAAGGTAGATCTGGTTCTAACAGGTTCATCTTTGTTTCCCAAAATCAAATCTTCAGATACGTTAATACGACTTTTAACTTTCCTTGAAACTTCTGGAGATTTAATTTCTTCAGAGTCTTGAGTGACAGTTGCTTCTGGAGTTTTCTCAGATTCTACCAGAGTGATCTCTAAATCTGCAAACTTTTCAACTAGCTTTGACTTTTCAGGGTCAAGCTTATCATCAAATCTAACATGAATTGATTCCTCCACAATTTTGGTTTCTGTGTTGTATACTCTGTAGCCTTTAGAGCGTTCTGAGTATCCTAACATAATACCTTTTTGTGCTTTGGAATCAAACTTGTTCAGATGTTCTTTAGTATTTAATATAAAGCAAATGCATCCAAAGGGATGAAAATAAGAGATGTTGGGTTTTCTTCCCTTACACAGTTCATAGGGAGTCTTTTCTAGAATAGGTCTTATAGAGATTCTATTCTGAATATAACACGCTGTATTTACAGCTTCTGCCCAAAAATGCTTTGCTACATTAGTTTCATTGATCATGGTTCTGGCCATCTCCTGGAGTGTCCTATTCTTCCTCTCTACAACTCCATTTTGTTGTGGAGTTCTAGGGCAGGAGAAATCATGGGATATTCCATTAGAGTCAAATAATTCTTCAAAATCTTTATTTTCAAATTCTCCACCATGATCACTTCTGACTTTAACAATTTTAGAGTCAAATTCTTTTTGCACTTTAGAACAGAAACTGGTGAATACAGAGTGAGACTCACTCTTGTGCTTTAGGAATTTTACCCATGTCCAGCGGCTGTAATCATCAACGATTACTAGTCCATACTTCTTTCCATTGACTGATGCTGTTTTCACAGGACCAAATAAGTCAATGTGAAGAAGCTCCAGAGGCTTAGAGGTAGAAACAACATTTTTCTTTTTAAAAGATGTTTTTGAAAACTTTCCTTTCTGACAAGCTTCACACAAAGCATCTGAAGAGAACTTCAGTTTAGGTAAGCCTCTGACTAACTCAAGTTTAGTTAGCTGAGAAAGTTTTCTCATGCTAATGTGGCCTAAGCGTCTATGCCATACCCATTGCTCTTCGTGAACTGACATTAAACATTTAACATTTTGATCTTTTAAATCAGAAAGATTTATTTTATAAATGTTGTTTTTCCTCTTGCCTGTGAAAAGGACAGAGCCATCGTTCTGACTAATGGCTTTACACGTTTTTTGATTAAAGATTACATCATAACCGTTATCACTTAATTGACTTATGGATAACAAGTTATGCATTAATCCTTCTACATAAAGAACATCAGATATAGAGGGAAGAGTACCATTACCAATAGTTCCGGAGCCTCTGGTCCTTCCTTTCTGATCTCCTCCGAAGCCTACAAATCCAGCGTCTTTAAGTTCCAGGCTTTGGAACATAGACTTTCTTCCCGTCATATGTCGCGAGCATCCAGAGTCCAGGTACCATGACTGGTGTCTGAACTTTGCTGCATAGGATATCTGCAACATAGATAATCTTATCTTTCGGTACCCAGAATCTCTTGGGTCCTTTTAGATTAGTTTTCCCAGAGTTTCTCATAACTTTGGGTCTTCTAGCATTTTTAAACTTGTTTTCTTGTGTGTGTGTGTAGTGATATGAAAAAGGAGATTTAAGCTGGTTACTGGTAGAGGTTTTATTTTCCTCAGAATCAAACCCAATTCCCCTTTTATTATTCTGACTTACTCCATAAATCATGGATGCCATAATACTCCTATCTATTCCATTCTTCAGAAATTTTTGAAAAGCTTCTTCATATTTATAAATAATTTCGTTTGAAGTTTGTGGTGCTTGAGACAACGCTTCTTCTAATTCTAAGCTTTTTGTTCTAGCTCCATCTCTTTCTAACGTTAAAGATCTGATTGTATCTTCTCGTGCTAGAATTGTTGTCTCAAGTTTACTACATACTTCAGATTTTGCCTTAAGAAGGCCCTTAATGTCTTTAACTTTTTGTTTTAATTTCTGAAGAGAGGTAAGAGTTTCTGATAAACATGATTCTAAGTCAGATCTAGAAAGTTCAGAAAATACCTCTTCAGATTCTTCATCTGAGCTGCTGGATGTGGTAGCCATAAATGCTACGTTGGCCTGTTCATCAGAGTCAGATTCTGATGATTCGGATTCACTATCGTCCCAGGTGGCCATTAATCCCTTCTTTGTTCTGAAGATATTTTTCTTGAAGCTTTCTTTCTTAGAGTTGTCTTTCTTCAGCTTAGGGCATTTATTTCTGTAATGACCTGTTTCTTTACATTCAAAACAGGTAATATCTTTGTTAGGTTTACCTTTTGAAGTTGACTTTGATCGATCCCCTCTGGGTCTTGATCTTCTGAAGTTGTTGTTGTTCCTCTTTTTCCAGAGTTGCTTAACTCTTCTGGTTAGTAGGGACAGTTCTTCTTCATCATCAGAGTCTTCAGGTTCAGAGTCATCAGTGTCAGCAGTTTCTGCTTGAAGAGCTTTGGTTCTGTCTGACTTCCGTCTTTCAGGTCTGGACTTCAGCGCCACTGACTTGTTCCTTTTCTGAGGCTCATCCTCTTCTAGTTCTATCTCATGACTTCTGAGAGAACTAACAAGTTCTTCAAGGCTGATATTGTTCAGATCCTTTGATAACTTCAGAGCAGTGACCATTGGTCTCCATTTCTTTGGCAGACTTCTGACAATCTTCTTAACATGATCTGCAGTCGTGTATCCTTTGTCTAGCACTTTAAGACCTGCAATAAGAGTTTGGAATCTGGAAAACATAGCTTCTATAGCTTCATCATCTTCCATCTTGAAAGCTTCATACTTCTGGATAAGCGCCAGAGCCTTAGTCTCTTTGACTTGGGAGTTTCCTTCATGAGTCATCTTCAGAGAGTCAAGAATATCTTTGGCTGTCTCTCTGTTGGTAATCTTTTCATATTCGTTGTATGATATAGCATTTAGAAGTATTGTTCTGGCCTTGTGGTGATTTTTGAAAACACGTTTCTGATCTTCTGACATCTTACTTCTGGGAACTTCAGCTCCATTTAAGATTGGAGGTTTGTATCCATCTGTGACAATGTCCCAGAGGTCAGCATCATAACCCAGAAAGAAACTTTCGATTCTATCTTTCCAGTAATCAAATTTTTCTCCATCAAAAACAGGAGGCTTGGCATTGTAAGAATCTTTCTCATTTGAGTGGGCCATTGTTTTTCTCGTACTGGATCTCTCTACACGGTTAAGTGTTTGATTAGAAAATCAATAACAGAGCCGAGGCTCTGATACCAATTGAAGGTGAGAAAAACAAGAAAGGGGGGGTTTGAATTGTTTTGAAAAATTAAGCGCTTTTCAAAAAGGAAAATCACACAATGATTTTATACTGGTTCGCTTATAACACAAAGCTACTCCAGTCCACCCGGCCAAGGTGATTTCGCCTTCAACAAGGACTTAATCCACTAATCTTGAAAGATTACAAACAACACCTAAGAGAGAAGAAAATCTCTTAGTCTTCTCAAGTCTACAGACTGCACAGAGTCACTTGAGGAAATCAAACAAATAAAAGATACAGGATATGTAATCTAGAGTGCTTCTAAGAAAGCAAGTATTACAAACTTAAGAACAGATTTTTCACTTAATAAGCAAAAGCTTAGTGAAATTCTTTGAGAGCAAGGATGATTTCTTGAGCGTGAAATAATTCAGTATAGTTTTGGCTAGTTGATTTCTTACTACTGAATGTTGATTGCATCTCCATTTATATACGAGTTGGAGTAGAGTAGAATCTGGTGGATATTAAACTGAGTTTACTCCATCACTTAAATAGCTTCTGCAGTTTAACTTTTCCTCTTTGAAGTGACTACTTACCACAAGTAGTATCTTTTCTCTTGGAAGTGGAGATTAACGTCTCTTTCTCAATTAGGAAATCCATTTGAAAATCTTTAACTTGGCTTAAACGTTACTTCATCATGATTAACAAATCTGATTAGAGTCTTCGTGTATCTGGAGAATCTTGGAATCTGGCTTCTGATGTTTGATCTCTTGAGAGTTCAGATAGCGCTGATAACTTCAGAGTTATATAAGGCGTTTGTTCAGAGTCAGAGCTTCTTAGACTTTACTTCATGTTCAGATGCTTCTGATACTTTGCAGTTTTGTCCAGAGTCAGAGCTTCTTGAACGAGATTCCACTTTAGATGCTTTTGATACTTGAGAATTTGTATCTGATCTTGTTGTGCATCTGATGACATCATCAGATTTATTTCTTCTTTCTTTAGAACCCTGCACACTTTTTAACTTTTCGTTAGGGTGCCATTTTTGGTTTCATCCTTTGTTATCATCAAAATCAAGGAATCTGTTGTAGAACAATTTTTGTTCTTACAATATCCACATTATACTTGTACTGTTTGACGAAGGCCTCACCAAGGTCATTGAAGGATCAGATGTTCGCGCTGTCTAAACCCATGTACCACCGCAGAGCGACACCGGATAGACTGTCCTGAAAGTAGTGGATGAGTAACTGATCGTTGTCGGTTTGAGTTGACATTTTCCTGGCGTACATGACCAGGTGGCTGAGAGGACAAGTATTTCCCTTGTATTTTTCAAAGTCAGGGACCTTGAATTTCACCGGGATCTTCACATTGGGAACCAAACACAGTTCGACAGCAGACTTGCCGAAAAGATCCTTTCCTCTAAGAGTCTTCAATTCCTTGCGAAGCTCAAGAAATTGATCGTTCATAGCGTCCATCTTCTCATAGACATCTGGGCCTTCAGACGGGTCTGAATGATAGATGGCGTCGTCTACCCTAGGCATGGTATGCACGACAGGAGGAGGAACAGCAAGGATCGGGCTAGATGCCGGCATAGAAGCAAAAGTTGGAGCAGGACCCTCAGGCATAAAATTAGGAGGCATCCCCCACGGGAATCCGGCTGACATGGCCGTTGGAACAAAGTGTACGCTGGCTGCAGGCACATCCGAGGAGACAATCTCAGAGATGACTGTCCTTTGGGGAGGAGTTGAAGGCGTCGGAGAAGACTGGCTCTAGGCAGCCAAGAATGATTCCATCAAAGCACTTAATCTGGCCACTTCCTCTTTGAGTTCACGGTTCTCTTGCTCTAGATGATCCATCAGTCTTGAAATGTTGGCTCTGGTGTAGTACCGGTGAGTCAGCTTGTCTTCAAAATAAATGAAGAACACAGAGTTAGACCACAGGACAAGAAGCCGGGAACAAAACCTGCTTATGCACATGATGCATACAATGCTCGTGCATATGATTCATTTTTATTTCAAAGGAACTCTAGGGTTTTATTCACAAATTTTGGAAATATTAAACATTTATTACGTATGTGTCATACCCCGATTTTGGCCCTGAATTTTTTTTTTTTTTTACTTTTTTTTTTATTATTATTATTTTTTTTATTATTATTATTATTTTATTATTTTTTAAAATCCCCAAATATTCTATTTCCATATCCAATTCCCAAATTCTATTACACATATTCATGTTTTAATAAGCCATATCAAGTTTTCCATGCATAATTTGATAACCAATTAAACCAAATCCCAAATCCCTTTTTCATGAACAAGTGTCCATTCAGTACCTAAGTCTTGACAGTGAGAACCCATAGCAAGTACAAGCTGGCAGCAAAGTGCATAAGCCACAAACATGAAACTCGAAGCCATCAATTTGAAGCTACCACCAAGCTGCTACAAACTTAAACTAAAATAGCTATAACTCAAAAAATCTTAAGCTACCATCAAGTTGCATAACCACTTCACGCCAGCCGCGCGAGAATCAAATAAGCTGTAAGATGTAAATAACTTCCAACAGCTAACAGCTGCAACTAAAAAAAATGCAACACGGTACTGCGTCAAGACTTCACCACAAGCCAAATCATCAATACCAGCTGCTAAAAGCCGGTACGGTAAGCCAAACACCACTCAAGCCAGAAAAACCCTAATCCCATATAGTAGCCGCCACTGATCACTAACAAGGAAGAGAGAATTCTGCAAGAACACAAAGAGCTGACTGTTCACACAAATAAAATCCTACCGTTGAACCACCCACCCTAAATCTCATTTTTCCCATCAACCATAACATCTTCCACCTTGGCTCTCATTACGACCTCTCCGATAACGTGGATTTGCTAGTCTGTTGTTAGGTAACAGCAATACAAAATCTGGAGTTGCCATTCATCTCACTTGGTGAAGACTTTGGTGCTCGAAAAGATAACAAGCTGAAACAATAGGGACGTCGCTATAACCGCCACCACGGTATAACCATTTTCGACGCGGTCCAAGAATCTAGCATCGACATCACGCAACATCGTCACTCGACATCAGGTGCGTTCATAGCTGACTTGCTCATGAAAGAAATGTATCGAAAATGAAAGGAGTTTGAGTTCCGGTTATATTTTTTTTGTTGATTATTGTTGTTCGGACATATTTGCATTGCATGAGAGATGATGTACGGTTCACAGTCCATGGAAGAAACATTTTTTATATTTTATTTTTTTTCAGAAGGATAAATCCATTTGTTTTTTTGTAGCAGGTGTGCATTAAAATGAATCTGTTTAAAAGGACCTGCTAATGTTTTAACTTTGTGTTTTATTTAAAGCTTGATCCATTTTTTATGATATGTATTAGTGCTTGAGGCTATATGACGAGAATACTTGTCTGGTAGAGTTGGTAAAGGGATGCTTTGGCAAGCCTTTGGTCTTGGGTTCAATTCCCATATGTGTGCCATATTTGATTTTTGCAAAATTTTAATTTCTATTTCACATTTTTGTTTTAATCCCCTCCTAATGTTTACCCTTTAATTTTATTTTAATTGTTAAATATCAATTTTAATGTACTTTGATTATTTTAATCCGATATTCAAAATCATTTTCTAAATAAAACGTGAAGAAAAAGATTACCTGGATGGAATGTCCAGTCGTAATCCCGAATATTAGGCTCAAGCTGTAAGAGCTTGCAAGCCGTTAATATTCGTCTTCTCTTTAGCATTCAAATATTCAAGTCATTTTTCTAAATAAAAGTTGGAAGAAAAAGATTACCTGGATGGAATGTCCAGTCGTAATCCCGAATATTAGGCTCAAGCTATAAGAGCTTGCAAGCCGTTGATATTCGTCTTCTCTTTAACACTCTAATATTCAATTCATTTTCTTAATAAAGTTTGGAAGAAAAAGATTACCTGGATGGAATGTCCAGTCGTAATCCCGAATATTAGGCTCAAGCTGTAAGAGCTTGCAAGCCGTTAATATTCGTCTTCTCTTTCACACTCCAAGATTCAAAACCTCTTCTTAATAAAGTTGGAAGAAAAAGATTACCTGGAGGGAATATCCAGTCGTAATCCCGAATATTAGGCTCAAGCTGTAAGAGCTTGCAAGCCATAAATATTCGTCTTCCCTCCAAAACATTTATAAATATTCGAATCATTTTCTTGGCAATATTGGAAAGAAACAGACTGCCTGGGTGGAATGTCCAGACGTAGTCCCGAGTATTAGACCCAAGCTGTAAGAGCTTGTAGGTCACAAGTACTCGTCTTTCAAACTTCAAAATACTTAATTCCTACTTAATACTTTTTTCAATAAAGATGGAAATGGAACATGGCGTATGCTGTGCACTCCTGAGACTAGGATTCGAGATGTATATCTCGCTCATCCAAGTTCTCGCCATCACTCAAAATACACCAAACCAATCAATTTCTTTTTCTCGCCGCCGTGCGATTGATCTCTTAAACCTTTTCACAAACGAAAGGTACTTTGTTTCGAAACAATGCAATGTTTTTCCACCTGTTTTGGGTAGTCCAACAATGTTTTCGTCGATTTGACACAAAGTAGTTTTCGCTAAAATCGACCAACAAACAAACATTTTTCTATCCAGAACTACGTAAGCCTTGATTTCTCTTTTGAGATACGTAGGAGCAGGATTTGTAAATCTTGTCAGGCCCACTAATAAAAAACTTAGGTTTAGTCCTTCGTCAAAAATCCAAAAACATTTTCCTCTCTTTTATTCTTTCTTTCCCACCTAATAAACTGAAAAGCCTAACATTTCAAACTAACATTAATGCACACAACTAACCTAATGGTTCCCGTTGAGTACAACGGACGTGAGAGGTGCTAATACCTTCCCCTTGCGTAATCGCTCGGCAAGTAAGTTGCCGTAAGCTTCGATATTTTCTTAAGGATCCATGACTCTGAGAACCATTTGTAGAACCTTAGTTCTTTGCCCAACTAGGAAAGATGGTTGCGTAGTGTGGGTCTGTGAGATGTATTTCTCGTTGGATCGATGCGAGAACCTCACTTAGAGTAGATTCTTTAGATGGAGTTGATGCCCGACAAGTAAGTTGCCGCAGGTAGCAAACAGTCTAATGGATCCATGACTCTAGGAACTTTAAAAAAAAAAAAAAACCTTAGACCATACCTGGTGAGAACCATGTTCTATACAAAGCAATCAGACTTATCCATGCCTTAAGCCTATTGAACCTATACAAAAAAAATGCATTACATTCATACATTGCATCAACATCATAAAAAGCAAACTCTTAGTTACCTCTTATTTGTTTCAGGAATTGAGAACTTGAAAATGACAACTTCAGTGAGACACACTTTCACGCTTAAGTACAAGGAACCTAAGTTGGATAGTCTGAAGGGTTTGATCTCTGATTTGTCTCTCAGCAGACGTGATGAGTTAGGAAAAAACTATGGGAAAATTTTGAGCCTTCTAAATAAGAAAGTTGACTATGGAATTATCGGCTCTCTGGCACAATATTATGATCCCCCTCTGCGTTGTTTCACATTCGCTGATTTCCAGCTAGCTCCTACTTTGGAAGAAGTTGAGAGGATCGTGGGACTCAAGTTGAAAGATTTTAATCCGTTTCCAAAGCTCGAAGAAGATATGGGACCAAAGAAGATAGCTTCGGCCCTAAGTATCAATGTCCCGACTGTTCGAGACAATTGGGCTGAAAAAGGGGGTTGCAAAGGTTTTGCCGCGATGTTTTTGGAGGATTTAGCTCTAAAGTTCAAGAAAAGTGGAAATTGGAATGCATTCTGTGCTGTGGTGGCTTTATTGATCCATGGGATTGTGTTATTCCCAAATGTTGAAAAATTTGTGGATCAAGTGGCCATAGAAGTCTTTCTCTCTAGCAATCCAGTACCATTTCTCTTAGCCGACATATACTACGCCCTTCACGCTCGACATGAAAAGAGGGGTGGAATGTTGTTGTGTTGTGCTCCTTTGCTTTACACTTGGTTCATGCAACACATGCCTGAAGAAGGTCCTTTTGTGGCAAAAGAACTTAAGTCTCATCAGAAATTAGCTTCTCTCACCGCAAGTTCCATCAGATGGTATATCCGAGAGTGGGAAACCCCACACATTATAGTCAGTTGTGGGGAATTTCCTAATGTACCGTTGTTGGGCACCAAGGGTTGCATCAACTATAACCCTATGTTATCTCGATTACAACACGGTTACCCCATGGATGGTCCTCCTGACGCAAAGGACTTACAGCCATTTGTGCTCTCTGACATCCAAGCAAGCAATCTTGATGTAAGAGCAGTACGAAAGGCTTGGTTAAAGGTTGTAAGAATGGGTAAAGAGTTTGGAAAGAGAAACATTCTTGCCAAAGAACCTTACACGCAATGGGTGAAAGAAAGAGTTGAGAAAATCCAGTTGCCATATATCTTAAAGGCTCCAGCTTTTCCTAAAACTCCTGAGCCCGAGCCCATACTCCCTGAGGACATGGAGAAACTCGTTACTAAGGTTAAGGAGCTCGAAGTGGAGAATGCCGAATTACGAATTCAGATGAACCGAGTTATCTTGGAAAATCAGAATTTGAAAGAGGAACGTAAGGGAAAAGCCCAAGAACTTGAGGATAGCAACAAGAGAGCTAGGCTATTGGAAGACCAGAAAGATGATCTTGATCATATCCTATTGGGTTCCACATCAGTGATCCGAACCAGGAAGGAAGAGCTCAAGAAAGCTGAGTATAGGATCTGTGAGCTAGGGAGAATGTTGGATAAATCTCTTACGGATAAAAAAGAAATTAAGCTCGACTTTGAGGCACAGATCCGTGACTTGAGGGACGCTCTGAAGAAATGCGAGGAAAAATTGTCTCGCGAGATACTCCAAAAGGAAGAAGCTGAAAGAAACTGTCACCATCTCAGGTACCAGTTGGAAGAAGCTACTAGGAGGTTTGCAGTTTTGGAGAGCCAAGAGGGTGATGCAGCCTACTTACTCCTGAAGAATGATTGTGTGTACTGGAAGAGGTTGTACAGAGAAGCTAGAGCAACCTTAGATGAAGATCAAAAGGTCATCAAGGAACTCCAAGAGCTCTATGTTGAATGGAATGGTAAGTTCCGCAACTTGGCTAGGTTTGTTAACCTCAACATGTTGGAACTCCCAGAAAAACTCCAGGAATCGGATTGGTGTATGTGTCCAGAAAACACGCCTCCTCAAGTTTTTAACTTCGTCAAGTTTATCAAGAAGATGATGAATGAGCTCACCACAGATCTGGCTACAATCTTAAGAGCTGAGACAGAACTTAAGTTTACTTGTACTTGAATTTGAATTGTTGGTGTTTAAATCTTTTTGTATTCGAATCATGTGTACTTGAAGTTAAATCCTTTTGTATTCGAATTTGATTTTGATTAATGGAAGTTGTCATTTTAGTTCTCAATTATTACATGTTATTCTTATATTCTAACATTGCTTGAACAAATAATAAAGATAACTAAGAGTTTTGCAAACAAATGCATCCATACATGCATTCATGCATTTTCAAAAAAAAAGAGTCTCACTCCGCCCTTTCTTCCATCAGTTTCACGCTGAATTTTCAACACTAGTATAATACTCGCGCCAGAGCAAGACAGAGAATGGCTGAACAAGAACAAGAGAGCGCCCGAGTTAGAGCTGAACTAGATGAAATCAAAGGAGGCATGTCCCAGATGCGAGAGATGCTGCAAGCTTTAACCTTCAGGTTTGAGGTTCCGCAGACGACCGTGATTTCAGAGACCACGGGCCCGGCAGTGGAAGTCCCACCTCAGAGGACGTTACCCTCAACCCTTCCTCCGTATGGACTACCTTATGACTTCGTCCCCCGAGCGGAGGTGGTGCACGACATGGGGCAATCTGTCCAACAAGCCGTGCCATTACCGGTTTACACTGAGGCACGTCCTATCATCCATACCGTGGTTCCACCAGCCGCCTATGCTAGGCATGTTCCCCATTATGAAGATCAAAACCACATGTATCAGACTGTTGACTCAACCGTTGCTGGTGACGAAGTAAGGTTTGAGGATTTCAGAGAAGTAAAGGAGAACATGCAGCTCCTTGAGAAGAAGTTCCGGGATTTAGAGGGTGACCATGTCTTTGGATCTGCTGCCAAAGAAATGTGCCTTGTATCCGGGTTGGTGATTCCAGCAAAATTCAAAACTCCGGACTTCGACAAATACAAGGGGCATACTTGTCCGAAAAGCCATCTCATCATGTACTACCGAAAAATGGTTGCACACGTGGAGGATGACAAGCTGATGATCCATTGCTTTCAAGACAGTTTGAGTGGGGCTCCTTCCAAGTGGTATTTGAGTCTGGATCAGAATAGGATCAGGTGTTTCCAAGACCTGTCAGATGCGTTCATAAAACACTACAAGTATAACATGGATATGGCGCCTGACATAAGACAGTTGCAGAGCATGTTCCAACATGACAAGGAGTCCTTCAAGGAGTATGCTCAAAGATGGAGGGAATTGGCTTCTCAGGTTGAACCACCTCTTGCCGAGAAAGAATTTGCCGAACTGTTTATCGACACGGTCCAACCCCAGTTCTACGAGAAGATGGTTGGAAGTGCTTCTTTGGGATTCTCCGAGCTTGTTGCTATAGGAGCTCGTGTTGAATATGGTGTAAGGAATGGAAAGCTGGCGGCTGTAGCTGGAACTTCAAACGCTAATCAAAAGAAGTTCTCTGGAGGGTTTCCTAAAAAGAAGGAAGGGGAAACAAATGTTGTGACCGTTGGTCAAGGAAGAGCTCCTCCAAGAAGGAGACCACAACAATATCCACCTCAGCAATATGTTCAACAACCAATTCCCTATCAACAACCCATGTATCCCATCCAGTATGCTCCATAACCGTATGTAGCTGCCGTGACGCCCGCATTCAATCAACAGCCTGCTCAGGCTTATCAAGCGCCTCCAGCTTATCGACCAGCTCCAGTTCAACAACATGCTGCGGCTCCTCCAGCTTATCAACAAACACCAGCAGCTCCTGTTTATCAACAACCGAGAGCGTAAGCGCCGAGGCAGAATGCTCAGAACCAAAATAGGAGACAAGGGGAGAGGGTGACCTTCAATCCAATCCCAATGTCCTACACTGAGTTGTATCCTTCCCTATTGCAAAAGGGGTTGGTGGTTCCCAAACCTTTGGGACCTCCACCTGACCGTCTTCCTCCATGGTACAACCCTAATACACACTGCCCTTTTCATGAAGGTGCCCCCGGGCATGACCTAGAGGGCTGCTACGCTCTGAAGCATAGGGTTCATGAGCTAATTGAGAGCAAGATCTTGTCTTTTAAGGACATGGGACCGAATGTGAAGAATAATCCCCTTCCTCCCCATGGAAATCCTGAAGTCAACGCCATTGAAGAAGCTTTTGTTGGTGTTACGGTTGAGAAGGTGGAGGATGTAAAGACTCCTTTGGCAGCATTCCATGCCCGATTGGTGGAAGCTGGCCTGGTTAATGTTGATCATGACAACTGTGAAGAGTGCGCCACACACCCAAAGGGATGTCAGGTGGTACGAGACAACATTCAAAACTTGATGGATGAAGGAGTGCTTCAAGTCTCCAGTGTTGCAAAGAACGAAGACGTGTTGGTAATTGAACCTTGTTTCAATTTACCTGAACCAGTTGAAATCCCATATTATAGTGGTGGAGTGGTCCCGGTGAACAGTAAGCCGTTGCCTGTCGAGATATGTATGCCCGTGCCTTTTCCCTACGAGAGCACCAAGGCTGTACCTTGGAAATATGAGATTACCGCTGTAGACAAGGTAGCTGATGGAAGTTCAGACGCTGAAGTGACAAAAGATGTAAGTGAAGACGTCACCAATATTGCAGGAATGAGCAGAATGACCCGTAGTGGTCGAATCTATACGCCCAAATTCAACGTGACTCCTCAAGGGCCGACCAAGGAATCAACAGTCGCAGCTCCCACTAAAGAACCCGAAGTGGTCCAATCCGAAGATGCTGTTGAATTCTTGAAGTTAATCAAGAGAAGTGACTACAAAGTGGTGGATCAACTGCATCAAACACCATCTAAGATCTCTATTCTGTCTCTGTTATTGAGCTCCCAAGCCCATAGGGAAGCTTTGTTGAAGGTGCTTGCTCAAGCTCATGTAACACAAAGCATAACAGTAGACCAATTTGATGGAGTAGTTGCAAATATCACAGCCTGCAATACTTTGAGCTTTAGTGGAGAAGAATTACCTGAGGATGGAAAAAATCACAACCGTGCTCTCCATATCTCGGTGAAATGCAAAGATGATGCTTTGGCGAGAGTGTTGGTTGATACTGGATCTTCGCTGAATGTTATGCCAAAGAGAACACTCGCCAAATTATCTTATCAAGGACCAGCTATGAAGCCTAGTGCCTTGGTAGTGAAAGCTTTTGATGGTTCCAGGAGAACAGTGATTGGAGAGGTTGAATTGCCCATATTGATTGGTCCTCATGTATTCCCAATTAATTTCCAAGTCATGGATATTAATCCAGCATATAGCTGCTTATTGGGGCGTCCCTGGATTCATGTTGCAGGGGCAGTTACCTCCACCTTGCATCAGAAAATGAAGTTTGTAGTGGACAATCAATTAATCATCATTTCTGGAGAGGAGGACTTTGTGGTCAGTCACCTTTCATCCTTCAGATACATTGAGGCTGATGAGGACGCTTTGGAAACTTCTTTCCAAGCTCTTGAAATAGTCAATGCCACTTTTGTGGAAATGAAGGACCCTGTTGGGAAAGCTTGTTCATCCTTCGCGTCTCTGAAAAGTGCAAAGTCTAGTATTGAAGGAGGAAACCCTGAAGGTTGGGGTCAACTTATTGATATTCGTGAGAAGCATGATCGCTTTGGTCTGGGATATGTGCCTTCCGCTGCGAAACGAGCCCGCGTCCCTACAAAGGACAACACCCGAAGCATCCAGGAAGTATTCCTCAGCACAGGATTCATCCATGGAGATCAAGTCAATGCAATTGAAGATAGCACCGCGAATGAAGATGAGCCATGTTTGGTTTACCGGTGTGAGACAGCTTTGAACAACTGGAAGGCGGTTGAGATCCCCGAGATTTTTCCCTTGTCAAAGTAATAATTGTTGTATTTTTCCTTTCAAATCCTTAGCTCTGCCCAAGGCTAATGGATCATGTTGTATGGGCCCCTTTTTCATTTTCAAATAATCATTATCATTGAATGAAAGACATTTTGTTAAATTCTTATTCATTTATTTTGCTTTCTTTTAAGAAAATGGCAATCTTTTCAAAAACAAAAAAATATTTCATTTATGCATTTTTTATTTTTACTTTTTCTAAAAGAAATCAATCATTCAAACATGCAGAATAAATGATAACCCCGTTGAATCCAATGACTTTACTACCTCTCATAACTTTGACTCCCCTATCTACCAAGCGGAAGAGGAGAGTGAAGAAGATTGTTACATCCCCGACGAACTGGCAAGGCTGCTCGAGCATGAGTCCAAAGCCCTTCAGCCACATGAAGAACCGGTGGAAACAATCAACCTTAGCACAGAGGAAGAGAAGAAAGAAGTCAAAATTGGCACCACACTTGAAGCAAGCATCAAAGAGATATTGGTTAAGCTGCTACAAGAATATGTGGATGTATTTGCATGGTCATACCAGGATATGCCAGGTCTAGACACCGACATCGTTGAGCACAAGCTGCC
Organism: Lathyrus oleraceus; assembly: GCF_024323335.1. NCBI lineage: Eukaryota > Viridiplantae > Streptophyta > Magnoliopsida > Fabales > Fabaceae > Lathyrus > Lathyrus oleraceus. Next base: position 146,021,097 of record NC_066579.1, read on the forward strand.
ACTTCAGCCAGACTGCCCGCCAGTAAAACAGAAACTCTGAAGAACAAGACTAGATATGGCTCTGAAGATTCGTGAAGAAGTCAAACGACAATTTGACGCTGGTTTTCTCGCAGTGGCGAAGTACCCACAATGGGTAGCTAATATTGTACCTGTGCCCAAAAAGGATGGAAAGGTGAGGATGTGTGTTGACTATAGGGATCTGAACAAAGCTAGTCCAAAGGACGATTTCCCTCTACCACACATTGATACTCTGGTAGACAACACTGCAAGATTGGCTGTCTTCTCCTTTATGGACGGTTTTTCGGGATACAATCAAATCAAGATGGCTCCAGATGACATGGAGAAGACCACTTTTATCACCCCTTAGGGCACGTTTTGCTATAAGGTAATGCCTTTCGGTCTCAAAAATGCTGGGGCAACTTACCAAAGAGCTATGGTCACTCTTTTCCATGATATGATGCACAAGGAGATAGAGGTCTATGTAGACGACATGATCGCTAAATCTCAGAATGAAGAAGATCATATGAACCATCTGAAGAAGCTGTTTGAACGCCTCAGAAAGTTTAGATTACGATTAAACCCTGCAAAATGCACATTTGGTGTTCGTTCAGGGAAGTTGCTTGGTTTCATTGTTAGTCAACGAGGAATTGAGGTAGACCCTGACAAGGTCCGAGCTATACAAGAAATGCCTGCTCCACGCACCGAGCGAGAAGTCAGAGGTTTCCTTGGACGTTTGAATTACATCTCAAGGTTTATCTCACATATGACGGCCACGTGTGAGCCTATCTTCAAATTGCTTCGAAAGGATCAAGTTGTTGAATGGAATTCTGATTGTCAAAATGCTTTTGAGAAGATCCGTCAATACTTGCAAGAGCCTCCTATTCTGATTCCACCTGTCCCAGGAAAGCCATTAATCATGTATATGACTGTGCTTGAAGGGTCAATGGGATGCGTGCCGGGGCAGCATGACGAAACTGGTCGGAAAGAACATGCTATTTACTATCTGAGTAAAAAGTTTACCGATTGTGAAAGTCGATATTCACTTTTGGAGAAAACTTGTTGTGCGCTAGCATGGGCCGCTCGTCGTTTGAGGCAGTACATGATTTGCCATACTACTTTGTTGATCTCAAAGATGGATCCAATAAAGTATATCTTTGAGAAACCTGCCTTAACGGGAAGACTTGCCCGTTGGCAGATGCTTTTGTCAGAGTACGACATCCAGTACGTAACCCAGAAGGCAATTAAGGGAAGTGTGTTAGCAGAGTATCTTGCTCACCAACCAGTCGAAGACTATCAGCCCTTGAAGTTTGATTTCCCCGATAAGGATATAATGGTGATAAAGGATTGTGAGATCCCAGGCCCAGATGACGGACCAGAACCAGGATCTCGATGGAAGCTCGCGTTCGATGGTTCTTCCAATTACAGTGGTCATGGTGTGGGAGCTGTTTTGATGAATCCAAATGGTGGCTTTACTCCATTCACAGCAAGGTTGTGCTTTGATTGTACAAATAATGTTGCCGAATATGAAGCCTGTATCCTTGGTCTTGAAGCCGCAATTGATCTCCGAATCAAGATCCTTGAGGTGTATGGAGATTTAGCCTTAGTGATCTACCAAGTCAAAGGAGAATGGGAAACTCGCGATGCGAAGCTGATCCCGTATCGCGCTCATGTTGTGAAGATGATAGAATACTTCGACGATATCACTTTCCATCACATCCCAAGGGTAGAAAATCAAGTGGCTGACTCTTTGGCAACATTAGCATCAATGTACCAAGTCAGATTCCATAATGAAGCTCCGCTTATTCGAATCGAACGAAGAGATGAGCCTGCTTACTGTCAGCTGATTGAAGAAGAAACTGATGGTAAACCATGGTTTCATGACATCAAGCGATATCTTCTAAGTCAAGAGTATCCAGAAGACGCTACATTGTTGGATAAGAAAACTCTGAGGAGGTTATCGTCCAAATTCTTTTTGAGCAATGATGTGCTTTACAAGAGAAACCATGACATGGTTCTGCTCAGATGCGTGGATAGACACGAAGCAGACATGTTAATCAAGGAGATTCATGAAGGATCCTTTGGAACCCATGCTAATGGTCATGTCATGGCCAAAAAGATTTTGAGAGCTGGCTATTACTGGTTGACCATGGAATCCGATTGTTTCAGCTATGCTAGAAAATGTCATAAATGCCAAATTTATGCTGATAAGGTGCATGTACCGCCAACACTTTTGAATGTCTTGACATCACCTTGGCCTTTTTCAATGTGGGGCATCGACATGATTGGTGCTATAGAGCCCAAGGCTTCCAATGGTCATCACTTCATCCTGGTTGCCATCGATTACTTTACTAAATGGGTAGAGGCTGCTTCCTACACCAATGTGACGAGACATGTGGTTGCTCGCTTTATCAAGAAGGAGATTATCTGTCGCTATGGAATCCCAAGCAAGATCATCACCGACAACGGTTCAAACTTGAACAATAAGACAATGACAGAATTATGTGAGAGTTTCAAGATTGACCATCATAATTCTTCTCCATACCGTCCAAATATGAACGGTGCTGTTGAAGCTGCCAATAAAAATATCAAGAAGATCCTGCAAAAGATGGTGAAGACTTATAAGGACTGGCACGCGATTCTCCCCTTTGCTTTGCATGGATACCGGACCTCAGTCCGCACTTCAACAGGGGCAACCCCATTCTCCTTAGTGTATGGGATGGACGCAGTTCTCCCAGTCGAAGTAGAGATACCTTCCACAAGAATATTGATGGAAGCCAAGCTGGATGAAGCTGAATGGATCCAGAATAACTATGATCAACTTAATCTCATTGATGAGAAGCGGATGACCGCACTGTGCCATGGACAATTGTACCAGCAACGAATCAAGAAGGCATTTGACAAAAAGGTCCGTCCTCGAGAGTTCAAGGAAGGAGATCTCGTGCTCAAGAAGATCTTGCCAGTACACAAAGATTCACGTGGGAAGTGGACTCCCAACTATGAAGGGCCATACGTTGTAAAGAGAGCATACTCTGGAGGTGCTCTATTTCTCACAACTATGGATGGCGAAGAGCTCAGTCAACCTGTGAACTCTGATGCAGTCAAAAGATATTATGCCTAACAAATCCCGGTGGACTGAAAACCCGAAAGGGCGGTCCAGGCAAAAGTTAGGGATAAAAAAAATGGTAGCTCGTTTGTAGCACCTCAAATTTGCACCTATCATTGTACATACATTCTCATATTAGGTCATAACATAACATGGTCCACTGCATAGCATTGCATTGTCCCTTTTTCCCAAGTGCAAGATCATCAGAGGAATTAGGTCAAACTGATCAGGAGATCAGTCAGTCAAGCAAGCAAGCACAATTTCCAAGGAGCCAAGGCCCTAGGGTTGGTCCAACATGTTCACATGACTTGGGGATCCATTTGAAGTGTTTAGGTCAAAGATTGGATGTTCAGAGGTCATCATTCAATGCACAGTCAGTCAGAAACCCTAAAAAGTCAAACTTGGTCAACTGGGTTTGATTTTATGGTTTTGATGGATGGATTTGGTTTGAGAGAGCTTATGCATGTCCATAGAGGCCTCATGTAACATGTCAAACACCATCATGGAAGAATTTGAAGCCAGACAAGAAATTTCCAAAAATAGAAACTTGACCTGTAATTGGAATTTGCCAAAAATGGAAACTTCTTGATCCCAAACTTACATCATGATACAAGCTTCAAATGAACTTTTGCCCAACATGAAAGTTGAAGATCTTCTTCTCCCATTTCCAAAAAGTCCAAGAACTCTCAATCCCCATGTATGGTTGGAAAGTTATGATCAATTCATTTTCAAAAATTCTTGAACTTCAAAAGGCCATATCTCTCAAACCATTTGGCCAAATTGGGTGAGGTTTTTTCCAACAAGTCACATTTGACCTCCTCTTTCCAAAAATATAACCATCATTCACCAAAACCTCATAGATCAAAATGGCCTTTTTTGACTTACTTGAATTATTTTTAAGTGAAGTGAAATTTTGACTTTTTGATTTAACCATTTTAACCACTTTGGCCTTTCAAATATGGTCTGAAATGTTGATTATGACTTGTTGCAAGCCCAATTTCGTGCAGGCATACCCCCATTACCAACTTGTTTGAAAATTAGCAAAAACACAAAAGTTACAAATTGCCAATTACCAAGTTAATGAAGCTTGCTTAGCAACATAAACAGCAGTACATAAGATCATTTTTCTGTCATTTACAACCCTAGCAGCCTCCTAACATCACAGAAAACCTCACTCTCTCAAATTCTCATCTCCTTCCATTTTCAAAAATCTGTCAACAAACTTCAAGAACTCAACTTTGCCTTGCTTGATACAACATCTACTCACCATCTTGAGCTCATTTCAACCATCACACACCAACTGGAAAGCTTGTTTGCTCGACTATTTTCTTCAAGCACCATCAATGGCAGTTCAAGATTCGTGCCATCTCAAGCCTTGCTGAGCTAGGGTCTTCAAGTACTCATCATTTGGAAGCCTTGTGCACATCTGTTTGAAGCTTACAAGCCAAATCCTCAACTGTTTTTCCATTTGCTTCAGAATCAAGTAAGATTTCGACTTCTTTTTTTCTCTAAATCATGCCATGCCATATGTACATCTCCTTGCCCTGGTCACATTGAGCTTTGAATGGTTGAAAATGGTTGAGTAGTTTAGGAGAAATCTAGGTTTTAAGTTGGATGTTTGAAATATGTTTTTACTCGATTCTTAATGCTTGGCCTGTTTTAATGAAAATGGATGATGGATTATGCATGAGTGAAGCTCGCTGATCATTTTGGTATACCTAATTGCAATTTCTGGGAAAATTTCGTTTGAATCAAATTGGGGAAGATGGATGTTGTTCACTGTACATGATAAACCCTAGAATGCATGAATCCCCAGATTTTGTTCTTTCTTCACGTGCCCTGCATGCCACTGTACCTTCATGAGCCAATCAAAACATTTCCTCTCAGCGCCCAAAACGCGGCGTTTAGTTAAGTGATCCTGGAAATTTCAAAAATGCCATTCAGCGTGGCACATGACCTATTAAATAATGTTGTTTTTCATTTTAATTTCATTTTTGATCATCATCTTGTAAAAATCATAACTCCATCATTTTTAATCCAATTTGAATGGTATTTTTTGCATTAGATTCATCATAATCTCTACTTAATTGTCATATTTTTTCCTGACTTTCTTGATGAATGGATTTTATTTGGTATTAGGGTTTTGCTCATGTGCTCAATTGTTATACCTTTTACCAAATCATTTGTGAAATAGTGATGCTTTATCTTTTGACCTTGAAATTTTTTGTGCACAAACTAGACACATCCATAGTGATTTTGGTATAGAGTTCATGAATTTATCATCTCTGGTCATTAAGTTATGATTTTTTGAAGTAGGGTGTGACAATTTGTGTCACACCATTGATGTGCAACTTGATGATTTTCATAGCCATGCCTCTTGACCTCAAAATGCTTTGATTTTTTGTATGAACTCACTTGAGTATGTCTAGTTTACATGTGATTTTTCGTGGATTTGTTTATGGCATTTTCCAATTGATTGAGATTTTTGTCCCCTGTTTGGTCTTGTGTTGACTTTTTGTGATACATGTTCCCATTTGTTTTGTGAAATGCTCATACTTTATTAGATGGACATGAAATTTTACATGTGATTACTAGACATCTTAATCTTTGCCATGGTTTTAGTCCAATTCATTTATCATATGCCATCCCTGATTTATGATTTTTTCAAGTTGATGCATGTTTGGTTGACTTCTTTGAGCATGTTCAAAATTGCCTTGCCTTTGTGATTTTCATTGGCTGCCTTCCACTTGTCCAAATGAGATGAAATTTGACATGCTTACCATGCTGTGGGTCATAATTGATCATGATTTATTTGGTGATTTTTGGAAATGTTTGAGATTGCTTTTGATTCAAGTCTTGCTGTTGACTTCTATGAGCTTCCATATACCATGCTTTGACTTAATTTGTTCATGAAATGATGATGATGATTGATATGAATGTGAGACCAATTGGGTTTGTTTCTTGAATGTTTGAACATGATTTTGGATGCTTGCCATTTGCTGTTTTAACTTTTTCATTCCCTTTTGACCCTAGGCTTGTCCTAGTGGTCCTGTTACTCACATTTGAGTTCATGTTTTCAGGTTGACCAACAATTATCCAATGAGACCAATACAAATTGGTTGTGTTAGCTTGTTTATCATGACTAATCCATTTGTTTTGTAGGTTGCTTGGCTCACATGCTTTGACCCTTGTGATTTGCACCCTTAGCTTGCTTATGATTGACTGTTGACTTCTGTTTCATTTTTGCTTTAACTTTGAAGTTGTGTACTAATGTCTTTTTGACTATTTCAGGTGCTTTTAGTTGCTCAGTTCCTTGTGAACTTTTGCTTTTCTTTGCTTGATAAGCAATTTGCATTGAGGTATACCTTTCTATCTTCATGTAGTCTGGAAGACCTGGCCTGTTACTTGGCCAGGCAACTGTCTGAAGTCCTCCTTAAGAGGCAATGTTTGTAACTGTTTACATTTGTCCCTGTACATATTCAAAGACCTCCTAAGTGAAGAGGCAATTGGCAGAACCCAAGGGATATGCAACCTATCCCCTGCTATTCTGTGTGTCATCTGCTTTGCTAACACCACTGTGTTGATGCATTGCAGATACAAACCCAAGATCTTGTACAATTGTACAGTTGAGTCAGTTTCAAATGTGTAGAAGGGTTCCCACTTTCTGAACCCACACATTCTTGTCTTAAGCTCTCCCAGGCCAGGGATAAGAGCTGTGAAGTCTTATCTTCACTCACTTTTCATCTGCTTCACCTTAGCCCCTCAATGGCAAGGTTAAGAGCTAACACTACCCAGTTCCAGTGGTTTGTTTGTTGAGGTTGATATGACCCCTCGACTAAAACCTAGCCTTGATGTTTGAGCCCCTTGTTGGTGTGTTTATTTCATGCTGTATGTGCTTGTGTGGTGTGATTGTATCCCCTAGGTTTGTTAGACTCCGTGTAGTCTCGTTTGCATGTCAATTAAGGTAGCACGGTTCCTTCGTATAGGACTTCCTTTCTTGCTTGAGCTTTCCTAAAACACAAACAAACATTATCCCCTCTTAAGGAGGCGTCAACTCCTTCTACTACAGGTGAGTAAGTCTCCAAAGGTCGAGCATCCGGTAGATTGCGCAGTGACGTTGTCCTCTTAAAAAACACAAACCAACGGGAATAGTTTAGCCGAACTACGGCAACTCTGATTCTCATGTCCAGATGAGATACGTAGGCACGAGATGCGATGTCTTGTCGAGTTTGACTAACAACTAACACTAATTCTTTTCTCTCGCCCTCGTTGCGATTGAGACCTCCCCTTTCTCTTGCCCTAGTTGCAATCGAGACCCTTCTTCTTCCTGTGCAAGTTGGGTTAGGTGTGGCTTGCTTCCTGTGCAAGTCATGTTTAGGATAGGCTTGCTTCCTGTGCAAGTTAGCTAGAAACCTTAACTTAGGGACGACTTTGCATGACAACATCTAGGCTCGAGTCGTAGTCTCCCTAGTGTTGTGTCTCCCTCCGTTATCTGGTTAGGCTAGTCCTTTTTCCCTGCGTAGGGGAACTACGTCGCCCTGATCCTCATACCAGATGAGGTACGTAGGCAGGAGATGAGCTGATCTCTCCGGGCGCCCTTTTTCTTTTTCAACCCTTTGTGTCTTAACCACCCTTGTGTGTGTTCTGGTTGGAGTCCGACGTAAGTCCAGCGATTGGCAGTTGGTTTCCTGTGTGTGTTCTGGTTCGGATGCTGATGTAAGTCCAGTGATTGGCATTCAGGCTCCATGTTTGCCTTTGCCTGTGTTTGTTTGTGTGCGTGTCAGCCGAGCTACGAATGCTCTGATTCTCCTTCGTCCAAAGGAGATACGTATGCATAGGATGCGATATCCTAGCGAGCATGTGTCGTTTCCCCGGTCCGAACTACTTCGACTCTGATGTCTATGTCTGATAGACTAAGTAGGCCCAGGATGCGATATCTTGCCGAGTCAGTTTCAGTCAGTTTCTTGTGTCTCTTTCAGCCAGTGTGTGTGGGTGTGAGCAGTGTTATAGCAACCATTTTCCTTTCTATTGTGCGTGGATCCCGTCGAGTACGACGGATGCGTAGGGGTGCTAATACCTTCCCTTCGCATAACCGACTCCCGAACCCATTCTCTTTGGTCGCGAGACCATGTTCTTTCCTAGGTTTACTCTGAGCGTTTCCTTTCCCTCTTTTGGGATAAATAACGCACGGTGGCGGCTCTGTTGTTTCTTGTTTCCCGCCGGTTTTTCGCGTAATGCGACATCGTTAAGTCGAAAACCTGAAAGGGCGACTTATGCAAAAAAGAGCGTCCCGGTGGATTGAAAACCCGAAAGGGCGATCCAGGCAAAAATTAGGGACAAAAGGCATAGACTGCATCGGTTGTCACTGATCAACACAGAAGAGCTAAAAATGGAAGATTAACCTAGTTACTCCCTTCAGAAGCGAGGTCTCGTGGAGTCATTGTTATTAGGGATAGTAGTAGTCATTGCGATTCAATGTAAACCTTTCCCTATTGCCATTTTCAAATTTGTAACATTCCATGGGGCTACGCCATTTGCGTGCTACCATTCTTGAATAAATACAAGTTTGCCCATCAAATTCTATCATTTGCTGTTTTTCTCTGATTTTCTTTGTTATGCAAAATGTCATTTATTTGTTAATAATGAAATTTTGAACTCAAAAAAAAAAGAAGAATTTTTCAACATATTGAGAAACACAATTTTTCTTTGACATGTGGAAATATTAAAAGGAAATCTTTCGTCTTTCCCTGCAAGTCTCAAGTTGCAAGACTCCCCTTGGATGATCAACATCTATCTCCAAATAGCACAAATTTATCATTCTCTGGAAGGATTATTGGGCCAGTTGTAACTGTTCAGCTTGATAGATCCTCCTTTAATGCATTTACTCACTCCTTCGGTTGAGTTATTGGTGTTGAGGATTCAGTACCTCCATAAAGCTTTCCCTAATTTCCAGTCTGTATATTGTCAGCGTTTGCATTTCATGATCATTCATGCCTCATGCATATAAGCAAAATTCAAATCATGCATAGCTCGAAGTGCTTCACGCTCTTTTGCATAATCTCAGGTCTCGTTGTTGATTGTATCCCTTGACCTCTGAGACCAGTTGTTACTGGCATCGTCTGTTAAGTCTGGTTATCACCAGTGTTTTTGACCAAATCCAGTTGTAACTGGTATCCTTTAAGGTCGGGTTGTAACCAACATTTATTTTAAACCCAATTGTCGTTGGCATCACTGTCAGTCTGTTTGTAAATACATTTGTGATTGATATCTGAAGTTTGGTTGTCGCCAACATCATTTCAAGTCCAGTTGTTGCTGGCAAACTCCGTTGTAGTCGGTATTTATTTACTATTGGCTTTCATCAAGTTCAATTGTTGTTGGCAAACTCCGTTAAAAGTTGGTTGTAGTCCTTTACTTACGGTTAAAAGTTCAATTGTTGTTGGCACGTACAGAGAGTTTAATTACCCTATCTTTCCTGATGGTTCCGTGAAAGTCATGTATGATTTATCATCCTGAGGAATTTCCAGAAGCTTGGAGGTTTTTCGTGTTAGGAAACTCCAATGATGTTGCTTTGTATCTTTTCCAATATCAGCAGGTCATGTATGAATCTGTTGTTGAAGTTTTCTTTGGGTTTTTGCTCAGTGCTATTCAGGTCATGTAGGAACCTGCTGTTGAACTTTCATTCCATTATTGTCAGGTCATGTATGAATCTGCTACTGAACTTTTACTCCAGTATTACCAGGTCATGTATGAACCTGTTGCTGAACATTTTGTTCCAATATTGTCAAGTCATGTATGAACTTGTTATGGAAATTTTCCCAAAATGTTCAAGTTTATCATTAGGTCATGTATGAACCTGTTGATATACTCTTTTTGAATTTTTCTGAGTCTGTTAGGTCGTGTATGGACCTATTGTCGAAAATTCTTGTTATTCCAATATTACCAGGTCATGTATGAACCTGTTTTTGAGTTTTTATTCCAGTTTTACCAAGTCATGTATGAACTTGTTGTGGAAATTTTCTCAAAATGTTTAAGTTTATCATCAGGTCATGTATGAACCTGTTGATATACTATTTTTGAATTTTTCTGAGTTTGTTAGGTCATGTATGAACCTGTTGTCAGAACTTCTTGATATTCCCCAGCATTGTGAGGTCATGTATGAACCCGTTGCTGTTGAGCCTTTATTCCAATACTACTATGTCATGTATGAACCTGTTTTGGAAGAATATTTTCTTTGATTATCCCAATGTCATCAAGTCATGTATGAACTTGTTGTGGAAATTTTCTCAAAGTATTTAAGTTTGTCATCAGGTCATGTATGAACCTGTTGATATAATCTTTTTGAATTTTTTCTGAGTTTGTTAGGTCATGTATGAACCTGCTGTCAGAACTTCTTGGTATTCCCCAGCATTGTTAGGTCATGTATGAACCTGATGCTGTTAAGCTTTTATTCCAGTGTTACCAGGTCATGTATGAACCTGTTTTTGAGTTTTAATTCCAGTTTTACCAAGTCATGTATGAACTTATGGTGGAAATTTTCTCAAAGTATTCAAGTTTTGTCATCAGGTCATGTATGAACCTGTTGATATACTCTTTTTAATTTTTCTGAGTTTGTTAGGTCATGTCTGAACCCACTGTCAGAAATTCTTGATATTCCCCAGCATTGTCAGGACATGTATGAACCTGCTGTTTGAGCTTTTATTCCTGTATTACTAGGTCATGTCTGAACCTATTTTTGAAGAATCTTTTCCAGTATTGTCAGGTCATGTATGAACCTGTTGCTGAACCTTTTGTTCCAATGTCGCCAGGTCATGTATGAACCTGTTGTAGAAATTTTTCTTATTCGGGTTTAGTAAGTCATGTGTGAACTTACTGCCAAAATCTCTTGTATTCTAAGTGTCGTTCATCAAGTTTCACTTTGAATACTCTCCAATGTGTGTCTGACTCTCCAACAGGATTGTTTTCCCCAACAAGATGTTTTTGTTGGTGTAAGCCCTAGAGGCCAATACATTTTGGTACTTGTATCGAATAACAAAAGGCATTCTCTTTATTATGGTTGATTAATAAAGTCCCTGGAATAGATAGTCTGTTTAATGTATTAAGTGTGACTTAATCATGAGAACACATTAAACATAAGGACACTATTCCTAAAGTATCCGTAGTCGAGCTTTAGTGTGAAGTGGGATAACATTAAAGCATTAAGACTATTATGTTTGTAGACTGATGATCACATCTCATGGATCATGGATAAAGAGTTATCAAGTCTTAAACATAGGTATGAATATTAGGAGTAATATTTATACCGGATTGACCCGCTATGAGAATACTATATAGAAAGTTATGCAAGGTGTCATAAGTTATTCTCATGGTGATAATAGTGTATTCCACTCTTCGACCTGAAACCACTATGGATCCTAGATGTAAAGTCGAGTGCTTTATTGCTGATCCAACGTTGTCCGTAACTGGATAACCATAAAGACAGTTGATGGGTACTCCACAAAGCATGCTGAGGGACATGAGTGACCTAGATGGAATTTGCCCATCCTGCATAACAGGATATATGTCTATGGGCCCAATATTGAATTGGACAAGGATGACACGGTCTATGCCTTGTGTTCAATATAGACATAAGGGAAAAAGGGTAATTATACACATAAGTATTATCACAGAAGGAATTGTCAGATCACTTGACATTTTCGTGTCTTGGGTAGAAGTGATGTGTTGCTAGATACCGCTCACTGTTTATTATGTTAAATGCGTGATTTAATATAATTGCCAACGTCACGAAAACCTACAGGGTCACACACAAAGGACGGATTGATGAGAAATAGAGTAACTAAGGAATACCGTAAGGTACGGTGCCCTTAAGTGAATTATAGAACATCGTAAGGTACGATGTACTTGAGTAGAATACGAAATATGGTAAGGTACCATGGGCTTAAGTGATTTTGGGCATATTATAAGATATGGGCCAAAATACACTTAAGTGGGCTTTTAGCTTGAAGCCCACACAAGTGGTTCTATAAATAGAACCCTTGTGCAGAAGCAAAAATTTGCGGTTGCATTATTTTCGTTTTCTATCACTCTCTCTCTCTCTCACTCAAAGCCTTCATTCGTACCAGCTAGCGCTGAGATTGAAGGAACCCGTTCGTGTGGACTGAGTAGAGACGTTGTCATCGTTCAACGTTCGTGATCGCTTCGTGGATCTGCATCAAAGGTTTTGATCGTCACAAGAGATCTGCACCAAAGGTTTCAGTCGTCACAAGAGGTAAATATTCTATCACTGATCATGACCATTCGTAAGGATCTCTAAAGGAGAAAATTTTAATTTCCGCTGCGTTTTGGACCGCAATTCTCCTTCAGTTTTTACCATTTGTCTGTCTCCCTGTAGACCATCAGCATTCCCCACAGATCTTTGTTTCATTCTGTGTCCATCATAAAGCATCATGCTAGGGTTTATCTTATGTCTGATCATGTCCCTAGCAAATCAAATAAAAAGAGTCATTCATTCAGGCATTCATCTCATATCATATCCTATCATTTGCATTTTCAGGATCAAAATCCGGGTCTTCTTAGTATTTAACTATCTCCCACTATGATCATATGAAGAATGTCCTACTTCATATTCTCTAGTTGAAGATACTTAAATAGGGGCAACTGTCATACCCTGATTTTGGCTCTGAATTTTTATTTTTATTTTTTTTATTTTTTATTATTATTATTTTTTTATTTTTTTTATTTTTTATTTTATTTTTTTATTTATTTATTTTTAAAAATCCCCAAATATTCTATTTCCATATCCAATTCCCAAATTCTATTACACATATTCATGTTTTAATAAGCCATATCAAGTTTTCCATGCATAATTTGATAACCAATTAAACCAAATCCCAAATCCCTTTTTCATGAACAAGTGTCCATTCAGTACCTAAGTCTTGACAGTGAGAACCCATAGCAAGTACAAGCTGGCAGCAAAGTGCATAAGCCACAAACATGAAACTCGAAGCCATCAATTTGAAGCTACCACCAAGCTGCTACAAACTTAAACCAAAATAGCTATAACTCAAAAAAACTTAAGCTACCATCAAGTTGCATAACCACTTCACGCCAGCCGCGCGAGAATCAAATAAGTCGTAAGATGTAAATAACTTCCAACAGCTAACAGCTGCAACTAAAAAAAATGCAACACGGTACTGCGTCAAGACTTCACCACAAGCCAAAGCATCAATACCAGCTGCTAAAAGCCGGTACGGTAAGCCAAACACCACTCAAGCCAGAAAAACCCTAATCCCATATAGTAGCCGCCACTGATCACTAACAAGGAAGAGAGAATTCTGCAAGAACACAAAGAGCTGACTGTTCACACAAATAAAATCCTACCGTTGAACCACCCACCCTAAATCTCATTTTTCCCATCAACCATAGCATCTTCCACCTTGGCTCTCATTACGACCTCTCCGATAACGTGGATTTGCTAGTCTGTTGTTAGGTAACAGCAATACAAAATCTGGAGTTGCCATTCATCTCACTTGGTGAAGACTTTGGTGCTCGAAAAGATAACAAGCTGAAACAATAGGGACATCGCTATAACCGCCACCACGGTATAACCATTTTCGATGCGGTCCAAGAATCTAGCATCGACATCACGCAACATCGTCACTCGACATCAGGTGCGTTCATAGCTGACTTGCTCATGAAAGAAATGTATCGAAAATGAAAGGAGTTTGAGTTCCGGTTATATTTTTTTTGTTGATTGTTGTTGTTCGGACATATTTGCATTGCATGAGAGATGATGTACGGTTCACAGTCCATGGAAGAAACATTTTTTCTATTTTATTTTTTTTCAGAAGGATAAATCCATTTGTTTTTTTGTAGTAGGTGTGCATTAAAATGATTCTGTTTAAAAGGACCTACTACTGTTTTAACTTTGTGCTTTATTTAAAGCTTGATCCATTTTTTATGATATGTATTAGTGCTTGAGGCTATATGACGAGAATACTTGTCTGGTAGAGTTGGTAAAGGGATGCTTTGGCAAGCCTTTGGTCTTGGGTTCAATTCCCATTGTGTGCCATATTTGATTTTTGCAAAATTTTAATTTCTATTTCACATTTTTGTTTTAATCCCCTCCTAATGTTTACCCTTTAATTTTATTTTAATTGTTAAATATCAATTTTAATGTACTTTGATTATTTTAATCCGATATTCAAAATCATTTTCTAAATAAAACGTGAAGAAAAAGATTACCTGGATGGAATGTCCAGTCGTAATCCCGAATATTAGGCTCAAGCTGTAAGAGCTTGCAAGCCGTTAATATTCGTCTTCTCTTTAGCATTCAAATATTCAAGTCATTTTTCTAAATAAAAGTTGGAAGAAAAAGATTACCTGGATGGAATGTCCAGTCGTAATCCCGAATATTAGGCTCAAGCTATAAGAGCTTGCAAGCCGTTGATATTCGTCTTCTCTTTAACACTCTAATATTCAATTCATTTTCTTAATAAAGTTTGGAAGAAAAAGATTACCTGGATGGAATGTCCAGTCGTAATCCCGAATATTAGGCTCAAGCTGTAAGAGCTTGCAAGCCGTTAATATTCGTCTTCTCTTTCACACTCCAAGATTCAAAACCTCTTCTTAATAAAGTTGGAAGAAAAAGATTACCTGGAGGGAATATCCAGTCGTAATCCTGAATATTAGGCTCAAGCTGTAAGAGCTTGCAAGCCATAAATATTCGTCTTCCCTCCAAAACATTTATAAATATTCGAATCATTTTCTTGGCAATATTGGAAAGAAATAGACTGCCTGGGTGGAATGTCCAGACGTAGTCCCGAGTATTAGACCCAAGCTGTAAGAGCTTGTAGGTCACAAGTACTCGTCTTTCAAACTTCAAAATACTTAATTCCAACTTAATACTTTTTTCAATAAAGATGGAAATGGAACATGGCGTATGCTGTGCACTCCTGAGACTAGGATTCGAGATGTATATCTCGCTCATCCAAGTTCTCGCCATCACTCAAAATACACCAAACCAATCAATTTCTTTTTCTCGCCGCCGTGCGATTGATCTCTTAAACCTTTTCACAAACGAAAGGTACTTTGTTTCGAAACAATGCAATGTTTTTCCACCTGTTTTGGGTAGTCCAACAATGTTTTCGTCGATTTGACACAAAGTAGCTTTCGCTAAAATCGACCAACAAACAAACATTTTTCTATCCAGAACTACGTAAGCCTTGATTTCTCTTTTGAGATACGTAGGAGCAGGATTTGTAAATCTTGTCAGGCCCACTAATAAAAAACTTAGGTTTAGTCCTTCGTCAAAAATCCAAAAACATTTTCCTCTCTTTTATTCTTTCTTTCCCACCTAATAAACTGAAAAGCCTAACATTTCAAACTAACATTAATGCACACAACTAACCTAATGGTTCCCGTTGAGTACAACGAACGTGAGAGGTGTCAATCATATACAAGAGAAAAGGAAAATAATCATCCTATGGATCCCTAGAAACAATCATCTAAAGCTCGGGACACAGGAAGATAAGATGCGCGAAGCCTCTTCGCCTCCCTCTCGTAGGCTGCCTCCATATCCGCTTTCTCCTTGGCGAGTCGATCATACTTCCTCTTCCAAAACTTAGAAGACTGAGGAAGTAGAGAAGTCCATGCATCTTTAGGGTCATCAATAACTTGATGCTCGAGGAACTCAATCAAAGCATCCTTCTCCTTAATCTGCTGAAGCAACTCTTCCCTTTCACGGATCCAGGCACGTGATAGGTCTTCGTCTCTTAACTCCAGGTGTAGGTCTCGGATACTCGTAAGGCATGAGATACTCAGAAGCTCTCCTCCTTACCCAAGCAGTCTAAGGCTCCAAAGCGATGCAATTCTTAGGACCTAACTCCTTCCTTCCTTTCCTATGAATCTTGCGCCAAGCGCGGACCATTCTGCCCTTCAAGCCTTGGGGATCTTTACCCTCCTGAAAGAACACACCCTCTAACAGAATGTTATTAGGCTTATCCTTTAGGGGGAACCCAAGTTGACGACGTGCCAAAATAGGGTTGTAGTTAATCCCATCACATGTACCAAGAAGAGGTACATTGGAGAATTCACCACAAGAGTCAATAATCTGCACACCATCATACACACGGTTATACCAAGAGATATCATCATTAGTGAGAGACATAAGTCTCGTAGACTATCGTAGACATCCTTTGTTCTCCTTGAAGGCGACCGTCTGAGGTAAGTGAGAAATAAACCACTTATACAACAGAGGCAAACAACACACAATGACGCCACCACCCTTTGCATTCCTCATATGCAAAGAGAAATAGGTATCACCCAACAGAGTCGGAACGAGATTAAGAGTAGAAAAGATCCTAATAGCGTTCACATCCACAAACTTGTTGATGTTGGGGAACAAAACCAATCCATAGATGAGAAGTACAAATATGGCTTCAAAGGCATCCTCACTCATGGCCTTCCCATAGATAGTAGCTTGAGCAATGAGGAACTCAGAAGGGAGACCTTGAATTCCATCTTTGGTAGTCATATGAACACCAACCAGAGATTCATCTATGTGCAACATGTCTGCTATCTCTTGAGAAGTAATAATACTCTCCAAGCCATTGAACGACAACTGGTCTAGAATAGGTATACCCACAAGATAGGCATACTCCTCAAGCGTAGGCAAAAGCTGGAAATCCGGAAACGTGAAGCAGCGGTACAAGGGATCATAAAACTGCACCAATACACTCATCAACCCTTCATCCACCTAAGTAGTCAGAAGAGGAAGAAGCTTCCCAAAACGAGCTTTGAAACCCAAAGGATCTAATACATAGGATGTCAGATTCCTTAACTCTTTCAAATCTGGTTGCCTGAAGCTGTACTTCTTTGTATTCCTTCTTTGTCTTTCCATGTCTGAAAATTTTGCAAATAAACCCCTTAAGTTCCTTGAAAATTTCCTTCATTATTGATGATATGGATGCAAATGAGTGCATGAATGCATGAATGCAACAATCACACTCAAGGATCAAGCAAAGCACACCAAACAAAGGTCATGGGATGGATCATGTTATCCTTAATATCAATCATCCATTTTGGTGGATTATGGTTTACACCTTATCTACACCCAATTTCTATTGATATTAAGGATATATGAACGGATCAACCATGAATCAAGGGTTTGTTGCAAGTCACGAGCATGGAGTTTAGGTTAAGAACCACCCAAAGGGAGTGTAATAGGGTTTAAACCTGCCAAACATGTTCTTCAAGAGGTTCCCATAGTCATCATCCCATCTTTCGGATATTATCGGATAAACGACTACTCGTATTCCAAAAATATTCTCAAGAGAGACTCTTATGAGTGTAGTATCGCGTAACAATCGTATCAAATCTTACACTTGAACGACTTTCGCACTACATTCTAAAAAATAGGCCAAGATGGGCTTGATAAACTAAGGTCCTTGGCTTCTAAGGTCTATATTGGAAAGAGTAATGTCTAACCACAACTTACTTGTGTGACATTATTGATCCTAACATGACCTCCACCAAGTGAATGGACTTGCAAATCAACTTGCTAAGGAATAACTCCACACAAGTCAACAAGACTACGCCATTCTCCTATCCTAAGTGCACTGAGTCCGGGTATAGAACTCATCTCACAAAGATCGCCAAGCATACAAGAAATTAATATCAAGCAAATCAATCATTACATACAATACAGTAATCCCAAATTGCACAAAAATATGTCACAAAACAATATAATACAACAAGTATGAAAAGTAGGCAAAACCCACTAGGCATCCTATCCCCAGCAGAGTCGCCACTTTTCTGTAGCGGGGTATTCGTTATCATTAGAGATATTGACTAAATCCAAGGTAAACATACAAGTCGAGTCGCCACCGTACTTCTATTTATCCAAAGGAATGGTTAGAAAGTGAACAAAAACCTAATAGTTTTAACAAAACTAGTAAAAGAAACAGAGATCTGGGTAAGGGGGTTGGTTATGCAATGGGAAGGTGTTAGGCACCCAAAACATCCTAGGTACTCCTAGGGAGCCCTTTTCATACTTGTTGCAAAGGTTGTTGTTTTGAGAAATTTTGTTTGTGCAAACATGATTGAAGAGATGAGAAGAGAATGTACAAGTTATTTACATTTGTGTTTGGATGGATAAACCCATTGCCTACGTACCATCTTAAAAAAGATTAGGATCAAAACCTCGTAGTTCGGGGTAAAAATTTCAAAATGAGTTGGTGAATTGATGGATCCAAAAGCCTTAAGGTCTTTTGTTATCCAAGGGAGAAAACTCAACCAAACCACAAATCCACCATGTGAGGATAGCTTCAACATGCTAGTGAGGGGTTAACCCTATAATAAGCATGGAAGACTCATTGTCCATCACTAAGGATATAGGTGAGTATCACATCTACCACAAGGATAACTCAAACCTAATAGCTAAAGGTTATGAAAGATTTTGATTAAGAAAGTGGCCATTGGAACCACAAAAAGACATTTGAATGGGTTATATTTACCAATTAGAAGTATATACAAAAATGGTCAAAGTTGTCTTAAAGATTCAATTCAAAACAAGTGTTATGAAAAGAAAGTTTGAAAAATCAAAAGCATAAGGCTTAGGTTTCTAATGTTTGAAAACAATGGTTAAATGTTTGCACAAAAAGTTTTGGCTTGGGTTAGAGTGGAGAGAAGAAGAAGAAAGGGCTAAGTCCTAAGTAAAACAAAAGGTGAGGGATAAAGAAACAAAACCACAATGGAGTCCCTCACTTGAGATCATATTGATGATCCAAGTAGCTCCCATCCTTTGGAATAAGAAACCACAAAGCATAAACAATCATCAAACAAGCCTCTTAAGAGATCCTCAATGTATCTTGTATCTTCCACTTGGATGAACATGGCAATGGTCCTCCAATTAAGCTCAAATGGAAACTTCTAGCACAAAAGCACACACATCAAAACTTCCATGAAGTAAAACAAGAATGGACAAGAGTGAGTTTAGAGATTTGGTTCTTCTAATCCATCTTCATCATTAAGATCCATTTACTCCAATTTTGCATATAGAAAGTCCTAGAATCCAAGTCCAATTCTCCATTTCTTTTCATAGGGAAAGTCCTAGAAACTAAGTCCATCTCTTTGCATTTGGTCCACAACAATCAAAACAAAAACACAAGCACAATAATATATACACAATTATGTGCTCAAGTGAGCAAAAGGCAAATGGAATTAACATAAACATGTGCTCAAATGAGCAAAGAGAAAAGCAAATGGATAATATGTGCAAGAATAGTAAATGGCATAAAAGTAAATTGCATAAAATAAATGTTAATTGTCAATAGTTAGTGTTAGTAGTTAGTGTGCCATAAGGCAAATTTAGCGCTATGTTAAGCAATCGTAATTGGACTTATGTAGAAGTCACAACTATCTGAGGCCGGTCAATAATAATGTTGGCAACAAACACAAGTTAGGAGTCTTGATTAGTGAACCAAGTCCCAACAACTTGCCATGCCAAAAAGAAGAAGAAAATTGATCTTGTATTGGTTTAAGCCTTTTGCATGATTTAGGAGACAACCTATCCTTAATGCAAAACCATTCACTTGATCAATTGATCAAGATGAATTAGATTTGAATCAAGGAAGATTAAATCTCCCTAACCAATGCTAACTTACCAACCTTCAACTCATTGATCAAAAGAGAAAAGAAGTAGAAGAAGAAGAAGGAGAAGATGGATAAGAGAAATGGAAAAAAGGCAAAATTAAAATGCATTAAATGAAATACAATGTACCAATCCTCATATGTTGACCAATAACATTGAAAGTCAAGGTCAAACAATCAAAAACAGAAGTGAGATGAAGATTGGAGGTCAAGAAATGAATAAACTATTTTTGGCATTTTTAAATATTTAAAATAAACTTGAATTAAAAATAAAAGAAAAGGTCAAACTTCAAAATTACTTCAAATCAACCTTGAAAGGTCCAAGTAATTTATCCTAAATTCAACAAGGTCAAACAAAGTTTGACAAAAAATTTCAGCATTTTTAAAAGTCAGAAACTATTTTTAATCAATTAAAAATGAATAAAAATAACCTAATTGAATTAAAATCTCAAATAAATCTAAATCAATTCAAAAATTGATGAGAATATTTTTCATGGATCCATCATCATTCAAATAGGTTAGGAAAATATTTTTGTATTTTTTGAATATCAAAAACTATTTAAAATGAATTAAAAATAACCAAAAAAGAGAAAATTCACAAAAAATATCAAATGACAAAATAAAAATTAATAAAAATCAGAAATAGAAACTAGAATTTATTTGGGAAATAATGTAATTGGTCCCATAATTTTTGGATTAAAAATGAAAGAGATTTTGATTTTTGAAATAAAATGGAATTTAAGAAAATAAAAGCAGAAAATAGAAATTAGAAAAATCCACAGCCCTTGGATCTGAGCTCATTAATTGAGCTGGCAGATCACAAGGCTGAGAGATGCGCATGCATGGTATCCCTTAGTCAACTGCGTCACACAAAGGTTAAATAGAAGTCATAACAAACCAAGGTTGAGATCAAATCTGGGAAATGGATCCAACGGCCAGAATTCAAACTGGAAATGATGAAGCCACCGGAGCCACCGTCTTTTCCGGTGAGCCTCAGGATTCCGACCAGAGTTGCAGAAATTCAAAGCTTAATGAAAATGCACGATCTATACATCTTTAGAAAGCTGGGATGATGTACATCATCCCTGTACCATCCATTTTCACTCTAGATCTCCATAGTGTGAGAAATCAGAGATGGAAAAATCTGGTGTTCATCATGAACTCAATGGATTTCAAAAATTGAATGCATAAACATGATGCCTCTATTGAGAGGACTTCAGCCAACACAAAATCTAAGCCAATAGGTCAATGGATTAAGAGAATCGAAGAAAATACCAGTTGGAATGGAAGCTTGAGTTCTGGTAATTTGAGCACTATGCCTTTCTTGCTTTGCTTAAATAGAAGTTCAATGAGATAAATGATGAAGGTTTAGAAGCATTAGATCTAAGAATTCAACCAGATGAAGTTGAATTTCAGATCTGAGAAAATTGAGAAAAATGAACTTGCTTCTTTAGTGATGGCTATGGAAAGAATTCTGCAGTATTTCAGGTTGAATTAGGCGTGTGAAATGAATGGAATGAGGTCTCTATTTATAGAGGAAGTGGCACGGAGAATGTGAAATGATCCGTGTGCATGGCATGTGAAGCTTCATTGCATGGGCTTGCATGATCATGCACAAGGCCCAAAAACAATGTCAAATGAATTCTGAGCATCAACCAAATGGAATTGGACGCGTGACCTTGCAAGGCAATAGCTTATGCACCAAGATTTCAAGTGAATTCCTCATTTGTACCTAAACAAACATCTCTTCGAAAATACCATTTAGAAAATACAAACATAGGCATATGGGTAATGGTTGGAAAGGTCTTTGTATAAGGAACAAATGTTATGTTGGACAAAAACTCATTTGAAGTGTGGAAATTTATGAAATTTGAGTTTAAAGTGCAAGGTGCATGACATGTCAAGGCAAGGTTTCTAAAATTGGCCAACTTTCAAGCCCCTCTGTTTTGATGATGTAACCCTCAAATGAAAAAAACCTCCAACATCAAAGTTGTATATCTTTTCAAGACACTCAAAATGGACTTAAATTTTGCATCATTTGGATTTTTTATGGAAGAGTTATGGGCACTTGAAGTTGGACTTTTTTGACTTTTAATGCCTTTGGTCAAAAAGGACCTATAATGTCTTGCATTATCACATGTATTTACTTTGAGATTTTGAAATTTTGTTCAACATAACATTTGAAGTAGACATCTTAAGATTTCCAATTCATTTGATCCCACCTCAAAATCATAAAAAATGAATGAGTTATGTCCTTGGGAAGTTGACCTAAAATTAGGGTTTCAATCAAAATGACCTATAATGTATTGGAATAGCAAATGGACTTACAAGCTTCAAATAAATTTTTGATGAACATGAAAGTTGTTCATATTGTCCTTAAGAACATTTTTGCTTTTGGAACCATCTCCATTTGACTAACACATAAAAAGTTAGGTCTCAGTGCATTTCAAAATAGTCAGATGAATTGACTGATCAACCCATATCTTGATGAATTGATGATTGAGGAAACTCAAATAAGTTCAAATATGCATGAAATGATGAATTAAAGAACTTCCCTTGATTGTATTTGACCATGGGCTGAGGTTGCTTCAAGAGCAAGGCATTGTGGTGCACAGATGAATTAGGTTTTCTCAGAAGAACAAGATCTCAAACCCTTTGACTTGATTGATCAAAATGATGCATTGAAGTACTAGGGAGGCACATTTGATGGATGAGAGCTTTGGGAACCATTACCATGCTTGCTTTCATCTCTTTTTGACCATGTCTTTGTACCAATGATCTCCTAGAAGCTTTGGACTTTGTGATTGCTCAAGCTACAAACACAAGATGTTAGTGACATATTTTTGTGCTTTTGGTTAGTAAACAAAATGAGAAAATCAATGATATACACTTCAAGTAGGCTTGGTGATCTCAAACCACTCACAAGAGGTCCCATCCAAAGGCAAAGGGAACCAAGATGCTAATGATCCTTGAGGCTTATGCAAATGAAATGTTATGATGCCAAGAGGGATCTTAGGGACAAAATTGGGGTCTTACAGACTGTAAAAGCATTGAACTGAAACCTAGTGACGTTATGGTGCATGCTTACGATGGTGCGAAGAGTGTTGTCCATGGTGAAGTGGTTCTCCCTATCAAGGTAGGACCTCAAGTCTTCAACACTACCTGTTACGTAATGAACATTCGTCCTGCCTATTCCTGCTTGCTGGGACGCCCTTGGATCCATGGGGCAAGTGATGTAGCTTCGTCTCTCCATCAAAAGCTGAGGTATCCAATAGAGGGCAAGATTGTCACTGTGTGTGGAGAAGAAGAGTATATTGTCAGTAGTGTGCATACCTTCAGATACGTCGAGATGGATGGTGAATTCTTTGAGACTCCTTCTCAGACATTTAAAGTAGTTCCTCCGACCAGTCCTGTCCTTAAGCCAACTTCCCGTGTGCCCAAGGTTATTCGTGCTCCTCCTTCTATGATTTCTCTGAAAGATGCTCAAGCCGTGGTTGAAGATGGTGGTCGTACTGGCTGGGGTCAACTGATCGATGTACCGTACAAGTCTAATAAATTTGGCATGGGGTTTAGCTCTGAAAAGATAGTCAAAGATCAGATTAATATTGTAGAAGATGCTGATAGCGATTGCGACTTGGATAGCTGGATTTTCCCAACAATTGGTGACAGACGCAATAATTGGAAGGCTGAAGACACTATCCCGATTTCCTTTAGTCAGGAGTAATTGTTATTGCTTATTTTAGTGTTTCAAATTTTGTAATTTTTATTATGAACAATTGAACTTCTTAAAGCATTGTGTCTATGCCCGGGGCACAGAAGCTAATTTGTTAAGGGTTTTGTCATTTTCATAAGCATATTCACATTCAATAAATCAATGGACTTTTTGCATTCAAATATTGCGCTCTTTATCTTTCTTGTCATTTTTCAAATAAGCTATGTTTTCTTACACACACTCACGTAACAAATAGTAGATCCATATCCACTCTGGATCCTGTTGATAATAATTCTGCTACTGTTAATTATGGCTTTAAAAATCCGATCTACCAAGCCGAGGATGGAAGTGAGGAAGATTGCGAAGTGCCTGGAGAGCTTTCCAGACTGTTACTGCAAGAAGAAAAGACTATACAGACGCATGAGGAATCAATTGAAATTGTAAATCTAGGTACTGAAGTAGATAAGAAACAAGTCAA
Source organism: Lathyrus oleraceus (assembly GCF_024323335.1). Classification (NCBI taxonomy): domain Eukaryota; kingdom Viridiplantae; phylum Streptophyta; class Magnoliopsida; order Fabales; family Fabaceae; genus Lathyrus; species Lathyrus oleraceus. The sequence continues at coordinate 146,045,037 of NC_066579.1, forward strand.
AATAGGAGCAGGCTTGGAAAACAGTGTCAAAGAAAGATTGATTCAGATGTTACATGACTATGTAGAGATTTTTGCTTGTTCTTATGAAGACATGCCAGGACTGGATACTGATATAGTAGTTCATCGTTTGCCGATGAAGGAAGATTGTCATCCTGTTAAGCAAAAGGTTCGTCGCATGCGTCCTGAAATGTCTGAGAAAATCAAAGCCGAGGTTATGAAACAATTTAATGCAGGTTTTCTAGATGTTACTTCTTATCCTCAATTGGTTGCTAATGTGGTACCAGTACCAAAGAAGGATGGTAAGGTGCGAATGTGTGTAGATTACAGAGATTTGAATAAAGCAAGTCCCAAAGATGACTTTCCACTTCCGCACATTGATGTTCTGGTAGATAACACCGCTCAACACAAGGTATTCTCATTCATGGATGGATTCTCAGGTTATAACCAGATTAAGATGGCACCTGAAGACATGGAGAAAACTACGTTTGTGATGCAATAGGGCACTTTCTGTTACAAAGTAATGCCATTCGGTTTAAAGAATACAGGGGCTACATACCAGCGTGCTATGGTGGTTTTGTTCCATGATATGATCCATCATGAAATAGAGGTATATGTGGATGACAGGATAGCCAGATCTCATACTGAAGAAGAACATCTCGATGATTTATACAAATTGTTTGAGAGGTTGCAGAAATACAAGTTGAGATTGAACCCGAACAAATGCACCTTTGGAGTAAGATCCGGTAAACTCTTGGGCTTTATTGTCAGTGGTAAAAGAATTGAGGTTGACCCGGCTAAGGTGAGAGCTATTCAAGAAATGCCAGTTCCCCGTACAGATAAAGAAGTCAGAGGTTTCTTGGGACGCTTGAATTACATTGCCCGATTTATCTCCCATTTGACTGCTACTTGCAAACCCATTGTAAGACCCCAATTCTGTCCCTAAGATCCCTCATGGCATCATATCATAACATATCATTGCCTCAAGGATCATTGTGCATCTTGCTTGCTTTCTTGTGGGTGGGTTATCTTTTGAGAGTGGTTCTTGATCACCAAGCATGTTTTGCATTTGTATATCATTGCTTTTCATTTGTTCACTAACCAAAAGTACAAAAATATGTCATCTAACCTTTGCCTTGCAGATGAAGTAATCTTAGGTCAAGACAGTCAAGGCATTTCATTGAGCTATAGATGGTGGCCATTCTGAAGAATTTGGACCCCATGATCATTAATCAAGAGTTCATATGAGTTGTGATATCATTTGGAATCAAAATCTCAAGTGGTAGAGGCTTGAATCTCATCAAGGCATTCTTCAGTCAACTGAAACCCTAGCCAGTCAACTACAAAGTCAACTGTGATTTTTGGAGATGGGAAGTGATGGGAAACACTTCATTCATGTTCAAACAAGTCTTATTTGACATTTCAAACACTCTCTTTGAAGAATTTGAGGTCCAGTCAAAATTTGGCAAAAATAGAAAGTGACCTATAATTTGAACTTTCCAAAAATGGAAAGGTTTTCATCCAACTTCAACTTCAAATTACATGACCAAAAATGCTTCAAATGAAATTTTGTTGAACATGAAAGTTGTAGATATTTATCTCCCATTTCCAAAATGTCCAAGAACATCAATTTCTCATTTGTGGTTGAAGAGATATGATCAAAACATGGCCAAGTGTGAATTGAACTTCAAAAGTGCATAACTTGCAAACCAAAGCTCCAAATCATGTGGCTCTTTTTGCTAAATTCTTGTCATGACCTATAATTTCATAATCTTGCATTGCATTGCATCATTTCTTATTTCATGATCATTTGCAAAAATCTTGATTTTTGGAGGGAATTTCTAAAATTCAAAATTGGTAATTCATTTGAATATTTTGCAATTGCCAATAGCTCCAAAATGTCATTTTAAGTGAATTTGAACTAAATTCGTACACTGTTCATTTACCATCTCCATGCAAAGGTGAAAATACCAAAATGTGCAAAACACCTCCAAAGTTAAGCATTCATTAGCATTTTGGTTAAACATGATTAAGCATGACTAATTATGAGTATATAACCTCAAACCCTAACAGAAAATGCTAACAACAATTCATTTTTAAAGATCTAGATCTAGAACACAAAACTTTTCTCTCAAACTTTCTTCCAATTTCTTCATTTGCCATTGCATTTTCGTGTTTGATTCTTGTTATTGAGTTGATAGTGAGCAGGATCCTCCATAGAATCAGTGGAATTCGAGCAGCATTGGAGCATTTGAAGCATGGATGCATCTATGGCGAATCTCAAATTCTGTTGAAACACGTGCAATTGAGCTGTGATCTTCCTTTCATTCATCTTCACAAGCATTATAGAGGAGATTTTGAGCATTGCAAAGGCATAAATCCAGCTGAATCCAGTTCTGCTTCTACAAGAGGTTACAAATTCATTTTCATATTTTTGCTTTTTATTGATATGAAGTGATAGATCTTTGAATGCTGATTAGTTTAGGCTTCGAATCATGCGAATCCGTGCCATTTTGAGTGAGAAATGTTAGTTTGAAGTTTGGTTGATGATTATTGTTTCACTCGATCCATGCGTGTTATGATGTTGTTTGATGAAATTGTTGTTGATTCTTGATGCTTGATGAAAGATCTTTGCAATGCCATGATTAATTCGTGTTTCTGTGCACTTTGGAAATTTCTGGAAAATTTGATGATGAAGATCATGAAGATCTTCATCGTGTTCATACTGGCTGCATATTACCTGCGAAATTTCATATGACCTTCATACCGTTTCCTGCGGATTTAGCTGCATGTTCTTCAGTGTTACCTGCGGATTATGGCATTTGCATGCGCCTAGGGTTTGAGCCAAACGACTGCGTTTTAAGCTAGCGCGCGCCAATTTTCAAATTGTGCATCCCTTCGATTCCAGCTTGTGACAATTTTCCAAAATGCTTCACATGTTATTTGCTATTTCCTTCTATGTTCATATGCCATGCTTCATACTTTCTTTTATTTTTTTCTCATCTTCTAAAATTCAAAACAATTTGAAAACACATCCAAAAAACATGAGGATTTTTGTGTTAGGTCCCATTTTTTGTCTAGAATTTTTTGTTTATTTTTACTCAAATTGTGCATGGCTGAAATTAAATTGGTTCTAGAGAATGTTCACATGTATCATATTTTGTACCTTGCTTGCCATATTTGTTGTGAAATGATGAGTTCTAATCCAATGAATCTGAAAATTGACATGATGAAACTACACTCTTTGATTGATATTTTGGTGTTGAGTTTGCATTTTTATCATTTGTGGTTTCTGGTTTGTGAATTTTCTAAGTAGGTGTGACAATTTGTGTCACACCTTTGCATGTTCATCTTGTGCTATGTGTTTACCCTATCAAATGATGCTCAATTGTTCTGATTTTTTGCATGCTGATCATATGATATGTCTTGAATATGCATGAATTTTTCCAGATTTTTGTGAATCATTTCTGATTTAATTGAGATTTATCTTTCTGGTTGATCACATGTGGACTTTAAAATTGCCTTGAACTTAAATTGATCATGAAATGGATTTGGTAAATGATATTAATGTGAGACTTTTTGCAATGTGTCAATAATTGTTTGAAGTTTCATCATGTTAAATTTCAGCTTCTGTTTTGAATTTTTTCCTCATCTTTGACCCTAGGCTTTGGCCTAGGGGTTTGCCTCTCATCTTTGAGCTTTGTTTTCAGGTTAATCACTCAAGTTCCATAGTTGTTGATGCTCCATCATTTGAGCACTTGATGTTTACCATTGTCTACTAACATTGTGTGTTTTGTAGGGTTGTTAACTCATTTGAGCTTGACTTGTGGCTTATGCCTTCGCTTATTAGGTTTGACTGTTGATATTAACTGTTGTTGGATTGTCTAAACTGTGTACTGATTTGTGTGATGTTTCCACAGGTACATTAAGTTGCTTAAGTTCACTTTGAACTTGCTTTTGCTTGGTTGCTTAACCAATTAGGTATAACCTCTCTTCTTCATGTAGTCTGGAAGACCTTGCCTGTTATGTGGCCAGGTACCTGTCTGAAGCCCTCCTTAAGAGGCAATGTCTTTGTGTGTTTATTTTGTGTGCTAAGCAAGAAAAGTCCTTTGATAAGGCAATTGGCAGACAAAAGAGATGTGTAGTCCATCTCCTGCTACTCAGTGTGTCACTCACCTTGCTCACACCATATGTGTTGATGCATAGTGAGTAAAAGCCCAAGATCTATAGAGTCTAATCTTTGTGGAGAAGAGTTCCAACTTTATGAACTCCCACACCTTCCATTATTCAATGCTCTCCCTGACCAGGGATAAGAGCTATGAGGCACACCCCTCATCTCCATTTCATCTGCTTCACCTTAACTCTCAATGTTAAGGTTAAGAGCACCACTTACCCCATTCCAGTTGACTGAAAAGTCTAACCTTGCTTGAGCCTAATTGCTTGTATATAGTGGGTGCTAATTGACTTGTTTGATTCATCTGTGCATACTTGCTTATGTGTGCCTTTGTGCATTTATCATCATTAATTGTACATCATTGCATGATCATTGTTCATTGCTTTGTGACATTCTTGTTTCATCTTGTTTTGAGGAGTCAACTGTAAGTCCAACTATTGCCAATTGTTTCCTATGACCATTGAGGAGTCAATTGTAAGTCCAGCTATTGGCAGTTGTTTCCTATGACCATTGAGGAGTCAATTGTAAGTCCAGCTATTGGCAGTTGTTTCCTATGATCTGGTAGGAGTCGAGTATAAGACCATTTGTTGGCAACTTGTTTCCTCTTTACTTTTGTTTTGTTTGCTGTATGTGAGGAATCAATTGTAAGTCCATTTATTGGCATTTGTTTCCCATGATCATTTCTGTGGAGATTAGAATAAGTCAAGATAGATTGGCATCTGATATCCATGTTTGTTTATTTTAGGAGATTGGTGTAAATCCATTTATTGGTATCTGGTATCCAGTTTGTTTAGTGAGATTAGTGTAAGTCCAGTTGATTGGCATCTGATATCCATGTTTTGTTTTGCTTTAGGAGACTAGTATAAGTCCATTGAGTGGCATCTGGTATCCATCTTTGTTTTAGGAGATTGGTATAAGTCTAGTAATTGGCATCCGGTATCCGCTTTTGTTGACCTTGTCTGATACTTTGTTTACCTGTTATTTGCATTGTCGCCTATTCCAAAGGAATCACTTGAATCATCTTCCATATGATTTCAAGAGGTGAACCTCTAAGAAGTTTTACTTCTTCACCCTCCATTTTTTGTGTGTGTTTTCAAAACTCTCTTTTCACATGTTAATTCAAAAACTTTGACATCTATTGTGCAAACATTTTCATCTCTTTTCAAATTAGAAACTTAGGCCCTAAGCCTATGATTTTCAAACTTCTCATTTTCATAACACTTCTTCTGAATCAATTCTAATCATACTTTGACCCTCTTTCATGAATACTCAAATCAATTAATCTCACTCACTCAATTGCTTTTGTGGCCCAAGCCCACTACTCACTCATGTTTTCATACATTAGCCATAGGTTTGATTTATCCTAGTTGGTTGATGTTAATCTCACCTTGTGTCCTTAGTGATCGAACTGTAAGAGTTCCGTACTGAAAATAGGGTTAACCCCTCTAGTACGTCGAAGCTTTTCTCACATGGTGGACTTGTTGTTTGTATAAGGTTGAGTTTTCTCCCGTGGATAACGAAAGACCTTAGGGCTTTTGTTTTAAAATGAACCCACTCATATTTTTGGAAATCCTTTGGCCGAACTACGACGTTTTGATCCTTACCTTCCATGGAAAGGTACGTAGGCAACGGGTTCATCCGTTCAAACACAAAAACATTAAACATTGTATATTCTTTTCTCATCCCTTCCATCATTGTTTGCGCAATATATGTCATAAACAAATAAACTTTTTATACAACAAGTGTGAAAAGAGGTTCCCTAGGAGTACCTAGGACGTTTTGGGTGCCTAACACCTTCCCATTACGTAATTAACCCCTTACCCAGATCTCTGACCTTTTCATTAGTTTTCTATGTGTAAAACTTCTTAGGTTTTTTTTCGCTTTTTAGCCAATCCTTTGGATAAATAAAAGTGTGGTGGCGACTCTATCTTTGTATGCTTTTCTTTTGATTTAATCAATAAATCATAAAGTGACGAATACACCGCTACAGAAAAGTGGCGACTCTGCTGGGGATAACATTAGACATTCCCTGGTGGTTTTGCCTACTTTTCACCCTTGTTGTATGATTTTTGTTATTTGTTATATGACATATTTTTGTACAATTTGGGATAACTGTACTGATTGTAATGTTTGAATTGCTTGATATACAATTGCTGTTTGCTTTGGTGGTCTCTGTGAGATGAGTTCTATACCCGAACTCGAGTGCACTCTAGGATAGGAGAATGGCATAGTCTTGTCGACTTGTGTGGAGTATTCCTTAACAAGTTGACTTGCGAGCCCATTCACTTGGTGGAGGTCATGTTGGATTAATAATGTCACACAAGTTATTTGTGGTTAGGCATTATTTTTTCAATCATGTGCCTTAGAAGCCAAGGACCTTAGTTTACCAAGCCCATCTTGGCCTACTTTTAGGACGTAGTGCGGAGGTCGTTCAGGTGTAAGATCTGATGCGATTGTTACGCGATACTACACTCATAAGAGTCTCTCTTAAGAATATTTTTGGAATACGAGTATTCGTTTCTCCAATAATATCTGAAAGATGAGATGATGACTATGGGAACCTCTGGTAGAACATGTCTGGCAGGTTTAAACCCTAGTACACTCCCTTTGGGTGGTTCTTAACCAGGACTCTATGCTCGTGACTCTCAACAAACTCGTGATTCGTGGTTGAGTCGTTCAAATATCCTTAATATCAATGGAACTTGGGTGTTGATAAGGTGAAAACCATAATGCGCCAAAATGGATGATTGATATTAAGGATGATTGAGCCGGTTCAAATATCGTTAATATCAATGGAACTTGGGTGTTGATAAGGTGAAAACCATAATCCACCCAAATGGATGATTGATATTAAGGATACTATGAGCTTTCCCACGACCTTTGTCTGGTGTGCTTTGCTTGATCCTTGAGTGTGATTGTTGCATTCATGCATTCATGCATTCATCTGCATTCATGTCATCAGAAAAATCAGAAAATTTTCAAGGAACTTAAAGGGTTTATTTGCAAATTTCCAGAAGCATTGGATCAACACACATTATTTCACAAAGGAAAAGGCAAGCAATGTCAAAATAGCATACATGTACAAAAACCCTAGACAAAATTAAATCCAGGCCAGGCACAACTTTGATTTTCATGCTGATAAAAAACTAGAGGAAAAGAGAAAACCATAGCAAAAATCCCCATGTCATTTGGATCATTATTGAATTAGTTATGAATTTTCTAAAATGCAATGGAAAAATGAAATAAAAATTGAATGGAAATGGATTAAATGATTTATAAAATAATTTGAAATGGATTTTGGCGCTAAGAACCAAACGCCGCGTTTCATTTAGAAACGCGCCAACCAATCAGCGAGCAGCATGGCGCTCTGCATGCAAACCCTAGAAACACTTTAGGCAACGGTTTTAACATGAAAATGGAAACAGAAAAACGTATGATACTTGGACATCAGGTGATCGACGATCCGAATGATACTTGGACTTCTCTGCTTCCTCAGTCTTCCAAATTCTGGAAGAGGAAGTATGATCGACTTGCAAAGGAGAAAGCGGATATGGAAGCGGCCTATGAGAGAGAGATCAAGAAGCTTTGTGTATCTCGTCTTCCAGCATCTCGAGCTTCTAGGGATCCATAGGATGTCTATTTTCCTTTTCCCTTGTAATAATCAAACATTGTTGTACTTCTTTGTTTCAAAAATATATTTGATGAGATGTTTTCCATATGCAATAAATGCTTTAAATTTCAAAAAATATTTGCAAATAGAACCCTAAAAGTTCCTTGAAATAAAAACAAAGCATATGCACAAACATTGCATGCATCATTTTGCATAAGCAGGTGTTGTTCTGGTCTTCTTGTCTGTGGCCTAACTTTGTGCTCTTCATTTATTTTGAAGACAAGCTGACTCACCGGTACTATACCAGAGCCAATTCAGCAAGAGTGATGGATCAACTTGAGCAAGAGAACAGGGAATTGAAAGAAGAGGTCGCCAGACTTGGCGCTTTGATGGAGCAACTCCTTGCTGCTCAGAATCCACCGTCTCTTCCGCCTGTAACTCCTCCCTATAGGACTGTGATATCAGAAGTGGTTGCTCCGACCGTGCCAGCTGCTAGTGCTCATTTCATGCCGAATGCCATGCCAGCCAGGTTTCCGTGGGGTATGCCTCCTGGTTTCATGCCTGATATTCCAGCTCCAACCTTTGCTTCTATGCCAGTATCTAGCCTGGTCCTTGCAGTGCCTCCTCCTGTCGTGCATACCACTCCCAGGGTAGACGACACCATCTATCATTCAGAGTCGTCTGAGGGTTCTGATGTTAATGAAAAGATGGATGCCATGAACGACCAATTCCTTGAGCTGCGAAAGGAATTGAAGACCCTCCGAGGGAAAGATCTGTTTGGCAAATCTGCTGCCGAGTTATGCCTTGTTCCCAGTGTGAAAATACCTCTCAAATTCAAAGTTCCTGACTTTGAGAAATACAAGGGGAACATTTGCCCTCTCGCTCACCTGGTCATGTATGCCAGGAAAATATCTACGCAAACAGATAATGATCAGCTTCTGATTCATTACTTTCAGGATAGTTTGTCCGGTGCGCCTCTTCGGTGGTATATGAGCCTTGATAGTGCAAACATCCGATCCTTCAACGATCTTGGCAAAGCCTTCGTCAAGCAGTACAAGTACAATGTTGACATGGCGCCTGACCGTGATCAACTCAGGGCCATGTGTCAGAAGGATAAAGAGACATTTAAGGAGTACGCCCAGAGGTGGCGAGAGTTAGCAGCTCAGATTACTCCTCCGCTAGAAGAGAAAGAAATGACTAAGATCTTTCTGAAGACTCTTAGCTCATTTTATTACGAGCGGATGGTTGCAAGTGCTCCCTCTGATTTCACCGAGATGGTGAACATGGGGATGCGTCTGGAGGAAGGTGTCCGTGAAGGACGGTTGTCAAAAGATGAAGGCTCTTCTAAATGGTATGGGGCGTTTAAGAAGAAAGATGGGGAGGCACATGCTGTGCAATCCCATGCCAAACCAAGAAGACCCTCTGATAAGAGGAAGCCCGTGCGTCATCAGCACCAGGTGGCTAGTGTAGCACCTGTTTTCAGAGACAATCCTCAACCTTATCAGCATCAACAACATCAGCAATATCATCATCAGCAACACAATCAATAACAATCTTCTCAGCAACAGTATCATCAACAACAGCATCGCCCTCAGCAGCAGGCTTATCAGCCTCGTAGTAATCAATCTGGTGCGAATTTTGAGAGGAAGAAGATCACCTTTGATCCGATTCCTGTTTCTTACGCAGAGCTATATCCCTCTTTAATAAAGCGGAAGCTGATTACTCCGAGAGATCCTCCGGCTATACCGATCAACCCCCAGTGGTGGTATAAGCACGATCTTCACTGTGTCTACCATTCTGGCGCTCCGGGCCACGATGTGGACAATTGTTTTCAACTGAAGGCTAAGGTTCAGGACCTTATGAGATGCGGCATCCTGAGCTTCGAGGACTCAGGCCCGAATGTTAAGAAGAACCCATTGCCCGAGCATGGGAAGTCAGTGAATATGGTCCAGGGTTGCCCTGGGAAGTACAAAGTCAAATATGTGAGCCATATTAGACAATCACTGGTCGAGTTGCACCGTCTGCTGTGTGACTATAGTCATCTTGAGCACGACCATGACAGATGTCGTATCTGCTCCGTCAACAGGTTGGGTTGTCGCAAAGTGCGAAAGGATCTTCAAGAGCTGCTAGATGAAGGTACTATTGAGATTCTTCAGAATCGGAATGTTGACGAGGATGAACCAGAGGTGAATGTCATCTCACCCGTGTTTAAAATCCCTGAGCCTGTTGTCATCCGTTATGATGGCAGCAAGCAGAAGGTTTCACCTTCTCTGGTCATCAAGCCTGCAGGCCCTGTGCCTTATTCCTCAGAGAGAGCGATTCCTTTTCGTTACAGTGTTGTTGCTGTCGAAGAAGGAAGAGAAGTGTCGTTGCCTTCCACCTCTGTTGTTAACATTGCTGATGTTAGTGGGTTGACCCGAAGTGGTCGTGCGTTCTCTGCACCCTCGAAGCCTCATGTTGCTTCTGATACTGTTGAGCGTCCGGTTGGGACCGCGTTGAATGTTCAGAATCCGGCACTTGCTGTTGCCAAACCCTCCTCTGTACAAAAGACTCCTGCTTCTTCTGTTGGCCCGAGTGGCATTGTGAACGAAGAATGTGATGAGATGCTGAGGCTCATCAAGAAGAGTGAGTACAACGTTGTAGATCAGCTTCTATAAACGCCGTCCAAAATCTCCGTACTTTCGTTGCTTCTGAATTCAGAACCCCATAGGGAGGCTCTGCAGAAAGTTTTGGATCTAGCTTATGTCGATCACGACGTCACCATTGAACAGTTTGATAGTATAGTTGCAAACATCACTGCTTGCAACACTTTGAGTTTCTGTGACACTGATCTCCCTGAGGAGGGAAGAGACCACAACATGGCTCTACATATCTCTATGAACTGCAAGACTGACGCCATGTCCAGCGTGCTGGTTGACACTGGGTCATCTCTTAACGCATTGCCAAAAACCACACTCTCTCGATTGTCATATCAGGGGCCTCCTATGAGGCAGAGTGGGGTTGTTGTGAAGGCTTTTGATGGGTCGCGCAAGACCGTGATTGGGGAAGTTGATCTCCCAATCAAGATTGGACCAAGTGATTTCCAAGTCACCTTCCAGGCTATGGATATCCACCCATCATATAGCTGTCTCCTTGGCAGACCATGGATTCACGAGGCTAGCGCCGTGACATCCACCCTACACCAGAAGCTGAAATTTGTTAAGAACAAGAAACTGGTTGTGGTAGGGGGAGAAAAGGCTCTCCTGGTTAGCCACTTGTCTTCTTTCTCGTATATTGATGCTAAGGATGAAGTTGGAACGCCTTTCCAAGCTTTATCTATTGCTGAGCCGATCGAGAAGAAGTCTCCTTCATTTTCTTCCTATCGTGATGCGAAACTGGCCATTGAATGTGGTGCAGTTGCTGGGTTAGGAAAGATGATTGAACTCGAAGACAACAAGTCCCGGGCTGGCATTGGCTATTCTTCTGGGGCATTCAATGAGCAAGGGCTGTTCAAGAGTGGAGGTTTCATCCACGCCGATCATGTTGAGGAAGCTGCTGCTATTCTGGAAGAAGATACAGAGGACTTGAACAATTTTGTCATCCCTGGTGGTGTCTGCCATAATTGGGTCGCTGTGGATGTTTCTACGGTCATTCATAAGTCAGCGTAATTTGTTCACTTTGTCAAAAAACCCTTCTCCCATGCCAAAAGGAGAAGTGATGACATTGTTGGCAGCATTTATACAATGATGTTTTCATTCAATTAATGCATTGTTAAACATTTTTTTTTCCATTTGTTTTCAATTTTTGCTTTTGCATGAAATCAGTGATCACAAAAAACCCATAAAAACAAGAATAACAGCAATCTTTTTCATCTGCATAATGGTTTGCTTGTTTACATTCTGAAGTTTTTATTATCCAAAATCATTATGCAGGTTGATTCTAAAACCCATTGAACATAATGATCCAACGCCGTCTCCCAATTTTGAATTCCCTGTATTCGAGGCAGAGGAAGATGACGTTGAAGAGATTCCTGATGAGATTACCCGTCTCCTTGAGCACGAAGAGAAGATCATTCAGCCGCATCTCGAGAATGGTCAGAAGAACTCATCCAGATATGGCAGTGAAGATCAAAGAGGAAGTTCAGAAGCAAATTGATGCGGGGTTTTTGGTGACTTCTACATATCCTCTATGGGTGGCCAACATTGTGCCTGTGCCTAAGAAGGACGGAAAAGTCCGCATGTGTGTTGATTACAAGGATTTGAATAAAGCTAGTCCAAAAGATGATTTTCCTCTACCACACATTGACATGTTGGTAGACAATACAGCTAAATTCAAAGTCTTTTCCTTTATGGACGGATTTTCCGGTTATAACCAGATCAAGATGGCACCCGAGGATATGGAGAAGACAACATTCATCACACCTTGGGGAATATTCTGTTATCGAGTGATGCCCTTCGGTTTGAAGAACGCCGGAGCCACGTATCAACGAGCTATGACTACCTTGTTTCATGATATGATGCACAAGGAGATAGAGGTATATGTTGACGATATGATCGCTAAATCAAGAACGGAGGTTGAACATGTAGAGCACTTGTTGAAGCTTTTTCAACGATTGAGAAAGTATAAGCTTCGTCTGAATCCGAACAAATGTACATTTGGAGTCCGTTCTGGCAAGTTGTTGGGCTTTATCGTCAGCGAGAGAGGTATTGAGGTTGATCCTGCAAAGGTCAAAGCAATACGAGATATGCTTGCGCCCAAAACTGAGAAGAAAGTCCGAGGTTTTCTTGGCCGCTTGAATTATATTTCCAGATTTATATCCCACATGACTGCCACATGTGCGCCGATATTCAAGCTCCTTCAGAAAGATCAGTCTCTTGATTGGACCGAGGATTTCCAGATTGCTTTCGACAGTATCAAAGAGTATCTGTCTGAACCTCCGATCTTGTCTCCTCCTGTAGAAGAAAGACCTTTGATCATGTATCTGACTGTGCTTGAAGACTCGATGGGCTGTGTACTCGGTCAACAAGATGAATCAGGGAAGAAAGAATCTGCTATCTACTACCTCAGTAAGAAATTCATAGATTGTGAGTCTCGATACTCAATGCTTGAGAAGACGTGCTGCGCTTTGGCTTGGGCTGCTAAGCGTTTACGCCAGTACATGATAAATCATACCACTTGGTTGATATCCCGAATGGATCCAATTAAGTATATCTTCGAGAAACCTGCTTTAACCGGGAGGATTGCCCGTTCGCAGATGTTATTGTCTGAGTATGATATCGAGTATCGAGCTCAGAAAGCTATCAAAGGTAGTATCTTGGCTGACCATTTAGCGCACCAGCCGATTGAAGATCATCAGTCTGTTCAGTATGACTTCCCTGATGAGGAGATTCTGTATTTGAAGATGAAAGATTGTGATGAGCCTACACTTGATGAAGGTCCGGAACCTGGTTCCAGATGGACGATGGTGTTTGATGGCGCTGTAAATCAGTACGAAAATGGAATTGGGGCAGTAATCATTACTCCTCATGGCACACATATTCCTTTTACAGCAAGGCTAACTTTCAAATGCACGAATAATATGGCTGAGTATGAGGCCTGTATTATGGGACTGGAAGAATGTATTGATTTGAGAATCAAACATCTGACGTGTATGGTGATTCGGCCCTGGTTGTTAGTCAGATCAAGGGGGAGTGGGAGACGAATCAGCCTGGTCTCATTCCATACAGAGATTATGCGAGGAGGATTTCAACATTCTTTACAGAAGTTGACTTTCATCATATTCCTCGAGAAGATAATCGGATGGCAGATGCTCTTGCTACGCTTGCATCCATGATTGTAGTCAGATATTGGAATGAAGTTCCCAATATTGCCGTGATGCGATTGGATAGACCAACTCACGTGTTTGCAGTTGAAGAAGTCAATGATGACAAGCCTTGGTATTTTGATATCAAGAATTTCCTTCAGAACCAGGTCTACCCGCTTGGGGCATCTGTGAAAGATAGGAAAACCCTGAGAAGGTTGTCAGGCAGTTTCTACCTCAGTGGTGAAGTGCTGTACAAAAGAAATTTTGACATGGTTTTGCTCAGATGCGTGGATAGACAAGAAGCAAACCTGTTAATGACTGAGGTCCATGAGGGTTCATTTGGTACTCATTCCAATGGACATGCCATGGCTAGAAAGATGCTGAGAGCAGGCTACTATTGGCTGACAATGGAGTCTGACTGCTGCAAATATGTGAAGAAATGCCATAAGTGTCAGATTTATGCGGATAAGATTCATATTCCTCCGACACTTCTGAATGTGATTTCATCACCATGGCCTTTCTCTATCTGGGGAATCGACATGATCGACATGATTGAACCGAAGGCGTCCAATGGACACAGGTTTATTCTCGTAGCAATTGATTACTTCACCAAATGGGTTGAGGCCGCATCGTATGCGAATGTGACCAGGCAGGTGGTTGTGAAGTTTATCAAGAACCAGCTGATTTGCCGTTATGGTGTGCCAGATAAGATCATTACTGATAATGGATCTAATCTGAATAACAAGATGATGGAAGAGTTGTGCGCTGAATTCAAGATTGCACACCATAACTCCTCTCCTTACAGACCTAAGATGAATGGGGCTGTTGAAGCTGCTAACAAGAATATCAAGAAGATTATCCAGAAGATGACAGTTACGTACAAAGATTGGCATGAGATGCTGCCATTTGCTTTGCATGGTTATCGTACATCTTTCCGCACTTCAACAGGGGCAACCCCTTTCTCTCTTATTTACGGCATGGAAGCTGTTCTCCCACTAGAGGTGGAGATCCCATCAATGCGAGTCTTGATGGAAGCCAAGTTGACTGATGCTGAATGGATTCAGAGTCGTTATGACCAGCTGAATTTGATTGAAGAGAAGCGATTGACTGCCATGTGCCATGGTCAGTTATATCAGTAGAGAATGAAGAAAGCATTCGATAAGAAGGGCAAGCCTCGTGTATTCCGAGAAGGTGACCTCGTGCTCAAGAAAGTCTTGTCTTTCGCGCCCGATTCCAGGGGCAAGTGGACTCCAAACTATGAAGGTCCATATGTTGTCAAGAGAGCCTTTTCAGGTGGTGCACTGATTCTTACAACAATGGATGGGGAGGATTTCACTCGTCTTGTGAATTCAGATGCAGTCAAGAAATACTTTGCCTAAAAAAAAGTATATGCAAATCAAAAACAGAATAGCTCGCTAAGTTGAAAATCCGGAAGGGCGGTTTAGGCAAGAATGAGCGTCTCGGTGGAGAACCCGGAAGGGCGATCCAGGTAAAAAATTAGAAACATGAAAAATGAATTTGCATCCTGCTAGATTGAGTACCTCACCCTAGGGAAATCTAGGCAAAAATTAGGGATTTGGCAAGTAACTGCATCCTGACAAGACTTTCTGTTCAGCAACTGTCTTTTCATCAGAGATTCTCGATTCGTCGCCGACTAAAGCTTCGCATACATCGAGATTCAAATTGGTAGATGTCATACGGTGAACTGACTTTTGTGTGTTTTGCTTTGGAAAGCAAATGTCGCGGATAGCAAGAGTCGCCACCGACTTTTCTTTTATCCAATAAGGAAAGGTGGAAAAGAACAGGAAAGACCTTAATTAGATTTTGGGTTCGGGAGGTACATTATACAAAGGGAAGGTGTTAGCACCCTTTGTATCCATGGTTATCCATGGGCTCTTAATTGCTTGATCACTTATGTTTGTCTGAAAAACACTGTTTGTGAATTGCTAAAAAAATGTTTTGAAAAGAGAGTTTAACTTTGTAATGATTCTTGTACGAATGTGTAAGACCCCAATTTTTTCCCTAAGATCCCTCATGGCCTCAAGACATCATATCATGTCATATCATTGCCTCAAGGATCATTGTGCACCTTTGCTTGCCTCCTAGTGGGTGGGTGTCTTGTGAGTGTGATTCTTGATCACCAAGCATGTATTGCATTTGTATATCATTGCTGTTCATTTGTTTACTAACCAAAAGTACAAAAATATTGTCATCTAACCATGTTACTTGCAGCTGAAGCAATCATTAGTCAATCAGTCAGGCAAGCCATTGAGCCATGGATGGTGACCATTCTTGAGGAATTTGGGCACCATGATCATTCATCAAGGGTTCATATGGGTTGTGACATCATTTTGAATCAAGATATCAAGTGGTAGGGGCTTGGAATTCATCAGAACATGGTTCAGTCAGCCAAAACCCTAGCAAAGTCAACTGTGGTCAACTGTGCATTTAATCAGTGATTTGATGGTGGGAATTGGTTTGAGAGGCCTCATTCATGTCCATATAAGCCTCATATAACATGTCAAACATCCACAGTGAAGAATTTGAAGTCAGACAAGAAATTTCCAAAAATAGAAAGTTGACCTGTAATTGGAATTTGCCAAAAATGGAAAGTTCTTCTCCTCCAAATTACATCATCATACAAGCTCCAAATGAATTTTTGTCTAACATGAAAGTTGAAGATCTTGTTCTTCCATTTCCAAAAAGTCCAAGAACACTCATTTCTCATTTATGGTTGGCAAGTTATGATCAAATCATTCTCAAAAATTTTTGAACTTCAAAGTGGCATATCTTCCAAACCATTTGGCCAAATTGAGTGAGGTTTTTTGCTACAAGTCATATTTGATGTGCTCTATCCAAACCCTTCATCAAATTTCACCAAAAATCAACCAATCAAAATGGCCTTTTTCAAGTGGTTTGAATTTAAAATAAGGGAGGTGAAAAAATGAACTTTCAAATTAAGCTTTGCGAATACATTTTACCAATCACAAGTGTTCAGAAATCACATTTGGAGAGTGGTTTTGGGCCCATTTCGCACTGTAGCTCATGCACATGCAATTTGACTTAATTTCACTAATTGGCAAAACACTTCATTAAGCTAATTCTCAATTACCACCTCATTAACCAAGCTTATGCTTCATTAAAACAGAGTATATATTTCACTTTTCTGATAGAAAACCCTAGCCACTATTCACAAACCAGATCAAAAAATCCATTTTCTCTCAAACTCTCATTTCCTTCACTTGAACTTTTTTCTGAAAATTCCAAAGAGCTCGAGCCTTGGTTGATTATTTCATCACCTACCAACATTCTTGGAGCATTTGCAAGCATCATCTTCCAACTGTAAAGCCAAATACCGCACTGTTGCATTCACATACCTTCCATGGCAGCTCGAGTTTGGAGCTAGAATCAAGGCAGTTGTTTTTCAAGACTCATCCATTCATCATCTGGAGCATCAAGAAGTTGCTGTTTCAACTAATCAAGGCCAAACAACCACTGTTCCATCACTGTCTTGCAGATTAGGTAAAAATTCGAATCACACTATTCTTAAAATGTTGACATGATTATTAAAGATCTCGCCATGCTGATTATTTTGAACTTTGAATCGTGAAAAATGGTTGATTATTGAGAGAGAAACATGGATTTAAAGTTTGATATTCAAATATGTTTTTTGCTTATTTCTCTTTTGTTAGCATGAGTTAGTGAAAATCAATGTTGGAATGTTGATGAGCATGTTTAGCTGATTCGAATGGTATGTTCATTGCCAAATTCTGGGAGAAAAGTTCATCCCGATTGATGATGATGATGAACAGTAGCCAAACCCTAATTTTTTTAAAAACCCAGAACTCATGTTTGGCTTGCTGGAATCGCGTTTGCATGAAGTCACTGTGCCATTGCCATGTGACCATTAGCCAGACGCCACCTCACTAAGTGAAACGCGGCGTTTCACTTAGTGACTCCCTTATTTACCATTTTGCCACGGCCGGTTTTTATTTTATTTAAATCATTTCATTTTTTCAATTATTATTTCATTTGGTATGCCAAACTTAGAAAATTCATAAGTCAGTCATTTTTAATCCAAATTTGATGGGATTTTTTGTGAAATGCTCCTCTTGACCTCTAGTTTATTATGATGATTTTTCCAGATTTTTTGCATGTGTGGATTTTAAAATGTGCTAGGGTTTGTTCATGTTGTCCATTTTATGTATGCCTTGCCAAATGGTTTGTGAAATGATGATACTTTATCCAATGCTTCTCAAATTTTTGTGCTTAAACTAGACATGTTCATGGTGATTTTGGTGTAGAGTTTGTGAATTTATCATTGCTGGTTGATGAGATATGATTTTTTAAATAGGGGTGTGACAATTTGTGTCACACCATTCATGTCCAATTTCATTATTTTAATTACCATGCTTATTGAAATCAAAATGATCTGGATTTTTGCATGAACCTACTTGTGGATGTTGAGAATACATGTGAATTTTTCGGGAATTATTGATGGCATTTCCTATTTGATTGGAATTTTCTCCCCTGTTTAGTCATTTGTTGACTTTTTGTGACACATGATGTTATATGATTTGTGAAATCCTCATGCTCAATTGGATGGACTTGAAATTTGACATGTGAATTGTAGACATCTTAAAGTTTGTCATGGTTTTAGTCCCATTCATTTATCATGTGTTGTCACTGTTTTATGATTTATTGAAGTTGGTGCATGTTTTGATGCTTTGTATGAGTTTGCTTGAACTTGCTTTGACTTTCTGATTTTCATTGACCTACTTCCCTTGATCCAAATGAGCTGAAATTTGGTATGCTTATCATGTTATGGATGATGTTTGAGCATGATTTATTTGAGGATTTATTGAAATGTTTGTGATTGGGTTTGACTTGAATCTTTCTGTTGACTACTTTGAGGTTCTATATGACATGCCTTGACCTAATTTGTTTGTGAAATGATAATGATGAATGATATGAACATGAAACCACTTGGGTTTGTTTCTTAATTGTTTGAACTTGATTTTTGATAGCTTTCACTTGCTGTTTTGGATTTCTTATCTCTTTTTGACCCTAGGCTTGTCCTAGTGGTCTTGTTTCTCATGTTTAAGTTTGCTTTTCAGGTTAAGAAGCAAATGCCTTAAGGAGACTTATGCAAGTTGATTAAGTTTGATTGATTATCATGAACTAACTTGTTTGTTTTGTAGGATGCTTAGCTCATATGCTTTGAGTTTTGTGCATTGCACATTTGATTGACTGTTG
Organism: Lathyrus oleraceus; assembly: GCF_024323335.1. Lineage (NCBI taxonomy): Eukaryota > Viridiplantae > Streptophyta > Magnoliopsida > Fabales > Fabaceae > Lathyrus > Lathyrus oleraceus. The sequence goes on from NC_066579.1 coordinate 146,063,856, forward strand.
ATCCTTAGCTTATATTGGTCTTGAATTTGAGTTGTATACTGATTTTATTTGATTGATTTCAGGTACCATTAGTTGCTAATAGTTCTTTGAGAACTTGCATTGCTTTGCTTGATAGCATTTGCATTGAGTTAGAATCCTTTTCTTCATGTAGTCTGGAAGACCTGGCCTGTTACTTGGCCAGGCAACTGTCTGAAGTCCTCCTTAAGAGGCGATGTTTTTGCTTGTTTACTTTTGTCCCAAGCAGGAAAAGTCCTTTGAATAAGGCAATTGGTAGACAAAAGAGATATGTAACCTATCTCCTACTATTCTGTGAGTCACTCACATTGCTCACACTACTTGTGTTGATGCATAGTGAGTAAAAACCCAAGATCTATCGAGTCTAACTTGTGGAGAGAGTTCCATCTTTCTGAACTCCCACACCTTCTGATATTTAAAGCTCTCCCTGACCAAGGATAAGAGCATGAGGCACACCCCTCATATCCTTTCATCTGCTTCACCTTGGCTCTCAATGTCAAGGTTAAGAGCACCATTAACCCTATTCCAGTTGGCTTCAATGCCTAACCCTTTTGTATGAGCCTTATTGCTTGGTTATAGTGTGTGTTGAATGACTTCATTTGATTGATTGCTTATTTCATATGCACATGTTTGCTTATATGCCTTGTGCATTTATCATCATTAATTGCTCATTAGTGCATGATCATTTCATCTGTCTTTGTGACATGTCTTTGTTGTTTGCCCATTGAGGACAATTGTAAGACCATTCATTGGCCATTGTTCCTATGATATGGAGGTGAGTATAAGACCATTTCATTGGCCACTCATCTTCTCTTTTGCTTGATGCATTTGTTTGATTTATGTGAGGATGCAATTGTAAGTCCGTATAATTTGGCATTTGTTTTCCTATGATCATATGTTGGAGGTTAGAATAAGCCCAGATAGATTGGCATCCGGTATCCACTTTTTATTTCTTTGTTGAGGAGATTGGTATAAGTCCATAGAGTGGCCTCTGATATCCAGTTCTGTTTTAGGAGATTGGTATAAGTCCAGTGATTGGCATCCGGTATCCGCTTTTGTTGACTTTTTTCCGTTGCTTGTTTGTTATTGCTCATTGCCTATTCCAAAGGACACACTTGAGTCATCTTCTATATGATTTCAAGAGGTGAACCTTCTAGGAAGTTTTACACTCCATCTTCGTCCATTCATCCATTTTGTCCTAAACCTTTTCACACATTACTTTCAAAACTTGAGATAAATATTGTGCAAACATCTTCATGCTTTTAAATTAAAAACCTGGACCCCAAGTCCTTGACTTTTTTCAAACTCCATTTCATAATACTTCTTTTGAATCAATCTTAATCATACTTTGACCCTCCTTTTGTGAATAATCATAATCAATTAACTTCACTCATTCAATTGTTTTGTGGCTTTGTCCATTCTTGTTAAGTTTTCATACATTAGCCATAGGTTTGATTTATCCTAGTTGGTTGATGTTAATCTCACCTATTTGTCCTTAGTTGATTGAATTGTAAGTCTTCCTTGCTTATTATAGGGTTACCCCCTCACTAGCAAGTTGAAGCTTTTCTCACATGGTGGACTTGTTGTTTGTATAAGGTTGAGTTTTCTCCCGTGGATAACGTAAGACCTTAGGGCTTGTGTTTAAAATTGAATCCACTAACTTTTGGAAATCTTTTAGCCGAACTACGGCGTTTTGATCCTTACCTTTGATGGAAGGTACGTAGGCAACGGGTTCATCCGTTCAAACCCAATAATAAAAATTGTATATTCTTTTCTCATCATCCCAATCATGTTTGCACAATCTTTATGTCATAACAAATAAAAATTTAGTACAACAAGTGTGAAAAGGGCTCCCTAGGAGTACCTAGGACGTGATGGGTGCCTAACACCTTCCCATTGCGTAATTTACCCCTTACCCAGACTCTCTGATCTTTTCATTAGTTTTCTACGCGTAAAACTTCTTAGGCTTTTGTTCGCTTTTTAGCCAGTCCTTTGGATAAATAAAAGTAGGGTGGCGACTCGATTCATTGTATGCTTTGCTTATGGTTTAATCAATAAATCATATAGCGACGAATACACCGCTACAGAAAAGTGGCGACTCCACTGGGGATAGAATCCTTGGTGGTATTGCCTACTTTTCACCCTTGTTGTGCTATATTGTTATTTGTTATATGACATATTTTTGTACCATTTGGGATGACTGTATTGATTGTAATGTTTGAATTGCTTGATATACAATTGTTGTTTGCTTTGGTGATCTGTGAGATGAGTTCTATACCCGAACTCGAGTGCACTCTAGGATAGGAGAATGGCATAGTCTTGTTGACTGGTGTGGAGTATTCCTTAGCCGGTTGACTTGCGAGTCCATTCACTTGGTGGAGGTCATGTTGGATTAATAATGTCACACAAGTTATTTGTGGTTAGGCATTATTCTTTCAATCATGTGCCGCAGAAGCCAAGGACCGTAGTTTACCAAGCCCATCTTGGCCTATTTTTAGGAACGTAGTGCGGAGGTCGTTCAGATGTAAGTTCTGATGCGATTGTTACGCGATACTACACTCATAAGAGTTTCTCTTGAGAATATTCTTGGAATACGAGTATTCGTTCCTCCGATAATATTCGAAAGATGGAACGATGATTATGGGAACCTCTGATAGAACATGTCTGGCAGGTTTAAACCCTAGTACACTTCCTTTGGGTGGTTCTTAACCGAGACTCCATGCTCGTGAGTCTCAGCAAACCCGTGATTCGTGGTTGAGTCGTTCAGACAACCTTAATATCAATGGAACCTGGGCGTTGATCAGGTATAAAACCTAAATCCCCCAAAACGGATGGTTGATATTAAGGATGTTCGAGCCGGTTCATGTACCGTTAATATCAATGGAACTTGGGTGTCGATAAGGTGAAAACCTAAATCCACCAAAATGGATGATTGATATTAGGGATACAATGAGCTTTCCCATGACCTTTGTTTGGTGTGACTTGTTTGATCCTTGAGTGTGATTGTTGCATTCATGCATTCATGCATTCATCTGCACTTCATGTCATCAGAAAAAAGAAAATTTTCAAGGAACTTAAAAGGGTTTATTTGCAAAATTTTCAGACATGGAAAGACCAAAAAGGCATACGAAGAAGTACAGCTTTAAACAACCCGATGTAAAAGAGTTAAGGAATCTGACATCTTATGTATTAGATCCCTTGGGTTTCAAAGCTCGTTATGGGAAACTCCTACCTCTGCTGACTACTCAGGTTGACGAAGGGTTGATGAGTACTCTGGCTCAGTTTTATGATCCGCTGTATCATTGCTTCTCATTTCCGGATTTCCAGTTGCTGCCTACTTTGGAGGAGTATTCTCATCTCATTGGGATTCCGATTCTGGATCAAGTGCCGTTCAGTGGCCTAGAGAGTATTCCGACTGCTCGAGAGATTGCCAGCTTGTTGCACATAGATGAAGATCTGATTAGGGCTAATCTGACTACCAAAGGCGGAATTCAGGGTTTTCCTTCCGAGTTCCTCATTGCTCAAGCTACCTTTTATGGGAAGGCCATGAGTGAGGATGCCTTTGAGGCCTTGTTTGTGCTACTCATCTATGGATTAGTGTTGTTTCCCAACTTCGACAAGTTCGTGGACATGAACGCCATTAGGATCTTCTCAGTCCTTAATCCCGTTCCGACTTTGTTGGGCGATGCCTATGTCTCTTTGCATCTAAGGAACGCAAAGGGTGGAGGAGTTATTGTCTGCTGTCTACCTTTGCTATACAAGTGGTTTATTTCGCACTTGCCGCAGACAGTTGCTTTCAAGAAGAACAAGGGATGTCTACGGTGGTCTCAGAGACTCATGTCTCTCACCAATGATGATATCACTTGGTATGATCGTGTGTATGATACCGTCCAGATCATTGACTATTGTGGTGAATTCCCTAATGTGCCTCTTCTTGGCACATGTGGTGGGATCAGCTACAATCCTATTCTCGCGCGACGTCAGCTTGGGTTCCCCCTAAAGGATAAACCTCATAACATTATGTTAGAAGGTGTGTTCTTTCAGGAGGGTAAAGATCCCCAAGGCCTGAAAGCCAGATTTGTCCGTGCTTGGCGCAGTATTCACAAGAAGAGTAGGAACGAGTTGGGTCCAAAGAACTGCATTGCTTTGGAGCCATACACCTCTTGGGTCAGACAGAGAGCTGCCGTGTACTTGATGCCGTATGATCATCCGAGACCTACACCGTTGGATGTGGCTGGGCCTTCAACCCTCCCTACCCAACGTGTAGAGGAGTTGAGAGAAGAAGACCTTTCACGCGCTTGGATCCATGAAAGAGAAGAATTGCTTCAGCAGCTTATGGAAAAGGACGCTATGATTGAGTTCCTCGAGCATCGAGTGATCGACGACCCGAACGACACTTGGACCTCTCTGCTTCCTCAGTCTTCCAAATTCTGGACGAGGAGGTATGATCGACTTGCAAAGGAGAAAGCAGATATGGAAGCGGCCTATGAGAGAGAGATCAAGAAGTTGTGTACTTCTCGTCTTCCAGCATCCCGAGTTTCTAGGGATCCATAGGATGTTATTTCCCTTTTCTCTTTGTAATGATAAAAAATGTTGTACTTCTTTGTCTCTATATATTGAATGAAATATTTTCCGCGAGAAATTAAAATGCTTTAACTATTCAAAATATTGCAAATAATACCCTAAGGGTTCCTTTGAAAATAAACAAAGCATCTGCACAAGCATTTCATGCATCATTTTTTTGCATAAGCAGGTACCCTTTGTTTCTGGTCTTCTTGTCCTAACTCTTTGTTCTTCATTTATTTTGAAGACAAGCTGACTCACCGGTATTATACTCGAGTCAATTCTGCGAGAGTCATGGAGCAGCTAGAACAAGAGAACAGAGAATTGAAGGAAGAGGTCGCCAGACTTGGCGCTTTGATGGAGCAACTCCTCGCTGCTCAAAATCAACCTTCTCCACCTCCTGCAACTCCTGCCCAGAGGACGGTCATCTCAGAAGTCTCCACTTCGACTGTGCCAGTCAGTGCTCATGTGCCCAATGCTATGCCAGTCGGGTTCCCTTGGGGGATGCCTCCAGGTTTTATGCCTGATCGGCCTGCTCCAACTTTTGCTCATATGCCGACATCTAGCCCGGTCCCTGTTCCCGCTCCTCCTGTCGTGCATACCATGCCAAGGGTAGACGACACCATCTATCACTCTGAGCCGTCTGAGGGCCCGGACGTTTATGAAAAGATGGACGCCATGAACGACCAGTTCCTTGAGCTGAGAAAGGAATTGAAGACACTTCGAGGCAAAGATTTATTCGGCAAGTCTGCTGCCGAGTTGTGCCTTGTTCCCGGTGTGAAGATACCGATTAAATTCAAAGTACCTGACTTTGAAAAGTACAAAGGGAACACCTGTCCACTCGCTCACCTGGTCATGTACGCCAGGAAGATGTCTACCCAGACTGATAATGATCAGCTTCTGATTCATTATTTCCAGGACAGTTTGTCCGGTGCTGCGCTCCGATGGTACATGAGCTTGGACAGTGCCAATATCAGATCCTTCAACGACCTTAGCGAAGCCTTCGTCAAGCAGTATAAATATAACGTCGATATGGCGCCTGACCGAGATCAACTCAGGTCCATGTCGCAGAAGGACAAGGAAACGTTCAAGGAGTACGCCCAGAGATGGCGAGAGCTGGCAGCTCAGATTACTCCGCCGCTGGAGGAGAAGGAAATGACCAAGATCTTTTTTAAGACTCTTGGCTCATTCTATTATGAGCGGATGGTAGCAAGTGCTCCCTCTGATTTCACCGAGATGGTGAACATGGGGATGCGTCTCGAAGAAGGTGTCCGTGAAGGACGATTGGCGAAGGATGAGAGCTCTTCCTCTAAACGATATGGAGCGTTTAAGAGGAAAGATGGGGAAGCACATGTTGTGCAATCCCATCCCAAGCATAGAAGACCCTCTGCTCAGAGGAAGCCTGCACGTCGTGCCGGTCATCAGCACCAGGTGGCTCATATAGCACCTGTATTCAAAGACAATGCTCAGCAGCATCAGCAATATCAGCATCAGCAACAATATCAACAACCTCAGTATCAGCAACAACATCGTCCACAGCAACAGGCTTACCAGCCTCGTGGCAGTACAACCAATCAAGCTAACGTGAATTATGATAGGAAGAAGATCAGCTTCGATCCAATTCCTATGACATATGCAGAGCTTTATCCTTCCTTGTTGGAAAGGAAATTGGTTTCTCCCAGGGATCCTCCTGCCATTCCTGCAAATCCACAATGGTGGTATAAACCAGATCAACATTGTGTTTACCATTCCGGTGCTCCGGGCCACAACATCGAGAATTGCTACCCACTTAAGACTAAGGTTCAAGACCTTATGAGATGTGGAATCTTGAGTTTTGAAGATTCGAGCCCGAATGTCACCAAGAACCCATTGCTTGCGCATGGGAAGTCAGTTAATATGGTTCAGGAATGCCTTGGGAAGTACAAGGTCAGATATATAAGCCACATTAGGCAGTCGTTGGTTGAATTACATCGTTTGCTGTGTCAGTACAGCTACTTAGAGCATAACCACGACAGGTTCCGCGTCTGCTCGGTTAACCGCTTGGGTTACGATCAAGTACGAAGAGAACTCCAAAAGTTGTTGAATGAGGGTACCATTGAGATTCTGCAGAATCGCAACGTTGATGAAGACGAGCCTGAAGTGAATGTTATATCTCCAGTGTTCAAGCTGCCCGAGCATGTTGTTATCCGCTATGATAGCAGCAAGCCGAAGGCTTCCCCTTCTTTGGTCATTAAACCTGTCGGCCCTGTGCTCTATTCATCTGATAAGGCCGTTCCATTCAGATATAACCCTGTTGCCGTGCAAGATGGGGTAGAAGTTCCTTTTCCTTCAACTTCCGTGACCAACGTCGCTGATGTAAGTGGGTTGACCCGAAGTGGTCGTGTGTTTTCTGCGCCTCCTAAGGCTGTTGCTTCTGATACGGTTGAGCGTCCGGTTGGGACCGCTGTTAATAGTCAGAATCAGGCACGTGATGTTGCCAAACCATCCTCCTCTGTACAAAAAACTCCTGTTTCTTCAGTTGGCCCGAGTGGCATTATGGATGAAGAATCTGATGAGATGCTGAGGCTCATCAGAAAGAGTGAGTACAACATTGTAGACCAGCTTCTACAAACGCCATCCAAGATTTCCATTCTTTCTCTGCTGCTGAATTCAGAACCCCATAGGGAGGCTCTGCAGAAAGTCTTGGATCTGGCGTATGTTGATCACGACGTCACCATTGAGCAATTTGATAGTATTGTTGCAAACATCACCGCTTGCAACACTTTGAGCTTTTGTGACGCTGATCTCCCTGAGGAGGGAAGAGACCACAACATGGCTTTACATATCTCCATGAATTGCAAATCTGATGCAATGTCCAATGTGCTGGTGGACACTGGATCTTCTTTAAATGTATTGCCAAAATCCACACTCTCTAGATTGTCATATCAAGGTCCTCCTATGAGGCAGAGTGGGGTTGTTGTGAAAGCATTCGATGGGTCGCGTAAGACCGTGATTGGGGAAGTTGATCTCCCAATCAAAATTGGACCAAGCGATTTCCAAGTTACCTTCCAGGTAATGGATATCCACCCATCTTATAGCTGTCTCTTAGGCAGACCATGGATTCACGAGGCTGGCGCCGTGACATCCACCCTACACCAGAAGCTGAAATTTGTGAAAAATAAGAAACTGGTTGTGGTAGGGGGAGAAAAGGCTCTCCTGGTTAGACATTTGTCTTCTTTCTCGTACATTGACGCTGAGGATGAAGTTGGAACGCCATTCCAAGCTTTATCTATTGATGAACCAATCGAGAAGAAGTCTCCTTCATTCACTTCCTACCGTGATGCGAAGCTGGCCATTGAATGTGGTGCAGTTGCTGGATTAGGGAAGGTGATTGAACTTGAAGACAATAGATCCCGGGCTGGCATTGGCTACTGTTCTTGGGCATGTAATGAGCAAGGTTTGTTCATAAGTGGAGGATTCATCCATGGTGATCAACCTGAGGAGGAAGTTGCTGCTATCTTGGAAGAGGATGCAGAAGACGTGAACAACTTCGTTATTCCTGGTGGTGTCTGCCACAATTGGGTCGCTGTAGATGTTCCTACAGTCATCCATAGATCAGAGTAATTGTTCACTTTGTTTAAAACCCTTCTCCCATGCCAAAAGGAGAAGTGATGACATTGTTGGCAAAGCATATATACAATGATGTTTTCATTCAATTAATGCATTGTTAAACATTTGTTTTTCCTTTGTTTTCACTTTTTGCTTTTTGCATGAAATCAGTGATCACAAAAAACCCATAAAAACAAGAATAAAAACAATCTTTTTCATCTGCATAATGGTTTGCTTGTTTAAATGCTAAAGTTTTTCATTAACCAAAATCATTATGCAGGTTGATCCTAAAACCCATTGAACATAATGATCCAACGCCATCTCCCAATTTTGAATTCCCTGTATTTGAGGCAGAGGAAGATGACGTTGAGGGGATTCCTGATGAGATTACCCGTCTCCTTGAGCACGAAGAGAAGATCATTCAGCCGCATCTCGAAGACTTGGAAACAGTCAACTTGGGGTCTGAGGATTGTGTTCGCCTGGTGAAGATTGGGGCACTTCTTGAAGGGTCTGTCAAGGAAGATTTGATCAGCTTGCTACGAGAATATTCAGATATCTTTGCTTGGTCCTATGAAGATATGCCGGGTTTAGATACAGATATTGTGCAACATTTCCTGCCTTTGAAGCCTGAGTGCGTGCCTGTGAAGCAGAAGCTCAGAAGAACTCATCCAGATATGGCAGTGAAGATCAAAGAGGAAGTTCAGAAGCAAATTGATGCGGGGTTTCTGGTGACTTCTACATATCCTCAATGGGTGGCCAATATTGTGCCTGTTCCTAAGAAGGACGGAAAAGTCCGTATGTGCGTTGATTATAGAGATTTGAATAAGGCTAGTCCGAAAGATGATTTTCCTCTACCACACATTGATATGTTGGTAGACAATACAGCTAAATTCAAAGTCTTTTCCTTTATGGACGGATTTTCCGGATATAATCAAATCAAGATGGCACCAGAGGATATGGAGAAGACAACATTCATCACACCTTGGGGAACATTCTGTTATCGAGTGATGCCCTTCGGTTTGAAGAACGCCGGAGCCACGTATCAACGAGCTATGACTACCTTGTTTCATGATATGATGCACAAGGAGATAGAGGTCTATGTTGATGATATGATTGCTAAGTCCCGAACGGAAGTTGAGCATATTGAGCATTTGTTGAAGCTTTTTCAGCGTTTGAGGAAGTTTAAACTTCGCCTGAATCCGAACAAATGTACATTTGGAGTCCGTTCTGGCAAATTGTTGGGTTTTGTGGTAAGTGAAAGAGGTATTGAGGTTGATCCTGCAAAGGTCAAAGCAATACAAGAGATGCCCGCACCCAAAACTGAGAAGCAAGTCCGAGGTTTTCTTGGCCGCTTGAATTACATTTCCAGATTTATATCCCACATGACTGCCACATGTGCGCCGATATTCAAGCTTCTTCGGAAAGATCAGTCTCATGATTGGACCGAGGATTGCCAGAAAGCTTTCGACAGTATCAAAGAATATCTGTCTGAACCTCCGATATTGTCTCCGCCTGTGGAAGGAAGACCTCTGATCATGTATTTGACAGTTCTTGAAGACTCGATGGGTTGTGTACTCGGTCAACAAGATGAATCAGGGAAGAAGGAATTTGCTATATACTACCTCAGTAAGAAGTTTACTGATTGTGAGTCTCGGTACTCTATGCTTGAGAAGACGTGCTGTGCTTTGGCTTGGGCTGCTAAGCGTTTGCGCCAGTACATGATAAATCATACAACTTGGTTGATATCCAGAATGGATCCGATTAAGTATATCTTCGAGAAGCCTGCTTTAACTGGGAGGATTGCCCGTTGGCAGATGTTGTTGTCTGAGTATGATATTGAGTATCGAGCTCAGAAAGCTATCAAAGGTAGTATCTTGGCTGACCATTTAGCGCACCAGCCGATCGAAGATCATCAGTCTGTTCAGTATGACTTCCCTGATGAGGAAATTCTGTATTTGAAGATGAAAGATTGCGATGAGCCTACACTTGATGAAGGTCCGGAACCTGGTTCCAGATGGACGATGGTGTTTGATGGCGCTGTTAATCAATATGGAAATGGAATTGGGGCAGTGATCATTACTCCTCAAGGTTCACACATTCCGTTTACAGCAAGGCTAACTTTCAAATGCACGAATAATATGGCGGAGTATGAAGCCTGTATTATGGGACTTGAAGAATGCATTGATTTGAGAATCAAGTATCTTGATGTGTATGGTGATTCGGCCCTGGTTGTTAATCAGATCAAGGGAGAATGGGAGACGAATCAACCTGGTCTCATCCCATATAGAGATTATGCAAGGAGAATTTCAACATTCTTCACAGAAGTTGAATTTTATCACATTCCTCGAGAGGATAATCGGATGGCAGATGCTCTTGCTACGCTTGCTTCCATGATTGTGGTCAGATGGTGGAATGATGTCCCCAATATTACTGTGATGCGCTTGGACAGACCAGCTCACATATTTGCAATCGAAGAAGTGAAAGATGACAAGCCTTGGTATTTTGATATCAAGAATTTCCTCCAGAACCAGGTCTACCCGCCTGGGGCATCTGTGAAAGATAGGAAAACTTTGAGAAGGTTGTCAGGCAGTTTCTACCTCAGTGGTGAAGTGTTGTATAAGAGAAATTTTGATATGGTTTTGCTCAGATGCGTGGATAGACACGAAGCAAACCTGTTGATGACTGAGGTCCATGAGGGTTCATTTGGTACTCATTCCAATGGACATGCCATGGCTAAGAAGATGTTGAGAGCAGGCTACTATTGGCTGACAATGGAGTCTGACTGTTGCAAGTATGTGAAGAAATGTCACAAGTGTCAAATTTATGCGGATAAGATTCATATTCCTCCGACACTTCTGAATGTGATTTCATCACCATGGCCTTTCTCTATGTGGGGAATCGACATGATCGGCATGATTGAGCCGAAAGCGTCCAACGGACACCGGTTTATTCTCGTAGCAATTGATTACTTCACCAAATGGGTTGAAGCCGCTTCGTACGCGAATGTAACCAGGCAGGTGGTTGTGAAGTTTATCAAGAACCAGCTGATTTGCCGTTATGGTGTGCCAGAGAGGATCATTACTGATAATGGATCTAATCTGAATAATAAGATGATGGATGAGTTGTGCGCTGAATTCAAGATTGCACACCATAATTCCTCTCCCTACAGACCTAAGATGAATGGGGCTGTTGAAGCTGCTAATAAGAATATCAAGAAGATTATCCAGAAGATGACTGTCACGTACAAAGATTGGCATGAGATGCTGCCATTTGCTTTGCATGGATATCGTACGTCTGTACGCACTTCAACAGGGGCAACCCCTTTCTCTCTTGTTTACGGCATGGAAGTTGTTCTCCCAGTAGAGGTGGAGATCCCATCAATGAGAGTCTTGATGGAAGCCAAGTTGACTGATGCTGAATGGATGCAGAGTCGTTATGACCAATTGAATTTGATTGAAGAGAAGAGATTAACTGCCATGTGTCATGGTCAGTTATATCAGCAGAGAATGAAGAAAGCATTCGATAAGAAGGTCAAGCCTCGTGTGTTCCGAGAGGGTGACCTCGTGCTCAAGAAAGTTTTGTCTTTCGCGCCCGATTCCAGGGGCAAGTGGACTCCAAACTACGAGGGTCCATATGTTGTTAAGAGAGCCTTTTCAGGCGGAGCTTTGATGCTTACAACAATGGATGGGGAGGATTTCACTCGTCCTGTGAATTCAGATGCAGTCAAGAGATACTTTGCCTAGAAAAAAAGTATATGCAAATGAAAAAAACAGAATAGCTCGCTAAGTTGAAAACCCGAAAGGGCGGCTTAGGCAAAAATGAGCGTCTCGGTGGAGAACCCGCAAGGGTAATCCAGGCAAAAATTAGAGACTTGAAAAAAAAAGAATATTTGCATCCCGCTAGATTGAGTACCTCACTCTGGGGCAATCTAGGCAAAAATTAGGGATTTGGCAAGTAACTGCATCCTGACAAGACTTTCTGTTCCACAGCTGTCATTTCGTCAGAAGATTCTCGATTCGTCGTCGACTGAAGCTTCGAATACATAGAGATTCAAATTGGTAGAGAAAGGATCATTATGTTCAATGTAGTCCTCTTCCAATATATATCACTGATTTCAAATTTGTACAGATCTATGGAGTCTTGCCATTTGCAGGCTACCATTCCATCAAATCAATTTGAGCTTTTTATCCAATTATTTGCACTCTTATTTGTTTCAATTCAACAAATGTTTTGCATGTTTTAATTGATAAAATATCATTGTTTTTAACCAAATAAATTTTTCAAAATTTGTTGTTGTAAACAAAGTGAATATTCACAAGATCGAAAGGATACTCAAGAACATCTCAGTGCTCTCCCAAGGGTGGCAGGATCTCCAACAGGTAAGACGTTTGGTTCATATTCCTGGTTTGGTGGTATCTTCTTTCTTCAGATCTGGTGATGGGGTTGTTCCCCAGCATAGTTGCAAGCAGAGTGTTGTTGAAGACTCAGTTTTCTCCCGCAGCAGTTTTCCCCAGTAGAGTTGCTTATGCAGTTGGATTCTACTTGGATGATGTTATTCTCCTTCAATGGGTTGTTCCCCGGAGTTGTTTGGAGTTGCAAAGCTCTTTGTTTCTCAGTTAATGCTGAGATCCCCTGCGGATCTTCGAGATTTTTCTCTTGTTCCCCAACAGATTCGTCTTGGTGGCTGTTTTGCCCGTTGTGACTTTCTGTACCCTGGTTGGGTTGTTTGCTGATCCATCACTCAGAGATTTGGTGTTTCCTGATATCTCTAATCCTCTACTTCTCCAGCAGTACCCGCAGATCTATGCTTTATAGCATATAGATCTCCGCAGATTGGTTTTCCAGTTGGTTCTCCTCTGGAAGTATAATACCGGGCGTTTGATTCCTGGACCTGTTTGTGTTAGATATGTCTGTTTTGTCAGCATTCATCAAACATAAATCATGCATATTCATGCATATTCATAAACATTCAGATATTCATGTTGCATTTTTTGCCATATATCTTTCGTTTGTCATTTCCTGCTATGGATACAGATCCCCAATAGATCTCCCCTAGCAGATGTCGGGTGTTAAATCTCTCCATATAGAGTCAACCCCATAAGCAGAAAGTGTCTGTTATCTTTCCTTCTGCAGTTCCCCACTGAGATATATCCTCGTGGATGACGGTTTCTTCCGTTTCCTCCCAACATATATATTGGGATGGATTTTCCTATTTGAGTTACATCCTCATTAGGACGTCTTTTGATTCAGTCTGTCTTTTCGGATTATTCCCGAATTGGCTATTTGTCAAAATGTCTTGTGCTTCCCAGTGGGTTGTTCCCCAGCGGAGTTTTTCGGGCCTCTACCCTCATACCGGTAGTTGTAAGTCCTATTTTCCTTGCCCTTTTGATGGAATTGGTGGTTATATACCTTTATTCCGCGGCAAGAGTTTTGATTTTCTACCTAGCAATCGGTAGTTGTAAATCCTTTTTTTCCTGCTCTCCAGCAGTTTGCGGTTTGTTATGAGCCCTATTTTGGTTTCCCGTGCGGATTTGTGATTTGTTCTATCCCCACGCAGAGTTGTTGGTCTTCTACCCAGCATTCGGTAGATGTAAACCCTAATTCATGGTTATCCCCACCAGAGTATGGCTATTACCCCGTATTCGGTAGTTGTAAGTCCTATCTCTTTTTCCCTAACAAAAGGTAACCTTTGTGGTTCGTCCTGATTGTAAGTGGATTTCTGTTGTTGTGGTTTTATCCCTAACAGAGTTGGTGTCTCCTTGTGGTGATTTCTATCCCCAGTTGAGTCTGTGGTCTTCTACCCCGTATTCGGTAGTTGTAAATCCCAATTGTTGATTGTTTCTCCCCAGCGGAGTTTGTGCCTTGTGGTACAGTTGGATAATTGTCGGATGCTTGCAATTTATCCCCAGCGGGTCTCCCTTCATTTACCCTTGTGTTGGTAATGTTGTTGTTCCTTTTGATTGGTCATCATTATATACCTAGTTTGGTATCCCGATACCTTTCTTTTCGGTTGATTTATCCTTTATTAACCCAGTAACCGGTTGTGGATGATCTTCCATGCGAGTATGTTATTCACGGTCTGCCGGTAATGAATAATATATCTCATGCACTCTTCAGTCGAAGCCTTTTGTGTTTCCCTGGTCGAGTAAGTTTCGTTATTTCCCTTTGCGGAATCGAATTTTTGTTGTGTTGGATAATTGTCGGATGCTTGCAATTTATCCCTTTGAGTTGTCTTTGGTTTACCCGGATGCTTGGTATCGATTGTCTCTCTTTTTGGTTAGTCACCTATTATATACTTCGGTATCTCTGGTGTCTTCTCCTTTCGAGTATATTATTCACGGTCTGCCGGTAATGAATAATATGTCTCATGCGCTCTTTAGTTGGAATCCTTTGATGATTTTCCCCAGCTGAGCAAGATTCGTATTCTTTGTAGAATCGAATATCCATCCTTTAACCAGTTTGTGTTTCGGATGATGAGTGTTTTGGCATATATACCAATTCACGTTTTCGGTAGATCACCTATTATATGCTTCGGTATCTCTGGTGTTTCTTACCATGCGAGTTTATTATCTACGTTCTGACGGTAATAGATAATATATCTCATGCGAGTTTTCTTATCCACGGTCTGCCGGTAATGGATATTATATCTCATGCACTCTTTGGGTTTGTGTCCCCAGTTGAGTAAGATTCGTTTTCCCGTTGTGGATTTGAATGTCCATCCTGTAAGTCGATTTGCTTTTTCAAGCCCTCCTTTCGGATGATGAGTGTTTTGGCATATATACCAATTCACGCTTCGGTCGGTCGCCTATTATATACCTCGGTATCCCTGGTGTTCCTTCCTTTCTGCTCCCTATTATGACTTTGGTCCCCTGCGGAGTCAGATTTTCCTGAGTTTATGTACCTTTTTCAGGTCTTTCTCAGATGTTTGGTTGATTGATATCTCTCACCCTTATACCGGTCTTAGATATTCATTCTTCCTGAGTTTGTTACCCTTATACCGGTAACATCTCATTCTTTGGTGCTTCCTCAGTGGAGTTTCCTATTGCTTCTTCCCCGGAGTCAGCTTGTGTCTCTCCAATGGATGTTCTGCCTTTGGAATTTTCTTTTCCCCAGTGTGAGTCCTTCACTCCCCAGTGAGGTCTCCAGTCTGATTTCTGTTACCCTAATCAGAGTCGTGTCTTGTTCACGCTGTGTCAGTTTTGTTTTTCCCCAACTTGAAGTCGTGCCCTGCTCACGCATTCTTTTTTTTTTACTACACCCCCCCAATGAGAGTCTTGTTAGAGTCTCTGTTCCTGGTGAGTGTATTACTCCGACGGATCGTCTTTTCTTCTATGTGAACCATATTCCCCACAGAGTTTGTGTCTTTTGCATGCATACATTTTCATCATGAGGTCTCTTAGGGACCAAAATTTGTCTCATTACTGTTATTTAAGCCCATTCTACCGCGTCGAGATGAAGATTTCTAAACTTCACTTCTCCGGCTAGAATGACCTTAAATAGGGGCATCTGTAAGACCCCAATTTTTGCCCTAAGATCCCTCATGGCCTCAAGACATCATATCATGTCATATCATTGCCTCAAGGATCATTGTGCACCTTTGCTTGCCTCCTAGTGGGTGGGTGTCTTGTGAGTGTGATTCTTGATCACCAAGCATGTATTGCATTTGTATATCATTACTTTTCATTTGTTTACTAACCAAAAGTACAAAAATATTGTCATCTAACCATGTTACTTGCAGCTGAAGCAATCATCAGTCAATCAGTCAGGCAAGCCATTGAGCCATGGATGGTGACCATTCTTGAGGAATTTGGGCACCATGATCATTCATCAAGGGTTCATATGGTTTGTGACATCATTTTGAATCAAGATATCAAGTGGTAGGGGCTTGGAATTCATCAGAACATGGTTCAGTCAGCCAAAACCCTAGCAAAGTCAACTGTGGTCAACTGTGCATTTAATCAGTGATTTGATGGTGGGAATTGGTTTGAGAGGCCTCATTCATGTCCATATAAGCCTCATATAACATGTCAAACATCCACAGTGAAGAATTTGAAGTCAAACAAGAAATTTCCAAAAATAGAAAGTTGACCTGTAATTGGAATTTGCCAAAAATGGAAAGTTCTTCTCCTCCAAATTACATCATCATACAAGCTCCAAATGAATTTTTGTCTAACATGAAAGTTGAAGATCTTGTTCTTCCATTTCCAAAAAGTCCAAGAACACTCATTTCTCATTTATGGTTGGCAAGTTATGATCAAATCATTCTCAAAAATTTTTGAACTTCAAAGTGGCATATCTTCCAAACCATTTGGCCAAATTGAGTGAGGTTTTTTGCTACAAGTCATATTTGATGTGCTCTATCCAAATCCTTCATCACATTTCACCAAAAATCAACCAATCAAAATGGCCTTTTTCAAGTGGTTTGAATTTAAAATAAGGGAGGTGAAAAAATGAACTTTCAAATTAAGCTTTGCCAATACATTTTACCAATCACAAGTGTTCAGAAATCACATTTGGAGAGTGGTTTTGGGCCCATTTCACACTGTAGCTCATGCACATGCAATTTGACTTAATTTCACTAATTGGCAAAACACTTCATTAAGCTAATTCTCAATTACCACCTCATTAACCAAGCTTATGCTTCATTAAAACAGAGTATATATTTCACTTTTCTGATAGAAAACCCTAGCCACTATTCACAAACCAGATCAAAAAATCCATTTTCTCTCAAACTCTCATTTCCTTCACTTGAACTTTTTTCTGAAAATTCCAAAGAGCTCGAGCCTTGGTTGATTATTTCATCACCTACCGACATTCTTGGAGCATTTGCAAGCATCATCTTCCAACTGTAAAGCCAAATACCGCACTGTTGCATTCACATACCTTCCATGGCAGCTCGAGTTTGGAGCTAGAATCAAGGCAGTTGGTTTTTCAAGACTCATCCATTCATCATCTGGAGCATCAAGAAGTTGCTGTTTCAACTAATCAAGGCCAAACAACCACTGTTCCATCACTGTCTTGCAGATTAGGTAAAAATTCGAATCACACTATTCTTAAAATGTTGACATGCTTATTAAAGATCTTGCCATGCTGATTATTTTGAACTTTGAATCGTGAAAAATGGTTGATTATTGAGAGAGAAACATGGATTTAAAGTTTGATATTCAAATATGTTTTTTACTTATTTCTCTTTTGTTAGCATGAGTTAGCGAAAATCAATGTTGGAATGTTGATGAGCATGTTTAGCTGATTCAAATGGTATGTTCATTGCCAAATTCTGGGAGAAAAGTTCATCCCGATTGATGATGATGATGAACAGTAGCCAAACCCTAATTTTTTTTAAAAACCCAGAACTCATGTTTGGCTTGCTGGAATCGCGTTTGCATGAAGTCACTGTGCCATTGCCATGTGACCATTAGCCAGACGCCACCTCACTAAGTGAAACGCGGCGTTTCACTTAGTGACTCCCTTATTTACCATTTTGCCACGGCCGGTTTTTATTTTATTTAAATCATTTCATTTTTTCAATTATTATTTCATTTGGTATGCCAAACTTAGAAAGTTCATAAGTCACTCATTTTTAATCCAAATTTGATGGGATTTTTTGTGAAATGCTCCTCTTGACCTCTAGTTTATTATGAGATATGATTTTTTTTGGTGTAGAGTTTGTGAATTTATCATTGCTGGTTGATGAGATATGATTTTTTGAATAGAGGTGTGACAATTTGTGCCACACCATTCATGTCCAATTTCATGATTTTAATTACCATGCTTATTGAAATCAAAATGGTCTGGATTTTTGCATGAACCTACTTGTGGATGTTGAGAATACATGTGAATTTTTCTGGAATTATTGATGGCATTTCCTATTTGATTGGAATTTTCTCCCCTGTTTGGTCATTTGTTGACTTTTTGTGACACATGATGTTATATGATTTGTGAAATCCTCATGCTTGATTGGATGGACTTGAAATTTGACATGTGAATTGTAGACATCTTAAAGTTTGTCATGGTTTTAGTCCCATTCATTTATCATGTGTTGTCACTGTTTTATGATTTATTGAAGTTGGTGCATGTTTTGATGCTTTGTATGAGTTTGCTTGAACTTGCTTTGACTTTCTGATTTTCATTGACCTACTTCCCTTGATCCAAATGAGCTGAAATTTGGTATGCTTATCATGTTATGGATGATGTTTGAGCATGATTTATTTGAGGATTTATTGAAATGTTTGTGATTGGGTTTGACTTGAATCTTTCTGTTGACTACTTTGAGGTTCTATATGACATGCCTTGACCTAATTTGTTTGTGAAATGATAATGATGAATGATATGAACATGAAACCACTTGGGTTTGTTTCTTAATTGTTTGAACTTGATTTTTGATAGCTTTCACTTGCTGTTTTGGATTTCTTATCTCTTTTTGACCCTAGGCTTGTCCTAGTGGTCTTGTTTCTCATGTTTAAGTTTGCTTTTCAGGTTAAGAAGCAAATGCCTTAAGGAGACTTATGCAAGTTGATTAAGTTTGATTGATTATCATGAACTAACTTGTTTGTTTTGTAGGATGCTTAGCTCATATGCTTTGAGTTTTGTGCATTGCACATTTGATTGACTGTTGATCCTTAGCTTATATTGGTCTTGAATTTGAGTTGTATACTGATTTTATTTGATTGATTTCAGGTACCATTAGTTGCTAATAGTTCTTTGAGAACTTGTATTGCTTTGCTTGATAGCATTTGCATTGAGGTAGAATCCTTTTCTTCATGTAGTCTGGAAGACCTGGCCTGTTACTTGGCCAGGCAACTGTCTGAAGTCCTCCTTAAGAGGCGATGTTTTTGCTTGTTTACTTTTGTCCCAAGCAGGAAAAGTCCTTTGAATAAGGCAATTGGTAGACAAAAGAGATATGTAACCTATCTCCTACTATTCTGTGAGTCACTCACCTTGCTCACACTACTTGTGTTGATGCATAGTGAGTAAAAACCCAAGATCTATCGAGTCTAACTTGTGGAGAGAGTTCCATCTTTCTGAACTCCCACACCTTCTGATATTTAAAGCTCTCCCTGACCAGGGATAAGAGCATGAGGCACACCCCTCATATCCTTTCATCTGCTTCACCTTGGCTCTCAATGTCAAGGTTAAGAGCACCATTAACCCTATTCCAGTTGGCTTCAATGCCTAACCCTTTTGTATGAGCCTTATTGCTTGGTTATAGTGTGTGTTGAATGACTTCATTTGATTGATTGCTTAATTCATATGCACATGTTTGCTTATATGCCTTGTGCATTTATCATCATTAATTGCTCATTAGTGCATGATCATTTCATCTGTCTTTGTGACATGTCTTTGTTGTTTGCCCATTGAGGACAATTGTAAGACCATTCATTGGCCATTGTTCCTATGATATGGAGGTGAGTATAAGACCATTTCATTGGCCACTCATCTTCTCTTTTGCTTGATGCATTTGTTTGATTTATGTGAGGATGCAATTGTAAGTCCGTATAATTTGGCATTTGTTTTCCTATGATCATATGTTGGAGGTTAGAATAAGCCCAGATAGATTGGCATCCGGTATCCACTTTTTATTTCTTTGTTGAGGAGATTGGTATAAGTCCATAGAGTGGCCTCTGATATCCAGTTCTGTTTTAGGAGATTGGTATAAGTCCAGTGATTGGCATCCGGTATCCGCTTTTGTTGACTTTTTTCCGTTGCTTGTTTGTTATTGCTCATTGCCTATTCCAAAGGACACACTTGAGTCATCTTCTATATGATTTCAAGAGGTGAACCTTCTAGGAAGTTTTACACTCCATCTTCGTCCATTCATCCATTTTGTCCTAAACCTTTTCACACATTACTTTCAAAACTTGAGATAAATATTATGCAAACATCTTCATGCTTTTAAATTAAAAACCTGGACCCCAAGTCCTTGACTTTTTTCAAACTCCATTTCATAATACTTCTTTTGAATCAATCTTAATCATACTTTGACCCTCCTTTTGTGAATAATCATAATCAATTAACTTCACTCATTCAATTGTTTTGTGGCTTTGTCCATTCTTGTTAAGTTTTCATACATTAGCCATAGGTTTGATTTATCCTAGTTGGTTGATGTTAATCTCACCTATTTGTCCTTAATTGATTGAATTGTAAGTCTTCCTTGCTTATTATAGGGTTACCCCCTCACTAGCAAGTTGAAGCTTTTCTCACATGGTGGACTTGTTGTTTGTATAAGGTTGAGTTTTCTCCCGTGGATAACGTAAGACCTTAGGGCTTGTGTTTAAAATTGAATCCACTAACTTTTGGAAATCTTTTAGCCGAACTACGGCGTTTTGATCCTTACCTTTGATGGAAGGTACGTAGGCAACGGGTTCATCAATTCGAACACAAAAATAATAAAAATTGTATATTCTTTTCTCATCATCCCATTCATGTTTGCACAATAAATATTTCATAACAAATAATAATTTTATAGAACAAGTGTGAAAAGGGATCCCTAGGAGTACCTAGGACGTAGTGGGTGCCTAACACCTTCCCATTGCGTAATTTACCCCTTACCCAGACTCTCTGATCTTTTCATTAGTTTTCTACGCGTAAAACTTCTTAGGCTTTTGTTCGCTTTTTAGCCAGTCCTTTGGATAAATAAAAGTGCGGTGGCGACTCGATTCATTGTATGTTTTGCTTATGGTTTAATCAATAAATCATATAGCGACGAATACACCGCTACAGAATGTATACAAAGTATTTATCTCGTTTAATTTTGAAAGCTGTTTAGAAAAATATAACTTGGCAATGATTCTAGTATGAATGTATACCAAGTGGTGATTTTCTAGTAGATATTTTGCAAAGTGTGATGTATGAAAAATGTTTCAGGTTGTGAGTCAGCAATTAAGAGTTATACCTACCTAAGGTCTTTATGGGCATTTCCTATCCTTATGGGGGGTAAAACTGTCCTTACTATTGAGAAGTAAGTAGTCTTATCCCTTTGGATGTAAAAGGGTCATCGTAGGGTCATCGATTGGTCATTAAAGGCAACATTTGTAAGGATACCTTAGCATTCGAAGGGACGATCATCATTTAACCGTAGGCTGCAACGAAGGGTCATCGAGGGGCAAAATCACATATTCGCAGGCAACATCCGAGGGACTGTGATTTATTTTATAGGGACATGATGATTTAACCGAAGGGTCTTTACTAGGTGTATCCCCACATTCGCGGGACATGACCATAATACCGTAATATCGTAAGGCAACAAAGAGAGGTCCAAGATCACATATTCAAAGGCGATATTTTACAATCGATTAGGTAGTTGTAATCAATTAGGTAATTAGGTCCATATTAATTAAGTAATTAGGATGGATCTCCACATTAAAATCAATTAAGTAAATAGGATGAATCTCCACATTAAAATCAATTAAGTAAATAGGATGAATCTCCACAAGGGTATCCCACAAATAAAGTGGGATACCTAGCAAGCTACCCTCTTCGGGAATATGTGAGTCCTTACAATATTCAGCAAACAGGTCAGAATACCAAATGGGGGTGCAATCGAGGATTACACCGCAAAAGAAACACAGCAGTAGGAATGTCAGGCAAAATAACGCATGATTAAAATAGAACAGATCAGATGAGCATAGAACAGAACAGCCAAAATATTAGCGACTGTCACGTTCGCCTCTGCCTCGCCTAGCGAAGGCTTAGCGAATACTCGCTACATGCTCGCTTAGCGATGTGCTAGCGAGCGGCTGCGGGTTTTGAATTTCAGAACAGTACGATCTCAGCATGCTGCACGCCCTATGGCATTCAATTACAGAAATAACATGGTCAAACATTCAGGATATTCAGGCACATTTAAACTCACATGCAAACTCTAATTACATATCCAGAAATTCAATCATGATGCATTATATATTGAGAGATTACAGATTGGAAGCATAAAACAGTAGTGATGCGCAAACCTGTTTGCAATTGAATTGCAACGTTGAATTGGCAGGTCACTTTTAGTATCGGATTGAGTTGGGCGGCGGCAAACTTTGTGCAGATGAGTTGCCTTCAGGGTTTCCGTTAGGGCGCTCTGAATTCTCTTGGTTAGCCTCCCAGGTTTGATTGCTAGGGTTCCGGTTCGTCTCCTTCTGTCCCCGTTTTCCTTCCGTTTTCGTTCTCCCTTTTTCTCACTGAAGTTGTGGTATTTATAATGCTCTTTTTATGACCTAATGGGCTCAGAATGAAGCCCAGAATTTTCTGGTATTCGCAAGCTTCGCTAGGCGAGTGGCGTAGCGAAGGGTTCGCTAGGCGAAGGAGTTGCTCGCCTAGCGAGCATGCCAATTGGAGTCTTTTTCTGGATTGGGCCATTTGTGAGATGGGTCTTGGCTCCTTTAAGGTCAATGTCTTGAACAATAAGTTGGAGTGCCTTGAAAAATGCCTTGTAATATTAGCGGGCAAATTTTGGGGTATGACAGTTGTCCCTGTTCAATATTCTTAAACCGAGAGAGTCAGAATGCTATGTATGCCATTCGTGGTCTGGAGGTGGAAGATTATTGAACACTTAGAATGCCCCCAAAATTTGCACTTGTTAATTAAAAGTTAGTCTTGATGGAGATGGGCTTAAAGATGCCCTCCAGGAAGTTTGATGATGAGAGCTTCAGAGTGCGTCGTACATTAGATGATATCTGAAGACATGGGTGTCATACCGGGTCATACGCTAGACCATATAGTGAGTCATCCATTAGGCTGTCGACTTTGCCGGGGAGTCAGAGTGTGTTATACGTTGCTGGGGATAAGAGATCAGAATGGACCATACGCTAGACCATATCTGAATAGCAGAGTGAGTTGTTCATTAGGCGGATGACTTCGCTTGGGATGAAAGATCACAATGGATCGTACGCTAGATTGTATCTGAGTTGAAGATCCAAATGGGTCGAACATTAGACCGTATTGGAGTTGCAGAATGAACCGTATGTTAGGCTGTATCTGAAGAAGAAAGTAGTCGTACGCTAGACTACATCCCGGAATGTACCGTACGCTAGGCAGTATCTGAGGATTTGAAGGTCAGAATGGATCGTACGTTAGATCGTATCTGAGTTGCAGAATGAGCCGTACATTAGGCTGTATCTGAAGAAGAAAGTAGTCGTACGCTAGACTATATCCCGGAATGTACCGTACGCTAGGCAGTATCTGAGGATTTGAAGGTCAGAATGGATCGTACGTTAGATCGTATCTGAGTTGCAGAATGAGCTGTACGTTAGGCTGTATCTGAAGAAGAAAGTAGTTGTACGCTAGACTACACCCCGGAATGTACCGTACGCTAGGCAGTATCTGAGGATTTGAAGGTCCAACTGGATCGTACATTAGACCGTATTGGAGTAGTTGAAGGTCAGAATGGATCGTACGTTAGATCGTATCTGAGTTGAAGGAGTCATATGTTGAGCTGAATCAGAGTGAACCGTATGCCAGGCTATATCTGATAGTATTTGTATATGTTGTATTTGCAATGAATATCTGGGATGGGCTTAATGATGCCACCATTGGGCGGATATCAGAGCGCTTGCTAGAGTGAATGCTCATATGGATTGTATTTGCGAGATGTAGTTGAATCTTGAATGTAATTGATAAAGATGTCCGTCTGGATGGACCTTTGTTTTGACTGTATCAGGAGGATAATTAACTGGAAAATAAAGTTAGCTCCATGCCATGTCATGATGCATGAGATGTTTTATGCTTATGAAAATAAATGCGAACAATGTATGCATGCGCATGTTGTGAAATGATATAATGAATGAATTATGCGTCTGAAAAGTTTTTTTTTTTTGGCGACCCCCTGGGGAAAATAAATCCCCATCTTCTGGTTGGAGATACTTGTATTGATGACCCTTTCTCAGCTGGGAATACTTGATTTCTGTCTGGTGGTAGAGATATTCAACAGATTCTGGCTGGGGGATGGAGGGGATGATCCGTCTGTCTAGCGATGCCAACCTCTTCTGGGAAATAGCTATTTTTGTTGGGGAATGGAATTAGCAACCGGATTCATTGGAACGCATGGTTAGACCTTCTCCTTGATCCTGAAGTCTTGTAGTAATCGCTACTTCTATTTTATGCGTGCATTTTTGGTAAACATCGATCATATTCAAATGCATATATGAATTCAAATTAAATCAATGGACGTTTACGCAAACAAAACAGAGAAAGTAAAACAACAACATTTTTTTGGAAATAAAATTGTATTGAGTTTGAAAGAGGGCCTATAAACAGGCAATTTGTGTACAAAGAGACAGAAATCCTAGTAAGAGGAAATCGTCGAGAACATAAAGAAAAAACTATGAAGGAAAAGTCCTATCGATTTTAATTCTGCTACTGTCATTATGTCTCCAAGCATCTCATCTCCTGTTGTCGGATAGAAGTGATTGGCTTGTTCAGTCCCTTGAACTTGGATGAAGCTGTCTGAGAACGGGACATAGTCACACGCTTTCAATCCCTAATTTTTGCCTGGACCGCCTTTTCAGGTTTTCGGTCCACCAGGATACCCTTTTTTGCCCAAGCCGCCTTTTCAGGTTTTCAACTTGCCGGGTGTACATTTCTACATGTTTATCCCTAATTTTGCCCGAACCCTTTTGGTTCGCCGGGATGCCCTTACTTTTGCCTAGGTACGTCGACCTAGCGGGTCTCTTTTATGCGTAGTATTTTTTGACTATGTCTGCGTTCACGGGATGTGGGAAGTCTTCGCCATCCATCGTAGCAAGTATCATGGCTCCACCAGAGAATACCTTCTTAAATACAAATGGCCCTTCGTATGTGGGGGTCCATTTGCCTCTGGGATCACCTTGTGGTAGAATGATACGCTTGATCACCAAATCGCCAATTTGATACACCTGTCTCTTGACCTTTTTGTTGAAGGCCTGGGTCATGCGCTTCTGATATATCTGCCCATGACCAACAGCCGCGAGTCTCTTTTCATCAATCAAATTTATCTGATCGAGTCGAGTCTGAATCCATTCATCCTCATCTAAACCTGCCTCTTTCATGATTCTTAGAGAGGGAATCTGAACCTCCACCGGTAAGACGACTTCCATTCCGTAGACTAAAGAGAAAGGAGTTGCCCCTGTCGAAGTGCGTACTGAAGTGCGATAACCATGAAGAGCAAATGGTAACATTTCATGCCAGTCTTTGTACGTTACTGTCATCTTTCGTATGATCTTCTTGATATTCTTATTAGCAGCCTCCACGGCGCCGTTCATCTTTGGCCGGTATGGGGAAGAGTTATGGTGTTTTATTTTGAACTGCGTGCAGAGTTCAGTAATCATCTTGTTGTTCAAATTAGTATCATTGTCAGTGATAATTCTTTCAGGGATGCCATACCGACAAATGAGACTATTCTTGATGAACCGTGCCACCACATTCTTGGTAACAGAAGCAAATGAGGCTGCCTCTACCCACTTTGTAAAGTAATCAATAGCCACGAGGATGAAACGATGTCCGTTGGAAGCAGTAGGTTTAATCTCTCCAATCATATCAATGCCCCACATTGCAAAAGGCCAAGGGGCTGTCAACACGTTTAATGGAGCAGGAGGCACATGTACCTTATCTGCATAGATCTAGCACTTGTGACAAGTTCTGGAGTGATGGTGGCAATCAGCTTCCATGGTAGACCAATAATACCCTGATCTCAGAATATTCTTGGCCATCGTATGCCCACTAGCATGAGTCCCAAAAATACCGTCATGCATGTCTTTCATAATCTTTTCTGCTTCCTTTTTATCCACACAGCGAAGCAAAGTCGAATCATGATTACTTTTGTATAATACTCCGTTACTCAAAAAGAATTTAGCGGAGAACCTCCTCAGAAATTTTCTGTCATTGATGAACGCCCCTTCAGGGTATTCCTGAGCTTCTAAATATCTTTTTACTTCATGGAACCAAGATTTCTCTTCTACTTCAGCAGCATTAAGTTCATAACAATATGTTGGTTCATCTAATCGTTCAATGGTGATCATGGGAGCTTCATTGTCCCATCTGACTCTGAACATAGATGAGATGGTGGCCAAGGCGTCTGCCAACTGATTCTCCTCTCGTGGAATATGTTCGAATGTAATCTCTTCAAAGTATGGGATTAATGTCAACACCCGCTCTCTATAAGGGATGAGATTCGGATGTTTAGTGTCCCATTCTCCTTTGATCTGACTGATTACTAATGCTGAGTCTCCGTACACACTCAAAAACTTGATTCTTAGGTCTATAGCAGCCCTGAGTCCCAAAATACATGCTTCATACTCAGCCATATTATTGGTACAATCAAAACATAGCCTAGCAGTGAAAGGCGTATGGCAACCCTTGGGGGAAATGATTACAACACCAACACCATTGCCCAATGCATTAGAAGATCCATCAAAGACCATAGTCCATCGGGATCCCAGTTCAGGTCCTTCATCCGGTCCAGGTTCTTCGTAATCGGTAACAAGCATGACATCCTCATCTGGGAACTCAAAATTCATAGATTGGTAATCATCAACTGCTTGATGAGCCAGATGATCGGCTAACACGCTTCCTTTGATTGCTTTCTGAGTTGTGTATTGGATATCATACTCTGTTAAAATCATCTGCCACCTTGCTATTCTTCCGGAGAGGGCAGGTTTCTCAAATATATATTTGATAGGATCCATCTTAGAAATCAATAAAGTGGTATGATTTAACATATACTGCCTTGTCGACGAGCAGCCCAAGCCAAAGCACAGCAAGTTCTCTCGAGCAGCGAGTATCTTGTTTCACAGTCGGTAAACTTTTTGCTAAGGTAGTATATGGCATGCTCTTTTCGACCAGACTCGTCATGTTGCCCCAACACGCACCCCATTGAATTTTCTAACACGGTCAAATACATGATTAGAGGTCTTCCTTCAACTGGTGGTATCAGGATCGGAGGTTCCTGGAGATACTTCTTGATTTTGTCAAAAGCTTCTTGACATTCGTCATTCCATATCATCTCTTGATTTTTCCTCAGTAGTTTGAAGATGGGTTTGCAGGTAGCAGTTAAATGGGAGATAAACCGGGCGATGTAATTCAAACGTCCCAAGAAACCTCTGACTTCCTTATCCGTACGGGGAACTAGCATTTCTTGAATAGCTCTCACCTTAGCCGGGTCAACCTCAATTCCTTTACCGCTGACAATAAATCCCAAGAGTTTACCGGATCTTACTCGAAAGGTGCATTTGTTCGGGTTCAATCTCAGCTTGTATTTCTTCAACCTCTCAAACAGTTTGTATAAATGATCGAGATGTTCTTCTTCAGTATGAGATCTGGCTATCATGTCATCCACATATACCTCTATTTCGTGATGGATCATGTCATGGAACAACACTACCATAGCACGCTGGT
Organism: Lathyrus oleraceus; assembly: GCF_024323335.1. NCBI lineage: Eukaryota > Viridiplantae > Streptophyta > Magnoliopsida > Fabales > Fabaceae > Lathyrus > Lathyrus oleraceus. Next base: position 146,091,375 of record NC_066579.1, read on the forward strand.
ATGTTGCCCCAGCGTTCTTTAAACCGAACGGCATTACTTTGTAACAGAAAGTGCCCCATTGCGTCACAAACGTAGTTTTCTCCATGTCTTCAGGTGCCATCTTAATCTGGTTATAACCCGAGAATCCATCCATGAAGGAGAATACTTTGTGTTGAGCGGTGTTATCTACCAGAACATCAATGTGCGGAAGTGGAAAGTCATCTTTGGGACTCGCTTTATTCAGATCTTTGTAATCGACGCACATTCGCACCTTACCATCCTTCTTCGGCACTGGTACCACATTAGCAACCCATTGGGGATAAGAAGTAACAGCTAGAAAACCGGCATTGAACTGTTTCATAACTTCGGCTTTGATTTTCTCGGACATCTCAGGACGCATGCGGCGAACCTTTTGCTTAACAGGATGACAATCTTCCTTCATTGGCAAACGATGCACTACTATATCAGTATCCAGTCCTGGCATGTCTTCATACGACCAAGCAAAAATCTCCATATAGTCATGTAACATCTGAATCAATCTTTCCTTGAAACTGTCTCCCAAGCTTGCTCCTATTTTGACTTCTTTCTTGTCCACTTCAGTACCCAAGTTTACCATTTCGATTGACTCTTCATGCGGCTGTATAGTCTTCTCTTCTTGCAGTACCAGTCTGGCAAGTTCTCCAGGTACTTCACAATCTACCTCACTTCCATCCTCGGCTTGGTAGATCGGATTTTCAAAGTCATAATGAACAGTAGTAGAACTATTATCAACAGGATCCAGAGTGGGTATGGATCTGCAATTCGTTACGTGAGTGTGTGTAAGAATACATAGCTTGTTTAAAAGATGACAGGAAAGATAAAGAGCGCGATATTTGAATGCAAAAAGTCCATTGATTTATTGAATGTGAATATGCTTATGAAAATGACAAAACCCTTAACAAATTAGCTATTGTGCCCCGGGCATAGACACAATGCTTTAAGAAGTTCAATTGTAAAATTTAAAAAATTGCAACACTAAAACAGACAATAACAATTACTCCTGACTAAAGGAAATCGGGATAGTGTCTTCAGCCTTCCAATTATTGAGTCTGTCACCAATTGTTGGGAAAATCCAGCTATCCAGATCGCAATCGCTATCAGCATCTTCTACAGCATTAATTTGATCTTTGACCATCTTTTCAGAGTTAAATCCCAGACCAGACTTGTCACACTTGTATGGTACATTGATCAGTTGACCCCAACCAGTACGACCACCATTTTCAACCACGGCTTGAGCGTCCTTCAGGGAAATCATGGCAGGAGGAGCCCGAATAACCTTGGGCACAAGGAGAGTTGGCTTAAGGACAGGACTGGTCGGAGGAACTACTTCGAATGACTGAGAAGGAGTCTCAAAGAATTCACCATCCATCTCGACGTATCTGAAGGCCTGCACACTACTGACAATATATTCTTCTTCTCCACACACAGTGACAATCTTGCCCTCTATTGGATACCTCAGCTTTTGATGGAGAGACGAGGCTACAGCACTTGCCCCATGAATCCAAGGGCGTCCCAGCAAGTAGGAATAGGCAGGACGAATGTTCATTACATGAAAGATAGTGTGGAAGACTTGAGGTCCTATCTTGATAGGGAGAACCACTTCACCATGGACAACACTCTTCGCACCATCGTAAGCACGCACCACAATGTCACTAGGCTTCAGTTCAATGCTTTTACAGTCAAGTTTATCGAGCACGGCTTTCGGTAGTACATTCAAAGAAGAGCCATTATCGATCAACACGTGAGACAAGGTGATCCCCTTACACTCAATGGAGATATGCAGAGCTTTATTGTGATTCTTTCCTGCTGGTGTCAGGTCAGCATCAGAAAAGCCTAGGCCATTGTCAACAGCCAGATGAGCAACATAATTTTCGAACTGATCGACGGAGGTCTCCTGAGGTACATGAGCAGTCTTCAAGAATTTTATCAACGCTTTGGCATGAGATTAAGAATATAACAACAAGGATAACATCGAAATTTTAGACGGAGTATGCCCCAGCTGTTCTACCACATCAAAATCACTCTTACGGATGATTTTCAGCATTTCCTCCACTTCCTTCTTGGCAACATCTTCAGTAGTAACTTCGACTGAGAAGGGTTGATCACTGGTTCCTTTCCTCGAGTTTCAGGGGCGGGAGGTGAGATTTCTGGAGAGAAGATCCTTCCACTTCGAGTAACTTTACTAGTCCCAACAATGTCATTAGGATTAGCAGAATTACCATCTTGCTTTACGCCATGGATGTAAACATCACCTCCATAATTCCACAGAATGGCTTTGCTGGAGGAATACGGTACTGGGCCAGGTGCAGTAATGATTAGGGGAGCTACCTTGGGCTCAGCCGTAATCTTCATAGGCACTCTAGTAGCGGTAATCTTCACTGGAACTTTGGACCTAGCAATCACAGATATTTCTTCAGTAGGGTTTTCCACCTTAGGAACCTTTTCGAAGAGAATTGTGCGATCATCCATCAGCCGTTGAATACCATTCCTCAACTTCAAGCACTCTGTCATACCCCAAAATTTGCCCATTAATATTTCAAGACATTTTTTTCAGGGCACTCCGACTCATTTTTATGACACTGATCTTAAAGGAACGAAGGCCCAGCTCACGAATGACCCAAACTGGCCTGTTCGCTACACGCTCACCTAGTGATAACATGAAATTATATCATATTTTAGGACTTAATTCAATTAAATTTTATCATTATTTATTTCAGTTCACTTTATGTTGTTAGATATTACGCAGTATTTTCTTCCTATTTGTCTCAGGTGGCTTATTTGGAAGCACAAGTAAAAATGGAGGAAAAGAGGTGCAAAAAGGAGAGAAAACGAACCAAATAGCAAAGCCCAGCCCAAAGTACAAAAACACAGGTGTTGCACCTGTGACGAGCGTCACAGAGGCTGTGACGAGCGTCACGCCTTGCACACCCCTGTGACGGACGTCACACATGGTGTGACGAACGTCACACCATTCCCCTACATTTTTGGCGTAAGGAACGCCTCAGAGACGTTGAGCGTTGAGGGAGTGTTGAGCCCTATATCCACGCCATGCTTTTATGCACGTTGAAGACCTTTTTGGCAGGGTTACTGAAGCATATATAAATAGCTAATTGCAAAACCAAAAGTGGAGGCTTTTCCACATTTTTTTTCCTTTGCCGTTTTCGCTTTTGCATATTTTCTTTTCCAGCAGCTTAGGCATTGTGTTTCCTACGAGTTCTACACTATTTCCCTTGCAATTTCCTATTTCCTTTTTAGCATTTAGTTAATTCTTTTCGCACAATAGTTTCTACAACGGAAACTATTGTGTACCTTTTTACCGGATCTAACCTTACGTTAGAAGCTAGGTTATTTCCTTCGTTTTAATTTGTTGTTTAGTTGAAGAATCCAAGAACAAATCCTACCGGCTTGTGGTGGAGTGTTCAGGACTACTGTTTAACTTATTCCGAGTAACCCTAAAGGAAACCCTGAAGGAAAAGCCGGCGGCACCGCTCAATTCGATCCGATCGGCCAATTCAAGGTTGCAATTCAATTGCAAACAGGTTTGCGTTACTATCGCCGTTTTATGTTCCGAATTCACATGTGATACCATAATTGAATTCATAAATATATTTGAGGTTTTGCATGTGGACTTAAGTATGCCTGGATACCTTGGATTGTTGTAATGGATGCTGCTGTTTTTCGCTCTGTTTTGATCTTTGCCCATCTGACCTGTTATTATAACCATGCTTTGTTTACCTGATACTATTACTGCTTTGGTGCAACTCTTGATTGCACCCCATTTGGTATTCTGACCTGTTTGCGGAATTTTGTAAGGGCTCACATACTCCCGAAGAAGGTGGCTTGCTAGGTATTCCACTTTATTTGAGGGATACCCTTATAGAGATGGATTCTGAACTAATTAATTTTAACGGGGAGATTCATCCTAATTGCCTAATTAATTTTAATGTGGAAATTCATCTTAAATACTTAATTGTAAAACATGGCCTTTGAATATGTGACCTTGGACCTCTCTTTGTTGCCTTACTGTATTACGGTATTACGGTCATGTCCCGCGCACGTGGGGATACACTTAGCAAAGACCCTTCGATTAAATCATCATAACATAAATCATAGTCCCTCGGATGTTGCCCTCGAATGATTTTGCCCCTCGATGACCCTTCGGTGTAGCCTACGGTTAAATGATGATCGTCCCTCTGAATGCTAAGGTATCCTTACGAATGTTGCCTTCAATGACCAAGCGATGACCCTACGATGTCCCTTTATATCCAAAGGATAAAATTACTTACTTCTCAATAGTAAGGACAGTTTTACCCTCCTCAGGATAGGAAATGCCCACAAAGACCTCGGATAGGTATAACTCTTAATTGCTGACTCATAGCCTAAAACATTTTTCACACGTCACACTTGGTATACATTCACACTAGAATCATTACCAAGTTATACCTTTTCTAAACCGCTTTCAAAATCAAACGAGATAAACACTTTGTATACATTCATACGAGAATTATTACAAAGTTAAACTCTCTTTCAAACATTTTTTTTAGCAATTCACCAACACTTTTCAGACAAAAATATAAGTGATCCAGCAATTAAGAGCCCATGGATAACCATGGATACAAAGGGTGCTAATACCTTCCCTTTGTATAATGTACCTCCCGAACCCAAAATCTATTGAGGTCTTTCCTGTTCTTTTCCACCTTTCCTTATTGGATAAAAGAAAAGTCGATGGCGACTCTTGCTATCCGCGACATTGCGATAAAAAGCAAAATACCCCAAGTCAGTTCACCGTATGACAGAACTGGCGACTCTGCTGGGGATACTTTAAAAAGAGAGGTTACCTTAAAAACAAGATCACTTATTCCAAATTGTCTGATTTACTTTTAAGGGATTGCTTGGGTATTTTTGAGTGAAAGATCCTACACCCGGATCTAGTGTACCTTAGGTAAGTAGCAATAGATCATCGCGACTATCCGGCGTATACTGGAATGGTTAAAATGATGGCTACGGTTAATGTGACACTTTGGATGTCCTGATGTTCCTCATGTTCACTTGAGGAAAAATTTGGCTTCCGCGTGGTGTCATTAAAGCATTAACCAGACCTTTAGAACCCTAATTGACTCATCCTGGCCATTAGAAAGTAGTGAGATAACTGACTTCGGTTCCGACTGGGGTTGGTTGAGACTCGATACTACACTCTTTGAGATTGGACTTTAGGGAAGCTTCGGTCAACCACTTGGTGTTGCACTGAAGTGGACTTGAAGGAAGGTCAATGATTGGAGATCCTTTTAGAACCCGGTTACTATTCTAGGACAGGTTGAACCAACTAAACTTCAGTGGGGAGGGTACTTACCTATGGAACTCATGCAAGCCTTAAAACCTAGGAATGATGGTTGTGTGACTTGCTTGTGCTTGTTATTTATTTAACCTCATAACATCATAACATCATAACATCATGACATCATAACATTGTACTAACCATTTCAAGGACTTAGGGATTTAACTTTGCTCTGTTTTGTAAGGCTATGGCTCCCAAGAAGACCATCCGAATCAATTTTGTAGCAATCGCTCCTCAACTCAAGAACTTAGTGTCAGAACTTTCCGATCATGCGCAGTTCATCAAGAGACATGGTTCTCTTCTCAATTTAGTTACCACTGGGTTCAAAGAAGATATGATGAGAGTTTTATTCCAGTTCTTCGACCCTAAACATCATTGTTTCACATTCCCAGATTATCAGTTGGTACCCACATTGGAAGAATTCTCCAGACTGCTTGGGATACCTACCCTTGATCAACTACCGTTCAGTGGTTTAGAAAAGGTTCCGAAGTCTGAAGAAGTTGTCGCAGCTTTACACATGACGAAGTCCGACATTGAAGCTAATTGGGTAACAAGGAGTGGAGTTAAGGGTTTACTTGCCAAATTCCTGACAAATAAGGCCCGAGAATTCTTAAGAGTTATGAATGTCCGTGCTTTCGAAGACATCCTGGCGTTGCTAATCTATGGCTTGGTGTTATTCCCTAATCCAGACCAATTCATAGACATGAATGCTATTAAGATATTTCTCACTCACAACCCTGTACCTACCTTGCTGGGAGACATTTTGCATTCCCTTCACACTCGTACCATGAAGAAGCAAGGGACTCTCATGTGCTGCATACCTTTGTTGTCTAGGTGGTTTATTTCGCACCTTCCTCAATCAGTCTTGAAGAACGAGCAGAATTTGAAATGGTCTCAAAGGATAATATCGCTCTCCCACCCAGACATCTGTTGGTGTCCTCAGTTCAAGGAAAATGTTACCATCATTGACCGTTGTGGCGAGTTCCCTAATGTACCACTCCTAGGAATAAGAGGAGGTATTACTTATAATCCTGCTTTAGCTCTGCGACAGTTTGGTTGTGCTCGAAGAGATAGTCCACATGAAATGATCATCAAAGGCATCATGTTCGACTATGACAACGATTCCCAAGGCCTCCGTCAAAGATTTGTACGAGCTTGGGGCATGGTGAAGAGAGGTACGTTAGGACAGAAAAATTCTATTCCTATGGAACCTTATCTCAGATGGGTACGCGCCAGAGCTCGTGAACTTGTCATGCCGTATCTTGCAATCGGACCTCAGATTGCCAAACCTGAAGCTGAAGGAGGTGCTCCTCAGATCATTCCTTATCCAGATATGCCTACCAATGTTGAGGAACTAAAGAGATCCTGGATCCAGTTGAGAGAAGAAAGGGATACTTTCGAGACTCAGTTCGTCGCAGAAAGGAAGAAAGTGTTAGAACTTACCAGTCAGCTTAATGAGGAACGAAGACTCAATGTGTATCTTCGCCCAAAAAGAAGCCGCCCCTGGGAGACTTGAGCTTTCATTGTATTTTATTATTATTCCTTTTGTAATGAACATTGGTCAAAGAAATTAGCAATAAACATTTCTCTCTTGTTGGTGATTTACGCAAAGTTAAATTCCAAAAGTCCTTGAAAACATTTCATACATTGCATAGCATAACATAACACTGCATAACAGGTATTCTACAAGTTCAATGTTCTCACGGTCTTCATTACAAACAGAAAAATGGATCTCGAACAAACTGTCAAAGATCTCCAGACTCAGAATGCTCAATTCAAGGAGATGATGCTAAGCTTATCCAAGGGGCAGGAGGAACTGAAGGCTCTTTTGCTCGAAAAGAAGAAAGACTAGAAAGCTGTGAGTTTCATTAACCCGGGAAGAAGGCGTAAAGGACAGGCCGCAACAGTCAAGTTTGGAATCCCGAATGGTCCAGAAGAGGGGGCGGAGAATGATTCAGAGGAAGAGAATGCCGATTTCTCCAACCCTGAGGATGACGATGAAGATTATGAAAATGAACAGTACTCTCAAAGAGATGATAAGTACAAGTTGCTGGAAGAACGTATGCTAGCTATGGAGGGTCAGAAGGCGCCCGGTCTGGATTTCGAAAGTTTGGGTCTGGTCTCCGATGTGACCATTCCTCGCAAATTCAAAATCCCCACTTTCACTAAGTACGATGGTGTGTCTTGTCCTCAGATGCATCTGAGAGCTTATGTGAGAAAGATTCAGCCGCATACCACTGACAGGAAGCTATGGATCCATTTCTTCCAAGAGAGCCTATCTGGCACACAGTTGGAATGGTATTATCAGCTCGAGAGCTCTGACATCCGCACCTGGACTGATTTAGCAACAGCTTTCTATAAACAGTACCAGTATAACTCTGAACTAGCGCCTACCCGGCTACAGTTGCAGAATATGACTATGGGATCTAAAGAAAGCTTTAAAGAATATGCTCAAAAGTGGAGAGATTTGGCTGGCAGAGTCAAACCCCCTATGACTGACAGAGAATTGGTGGACATGTTCATGGGTACACTGACTGGCCCATTCTACAGCCATCTATTGGGAAGTTCCTCATCGGGTTTCACTGAACTTATATTAACAGGTGAACGTGTTGAAAGCGGCATCCGAAGTGGAAAGATACAGGCGGCTACCTCTGCAAGCACCAAAAGGTCCTATCAGGGGAGGAACGAATCAAATGCTGTGTACGGTCAAAAGGGTCGTAACAAGAAAAACCGTGACCACGACATTGGAGCAGTTACGATTGCAGCACCACCATCTCAAAACTTCCAGCCCAAACAAGACAGGCCAAGAAGGCAGTTTACCAGGATCAATATGACCTTGGCACAGGCACTGCAGGGGATACTAAAGGCAAATTTGATTACACTCAGAGATCCTCCTGCGAATCCCAACACTACTTCTTCTCGTTATAATCCCAATGCCAGGTGTGCTTATCACTCCGATAGCCCCGGGCATGATACAAACGATTGCTGGTCATTGAAGAATAAGATTCAGGATATGATCGAAGCTGGAGAAATTGAGTTTGAGCCTCCGGAGACCCCTAATGTCATCACTGCTCCTATGCCTAATCATGACAAGACGGTTAATGTTGTGGATGACGACGATCACGTTTCCAATGTGGCGGACTTAACATCTCCTCTCCCGATCATAAAGAGGAATTTATTGCAAGCTGGTTTATTTCCAGGTTGTGCTGAAGATTGCAATCTCTGCATACTCCGGCCCGAGGATTGTTGGGAATTGAAGAATGGTATTCAACGGCTGATGGATGATCGTACAGTTCTCTTCGAAAAGATTCCTAAGGCGGAAAACCCTATTGAAGAAATATCTGTGATTGCTAGGTCCAAAGTTCCAGTGAAGATTACCGCTACTAGGGCGCCTGTGAAGATTACTGTTGAGCCCAGGGTTGCTCCCCTAATCATCACTGCACCTGGCCCGATCCCGTATTCCTCAAGCAAAGCTATTCCGTGGAATTATGGCGGTGATGTTTACGTCCATGGCGTGAAGCAAGTGGATAATGGTGCTAATACTAGTGGCATCGTTGGGACTAGTAAAATTACTCGAAGCGGAAGGATCTTCTCTCCAGAAATCTCACCTCCTGTCCTTGAAACTCGAGGAAAGGAACCAGTCAATCCTTCTCAGTCAGAGACACCGGTCGAAGTCACTCCCGAAGATGTTGCCAAACAAGAAATGGAAGAAGTGCTGAAAATCATTCGCAAGAGTGATTTTGATGTTGTAGAACAGTTGGGGCATACCCCGTCTAAGATCTCGATGTTATCCTTGCTGTTATCTTCTGAACCTCATGCCAATGCATTGATAAAATTCTTGAAGACCGCTCATGTACCTCAGGAGACATCTGTCGATCAATTCGAACATTATGTTGCTCACTTGGCTGTTGACAATGGCCTGGGCTTTTCCGACGCTGATCTGACACCAGCAGGAAAGAGTCACAATAAAGCCCTGCATATCTCCATTGAGTGTAGGGGAGTCACTTTGTCTCATGTGTTGATCGATAATGGCTCTTCCTTGAATGTGCTGCCGACAGCCGTGCTGGATAAGCTGGATTGTAAAAGCATTGAACTGAAACCTAGTGACATTGTGGTACGTGCTTACGATGGTGCGAAGAGTGTTGTCCATGGCGAAGTAGTCCTGCCTATCAAGATAGGACCTCAAGTCTTCAATACTACCTTCTATGTAATGAACATTCGTCCTGCCTATTCCTGCTTACTGGGACGCCCTTGGATTCATGGGTCAGGTGCTGTAGCTTCGTCTCTCCATCAAAAGCTGAGGTATCCCACAGAGGGCAAAATTGTCACCGTGTGTGGAGAAGAAGAGTACATTGTCAGTAGTGTGCATGCCTTCAGATACGTCGAGATGGATGGTGAATTCATTGAGACTCCTTGTCAGTCATTTGAAGTAGTTCCTCCGACCAATCCTGTCCTTAAGCCAACTTCCGGTGTGCCCAAGGTTATTCGGACTCCTCCGGCTATGATTTCCCTGAAGGACGCTCAAGCTGTGGTTGAAGATGGTGGTTGTACTGGCTGGGGTCAACTGATCGACGTACCGTACAAGTCTGACAAATTTGGCCTGGGGTTCAGCTCTGACAAGAGTCAAATTAATGCTGTCGAAGATGCTGACAGCGATTGCGACCTGGATAGCTGGATTTTCCCAACAGTTGGTGACGGACTCAATAATTGGAAGGCTGAAGACACTATCCCGATTTCCTTTAGTCAGGAGTAATTGTTATTGTCTATTTTAGTGTTGCAAATTTTTGTTTTTTACAATTGAACTTCTCCAAGCGTTGTGTCTATGCCCGGGGCACAATAGCTAATTTGTTAAGGGTTTTGTCATCTTCATAAGCATATTCGTATTCAATAAATCAATGGACTTTTTGCATTCAAATATTGCACTCTTTATCTTTTCTGTCATCTTCCAAACGAGCTATGTTTTCTTACACACACTCACGTAACGAATTGCAGATCCATACCCACTCTGGATCCTGTTGACAATAGTTCTACTACTGTTCATTATGACTTTGAAAATCCGATCTACCAAGCCGAGGATGGAAGTGAGGAAGATTGTGAAGTACCTGGAGAACTTGCCAGACTGTTACTGCAGGAGGAAAGGACTATACAGCCACACGAGGAGTCAGTGGAGACTGTAAATCTGGGTACTGAAGTAAACAAGAAAGAAGTCAAAATAGGAGCAGGCTTGGAAAACAGTGTCAAGGGAAGGTTGATTCAGATGTTGCATGACTATGTAGAGATTTTTGCTTGGTCTTATGAAGACATGCCAGGACTGGATACCGATATAGTAGTGCATCGACTGCCAACGAGGGAAGAATGTCGTCCTGTTAAGCAAAAGGTTCGTCGCATGCGTCCTGAAATGTTTGAGAAAATCAAAGCCGAGGTGATGAAACAATTTGATGCAGGTTTTCTGGCTGTTACTTCTTATCCTCAATGGGTTGCTAATGTGGTACCAGTGCCAAAGAAGGATGGTAAGGTGCGAATGTGTGTAGATTACCGAGACCTGAATAAAGCGAGCCCCAAGGATGACTTTCCACTTCCGCACATTGATGTTCTGGTAGATAATACCGCTCAACACAAGGTGTTCTCATTCATGGATGGGTTCTCAGGTTACAACCAGATTAAGATGGCGCCTGAGGACATGGAGAAAACTACGTTTGTGACGCAATGGGGCACGTTCTGTTATAAAGTAATGCCATTTGGTTTAAAGAATGCAGGGGCAACGTACCAGCGTGCTATGGTGGTTTTGTTCCATGATATGATCCATCATGAAATAGAAGTATATGTGGATGACATGATAGCCAGATCTCATACTGAGGAGGAACATCTCGATCATTTATACAAACTGTTCGAGAGGTTGAAGAAATACAAGTTGAGGTTGAACCCGAACAAATGTACCTTTGGGGTAAGGTCCGGCAAACTCCTGGGCTTTATTGTCAGTGGTAAAGGGATTGAGGTTGACCCGGCCAAGGTGAGAGCTATTCAAGAAATGCCAGTTCCCAGTACAGATAAAGAAGTCAGAGGTTTCTTGGGACGCTTGAATTACATTGCCCGATTTATCTCCCATTTGACCGCCACCTGCAAACCCCTCTTCAAGTTACTGAGAAAAAATCAAGGGATGATATGGAATGAGGAATGTCAAGAAGCTTTCGACAAAATCAAGGAGTATCTTCAAAAACCTCCCATTCTGATGCCACCAGTTGAAGGAAGACCTCTAATCATGTATTTAACCGTGTTAGAAAATTCAATGGGGTGCGTGTTGGGACAACATGACGAGTCCGGTCGAAAAGAGCATGCCATATACTACCTTAGCAAAAAGTTTACCGACTGTGAAACAAGATACTCACTGCTCGAGAAAACTTGTTGTGCTTTGGCCTGGGCTGCTCGCCGACTGAGACAGTATATGTTGAATCACACCACTTTATTGATTTCTAAGATGGATCCTATCAAATACATATTTGAGAAACCCGCTCTTTCCGGAAGAATAGCAAGATGGCAGATGATTCTAACAGAGTACGACATCCAGTATACTACCCAGAAAGCAATCAAAGGAAGCGTGCTAGCCGATCATTTGGCTCATCAAGCAGTGGATGATTACCAATCTATGAATTTTGAGTTCCCAGATGAGGATGTCATGCTTGTTACTGATTATGAAGAACCTGGACCGGATGAAGGACCCGAACTAGGATCCCGATGGACTATGGTTTTCGATGGGTCTTCTAATGCATTGGGCAATGGTGTTGGTGTGGTAATCATTTCTCCCGAGGGTTACCATACGCCTTTCACTGCTAGACTATGTTTTCATTGTACCAATAATATGGCTGAGTATGAAGCATGTATTTTGGGACTCAAGGCTGCTATAGACCGGCGGGTCAAGTTTTTGAGTGTGTACGGAGACTCAGCATTAGTAATCAGTCAGATCAAAGGAGAATGGGACACTAAACATCCGAATCTCATCCCTTATCGAGAGAAGGTGTTGTCACTAATCCCATACTTTGGAGAGATTACATTCGAACATATCCCACGAGAAGAGAATCAGTTGGCAGACGCATTGGCTACCATGTCATCTATGTTCAGAGTCAGATGGGACAATGAAGCTCCCATGATCACCATTGAGCGATTGGATGAACCCGCACATTGTTATGAGCTTAATACTGATGAAGTGGAAGAGAAACCTTGGTTCCACGAAGTAAAAAGATATTTAGAAACTCAGGAGTACCCTGAGGGGGCATCTATCAATGATAGAAAATTCGTGAGGAAGTTCTCCGCTAAATTCTTTTTGAGTAATGGAGTATTGTACAAACGTAACCACGATTCGACTTTGCTTCGCTGTGTGGATAAAAAGGAAGCAGAAAAGATTATGGGAGATGTGCACGACGGTATTTTTGGGACTCATTCTAGTGGACATGCGATGGCCAAGAAGATTCTGAGATCAGGGTATTATTGGTCTACCATGGAAGCTGATTGCCACCATCACTCCAGAACCTGTCACAAGTGCCAGATATATGCGGATAAAGTACATGCACCTCCTGCTCCATTGAACGTGTTGACCGCACCTTGGCCCTTTGCAATGTGGGGCATTGACATGATTGGAGAAATTAAACCTACTGCTTCTAACGGGCATCGCTTCATCCTTGTCGCTATTGATTACTTTACAAAGTGGGTAGAGGCCGCCTCATTTGCTTCTGTCACCAAGAATGTGGTGGCACGGTTCATCAAGAATAGTCTTATTTGTCGGTATGGTATCCCTGAAAGGATTATCACCGACAATGGTACTAATTTGAACAACAAGATGATTACTGAACTCTGCACGCAGTTCAACATAAAGCACCATAACTCTTCTCCGTACCGACCAAAGATGAATGGCGCTGTAGAAGCTGCTAATAAGAATATCAAGAAGATCATACAAAAGATGACGGTGACATACAAAGACTGGCATGAGATGTTACCGTTTGCTCTTCACGGTTATCGCACTTCAGTACGCACTTCGACAGGAGCAACTCCTTTCTCTTTAGTCTACGGAATGGAAGCCGTTTTACCAGTGGAAGTTCAGATTCCCTCTCTAAGAATCATGAAAGAGGCGGGCTTAGATGAAGATGAATGGATTCAGACTCGACTCGATCAGATAAACTTGATTGATGAGAAGAGACTTGCGGCTGTTTGTCATGGACAGATATATCAGAAACGCATGACCCAGGCATTTAACAAAAGAGTCAAGAGACAGGTGTATCAAATTGGCGACTTGGTGGTAAAGCGCATCACTCTACCACAAGGTGATCCCAGAGGCAAATGGATTCCCACGTACGAAGGGCCGTTTGTAGTTAAGAAGGTATTCTCTGGTGGAGCCATGATACTAGCTACAATGGACGGCGAAGACTTCCCGCATCCCGTGAACGCAGACATAGTCAAAAAATACTACGCATAAAAGAGACCCGCTAGGTCGACGTATCTAGGCAAAAGTAAGGGCATCCCGACGAACCAAAAGGGTTCGGGCAAAATTTAGGGATAAACATAAAAAAAAAATGTACACCCGGCAAGTCGAAAACCTGAAAAGGCGGCTTGGGCAAAAAGGGGTATCCTGGTGGATTGAAAACCTGAAAAGGCAGTCCAGGCAAAATTAGGGATCAAAGCGTATGACTATGTCCCGTTCTCAGACAGCTTCATCCAAGTTCAAAGGACTGAACAAGCTAATCACTTCTATCCGACAGCAGGAGATGAGATGCTTGAAGACATAATGACAGTAGCAGAATTAGAATCAATAGGACTTTTTCTGCATAGCTTTCTCTTCGTTTTCTTGGCAATTTCCTCTTACTAGAATTGCTGTCTCCTTGTACACGAATTGCCTGTTTATGGGCCCTCTTTCGAAATCAATATAATTTTAGTTTAAAAAAAAAATGCTTTTGTTTTACTTTCTCTGTTTTGTTTGCATAAGCGTCCATTGATTTAATTCGAATTAATATATGCATTTGGATATGATCGATGTTTACCAAAAATGCATGCATAAAATAGAAATAGCGATTACTACTAGACTTCAGGATCGAGGAGAAGGTCTAATCATGCTTTCCAATGAATCCATTGCTAATCCTATCCCCCAGCAAAGCCAGTCATTCCCAGAAGAGAGTGGCATTACTAGACAAATGGGTAATCTCTTCCACCCCCAGCCAGGCTTCTGTTGAACATTTTTACCATCAGACAAAAATCAAGCATCCCCGGCTAAGAAAGGGTCATCGATACCAGTATCTCCCAACCAGAAGATTGAGATTTATTTTCCCCAGTAGAGTCCTCTGGAAGGACTTTTCAGAGGCATAATTCACATCATTTCACAGCATACGCATGCATACATCGTTCGCAGTTATTTTCGGAAGCATAAAACATCTCATGCATCATGACATGGCATGAAGCTAACTTTATTTTTCAGGTTAATTATTCCCCTGATACAGTCAAAACAAAGGTCCGTTACGTTCAGGATTCAACTACATCTTTCAGATATACTCCATGTCAACATTCATTCTGACATCCTCCTAACGATGGCATCTATAAGCCCATCCCAGACATTTATTGCAAATACAACATATACAAATACTATCAGATATAGCCTAGCATACGGTTCATTCTGATTTAGCTCAACATATGACTCTTTCAACTTAGATGTGATCTAACGTACGATCCATTCCGACCTTCAACAACTCCAATACGGTCTAGCATACGACCCATTTGGACCTTCAAGGCCTCAGATGCTACCTAGCGTACGGTACATTCTGAAGTGTAGTCTGGCGTATGACTACCCCTTTATTATCAGGTACAGCCTAACGGACGGCTCAGTCTACAACTCAGATACGGTCTAGCATACGATCCATTCTGATCCTTCACCCCCAGTAACGATACAGCCTAACGGACGGCTCGTTCGCAACTCAGATACGATCTAGCGTACGATCCATTCTGATCCTTTATCCCCAGCGGCGTATGACCCATTCTAAATCCCCAGGGAAGTCGACGGCCTAATGAATGACCCACTATACGGTCTAGCGTATGACCCAGTGACACCCGTGACTTCAGATATCTTCTAACGTACGATGCACTCTGAAGCTCTCATCATCAAACTTCCTAGATGGCATCTTTAAGCCCATCTCCATCAAGACTAACTAATTGACAAGTGCAAATTTTTGGGGCGTTCGAAGTGTTCAATAATCTTCCACCTCCAGACCACAAATGGCGTACATACCATTCTGACTCTCTCGGTTCAAGAATATTGAACAGGGGCAGCTGTCATACCCCAAAATTTGCCCATTAATATTTCAAGACATTTTTTTCAGGGCACTCCGACTCATTTTTATGACACTGATCTTAAAGGAACGAAGGCCCAGCTCACGAATGACCCAAACTGGCCTGTTCGCTACACGCTCGCCTAGTGATAACATGAAATTATATCATATTTTAGGACTTAATTCAATTAAATTTTATCATTATTTATTTCAGTTCACTTTATGTTGTTAGATATTACGCAGTATTTTCTTCCTATTTGTCTCAGGTGGCTTATTTGGAAGCACAAGTAAAAATGGAGGAAAAGAGGTGCAAAAAGGAGAGAAAACGAACCAAATAGCAAAGCCCAGCCCAAAGTACAAAAACACAGGTGTTGCACCTGTGACGAGCGTCACAGAGGCTGTGACGAGCGTCACGCCTTGCACACCCCTGTGACGGACGTCACACATGGTGTGACGAACGTCACACCATTCCCCTACATTTTTGGCGTAAGGAACGCCTCAGAGACGTTGAGCGTTGAGGGAGTGTTGAGCCCTATATCCACGCCATGCTTTTATGCACGTTGAAGACCTTTTTGCCAGGGTTACTGAAGCATATATAAATAGCTAATTGCAAAACCAAAAGTGGAGGCTTTTCCACATTTTTTTTCCTTTGCCGTTTTCGCTTTTGCATATTTTCTTTTCCAGCAGCTTAGGCATTGTGTTTCCTACGAGTTCTACACTATTTCCCTTGCAATTTCCTATTTCCTTTTTAGCATTTAGTTAATTCTTTTCGCACAATAGTTTCTACAACGGAAACTATTGTGTACCTTTTTACCGGATCTAACCTTACGTTAGAAGCTAGGTTATTTCCTTCGTTTTAATTTGTTGTTTAGTTGAAGAATCCAAGAACAAATCCTACCGGCTTGTGGTGGAGTGTTCAGGACTACTGTTTAACTTATTCCGAGTAACCCTAAAGGAAACCCTGAAGGAAAAGCCGGCGGCACCGCTCAATTCGATCCGATCGGCCAATTCAAGGTTGCAATTCAATTGCAAACAGGTTTGCGTTACTATCGCCGTTTTGTGTTCCGAAATCACATGTGATACCATAATTGAATTCATAAATATATTTGAGGTTTTGCATGTGGACTTAAGTATGCCTGGATACCTTGGATTGTTGTAATGGATGCTGCTGTTTTTCGCTCTGTTTTGATCTTTGCCCATCTGACCTGTTATTATAACCATGCTTTGTTTACTTGATACTATTACTGCTTTGGTGCAACTCTTGATTGCACCCCATTTGGTATTCTGACCTGTTTGCGGAATTTTGTAAGGGCTCACATACTCTCGAAGAAGGTGGCTTGCTAGGTATTCCACTTTATTTGAGGGATACCCTTATAGAGATGGATTCCGAACTAATTAATTTTAACGGGGAGATTCATCCTAATTGCCTAATTAATTTTAATGTGGAAATTCATCTTAAATACTTAATTGTAAAACATGGCCTTTGAATATGTGACCTTGGACCTCTCTTTGTTGCCTTACGGTATTACGGTATTACGGTCATGTCCCGCGCACGTGGGGATACACTTAGCAAAGACCCTTCGATTAAATCATCATAACATAAATCATAGTCCCTCGGATGTTGCCCTCGAATGATTTTGCCCCTCGATGACCCTTCGGTGTAGCCTACGGTTAAATGATGATCGTCCCTCTGAATGCTAAGGTATCCTTACGAATGTTGCCTTCAATGACCAAGCGATGACCCTACGATGTCCCTTTATATCCAAAGGATAAAATTACTTACTTCTCAATAGTAAGGACAGTTTTACCCTCCTCAGGATAGGAAATGCCCACAAAGACCTCGGATAGGTATAACTCTTAATTGCTGACTCATAGCCTAAAACATTTTTCACACGTCACACTTGGTATACATTCACACTAGAATCATTACCAAGTTATACCTTTTCTAAACCGCTTTCAAAATCAAACGAGATAAACACTTTGTATACATTCATACGAGAATTATTACAAAGTTAAACTCTCTTTCAAACATTTTTTTAGCAATTCACCAACACTTTTCAGACAAAAATATAAGTGATCCAGCAATTAAGAGCCCATGGATAACCATGGATACAAAGGGTGCTAATACCTTCCCTTTGTATAATGTACCTCTCGAACCCAAAATCTATTGAGGTCTTTCCTGTTCTTTTCCACCTTTCCTTATTGGATAAAAGAAAAGTCGGTGGCGACTCTTGCTATCCGCGACATTGCGATAAAAAGCAAAATACCCCAAGTCAGTTCACCGTATGACACACTCATTGGGTCGGAGTATACAGCGATCGCAATTTTCAACACAACCTGGAAATAAACCAGCTTGCAATAAATTCTTCTTGATGATCAGGAGAGGAGATGTTAAATCAGCTACATTAGAAATGTGAGAATTGTCATCCACAGCATTAACAGTCTTGTCATGGTTAGGCATAGGTGCAGTGATGATATTAGGAGTCCCTGGAGGATCAAATTCAATTTCACCAGCGTCGATCATATCCTGAATCTTATTCTTCAATGACCAACAATCGTTTGTATCATGCCCGGGGCTATCGGAGTGATATGCACACCTGGCATTGGGATTATAACGAGAAGAAGTAGTGTTGGGATTCGTAGGAGGATCTCTGAGGGTAATCAAATTTGCTTTTAGCATACCCTGCAGTGCCTGTGCTAAAGTCATATTGATCTTGGTAAACTGCCTTCTTGGCCTGTCTTGCCTGTGCTGGAAGTTTTGAGATGGCGGTGCTGCAATCGTAACTGCTCCAACGGCATGGCCACGATTTTTCTTGTTATGACTCCTTTCACCGTACACAGCATTTGATTCATTCTTTCCCTGATGGGTCTTTCTGGTGCTTGCGGAGGTAGCTGCCTGTATCTTTCCATTTTGAATACCACTTTCAACACGTTCACCCGTCAATATAAGGTCAGTGAAACCTGATGAAGAACTTCCCAGTAGATGGCTGTAGAATGGACCAGTCAGTGTACCCATGAACATGTCCACTAATTCTCGATCAGTCATAGGGGGCTTGACTCTGCCAGCCAAATCTCTCCATTTTTGAGCATATTCTTTGAAGCTTTCTTGAGATCCCATAGTCATATTCTGCAACTGTAGCCGAGTAGGCGCCAATTCAGAATTGTACTGGTAGTGCTTGTAGAAAGTTGTCGCTAAATCAGTCCAGGTGCGGATGTTAGAGCTCTCGAGCTGATAATACCACTCCAACTGCGTGCCAGACAGGCTCTCCTGGAAGAAATGGATCCATAGTTTCCTATCAGTGGTATACGGCTGAATCTTTCTCACATAAGCTCTCAGATGCATCTGAGGACAAGACGCACCATCATACTTAGTGAAAGTGGGGATCTTGAATTTGCGAGGAATGACACATCAGAGACCAGTCCCAAGCTTTCGAAATCCAGACCGGGCGCCTTTTGACCCTCCATAGCTAGCATACGTTCTTCCATCAACTTATACTTATCCTCTTTTGGAGAGTATTGTTCATCTTCATAATCTTCCTCGTCGTCCTCCTGGTTGAGAGGATCAACATTCTCATCTTTCGAATCATTTTATGTCTCCTCTTCTTGATCCTTCGGAAGTCTAATCTTGACTCCCGCAGCCTGTCCTTTACGCCTTCTTCCCGGGTTAATGTAACTCACAGGTTTCTGGTCTTTCTTCTTCTCGAGCAAGAGAGCCTTCAGTTCCTCCTGCCCCTTGGATAAGCTTAGCATCATCTCCTGGAATTGAGCATTCTGAGCCTGGAGATCTTTGACAGTTTGTTCGAGAGCCATTTTCTGTTTGCAAGGAAGATCGTGAGAATATTGGTCTTTTGGGATACCTGTTATACAATGTTATGTCATGCTATGCAATGTATGAGATGTTTTCAAGGACTCCTGGAATTTAACTTTGCGTAAACCACCAAAAAGAGGGAAACTTTTATTAATACTTTCTTTAATCAATGTTCATTACAAAAGGAAATAAATGAAAGCTCAAATCTCCCAGGGACGACTTCTTTTTGGGCGAAGATATGTATTGAGTCTTCTTTCCTCATTAAGCTGGCTGGTGAGCTCTAATACTTTCTTCCTTTCTGCGACGAACTGAGTCTCAAAAGTATCCCTTTCCTCTCTCAACTGGATCCAGGATCTCTTTAATTCTTCCACATTGGTAGGCATATCTGGATAAGGAATGATCTAAGGAGTACCTCCCTCAACCTCTGGTTCAACAATCAGCGGTCCGACTGCAAGATATGGCATGACAAGTTCACGAGCTCTGGCGTGTACCCATCTGAGATAAGGTTCCATAGGAATAGAGTTTTTCTGTCCTAAAGTACTTCTTTTTACCATGCCCCAGTGTAGCACCTCAAATTTGCACCTATCATTGTACATACCATATCATATTAGGTCATAGCATAACATGGTCCACTGCATAGCATTGCATTGTCCCCAGTTGCCTCAAGTGCAAGCAAGTCAAGAATTAGGTCAAACTGATCAGGAGATCAGTCAACCAATCAAGCAAGGGTGTTTCTCAAGGAGCCAAAGCCCTAGGGTTTGTCCATCAAGTTCACATGTCTAGGGGGTCCATTTGAAGTATTTGTATCAAGGGTTGAAGACTCAAAGGTCATCAGTCAATGCATAGTCAGGCAAAAAACCCTAGAAAGTCAAAGAAAGTCAACAATCAGTCAAAGCAGTGGATGATGGCCATTCTTGTGGAATTTGGGCATCATGATCAACAATCAAGAGTCCATACAACTTGGGACATCATTTGAAGTCAAGGTCTCAAGGAATTAGGGTTTGGAATTCATCAGAAGTGCTTCAGTCATCCAAAACCCTAGAAAAGTCAAAGTGGGTCAACTGTGGTTGATTTTGTGGATTTAATGGATGGATTTGGTTTGAGAGAGCTTATTCATGTCCTAATAGGCCTCATGTGTCTTGGCAATCAACCTCATTGAAGAATTTGAAGCCAATCAGAAAATTTCCCAAAATAGAAAGTGGACCTGTAATTTCAACTGCCAAAAATGGAAACTTCTTGATCATCAACTTGCATCATGATACAAGCTTCAAATGAATTTTTGCTCAACATTAAAGTTGAAGATCTTGTTTTCCCATTTTCAAAAAGTCCAAGAACTCTCAAATCCCATGAATGGTTTGCAAGATATGATCAATTCATTTTCACCAATTTGTGAACTTCAACAAGCCATATCTCATGAACCATAAGGCCAAATTTGGTGGGGTTTTTTCCTACAAACCACATTTTTCCTCCTCTTTCCAAAAATATAAATTTCATGAACCAAAACCTTGCCAATCAAAATGGCATTTTTTGACCTATTTCATTTAAAAATCAAGTTTGACCCAAAGTTGACTTTTTGATTCATTGATTTTTTCTCACTTTGGCCAATTGGGAAATGTTTAGAATGACATTTGAAACTTGTTCCAAGCCCTAACTCATGCACATACCACTACCATGCTACCATTTTGGCCAAAGTTGCAAACTTGGCAATTCTTGCAAATGGTTTGAAATAAGTAAAACAAGGTGTAGCATTTCATGTGCAGACTTCAAACAGCAAATAACTTGGTCATGTGCAGCCTGTACCAAGCCCAAACCGTGCAAGCATACACCCTCCATTTCCATATGTGTAAATTAGCAAGTTTTGCATTTAGCTCCATTTGAACTAACCAAGATTAGCATGCCTTAAACCAATGTTAAACAGACTACATAAGTTCATTTTTCTGCTCATTCAGAACCCTAGCTGCAGCCATACACGACCAAATTCTCTTTTCTCTCTCAATTTGCATTTTACCAAAAGTGAATTTTCTGCTCAAACATTCAAAAACCCTCGAACAACCTTCATTGTTCCTTCACTTGGACATCATTTGGAAGTGTTTTTGAGCACCAAAACTCAACTGTATTGCAGCATATCAACTGTTTTCTTCATGGACACAACAATGGCAAAACTCGATCTGAGCATTTTCAAGCATCATTGAGCTAGGTTTCTTCGAGTACTCATCAATACAAACCACAACCTGCATCTGTTTCAGCACAATAGCATCAAACAACCACTGCATCTCATTTTTCTTCAAAAACAAGTAAGGTTTCGACCAACTCTTTTCTCAAATTTTTGCTATGCCATGTGTAGTCCTTACATTGCTGAGTGTTATGAACCTAGAATCATGTTAAATGGTTGAGTTATGTGGAAGAAATCTGATGTTAAAGTGTCATGTGCAAAGTTGTTTTTGTATGGTTCTTTTGCTTTAGCTCGATGTGATGATTATGGCTGTTAGAATATGCATGAGTGATGTTTGTTTGTCATGTTGGTGGGTGTAGTTTCATTTTCTGGGCATGTTTGTTCTTGATGATTTTGCATGATGATGATGATACTCTGCTGTTTTAACCCCTTGTCCTGTCCAGAAATCCACATGAATCGTGTCCTGTTTGTTGGTGTTATGATGCTACATAAGTACTAATGCCATGCCATTGTGTGTTTCTGCTCGAAATTTGTTTGATGTTGATGAACCATGAACATGAACTTGATGAATGGTTGTTGCTAAAACCCTAGGGTTTTTGAACCCAGAAATTCGAAGCTCCATTGGCCGGTTTACTGTTCCATTGGCAACAGCCAATGAGAACATTTCCTCTGCGCGCCCAAAACACACCGTTTTGATTAATGAGGCGCTAAATTACAACCGTGCCACTGTTGACCCTTGTTTGACCACTCCTTCACCTTATGTGTTTCATGTTTGTTCCAAATTATTCCTCATCTTCCAAAATTCATTGCTCATTCATTTGAACTCCAAAAATCATGAGATTTTTTCCATCATTTTCACAAGAATGTCTATTATTTAATCATGATTTTTATTGAATTTTTGGCTGGTTGGATTTTATTTGGTATGAGTTTTCTTAACATGTATGCTCATTTGATACCTTTGGCCATTCCTTTTGTGAAATGATGAGAATGTATCCAATGCCCCTGAAAATTTTTGTGGTGAAACTAGACACATTCACCTTAATTTTAGTATAAAGTTTGTGGATTTATCACATGTGGTTTGCTAGATGTGAATTTTTGAAGTAGGGTGTGACAATTTGTGTCACACCAATGATGTGCTAATTCTTGATTTTTGTTCACATGCTTCCTGGCTTCCAAATAATGTGAAATTTTGCATGAATGATCTCTTACATGTCTAGTTTGTGTATGAATTTTCTTGGATTTAACCATGTTGTTTCCTGTTTGTTTGAGAATTTTATTCCATACCTAGTCAATTGTTGACTTTATGTGATACATGTTGCCAAATCCTTTGTGAAATTCTCATACCATATTGTATGATTATGAAATTTCATATGTGTATACTAGACATCTTGAGCTTTGCATTGGTGTTGATCTCACTCATTTCTCATCTGTTTTCAATTTGTTATGATTTTTTGAAGTTGACCCATGTTTGTTGACCTTCATTGTGCATGCTTAAATTCGGTTTGACTTCCTGATTTTATTTGACTATCTTCCCATGATCCAATTGAGCTGAAATTTTATATGCATGCTATGTTATGGATTGTGATTGAGTGTGAATTATTTCATGATTTTTGGAATTGATTATGTTTGCTTTTGAGCTTGGTCTTGCTGTTGACCTATTTGTGCTTCCTTTTGCCATGTTTTGACTTCTTTGGTCCATAAAATGACAATGATGCATGATTTGATTGTGAATCCAATTGAGATTGCTTCTTAAATGTTTGAACATGAATTGGGTTGACTCTTCTTTGCTGTTTTGACTTTTTCTTTCATCCTTGACCCTAGGCTAGTCCTAGTGGTCTTTTGAGCTTACAATTGAGTTCTTGTTTCAGGTTAAGCACCAATGCCTCAAAGATCATTCAAACTTGTCTGAACTTGATTGTTTATCATATGCTAACCTTTGTTTTGTAGGTTTGACTCATGTGTTTGAGTCTTGTGCCTTGCACAGTTGACCATCTGTGTTGACTGTTTACCAATTCCTTTTGATTTAAACTTTTGAACTGTTTGCTGATTGTTTTGACTTTTTCAGGTACTTTAGTTGCTTAAGTTCTCTGAACTTGATTTGCTTTGCTTTTTAGCAACTTGCTTGAGGTATAATCTCTTTTACTTCATGTAGTCTGGAGACCCGGTCTGTTTCTTGGCCGGGCAAACTGTCTGAAGTCCTCCTTAAGAGGCAATGCTTGTGTATGTTTAATTTGTCCTTGTACAGAGTCAAAGACCTCCTAAGTGAAGAGGCAATTGGCAGAACCAAGGGATAAGCAATCTATCCCCTGCTATTCAGTGTGTCTTCTGTCTTGCTCACACCACTGTGTTGATGCATTTCAGATAAAAACCCAAGATCTTGTGCAATTGCACAGTTGAGTCAGTATCTAATGTGTAGAAGGGTTCCCACTTTCTGAACCCACACATTCTTGTCAAATGCTCTCCCAGGCCAGGGATAGAAGCAATGAGGCACACCCCTCATCTCCTTTCATCTGCTTCACCTTAGCCCCTCAATGGCAAGGTTAAGAGCAACACTCACCCCATTCCAGAGGTTTGTTTGTTGAGGTTGATGTGACCCCTCGACTAAAACCTAACCCATGTTTGAGCCCCCCTTGTTGGTGTGTTTACTTTATGCCGAATGTGTTTGTGTGTGCTTATGCGGTGATCATATTCCCCTAGGTAATTGGACTCCGCGTAGTCTCGTTTGCATGTCAATTAAGGTAGCACGGTTCCTTCGTATAGGACTTCCTTTCTTGCTTGTTTCTTTAAAACACAAACAAACACCATCCCCTCTTAAGGATACATTCACTCCTTCTACTACAGATGAGTAAGTCTCCAAAGGTCGAGCATCAGGTAGATTGTGCAGTGATGTTGTCCACTTAAAAAACACAAACCAACAGTAATCTTTTGGCCGAACTACGGCAACTCTGATTCTCACGTTCAGGTGAGATACGTAGGCACGAGACGCGATGTCTTGCCGAGTTTGACTAACCACTAACACTAACTCTTTTCTCTCACCCTTGCTGTGATTGAGACCTCCCCTTTCTCTTGCCCTAGTTGCAATCGTGACCCTTGCTTCCTGTGCAAGTCGTGTTTAGGATAGGTTGGCCCCTGTGCCATTTAGCTAGAAACCTTAACTTAGGGTTGACTTTGCATGACAACATCTAGGCTCGAGTCGTAGTCTCCCTAGAGTTGTGTCTCCCTCTGTTATCTGGTTAGGCTAGATCCTTGTCCCTGCGTAGGGGAACTACATCGCCCTGATCTTCACACCAGATGAAGTATGTAGGCAGGAGATTGAGCTGATCTCTCCGGGCGCCTTTTCTTTTGTGTGTGTGTTTGACAGTTATAGGCTCGAGTCCCCGACTCCCTATTAACTTGTTGTGTTGTTGTGTGCTTGGAAGCCGATGTAAGTCCATCGAGTGGCATTTGGGTTCCAGTGTATGTGTGTTTGTTGGTTCGGATGCCGATATAAGCCCAGTGATTGGCAGTCGGGCTCCACGTTTGCCTGTGTGTTTTGTTTGTGTGCTTGTCAGCCGAGCTACGAATGCTCTGATTCTTCTCTCGTCCGAGAAGATACGTATGCATAGGATGCGACATCCTAGCGAGCATGTGTCGTCTCCCCAGTCCGAACTACTTCGACTCTGATGTCTATGCCTAATAGACTAAGTAGGCCCAGGATACGATATCCTGCCGAGTCAGTTTCAGTCAGTTTCTTTTGTCTCTTTTCAGCCAGTGTGCGTGTGTTTGAGCAGTGTTTTAGCAACCAATATTCCTTCCTTTTGTGCGTGGATCCCGTAGAGTACTACGGATGCGTAGGGTGCCTAACACCTTCCCTTCGCATAACCGACTCCCGAACCCATTCTTTTTGGTCGCGAGACCATGTCTTTTCCCAGGTTTACTTCGAGCGTTTCCTTTCCCTCCTTTGGGATAAATAACGCACGGTGGCGGCTCTGTTGTTTCTTTCTTTTCCCGCCGGTTTTTCGCGTAATGCGACAGCTGGCGACTCTGCTGGGGATGTAGATGAAGTTGACCTATGCTGGTTCATCTTCCCTGAGCGAGTCTCTCCTAGCGCTCTCTAGGATTAGGGTTTTGGTTGCTTTCTGCTTGTTGTATTTTATTGCATTCATTGTATATATGTACATTTATTGTTTGCATTGATTGTGTGCATTGATGTTTGCATTCATATTCATTATTCATTACTGGCTGGCTGTCTGTTTTTCTCTGTGTGGGGGGGGGAGTCAGTTGAGGTAAAAGGTCCAATACCCAGACCATGAGTGAAAATCTAGGATGATTAGGAATAGAGTGATTCATGGGAAGCGGGTGGTATGGCGCCACTTAGCGGAACATTGATATCACGAGCAGTTCAGACCCTGGTGGGATACTGTCGTTACATACTTCGGGTGTGTATATGATGGTATTTCTGCGAAAGGTTATTTATGTTGCGTTTCTCTCAGCTTTACCCTGGCCTAGACTACACCCGTGAGTGGGGAAGGGTTATTCATTACAGGTACCGTTGGTGACTCGGTTCCGTTGGTGACTTGGTTCTGTTGGTGACTCTAGTTCAGACAACAGTTTTCAGTTGACCTTAAGTTGGATTTATGTTCTGATTTTGACTGAAGCTTCGACCTAGTCAGAGTTTGCACAATCAGCCAGTCCAGTCTGCATCATGTGCATCATATCATATTTATTTTTTCAAAAGAAACGCAATGAAAAAAAAATTGAAAAAAAAAAAAAAAGAAAAGGAAAAACTAATCTCTGCATGCATATCATTTCTCAGGTACATTCCCGAGCTTGTCTACTGATAGAGATGGCAACAGTTCCTGAGCTGAAGCGGAAGACCTGTTCCTACAGTTTCCACCGTGAGCCGTTGACTCCGCTAGTTGAGTTGGGTAGCCTCGTGATAGATGACCGACTGAAGAGTTTTGTCGGATGGTATGGTGATATCTTGACAGTGCTGAAGACTGTAGTGGATCCGGTGCCTCTGCAGACTCTTCTACAGTTTTATGACCCGGAGCTCAGATGCTTCACATTTCAAGACTATCAGCTTGCACCTACTCTCGAAGAGTATTCTATCCTGTTGAGTATCCCTATTCAGCATCAGACTCCCTTCTTGGACGTCCCAAAGGAGGTTGATTTCAGATTGATTGCCAGAGCTCTCCGGTTGAGTGTTGAGGAAGTTGGAGGGAATTGGAAGCCCTGTGGGGAAGTAGTGGGTCTGCCGTTGAAGTTTCTGCTGAGGGTAGCCAGAGATGAAGCAGAGAAGGGGAATTGGGAAGTTTTTCACGCACAGCTAGCTGCCATGATCTATGGGATCATTCTATTTCCCAGTATGCCAAATTTCATTGACTATGCTGCTATCAGTATATTCATCAGAGGGAATCCAGTCCCAACTCTTCTAGCTGATACTTACTATGCCATCCACAGTAGGCATGGTAAGGGTGGAGCCATCAGGTGCTGCTTACCTCTCCTGTTCAGATGGTTCATGTCTCTCCTGCCAGCCAGTGGACCATTTGTGGATACCCAAAACACTCTTAAGTGGACTCAGAGGGTCATGTCACTCACTTCTTATGACATCAGATGGCAGTCATACCGGATGGACGTAAAGGGTGTTATCATGAGTTGTGGTGAATTCCAGAATGTGCCACTCGTGGGGACCAAGGGTTGCATCAATTACAACCCAGTTCTCTCCCTTCGCCAGTTAGGGTTTGTTATGAGTAGAAGACCGCTCGAAGCTGAAGTAGCTGAGAGTGTGTATTTTGAGAAGAAGGATGACCCTGTTAGATTGGAGCAGATTGGGAGAGCCTGGAAATTTGTTGAAGCGAAGGATGGATCCGTCTTAGGGAAGAAGTTTGCCATTGCAATGCCCGATTACACTGATTGGGTCAGGAAGAGAGTGGAGACTTTGCTGTTACCCTACGACAGGATGGAGCCGTTGCAGGAGCAACCACCTTTGGTTCTTGCTGATAGTGTGCCTGCTGAGCACTATAAGCATGCCCTGATGGAGAGTCGTCGTCTGAGAGAGAAAGAGCAAGACACTCAGATGGAGCTGTACAAAGCTAAGGCTGATAAGCTGCACTTGGCCCATCAACTCAGGGAGGTGCAAGGAGAAGATGCTGGCAGAGCAAGGAGCAAGAAAAGATCATATGAGGAGATGGAATCCCTGATGGATGCAGAGCATAGGGAATGTCTGAGATTACAGAGAGCAGAAGTCAACTATCAAAAGAAGATCAGAGACTTGGAGAAGCAACTCAAAGACAAGGACGTTCAGTTGAAGAAAGAGATGGAGTTGAGACAGAAGTCAGAGGATTATCTTGGAGGAGAAGTCTTGGAGCTGAGGAGACAGTTGAAAGAGAAGATCACTCCTTTACCAGACTGTTCAGAATGCTCACTGTTGATAGACCAGTGTCATTACCTGAAGACCCTCATTCCCGAAGACCGTCTGTCTTAGTCTGTATCTTTGATTGTATTTTGTTGAGAATCACCGCCAGGCTTGTTGGATGAGATTCATTTCTTTGTACTCTGTTTGTGCGAATATTTTGTTGACTTGGTTGTATCAACCTTTTTACCCTTATGTATAGATAAGGTTATCAGCATTTCTCTGTTGCTTTCATATTTCCCTGTACCTGTTTGTTCTCTTGTTGCTGCAGGTTGCCATCTTTTGAGGATGGGTCAGGCTCTTTGAATGCCTGAGAAATGAGCATATCATGTGCATCATACGCATCATTTAACATCATACTCATATTATTTGCATAACAGGTGTTCTTGTGCTGTCTTCTCACTCCGGTTCCTTTGAGACAGGATAGCTGATCAAAGACCACACCGGTCTTCAACCAGGCTCAATCAACAGAGAGGTATGGATCAGGTTCAGACAGAGCTGGCCGAGATGAGGGCAAACATGGCCCAGTTCATGACAATGATGCAAGGGGTCGTTCAGGGGCAAGAGGAGCTGCGTGCCTTAGCCCAGAGACAGGAAGTTGTGATTCCAACTGCCAACCGTGCTTCACCAGTGGGTGTTCCTGTGGATGATAATGTTGCTGCTGCCGCTCCCGCCAGTAACTTTGATGGGATTGATGAGTTGGGGGGTATGAGAATCAATGGACAGCCTCTTGCTGCAGAGGTCAATGTCAGAGCTACCCGGGCTCCGATTCGTCATCCAGCTCCGTTTGTCAACCAACAAGAGGACACGTTTACTCTCCTCAGTGAGGACTATGATGTTGTGAAAACCGAAGAGAGGGACAGAAAAGTGGATGCTCTCGCTGAGAAAGTCCGAGTCATGGAATGTCAGAACTCCCTTGGGTTTGATGTGACCGACATGGGTCTGGTGGAAGGGTTGAAGATCCCCTACAAGTTCAAGGCACCCTCATTCGAAAAGTACAACGGTACCTCCTGTCCTCGCACCCACGTGCAGGCTTACTTCAGGAAGATATCTGCTTACACTGATGATGAGAAAATGTGGATGTACTTTTTCCAAGATAGTCTATCTGGGGCATCTTTGGACTGGTACATGGATCTGAAGCGAGAATCAGTCAGAAGCTGGAAAGATTTGGGGGAGGCCTTTCTGAGGCAATACAAGCACAACATGGACATGGCGCCAAGCCGAACTCAGTTACAGAGCTTGTATCAGAAAGATAAGGAGAGCTTCAAAGAGTATGCCCAGAGGTGGCGTGAGCTAGCCGCCAGAGTGCAACCTCCTATGCTGGAGAGAGAGCTGACTGACATGTTCATTGGAACCCTGCAAGATGTGTTCATGGACCGCTTGGGAAGTTGCCCGTTCAGTAGCTTTTCAGATGTTGTTGTCTGTGGGGAGAGAACCGAAAGCCTTATCAAAGCCGGAAGGATACAAGATCCTGGCTCTTCAAACTCGTCCAATTCTAAGAAGCTATACTCTGGGGCACCCAAAAGGGGAGAGAATGAAACAAATGCTGTGCACCGCCGAAGGAGTGCAAACAGAGGATCACATTGTCAAGTCGCTGCTGTGACTATTCCAGCAACTCAAACTCAACAACAACAGAGCAGACCAGCTCAGCAGCATCAGCATCAACAACGTCATCCTCAGCAGCAGGTTTACCAGCCTCCCATTGATAATCAAGCTGGTACAAGTAAGGAGAGGAAGAAGATCATTTTTTATCCAATCCCCATGTCCTACGCCGAACTGTATCCCACTCTGATAGAGCGGAACTTGATTACTCCCAGAGACCCGCCGCCCATACCCGTCAACCCTCGGTGGTGGTATAGGCCTGAACAGCGTTGTGTGTATCATTCGGGTGCTCCTGGTCATGACGTGGATAGTTGTTTCCAACTGAAGATGAAGGTTCAAGGCCTTGTGAGGTCAGGTATTCTGATCTTGGAGGACTTAGGTCCCGATGCTAATCAAGTTTGAAGATAACAAGTCCTGGGCTGGCGCCGACTTTTCTTCAGAAGGGTTGTTCGGAAAGCAGAAGCTGTTGATGCAAGAAATACTGACAGTTGTCGTCCCTGAGGGGATCTATCATAATTGGGTCACTGTGGGCTTTCCTACAGTTGTTCATAAGTCAGAGTAACAATCACTTTGTTTAAAAACCCTTCTCCCATGCCAAAAGGAGAAGTGATGACATTGTTGGCAACATTTTGTGCAATGATATTTTCATTCAAATAAATTCATGTTAAAACATTTGTTTTTCCATTTGTTTTCCCTTTTCACTTTTTGCATGAAATTGGTGATCACAAAAAACCTTAAAAACAAGAATAAAAGCAATCTTTTCATCTGCATAACGATTGTCTTGTTTGATTTTCAAAAAGCTTTTCATCTCTAAATCATTATGCAGGTTGTTTCTCAAACCCATTGAACATAATGATCGGACGTCATCTCCCAATTTTGAATTCCCTGTATTCGAAGCGGACGAAGATGATGTTGAAAGGATTCCTGACGAGATTTCCCGACTTCTTGAGCAAAAAAGAAGATCA
The DNA here is from genome assembly GCF_024323335.1 of Lathyrus oleraceus. NCBI lineage: Eukaryota > Viridiplantae > Streptophyta > Magnoliopsida > Fabales > Fabaceae > Lathyrus > Lathyrus oleraceus. Next base: position 146,121,971 of record NC_066579.1, read on the forward strand.
CTCAGCTGCATCTCGAGAATCAGTAGAACAGCCAACTGGGGCATTATCAAAAAAAGAAGGAAAAAAAAAGAAAGAGGAGGGTGCAAAATCAAAAAAAAAAGAAATCAATCAAAATCAAAAGAAATCAAAAAAAAAAAAAACAAAAGAAAGATAGCACCCTCAAAGTCCCAAGTTGACTGATGCTGAATTCAAGCAAAAACAAAAGATCAACTGCCATGTGTCATGGTCAGTCATATCAGCAGAGAGTGAAAAAGCATTCAACAAGAAGGTCAAGCCTCGTGTGTTCCGAGGGACCTTGTGCTCAAGAAAGTCTTGCCTTTCGTGCCCGATTCCAGGGGCAAGTGGACTCCAAGCTAAGAACGTCCATACGTTTTCAAGAAAGCCTCTTCAGGCAGTGTTCTGACACCTACAACAATGGATGGAAGTTCACTCGTCCTGGGAACTCCGATGCAGTCAAGAAATACTTCGCCTAAAGAAAAAAAAAGCAAAACAGCTCGCTAAGTCGAACACCCCAAAGGGCGACTTAGGCAAAAAGGAGCGTCTCGGTGGATTGAAAACCCGAAAGGGCGATCCAGGCAAAAGTTAGAGACATTGAAAAAATTTGCATCCCGCTAGATTGAACACCTCACACTGGGGCAATCTATGCAAAAATTAGGGATTTGGCAAGTAACTGCATCTTGACAAGACCGTGTTCTATATCTGTCATCCGTCAGGGATTCTCGACTCGTCGTCGACTGAAGCTCCGAATACATCGAAAGTTCAGAATGGTAGAGGAAAGGTCATTATGTTCAATGTAGCCCTCTCCAATATACATCACCGATTTCAAACTTGTACAGATCTATGGAGTCTCGCCCTTTGCAGACTACCATTCCATCACATCAATTTGAGCTTTTATCCAATTATTTGCACTCTTATTTGTTTCAACTCAACAAATGTTTTGCATGTTTTAACTGATAAAGTATCATTGTTTTCAAAATAAACAAAATTTTTCAAAATTGTTCTTAAACAAAGTGAACATTCACGATGATGGAAGGATACTTAGGAGACCCGCAGTGCTCTCCCGGGGGTGGTATGATTACCCACAGGTAAGACAATTGTTCGTATCTCGAGCATGACTGTATCTTTGTCCTGCAGAACCTCGTATGGTCTCTCCTCAGTGAAGTTGCCCGATGCAGTGTCGTCTGAGGTTGTTCATCTTCATGTTCCCGGCAGTACAGATTCTTCCTCCAAATCCCTGTTAGCTCTATTATGGGGCATCCCCAGTAGAGTGCTGTTTGAGCCTTACCGTGGGGCATTCCCAGCAAGGTTGCTGTTGAAATACTTTTATGGGGCAGTTCCCCAAGCAGAGCGTTTACTGAAGACTTCAACTTTCGCCTCTCCAGCAGGCCAGTCTTCCTCTTCACCAGCATGGGTGCTTTTCTACAAAAATTCGGTATTTGGTGGATTGACATCCCAGTGTTCCATCATGTCCTCAGATAGATCCCCGAGCGGAGTTGTTGGCATGATGAGCTTTATCAATGCCTATCTACTCTCATCAGAAATCTGGTTGCTTCTCGGTATCTCTGATTTCCAGCACGAGTTGTTGTGGCGCGTACGCCTGTATGTTGAACTCTGTTCTCCGGTTGCGACTGACGATCCCTCCGGAAGCCTCTTGTGGCTCTTCCTCCCCTGCAGGATGAGGACTCTGGTTTTCCCTCCGGATGGTTGATTCCCGGACCTGTGTGTTGAACATGTCTGTTTGTCAGCATTCATCATACATTTTAGATATAATGCATACATGCATAATCATAGCATTCAGGTACTCATGTTGCAGCTGTTGCCGTGTATCTGTTGATGGTTACCTCCTGCTATTTGGTAATACAAATCTCTCCAGTAGATTTTCCTCAAGCAAATATGGGTGTGTCTGGTCTCTCCATGTAGAGTCTACCCCTTAAGCAGAAAGTGTCTATCCTTTCCTGCCATTTCCCCACTGAGATATATCCTCGTGGATGACGGTTGCTTCTGTTCCCTCCCTACACGGGATGGGTTTTCCCTATTGAGTTCTTTCCTCATTAGGATGAGTCTTGATTCAGTCTGCCTTTTTGGATCGATCCTAAATTGGCTTCCTGTTGGCTGTCTCCCGTGCTTCCCTGGGGCATAAATGAATAGTTGCTCACTAACCGGCACTCATTCATCTTATCCTCAGCGGAGTTTGTTGGCCTCTACCTACGACCCGGTACCTGTAAGTCCTTTCTTTACGGTCTTCTACCCACTACCCGGTAGTTGTAAATCCTTTTTCTCACTCTGTCTCTCAGCAGATCACTTGTTGGCTTCTACCTACTACCCGGTAGTTGTAAGTCCTATCTCCGTGGTTTTCTACCCACTAGCTGGTAGTTGTAAAATCCCACTTTCATCCCCTTGGTGGAGTTAACCCTTTGTGCTCATCCCGATGATGACTGGTTACTTTTCCAATGGCTTCTACCTACTACCCGGTAGTTGTAAGTCCTATCTTTGTGGTTTTCTACCCACAAGCTGGTAGTTGTAAAATCCCACGTTCTCCCCTTGATGGAGTTAACCCTTTGTGCTCATCCCGATGATGACTGGTTACTTTTCCGTGGTTTTCTGCCTACAAACTGGTAGATGTAATCCCCTCTTTGTGGTATTAATGGTCTTGTCCCCTCTGGATACTTGCCTTGATCAAGCAGTATTGTCCCCATTGGGTCTTCCCCTTCTTTTTGGATACTTGCTCCGAGTAAGCAACTTTATCCTCTTTTGATTGGTCATCTTTTGCATACCTAGTCTGGTACCCAGATGCCTTTCTTTTCGGTCGTTATCCATCTAACAACCTACAACCCGGTTATGGATAATCTTCCATGCGAGGGTATTATCTACGTTTTGACGGCTATAGATAATATATCTCATGCGCTCTTTGGTCAATCTTTCGATTGTTATCACCAGCAGAGTAAGATTCGTATTCCCTGCGGAATCGGATGTTCATCCTTTAACAAGTTTGCCTTTGCTCTCTTCAGGATGTTTTCGGTCGTTTATCCATTTAACAACCTACAACCCGGTTATGGATAATCTTCCATGCGAGGTTATTATCTACGTTTTGACGGCTATAGATAATATATCTCATGCGCTCTTTGGTCAATCTTTCGATTGTTATCACCAGCAGAGTAAGATTTGTATTCCCTGCGGAATCGGATGTTCATCCTTTAACAAGTTTGCCTTTGCTCTCTTCAGGATGTTTTCGGTCGTTTATCCATCTAACAACCTACAACCCGGTTATGGATAATCTTCCATGCGGGGTTATTATCTACGTTCTGACAGCTATAGATAATATGTCTCATGCGCTCTTGGGTCGAAGTCGTCCTCCCCAGTCGAGTAAGATTCGTATCTCTTGTGGAATCGAATGTCCATCCTCTAACAAGACTGCTTTTCTAGGCCTCTTCAGGATGTTGAGTGTTTTGGAACACAAACCAATTCACGCTTTGGCACTCAGGCCAATCTTCCGGTATTCAGACCGAAGAAGTTTCCGACGATCAGGTCAATGTACTTACGGCGCTCAAGCCACGGTTATCCCTGTGTTACCATTTATTTTGGTATCCAGGTCGACGTTTCTGTTTCGGTATTCAGGCCGATTTCTTTTTTCCGTTCCAGACGGATTTTTTCTCTCAAGACTGTTTCTTTGCCGATCCTGACAGGCATTCTTGTATTATATCCAGTTGGTGCAAATTTCTGCGGTTCTTTTGTATTCAATCCCTGTTTACCCTGAAAGTCTGACAGCCATTGCTATCATCCGTTCGGGTTCCCAGCTGATTGAATAGGGGCAGCTGTAGCACCTCAAATTTGCACCTATCATTGTACATACCATATCATATTAGGTCATAGCATAACATGGTCCACTGCATAGCATTGCATTGTCCCCAGTTGCCTCAAGTGCAAGCAAGTCAAGAATTAGGTCAAACTGATCAGGAGATCAGTCAACCAATCAAGCAAGGGTGTTTCTCAAGGAGCCAAAGCCCTAGGGTTTGTCCATCAAGTTCACATGTCTAGAGGGTCCATTTGAAGTATTTGTATCAAGGGTTGAAGACTCAAAGGTCATCAGTCAATGCACAGTCAGGCAAAAAACCCTAGAAAGTCAAAGAAAGTCAACAATCAGTCAAAGCAGTGGATGATGGCCATTCTTGTGGAATTTGGGCATCATGATCAACAATCAAGAGTCCATACAACTTGGGACATCATTTGAAGTCAAGGTCTCAAGGAATTAGGGTTTGGAATTCATCAGAAGTGCTTCAGTCATCCAAAACCCTAGAAAAGTCAAAGTGGGTCAACTGTGGTTGATTTTGTGGATTTAATGGATGGATTTGGTTTGAGAGAGCTTATTCATGTCCTAATAGGCCTCATGTGTCTTGGCAATCAACCTCATTGAAGAATTTGAAGCCAATCAGAAAATTTCCCAAAATAGAAAGTGGACCTGTAATTTCAACTGCCAAAAATGGAAACTTCTTGATCATCAACTTGCATCATGATACAAGCTTCAAATGAATTTTTGCTCAACATGAAAGTTGAATATCTTGTTTTCCCATTTTCAAAAAGTCCAAGAACTCTCAAATCCCATGAATGGTTTGCAAGATATGATCAATTCATTTTCACCAATTTGTGAACTTCAACAAGCCATATCTCATGAACCATAAGGCCAAATTTGGTGGGGTTTTTTTCCTACAAACCACATTTTTCCTCATCTTTCCAAAAATATAAATTTCATGAACCAAAACCTTGCCAATCAAAATGGAATTTTTTGACCTATTTCATTTAAAAATCAAGTTTGACCCAAAGTTGACTTTTTGATTCATTGATTTTTTCTCACTTTGGCCAATTGGGAAATGTTTAGAATGACATTTGAAACTTGTTCCAAGCCCTAACTCATGCACATACCACTACCATGCTACCATTTTGGCCAAAGTTGCAAACTTGGCAATTCTTGCAAATGGTTTGAAATAAGTAAAACAAGGTGTAGCATTTCATGTGCAGACTTCAAACAGCAAATAACTTGGTCATGTGCAGCCTGTACCAAGCCCAAACCGTGCAAGCATACACCCTCCATTTCCATATGTGTAAATTAGCAAGTTTTGCATTTAGCTCCATTTGAACTAACCAAGATTAGCATGCCTTAAACCAATGTTAAACAGACTACATAAGTTCATTTTTCTGCTCATTCAGAACCCTAGCTGCAGCCATACACGACCAAATTCTCTTTTCTCTCTCAATTTGCATTTTACCAAAAGTGAATTTTCTGCTCAAACATTCAAAAACCCTCGAACAACCTTCATTGTTCCTTCACTTGGACATCATTTGGAAGTGTTTTTGAGCACCAAAACTCAACTGTATTGCAGCATATCAACTGTTTTCTTCATGGACACAACAATGGCAAAACTCGATCTGAGCATTTTCAAGCATCATTGAGCTAGGTTTCTTCGAGTACTCATCAATACAAACCACAACCTGCATCTGTTTCAGCACAATAGCATCAAACAACCACTGCATCTCATTTTTCTTCAAAAACAAGTAAGGTTTCGACCAACTCTTTTCTCAAATTTTTGCTATGCCATGTGTAGTCCTTACATTGCTGAGTGTTATGAACCTAGAATCATGTTAAATGGTTGAGTTATGTGGAAGAAATCTGATGTTAAAGTGTCATGTGCAAAGTTGTTTTTGTATGGTTCTTTTGCTTTAGCTCGATGTGATGATTATGGCTGTTAGAATATGCATGAGTGATGTTTGTTTGTCATGTTGGTGGGTGTAGTTTCATTTTCTGGGCATGTTTGTTCTTGATGATTTTGCATGATGATGATGATACTCTGCTGTTTTAACCCCTTGTCCTGTCCAGAAATCCACATGAATCGTGTCCTGTTTGTTGGTGTTATGATGCTACATAAGTACTAATGCCATGCCATTGTGTGTTTCTGCTCGAAATTTGTTTGATGTTGATGAACCATGAACATGAACTTGATGAATGGTTGTTGCTAAAACCCTAGGGTTTTTGAACCCAGAAATTCGAAGCTCCATTGGCCGGTTTACTGTTCCATTGGCAACAGCCAATGAGAACATTTCCTCTGCGCGCCCAAAACACACCGTTTTGATTAATGAGGCGCTAAATTACAACCGTGCCACTGTTGACCCTTGTTTGACCACTCCTTCACCTTATGTGTTTCATGTTTGTTCCAAATTATTCCTCATCTTCCAAAATTCATTGCTCATTCATTTGAACTCCAAAAATCATGAGATTTTTTCCATCATTTTCACAAGAATGTCTATTATTTAATCATGATTTTTATTGAATTTTTGGCTGGTTGGATTTTATTTGGTATGAGTTTTCTTAACATGTATGCTCATTTGATACCTTTGGCCATTCCTTTTGTGAAATGATGAGAATGTATCCAATGCCCCTGAAAATTTTTGTGGTGAAACTAGACACATTCACCTTCATTTTGGTATAAAGTTTGTGGATTTATCACATGTGGTTTGCTAGATGTGAATTTTTGAAGTAGGGTGTGACAATTTGTGTCACACCAATGATGTGCTAATTCTTGATTTTTGTTCACATGCTTCCTGGCTTCCAAATAATGTGAAATTTTGCATGAATGATCTCTTACATGTCTAGTTTGTGTATGAATTTTCTTGGATTTAACCATGCTGTTTCCTGTTTGTTTGAGAATTTTATTCCATACCTAGTCAATTGTTGACTTTATGTGATACATGTTGCCAAATCCTTTGTGAAATTCTCATACCATATTGTATGATTATGAAATTTCATATGTGCATACTAGACATCTTGAGCTTTGCATTGGTGTTGATCTCACTCATTTCTCATCTGTTTTCAATTTGTTATGATTTTTTGAAGTTGACCCATGTTTGTTGACCTTCATTGTGCATGCTTAAATTCGGTTTGACTTCCTGATTTTATTTGACTATCTTCCCATGATCCAATTGAGCTGAAATTTTATATGCATGCTATGTTATGGATTGTGATTGAGTGTGAATTATTTCATGATTTTTGGAATTGATTATGTTTGCTTTTGAGCTTGGTCTTGCTGTTGACCTATTTGTGCTTCCTTTTGCCATGTTTTGACTTCTTTGGTCCATAAAATGACAATGATGCATGATTTGATTGTGAATCCAATTGACATTGCTTCTTAAATGTTTGAACATGAATTGGGTTGACTCTTCTTTGCTGTTTTGACTTTTTCTTTCATCCTTGACCCTAGGCTAGTCCTAGTGGTCTTTTGAGCTTACAATTGAGTTCTTGTTTCAGGTTAAGCACCAATGCCTCAAAGATCATTCAAACTTGTCTGAACTTGATTGTTTATCATATGCTAACCTTTGTTTTGTAGGTTTGACTCATGTGTTTGAGTCTTGTGCCTTGCACAGTTGACCATCTGTGTTGACTGTTTACCAATTCCTTTTGATTTAAACTTTTGAACTGTTTGCTGATTGTTTTGACTTTTTCAGGTACTTTAGTTGCTTAAGTTCTCTGAACTTGATTTGCTTTGCTTTTTAGCAACTTGCTTGAGGTATAATCTCTTTTACTTCATGTAGTCTGGAGACCCGGTCTGTTTCTTGGCCGGGCAAACTGTCTGAAGTCCTCCTTAAGAGGCAATGCTTGTGTATGTTTAATTTGTCCTTGTACAGAGTCAAAGACCTCCTAAGTGAAGAGGCAATTGGCAGAACCAAGGGATAAGCAATCTATCCCCTGCTATTCAGTGTGTCTTCTGTCTTGCTCACACCACTGTGTTGATGCATTTCAGATAAAAACCCAAGATCTTGTGCAATTGCACAGTTGAGTCAGTATCTAATGTGTAGAAGGGTTCCCACTTTCTGAACCCACACATTCTTGTCAAATGCTCTCCCAGGCCAGGGATAGAAGCAATGAGGCACACCCCTCATCTCCTTTCATCTGCTTCACCTTAGCCCCTCAATGGCAAGGTTAAGAGCAACACTCACCCCATTCCAGAGGTTTGTTTGTTGAGGTTGATGTGACCCCTCGACTAAAACCTAACCCATGTTTGAGCCCCCCTTGTTGGTGTGTTTACTTTATGCCGAATATGTTTGTGTGTGCTTATGCGGTGATCATATTCCCCTAGGTAATTGGACTCCGCGTAGTCTCGTTTGCATGTCAATTAAGGTAGCACGGTTCCTTCGTATAGGACTTCCTTTCTTGCTTGTTTCTTTAAAACACAAACAAACACCATCCCCTCTTAAGGATACATTCACTCCTTCTACTACAGATGAGTAAGTCTCCAAAGGTCGAGCATCAGGTAGATTGTGCAGTGATGTTGTCCACTTAAAAAACACAAACCAACAGTAATCTTTTGGCCGAACTACGGCAACTCTGATTCTCACGTTCAGGTGAGATACGTAGGCACGAGACGCGATGTCTTGCCGAGTTTGACTAACCACTAACACTAACTCTTTTCTCTCACCCTTGCTGTGATTGAGACCTCCCCTTTCTCTTGCCCTAGTTGCAATCGAGACCCTTGCTTCCTGTGCAAGTCGTGTTTAGGATAGGTTGGCCCCTATGCCATTTAGCTAGAAACCTTAACTTAGGGTTGACTTTGCATGACAACATCTAGGCTCGAGTCGTAGTCTCCCTAGAGTTGTGTCTCCCTCTGTTATCTGGTTAGGCTAGATCCTTGTCCCTGCGTAGGGGAACTACATCGCCCTGATCTTCACACCAGATGAAGTATGTAGGCAGGAGATTGAGCTGATCTCTCCGGGCGCCTTTTCTTTTGTGTGTGTGTTTGACAGTTATAGGCTCGAGTCCCCGACTCCCTATTAACTTGTTGTGTTGTTGTGTGCTTGGAAGCCGATGTAAGTCCATCGAGTGGCATTTGGGTTCCAGTGTGTGTGTGTTTGTTGGTTCGGATGCCGATATAAGCCCAGTGATTGGCAGTCGGGCTCCACGTTTGCCTGTGTGTTTTGTTTGTGTGCTTGTCAGCCGAGCTACGAATGCTCTGATTCTTCTCTCGTCCGAGAAGATACATATGCATAGGATGCGACATCCTAGCGAGCATGTGTCGTCTCCCCAGTCCGAACTACTTCGACTCTGATGTCTATGCCTAATAGACTAAGTAGGCCCAGGATACGATATCCTGCCGAGTCAGTTTCAGTCAGTTTCTTTTGTCTCTTTTCAGCCAGTGTGCGTGTGTTTGAGCAGTGTTTTAGCAACCAATATTCCTTCCTTTTGTGCGTGGATCCCGTAGAGTACTACGAATGCGTAGGGTGCCTAACACCTTCCCTTCGCATAACCAACTCCCGAACCCATTCTTTTTGGTCGCGAGACCATGTCTTTTCCCAGGTTTACTTCGAGCGTTTCCTTTCCCTCCTTTGGGATAAATAACGCACGGTGGCGGCTCTGTTGTTTCTTTCTTTTCCCGCCGGTTTTTCGCGTAATGCGACACCCAGGCTCGTACAAATCTCTGACGGAGACCTTGGGAATCGGTGTCATAGTCAAACATAGTGCCTTGAATAATTATTTCATGTGGACCATCTCTTCGGGCATAACCAAACTGACGTAGGGCTAGAGCTGGGTTATAAGTAATACCTCCTCTTATCCCCAGGAGTGGTACATTAGAGAATTCTCCACAACGGTCAATGATGATAACATTTTCTTTGAGATGAGGACACCAACGGATGTCTGAATGGGAGAGCGACATTATCCTTTGAGACCATTTCAGATTTTGCTCATTCTTCAAGACTGATTGTGGAAGGTGCGAAATAAACCACCTAGACAATAAAGGTATGCAGCACATGAGAGTCCCTTTCCTTTTCATAGTACGAGTGTGAAGGGAATGCAAAATGTCTCCGAGCAAGGTAGGCACAGGGTTATGAGTGAGGAATATCTTAATAGCATTCACGTCTATGAATTGGTCTGGATTAGGGAATAACACCAAACCATAGATTAGTAATGCTAGGACATCTTCGAAAGCATGGACATTCACATCTTTTAAGAATTCTCGGGCCTTATTTATCAGAAACTTGGCAAGTAAACCCTTAACTCCACTTCTTGTTACCCAATTGGTTTCAATATCGGACTTTGTCATGTGTAAAGCCGCGGAAACTTCTTCAGACTTCGGAATCTTTTCTAAACCACTAAAAGGTGTTTGATCAAGGATAGGTATCCCAAGCATCCTGGAGAATTCTTCTAATGTGGGTACCAACTGATAATCTGGGAAGGTGAAGCAATGATGTTTAGGATCGAAGAACTGGAATAGAACTCTCATCATATCTTCTTTGAAACCGGTGGTAACCAAATTGAGGAGAGAACCATGTTTCTTGATGAACTGAGCCTGATCGGGAAGTTCTGACACTAAATCCTTGAGTTGAGGAGAGATCGCTACAAGATTGATCCGGATGGTCTTCCTGGAAGCCATAACCTGTTTAACAGAGCAAAGTTAAATCCCTAAGTCCTTGAAATGGTTAGTACAATGCCATGATGTTATGATGTTATGATGTCATGATGTTATGATGTTAAATAAGTAACAAGCATAAACAAGTCACACAACAATCATTCCTAGGTTTTAAGGCTTGCATGAGTTCCATAGGTAAGTACCCTCCCCACTGAAGTTTGGTTGGTTCAACCTGTCCTAGAATAGTAACCGGGTTCTAGAAGGATCTCCAATCATTGACCTTCCTTTAATTCCACCTCAGTGCAACACCAAGTGGTTGACCGAAGCTTCCCTAAAGTCCAATCTCAAAGAGTGTAGTATCGAGTCTCAACCAACCCCAGTCGGAACCGAAGCCAGTTATCTCACTACTTTCTAATGGCTAGGATGAGTCAATTAGGGTTCTAAAGGTCTGGTTAATGCTTTGATGACACCGCGCGGGAGCCAAATTTTTCTTCAAGTAAACATGAGGAACATCGGGACATCCAAAGTGTCACATTAACCGTAGCCATCATTTTGACCATTCCAGTATACGCCGGATAGTCGCGATGATCTATTGCTACTTACCTAAGGTACACTAGATCCGGGTGTAGGATCTTTCACTCAAGCATAAAATACCCAAGCAATCCCTTAAAAGTAAATCAGACAATTTGAATAAGTGATCTTGTTTTTAAGGTAACCTCTCCTTTTAAGGGTCCCCAGCAGAGTCGCCAGTTCTGTCATACGGTGAACTGACTTTTGTGTGTTTTGCTTTGGAAAGCAAACGTCGCGGATAGCAAGAGTCGCCACCGACTTTTCTTTTATCCAATAAGGAAAGGTGGAAAAGAACAGGAAAGACCTTAATTAGATTTTGGGTTCGGGAGGTACATTATACAAAGGGAAGGTGTTAGCACCCTTTGTATCCATGGTTATCCATGGGCTCTTAATTGCTTGATCACTTATGTTTGTCTGAAAAAAAGTGTTTGTGAATTGCTAAAAAAATGTTTTAAAAAGAGAGTTTAACTTTGTAATGATTCTTGTACGAATGTATACAAAGTATTTATCTCGTTTAATTTTGAAAGCTGTTTAGAAAAATATAACTTGGCAATGATTCTAGTATGAATGTATACCAAGTGGTGATTTTCTAGTAGATGTTTTGCAAAGTGTGATGTATGAAAAATGTTTCAGGTTGTGAGTCAGCAATTAAGAGTTATACCTACCCAAGGTCTTTATGGGCATTTCCTATCCTTATGGGGGGTAAAACTGTCCTTACTATTGAGAAGTAAGTAGTCTTATCCCTTTGGATGTAAAAGGGTCATCGTAGGGTCATCGATTGGTCATTAAAGGCAACATTTGTAAGGATACCTTAGCATTCGAAGGGACGATCATCATTTAACCGTAGGCTGCAACGAAGGGTCATCGAGGGGCAAAATCACATATTCGCAGGCAACATCCGAGGGACTGTGGTTTATTTTATAGGGACATGATGATTTAACCGAAGGGTCTTTACTAGGTGTATCCCCACATTCGCGGGACATGACCATAATACCGTAATATCGTAAGGCAACAAAGAGAGGTCCAAGATCACATATTCAAAGGCGATATTTTACAATCGATTAGGTAGTTGTAATCAATTAGGTAATTAGGTCCATATTAATTAAGTAATTAGGATGGATCTCCACATTAAAATCAATTAAGTAAATAGGATGAATCTCCACATTAAAATCAATTAAGTAAATAGGATGAATCTCCACAAGGGTATCCCACAAATAAAGTGGGATACCTAGCAAGCTACCCTCTTCGGGAATATGTGAGTCCTTACAATATTCAGCAAACAGGTCAGAATACCAAATGGGGGTGCAATCGAGGATTACACCGCAAAAGAAATACAGCAGTAGGAATGTCAGGCAAAATAATGTATGATTAAAATAGAACAGATCAGATGAGCATAGAACAGAACAGCCAAAATATTAGCGACTGTCACGTTCGCCTCTGCCTCGCCTAGCGAAGGCTTAGCGAATACTCGCTACATGCTCGCTTAGCGATGTGCTAGCGAGCGGCTGCGGGTTTTGAATTTCAGAACAGTACGATCTCAGCATGTTGCACGCCCTATGGCATTCAATTACAGAAATAACATGGTCAAACATTCAGGATATTCAGGCACATTTAAACTCACATGCAAACTCTAATTACATATCCAGAAATTCAATCATGATGCATTATATATTGAGAGATTACAGATTGGAAGCATAAAACAGTAGTGATGCGCAAACCTGTTTGCAATTGAATTGCAACGTTGAATTGGCAGGTCACTTTTAGTATCGGATTGAGTTGGGCGGCGGCAAACTTTGTGCAGATGAGTTGCCTTCAGGGTTTCCGTTAGGGCGCTCTGAATTCTCTTGGTTAGCCTCCCAGGTTTGATTGCTAGGGTTCCGGTTCGTCTCCTTCTGTCCCCGTTTTCCTTCCGTTTTCGTTCTCCCTTTTTCTCACTGAAGTTGTGGTATTTATAATGCTCTTTTTATGACCTAATGGGCTCAGAATGAAGCCCAGAATTTTCTGGTATTCGCAAGCTTCGCTAGGCGAGTGGCGTAGCGAAGGGTTTGCTAGGCGAAGGAGTTGCTCGCCTAGCGAGCATGCCAGTTGGAGTCTTTTTCTGGATTGGGCCATTTGTGAGCTGGGTCTTGGCTCCTTTAAGGTCAATGTCTTGAACAATAAGTTGGAGTGCCTTGAAAAATGCCTTGTAATATTAGCGGGCAAATTTTGGGGTATGACAGTAGAGAAAGGATCATTATGTTCAATGTAGCCCTCTTCCAATATATATCACTGTTTCAAATTTGTACAGATCTATGGAGTCTTTCCATTTGCAGGCCACCATTCCATCAAATCAATTTGAGCTTTTATCCAATTATTTGCACTCTTATTTGTTTCAATTCAACAAATGTTTTGCATGTTTTAATTGATAAAATGTCATTGTTTAAACAAAACAAATCTTTTCAAAATCATTTTTCAAACAAAGTGAACATTCACAATGATGAAAGGATACTTAGGAATTTCTCAGTGCTCTCCCAAGGGTGGCATGATTCCCATCAGGGTAAGACATTCGTTCATTACTCTTGGCATGGCGGTATTCTTTTTTTTTCCAGACTGTTTTTGGGGGTTTCTCCCCAAGCAGAGTTGTTTTTGGGATTTCTCCCCAATCAGAGTTTCTGTGGTGATTCTATATCCCCAGAGCAGAGCGCTTGTGGAAGACTTCACAATCCTTTCCAACAATGTTCTCTCCTCAGCATGGGTTGCTTCTCTTGGAAGATTCAGTGGTGGATGGGTTGACATCCCTGTATTTCATCATTTTCCTCAGCACAGTCGCTAGTGGAATCAGCGATATATCCCCAGAGCAGAGCGCTTGTGGAAGACTTCGTTTTCTTCTCCACCAGTAGTCTCTTCCCAGCACGGTTGATTTTCTCTTGGAGGATTCAGTGGTTGAGTGGGTTGACACCCCAATGCTTTATCCTCTTCCCCGGCAGAATTGCTAGTGGAATTGTTGATATTTCCCCGTCAGAGTCGCTGACAGTATCCTCAGTAGAGTTGCTCATGCAGCCAGATTTCTACGTGGATGATCGGTTCTCCCTTTGTGGGTTGTTCCCCAGTGAAGTTGTGTGGAGTTGCCTTCGCAACAGTTATTGCTTGTACAGTGAACTCTTCGTTCCCCAGCCGAGGCTGATAGTATCTCTTGCAGAAATCTCTTGATTTTCTCTACATCCCCAACAGATTTGCTTCAGTAGCAACTCCTGCCTGCTGTGAACTTTTGTTCCCCAGTTGGGTCGACCGTTGATCCATCACTCAGAGATTTGGTGTTTCCCTTTGATATCTCTGATCTTCTGCCTCCCCGCGGATCTTTGCTTCTCAACATTTGGATCTCCAGCAGATTGGCTTTCCAGTTCGGATTTCTTGGATTTTTCCTCTGGAAGTGTAGTACCGGGCGTTTGTTCCCTGGGCCTGTTTGTGTTAGAAATGTTTGTTTTGTCAGCATTCATCAAACATACATCATGCATATTCATGCATAAATCATAAACATACAAATATTCATGTTGCATTTTTGCCATATATCTTTTTGTTTGTTGTACCCTGCTAATGGTGATACAGATCTCTCCAATAGATCTCCCCAAGCAGATGTCGGGTGTCTAATCTCTCAATTTAGAGTCAGCCCCTTAAGCAGAAAGTGTCTATCCTTTCCTGCCATTTCCCCACTGAGATACATCCTCGTGGATGACGGTTATTTCCGTTCCCTCCCAACACACAATGGGATGGGTTTTCCCTTTTGAGTTCTATCCTCATCAGGACGAGTCTTGATTCGGTTCGCCTTTTGGTTCGATCCCAAATTGGCCTTTTTTCAACTGTCTCTCGTGCTTCCCTGTGGTATAAATGAATAGTTGCTTACTAACCGGCGCTCATTCATCTTATCCTCAGTGGAATCTTTTAGGGCCTCTGCCTACAAACCAGCAGTTGTAAGTCCTATCTTTGCGGTTTTTCTACCTACTACCCGGTAGTTATAAACCCGTTTTCTCCCCTAACGGAGTTAATTTTGTTGTTCATCCCAACCGATGACAATTCCCCTTCTGTGGTTTTCTATCCAATCTTTGGTAGATGTAATCCCCTCTTTGTGGTTATCTTCATCTAGTTCTCGATGTTGATTTTCCCTTTGTTTGGATAAGTTGTTTGAATAAGCACTTATATTCCCCAGCAAGTCTTTTGTGGGTAATTGCCGTATGCTAGCAATTTTATCCCCAGCGGGTCCTTTCACCGTTTGCCAGTGATTGTATTCCTCGGATCATTGATTTACATCAATGTATTCCCAGCGAGTCTTCTCTCATTCACCCTTTCATGGTAATGTCAGTTGCTCCTTTTGATTGGTCATCATTATATACCTAGTTTGGTATCCCGATGCCTTTCTTTTCGGATTTTTATCCTTAAACAACCTACAACCCGGTTATGGATAATCTCCCATGCGAGTTTATTATCTACGTTTTGACGGCAATAGATAATATATCTCATGCACTCTCTGGTCGAAGCCTTTCGTGTTTCCCCAGTCGATTAAGATTCGTATTCCTTTGTTCGGAATCGAATGTCCATCCTATAAACAAGTCTGTTGTTCTAGCTTTCTTCAGGATGATGAGTGTCTTGGAACACAAACCAATTCACGTTTTCGGATTTTTATCCTATAAACAACCTACAACCCGGTTATGGATAATCTTGCATGAGAGTTTATTATCTATGTTTTGACGGCAATAGATAATATATCTCATGCACTCTCTGGTCGAAGCCTTTCGTGTTTCCCCAGTCGAGTAAGATTCGTATTCCTTTGTTTGGAATCGAATGTCCATCCTATAAACAAGTCTGTTGTTCTAGCTTTCTTCAGGATGATGAGTGTCTTGGAACACAAACCAATTCACATTTTCGGATTTTTATCCTATAAACAACCTACAACCCGGTTATGGATAATCTTCCATGCGAGTTTATTATCTACATTTTGACGGCAATAGATAATATATCTCATGCACTCTTTGGTTGAATCCTTTGTTTGTTTCCCCAACTGAGTAAGATTTGCATTCTTTACCAGAATCAAATGTCCATCCTATAAACAAGTCTGCTTTTCTAGATTTCTTCAGGATGATGAGTGTTTTGGAACACACACCAATTCACGTTTTGGTCGGTCACCTGTAGCATACCTACAACCCGGTATCCTTGGTGCTCCTTCCTGTCTGCCCCTTTTTGCGACCTTGGTCCCCTTTGGAGTCAGATTTTCTCTGAGTGAAGTTTACCTTTTTCAGGTTTTCTTCAGATGATTTTGGTTGATTGATATCTCTCACCCGTACACAGGTCTTAGATATTCATTCTTCCCGAGTATGTTACTCACTAACCGGTAACATCTCATCCTTTGGCTTTCCCTGGATAATCTTCAACTAGATTTCTCCAGCGGAATTGTGGTTTCTTGTCTTGCTGTGTTGGCATTATTCCCAATACATGCATTCTTTGAGTCAGCTTGTGTCTTTCCAACGGATGTGTTTTCCTTTGGAATCTTTTTCTTTCCCCAGTGTGAGTCCTTTACTCCCTAGTGAGGTCTCCAGTCCAGTCGTGTCCTGTTCACGTTGTGTCTAGTTCTTGTTTCCCCTAATTCATAGTCATGTCCTGCTCACGCATTCTTTTTCTTTTTCTTATCCCCATGAGAATCCTGTTAGAATCTCTGTTCCTGGTGAGTGTATTACTCCGATGGATCGTCTTTTCTTCTTTGTGGACTATATTCCCCACAAAGTTTTGTTCTTTTGCATGCATACATCTTGCATCATGAGGTCTCTTAGGGACCAAAATTTGTCTCATTACTGTTATTTAAGCCCATTCTACCGTGTCGAGATGAAGATTTCTAAACTTCACTTCTCCGGTTAGAATGACCTTAAATAGGGGCATCTGTAAGACCCCAATTTTGTCCCTAAGATCCCTCATGGCATCATATCATAACATATCATTGCCTCAAGGATCATTGTGCACCTTGCTTGCTTTCTTGTGGGTGGGTTATCTTTTGAGAGTGGTTCTTGATCACCAAGCATGTTTTGCATTTGTATATCATTGCTTTTCATTTGTTCACTAACCAAAAGTACAAAAATATGTCATCTAACCTTTGCCTTGCAGATGAAGTAATCTTAGGTCAAGACAGTCAAGGCATTTCATTGAGCTATAGATGGTGGCCATTCTGAAGAATTTGGACCCCATGATCATTAATCAAGAGTTCATATGAGTTGTGATATCATTTGGAATCAAAATCTCAAGTGGTAGAGGCTTGAATCTCATCAAGGCATTCTTCAGTCAACTGAAGCCCTAGCCAGTCAACTGTGATTTTTGGAGATGGGAAGTGATGGGAAACACTTCATTCATGTTCAAACAAGTCTCATTTGACATTTCAAACACTCTCTTTGAAGAATTTGAGGTCCAGTCAAAATTTGCCAAAAATAGAAAGTGACCTATAATTTGAACTTTCCAAAAATGGAAAGATTTTCATCCAACTTCAACTTCAAATTACATGACCAAAAATGATTCAAATGAAATTTTGTTGAACATAAAAGTTGTATATCTTTCTCTCCCATTTCCAAAATGTCCAAGAACATCAATTTCTCATTTGTGGTTGAAGAGATATGATCAAAACATGGCCAAGTGTGGATTGAACTTCAAAAGTGCATAACTTGCAAACCAAAGCTCCAAATCATGTGGCTCTTTTTGCTAAATTCTTGTCATGACCTATAATTTCATAATCTTGCATTGCATTGCATCATTTCTTATTTCATGATCATTTGCAAAAATCTTGATTTTTGGAGGGAATTTCTAAAATTCAAAATTGGTAATTCATTTGAATATTTTGCAATTGCCAATAGCTCCAAAATGTCATTTTAAGTGAATTTGAACTAAATTCGTACACTGTTCATTTACCATCTCCATGCAAAGGTGAAAATACCAAAATGTGCAAAACACCTCCAAAGTTAAGCATTCATTAGCATTTTGGTTAAACATGATTAAGCATGACTAATTAGGAGTATATAACCTCAAACCCTAACAGAAAATGCTAACAACAATTCATTTTTCAAGATCTAGATCTAGAACACAAAACTTTTCTCTCAAACTTTCTTCCAATTTCTTCATTTGCCATTGCATTTTCGTGTTTGATTCTTGTTATTGAGTTGATAGTGAGCAGGATCCTCCATAGAATCAGTGGAATTCGAGCAGCATTGGAGCATTTGAAGCATGGATGCATCTATGGCGAATCTCAAATTCTGTTGAAACACGTGCAATTGAGCTGTGATCTTCCTTTCATTCATCTTCACAAGCATTGTAGAGGAGATTTTGAGCATTGCAAAGGCATAAATCCAGCTGAATCCAGTTCTGCTTCTACAAGAGGTTACAAATTCATTCTCATATTTTTGCTTTTTATTGATATGAAGTGATAGATCTTTGAATGCTGATTAGTTTAGGCTTCGAATCGTGTGAATTCGTGCCATTTTGAGTGAGAAATGTTAGTTTGAAGTTTGGTTGATGATTATTGTTTCACTCGATCCATGCGTGTTATGATGTTGTTTGATGAAATTGTTGTTGATTCTTGATGCTTGATGAAAGATCTTTGCAATGCCATGATTAATTCGTGTTTCTGTGCACTTTGGAAATTTCTGGAAAATTTGATGATGAAGATCATGAAGATCTTCATCGTGTTCATACTGGCTGCATATTACCTGCGAAATTTCATATGACCTTCATACCGTTTCCTGCGGATTTAGCTGCATGTTCTTCAGTGTTACCTGCGGATTATGGCCTTTGCATGCGCCTAGGGTTTGAGCCAAACGACTGTGTTTTAAGCTAGCGCGCGCCAATTTTCAAATTGTGCATCCCTTCGATTCCAGCTTGTGACAATTTTCCAAAATGCTTCACATGTTATTTGCTATTTCCTTCTATGTTCATATGCCATGCTTCATACTTTCTTTTATTTTTTTCTCATCTTCTAAAATTCAAAACAATTTGAAAACACATCCAAAAAACATGAGGATTTTTGTGTTAGGTCCCATTTTTTGTCTAGAATTTTTTGTTTATTTTTACTCAAATTGTGCATGGCTGAAATTAAATTGGTGCTAGAGAATGTTCACATGTATCATATTTTGTACCTTGCTTGCCATATTTGTTGTGAAATGATGAGTTCTAATCCAATGAATCTGAAAATTGACATGATGAAACTACACTCTTTGATTGATATTTTGGTGTTGAGTTTGCATTTTTATCATTTGTGGTTTCTGGTTTGTGAATTTTCTAAGTAGGTGTGACAATTTGTGTCACACCTTTGCATGTTCATCTTGTGCTATGTGTTTACCCTATCAAATGATGCTCAATTGTTCTGATTTTTTGCATGCTGATCATATGATATGTCTTGAATATGCATGAATTTTTCCATATTTTTGTGAATCATTTCTGATTTAATTGAGATTTATCTTTCTGGTTGATCACATGTGGACTTTAAAATTGCCTTGAACTTAAATTGATCATGAAATGGATTTGGTAAATGATATTAATGTGAGACTTTTTGCAATGTGTCAATAATTGTTTGAAGTTTCATCATGTTAAATTTCAGCTTCTGTTTTGAATTTTTTCCTCATCTTTGACCCTAGGCTTTGGCCTAGGGGTTTGCCTCTCATCTTTGAGCTTTGTTTTCAGGTTAATCACTCAAGTTCCATAGTTGTTGATGCTCCATCATTTGAGCACTTGATGTTTACCATTGTCTACTAACATTGTGTGTTTTGTAGGGTTGTTAACTCATTTGAGCTTGACTTGTGGCTTATGCCTTCGCTTATTGGGTTTGACTGTTGATATTAACTGTTGTTGGATTGTCTAAACTGTGTACTGATTTGTGTGATGTTTCCACAGGTACATTAAGTTGCTTAAGTTCACTTTGAACTTGCTTTTGCTTGGTTGCTTAACCAATTAGGTATAACCTCTCTTCTTCATGTAGTCTGGAAGACCTGGCCTGTTATGTGGCCAGGTACCTGTCTGAAGCCCTCCTTAAGAGGCAATGTCTTTGTGTGTTTATTTTTTGTGCTAAGCAAGAAAAGTCCTTTGATAAGGCAATTGGCAGACAAAAGAGATGTGTAGTCCATCTCCTGCTACTCAGTGTGTCACTCACCTTGCTCACACCACATGTGTTGATGCATAGTGAGTAAAAGCCCAAGATCTATAGAGTCTAATCTTTGTGGAGAAGAGTTCCAACTTTCTGAACTCCCACACCTTCCATTATTCAATGCTCTCCCTGACCAGGGATAAGAGCTATGAGGCACACCCCTCATCTCCATTTCATCTGCTTCACCTTAACTCTCAATGTTAAGGTTAAGAGCACCACTTACTCCATTCCAGTTGACTGAAAAGTCTAACCTTGCTTGAGCCTAATTGCTTGTATATAATGGGTGCTAATTGACTTGTTTGATTCATCTGTGCATACTTGCTTATGTGTGCCTTTGTGCATTTATCATCATTAATTGTACATCATTGCATGATCATTGTTCATTGCTTTGTGACATTCTTGTTTCATCTTGTTTTGAGGAGTCAACTGTAAGTCCAGCTATTGCCAGTTGTTTCCTATGACCATTGAGGAGTCAATTGTAAGTCCACCTATTGGCAGTTGTTTCCTATGACCATTGAGGAGTCAATTGTAAGTCCAGCTATTGGCAGTTGTTTCCTATGATCTGGTAGGAGTCGAGTATAAGACCATTTGTTGGCAACTTGTTTCCTCTTTACTTTTGTTTTGTTTGCTGTATGTGAGGAATCAATTGTAAGTCCATTTATTGGCATTTGTTTCCCATGATCATTTCTGTGGAGATTAGAATAAGTCCAGATAGATTGGCATCTGATATCCATGTTTGTTTATTTTAGGAGATTGGTGTAAATCCATTTATTGGTATCCGGTATCCAGTTTGTTTAGTGAGATTAGTGTAAGTCCAGTTGATTGGCATCTGATATCCATGTTTTGTTTTGCTTTAGGAGACTAGTATAAGTCCATTGAGTGGCATCTGGTATCCATCTTTGTTTTAGGAGATTGGTATAAGTCCAGTAATTGGCATCCGGTATCCGCTTTTGTTGACCTTGCCTGATACTTTGTTTACCTGTTATTTGCATTGTCGCCTATTCCAAAGGAATCACTTGAATCATCTTCCATATGATTTCAAGAGGTGAACCTCTAAGAAGTTTTACTTCTTCACCCTCCATTTTTTGTGTGTGTTTTCAAAACTCTCTTTTCACATGTTAATTCAAAAACTTTGACATCTATTGTGCAAACATTTTCATCTCTTTTCAAATTAGAAACTTAGGCCCTAAGCCTATGATTTTCAAACTTCTCATTTTCATAACACTTCTTCTGAATCAATTCTAATCATACTTTGACCCTCTTTCATGAATACTCAAATCAATTAATCTCACTCACTCAATTGCTTTTGTGGCCCAAGCCCACTTCTCACTCATGTTTTCATACATTAGCCATAGGTTTGATTTATCCTAGTTGGTTGGTGTTAATCTCACCTTGTGTCCTTAGTGATCGAACTGTAAGACTTCCGTACTGAAAACAGGGTTAACCCCTCTAGTACGTCGAAGCTTTTCTCACATGGTGGACTTGTTGTTTGTATAAGGTTGAGTTTTCTCCCGTGGATAACGAAAGACCTTAGGGCTTTTGTTTTAAAATGAACCCACTTATATTTTTGGAAATCTTTTGGCCGAACTACGGCGTTTTGATCCTTACCTTCCATGGAAAGGTACGTAGGCAACGGGTTCATCCGTTCAAACACAAAAACATTAAACATTGTATATTCTTTTCTCATCCCTTCCATCATTGTTTGCACAATATATGTCATAAACAAATAAACTTTTTATACAACAAGTGTGAAAAGAGGTTCCCTAGGTGTACCTAGGACGTTTTGGGTGCCTAACACCTTCCCATTGCGTAATTAACCCCTTACCCAGATCTCTGACCTTTTCATTAGTTTTCTATGTGTAAAACTTCTTAGGCTTTTGTTCGCTTTTTAGCCAATCCTTTGGATAAATAAAAGTGCGGTGGCGACTCTATCTTTGTATGCTTTGCTTTTGATTTAATCAATAAATCATAAAGTGACGAATACACCGCTACACCCATCATCAAATTACTGAGGAAAAATCAAGAGATAATATGGAATGATGAATGTCAAGAAGCTTTTGACAAAATCAAGAAGTATCTCCAAGAACCTCCAATTTTGATGCCACCAGTTGAAGAAAGACCTCTAATCATGTATTTGACCGTGTTAGAAAATTCAATGGGGTGTGTGCTGGGGCAACATGACGAGTCTGGTCGAAAAGAGCATGCAATATACTACCTTAGCAAAAAGTTTACCGACTGTGAAACAAGATACTCACTGCTTGAGAAAACTTGTTGTGCTTTGGCTTGGGCTGCTCGCCGACTAAGACAGTATATGTTGAATCATACCACTTTATTGATTTCTAAGATGGATCCTATCAAATATATATTTGAGAAACCTGCTCTCTCCAGAAGAATAGCAAGATGGCAGATGATTTTAACAGAGTATGATATCCAGTATACTACCCAGAAAGCAATCAAAGGAAGCGTGTTAGCTGATCGTTTGGCTCATCAAGCAGTTGATGATTACCAATCTATGAATTTTGAGTTCCCTGATGAGGATGTTATGCTTGTTACTGATTATGAAGAACCTGGACCAGATGAAGGACCCGAACTGGGATCCCGATGGACTATGGTTTTTGATGGATCTTCTAATGCATTGGGCAATGGTGTTGGTGTTGTAACTATTTCTCCCAAGGGTTGCCATACGCCTTTCACTGCTAGACTATGTTTTGATTGTATCAATAATATGGTTGAGTATGAAGCGTGTATTTTGGGGCTCAGAGTTGCTATAGACCTGAGAATCAAGTTTTTGAGTGTGTACGGAGACTCAGCCTTAGTAATCAGTCAGATCAAAGAAGAATGGGACACTGAACATCCGAATCTCATCCCTTATCGAGAGCGGGTGTTGACATCAATCCCATACTTTGAAGAGATTACATTCGAACATATTCCACGAGAAGAGAATCAGTTGGCAGACGCATTGGCTACCATGTCATCTATGTTCAGAGTCAGATGGGACAATGAAGCTCCCATGATCACCATTGAACGATTAGATGAACCATCATATTATTATGAACTTAATGCTGATGAAGTAGAAGAGAAACCTTGGTTCCACGAAGTAAAAAGATATTTAGAAACTCAGGAATACCCTGAAGGGGCATCCATCAATGACAGAAAATTTCTGAGGAAGTTCTCCGCTAAATTCTTTTTGAGTAATGGAGTATTATACAAACATAATCATGATTCGACTTTGCTTCGCTGTGTGGATAAAAAGGAAGCAGAAAAGATTATGGAAGACATGCATGACGGTATTTTTGGGACTCATTCTAGTGGACATACGATGGCCAAGAAGATTCTGAGATCGGGGTATTATTGGTCTACCATGGAAGCTGATTGCCACCATCACTCCAGAACTTGTCACAAGTGCCAGATCTATGCGGACAAAGTACATGTACCTCCTGCTCCATTGAACGTGTTGACAGCCCCTTGGCCCTTTGCAATGTGGGGCATTGATATGATTGGAGAGATTAAACCTACTGCTTCTAATGGACATCGTTTCATTCTTGTTGCTATTGATTACTTTACGAAGTGGGTAGAGGCAGCCTCATTTGCTTCTGTGACCAAGAATGTGGTGGCACGGTTCATCAAGAATAGTCTTATTTGTCGGTATGGCATCCCTGAAAGAGTTATCACTGATAATGATACTAATTGGAACAACAAGATGATTACTGAACTCTGCACGCAGTTCAAAATAAAACACCATAACTCTTCTCCGTACCGGCCAAAGATGAATGGCGTCGTAGAAGCTGCTAATAAGAATATTAAGAAGATTATACAAAAGATGACAGTAACATACAAAGACTGGCATGAGATGTTACCATTTTCTCTTCATGGTTATCGCACTTCAGTACGCACTTCGACAGGGGCAACTCCTTTCTCTTTAGTCTACGGAATGGAAGTCGTTTTACCAGTGGAAGTTCAGATTCCCTCTCTAAGAATTATGAAAGATGCAGGCTTAGATGAAGATGAATGGATTCAGACTCGACTCAATCAGATAAATTTGATTGATGAAAAGAGACTTGCGGCTGTTTGTCATGGATAGATATATCAGAAGCGCGTGACCCAGGCATTTAACAAAAAAGTCAAGAGACAGGTGTATCAAATTGGCGACTTGGCGATAAAATGTATCATTATACCACAAGGTGATCCTAGAGGCAAATGGACTCCCACATACGAAGGGCCATTTGTAGTTAAGAAGGTATTCTCTGGTGGAGCCATGATGCTTGCTACAATGGATGGCGAAGATTTTCCGCATCCCGTGAACGCGGACATAGTTAAAAAGTACTACGCATAAAAGAGACCCGCTAGCTCGACATATCTAGGCAAAAGTAAGGGCATCCCGGCGAACCAAAAGGGTTCGGGCAAAAATTAGGGATAAACATATAAAAATGTACACCCGGCAAGTCGAAAACCTGAAAAGGCGGCTTGGGCAAAAAAGGGTATCCTGGTGGACTGAAAACCTGAAAAGGCGGTCCAGGCAAAAATTAGGGATTAAAACGTATGACTATGTCCCGTTCTCGGTCAGCTTCACCAAAGTCAAAGAGACTGAACAAGCCAATCACTTCTATCCGACAGCAAGAGATGAGATGCTTGAAGACATAATAGCAGTAGTAGAATTAAAATCAATATGACTTTTTTTTCATAGCTGTTTTTTCTTTGCTTTCTTGACAATTTCCTCTTACTAGGATTTCTGTCTCCTTGTATTAAAATTGCTTGTTTATAGGCCCTCTTTCAAAATCAATACAATTTTATTTCCAAAAAGATACTTTTGTTTTACTTTCTCCGTTTTGTTTGCATAAACGTCCATTGATTTAATTCGAATTAATATATGCATTTGAATATGATTGATGTTTACCGAAAATACATGCATAAAATAGAAATAGAAATTACTAAAAGACTTTAGGATCAAGGATAAGGTTTAACCATGCGTTCTAACAAATCCGGTTGCAAATCTTATTCCCCAACAAAACCAGTTATTCCCAGAAGAAATTGGCACTACTAGACAGACTGGTCATCTCTTTTATCCCCAGTCAGGTTCTGTTGAATATTTCTACCATCAGACAAAAATCAAATATCCCCAACTAAGGAAGGGTCATCAATACAAATGTCTCCAACCAGAATATCGGGATTTATTTTCCCATGGCAAAATTTTCAGACGCATAATTCATTCATGCATCATTTCACAGCATATACATGCATGCAATGTTCGCATTTATTTTCAAGAGCATAAAACATCTCATGCATCATGACATGGCATGATGCTAACTCTTTTTTTTCCAGGTTAATCATCCTCCTGATACAGTCAAAATAAAGATTCATTCAGACGGATATCTTTATCGATTACATTCAAGATTCAGATACATCTTTCAGATATAATCCATATGAATATTCATTCTGACAAGCATTCTGATATCCTCCTAATGATGGCATCTTTAAGCCCATCCCAGACATTTATTGCAAATACAACATATACAAATATTATCAGATATAGCCTAACGTACGACTCATTCTGATTTAGCCTAACGTGTGGTTCCTTCAACTGTTCCAATACGGTCTAGCGTACGACCCATTTGGATATTCATCCCCTCAGATACTACCTAGCGTACGGTACATTCTGAAATATAGTCTAGCGTATGACTACCCCTTTTATCATCAGATATAGCCTAATGGACGGCTCATTCTGCTACTCAGATACGATCTAGCGTATGATCCATTCTGATCTTTTATCCTCAGATACAGCCTAATGGACGGCTCATTCTGCAACTCAGATACGGTCTAGTGTACGACCCAGTCTGGCTCTTCTCATCAGATACTACCTAGCGTACGGTACATTCTGAAATGTAGTCTAGCGTACGACTACTTTTTATCGCCAGATACAGCCTAACGGACAACTCATTCTACTACTCAGATACGATCTAGCGTACGATCCATTCTGATCTTTATTTCTCCAGATACAGCCTAACGGACGGCTCACTCTGCTACTCAGATACGGTCTAGCGTATGACCCATTCTGATCCTTATCTCATCAGGTTCAGCTCACCTTAATATTACCTAATGGATGACTCATTATACGGTCTAGCGTACGACCCAGTGTGACACCCATGTCTTCAGATATGGTCTAATGTACGACGCACTCTGAAGCTCTCATCATCAAACTTTCTGGATGGCATCTTTAAGCCCATCTCCATCAAGACTATCTTTTAATTAACAAGTGCAAATTTTTGGGGCATTCTAAGTGTTCAATAATCTTCCACCTCCAGATCACGAATGACGTACATACCATTCTAATTCTCTCGGTTTAAGAATATTGAACAGGGGCAGCTGTCATACCCCAAACTTTGCCTGTTAATTTTTATGATAAATTGATTCATGCATGACATTCATTTCACATTTGCATTCATTCATTAGCATACATTCTCATATAAATTATAAATTTTAATTAATTTATTATGTGATACAGATATAAAAAATAATAATGATTTTGGTTATCTGTATGATATAAATAAGATTTTATATATATAAATAAAATAGTTTTAATTTAATGATAAATAAAAATAGATTTGAATTTTAATTGTATAATTAAAATTTAAAATTAATTTTATTTGTTAAAGCTCATTAAATTATAATAACTATTTTTTATAATTTAGTGACTCATGTTCCATTTATTCATTATTTATAAATAGTATTTATTTAGTAATTCACGTTTTTTACTTAATAAAATTTATTTATAAGAATAACATTTTTTAAAAAGCCCATAAATTATAAAATAATTTTGGTTGATATAAGTAAGAATAATTTTGATTTTTTTTAAAATGATGAAAGTAAAAATAGAAATAGGTTTAAATTTTAATTTAATTATGTAACTAAAATTTAAATTAATTTTTATTTGTTAAAAGTCATTTAAATTATTCATTATTTATAATAATATTTGTATTTAATAAATATTTATTTATAATAATAGATATTTAAGACCAAATCCAAACCAAAAATATATAAATAATCATAGTATTATTTATCATATGATGGTTTTGTTTTATAAAAATAATTTTGGCTCTAATTTAATAACAAAATTTTTAATTTTAATTGTGCAATTAAAGCTTTAAATTAATTTTATTTTTGGTTTATCATTAAATTGCATTTTATTATAATTTAGAAAAGTGAAGTTTGAATGAGTATTCCATGCCTCACGTGGAATTTGAACTTTTGAAATACCAACCCATGCAAAATGTTAGAGCTAACTCTCCTAAATTATATGGTGAGATCCTAAAGTATAGGAAGGGATCCAAATATTTAACAAGGTCAAACCCTAATCCACACCATTATAAATACTTCATATGGACGCAGCGAGAGGAAAAGGACGGAAAAGAGGAGAGATACAGCAGAAGAAGATACACAAGGCAAGGTAGAAGCAATAAGATTCACGGGCAGGGAAAAGAGAAGCAACCATAAAGCACTCATAGCCTGAATAAGAACAACACACATACAGTGAGCAAGCTAGAAGAATCAAATCCCCAATAAGTGTTCATTAGGGAATTTGCATCCATCATGATTACCTTGCAATACTCCTTAATTCATGCATGAATAATATTGGTTTAATATATATATTGAGATGATGTATTCATGGTTTGGTGGATGTTGATATTGCTTTATTCAAGTATGCATCTGTTCTTGATATGTCATAGCATGTTGGAGAAATTATGTTTGCATGATTAAAGAATTATATCTGCCATTTAATTATTATTATATGAGTGTTGTTTCTAGCATGATTATGTTTATTTCACATGTTGTTATTACATAATAATGATGATGATGCTATAATGGTGATAATATAAATCCTTGGTTGTCTTTAACATGTATGTGTAAGGTTTGTTTTATCATTATCACTTGCAGTAAAGAGAACTAATACATGAGTAAAATAATATAAGCTTCTTGATTTGTGCATGACTATTTTTATTATTGCATGATGATTACATATGATCTTATTTTATGTGTGTGGTTTGATATAAGATGAAGTTACAGGTTTGTTATATTCACATGAAAGAAACAGCATGAGAAAAAATAAAGTAGCTTGCCGTAAGAGAGAAAGTTGTAACATGCATGGTGGTGTTGTGTCAAAATGGAAAAATCCATGTAGAATTAATATATATTTTAATGAAGGCGAATAAATAATGAATGGACCAACATGGCTCGTTGGTACCTCCCCCCTCACTGCAACCTATGTTTACTCCCTTTCCACTATAATTAATTCACCACTATTTTTCTATTATTAAAATAAAGCCCATTAATTAATTTTCTAATTAATATATTATATTAGTTATTTAAACTAGGATATAATTTAATCTAGTTTATTAATTAAATTTTCATATATCACTTAATTAATTAAAATGGGCTATTTTGAATAATAAAAATTTAATTATATTTTTTTTTCTCTTTTCTTTTAAAATTTCTATCAATTTAGTCTAAGTTTTTCCATAAATTCATAAAAAAAAAGTTTCTATTATTATAGACTAAAAATATTCTTAATTCATTCTTAAATTTAGTTTATTTATTTCATTTGTCATGAACTTTCTATGTAATAGATTTAATTAGGATTTTTTTTTATTTCTTTCTTTTTAGATTAATTAGGTTTTATTATTTTGTATTCCCTTTTAATTTTGTACTCGTTAATTAAGATTTAGATATTTTATATCCCCTTTTAAATTATGTACCCCCCATCCCGAAGCCATGTAATAGCGTAGTCTTATTTTTCGCACTTTAATTTTTCCATACTGTGAATATAACTGTCTAGATGTATGCTAATAGGATTGCATGGAAAGATAAATAATCGAACTTAGATAAATTAATTCAAGATAATATATCTGAATCCAATCATTTCCACACTTTCACCTCTAGGGTAACCCTCTCTTTGTTGCCTTACGATATTACGGTCATGTCCCGCGAATGTGGGGATACCCTTAGCAAAGACCCTTTCGATTAAATCATCATCATCCCTAAACAGATAAGTCATAGTCCCTTCGATCAAAAGGTCAATGTCCCTACAAGATAAATCATAGTCCCTCGAACGTTGCCTTCGAATATATGACCTTGTCCTTCGAACGTTGCCTTCGAATATATGACTTTGTCCCTCGATGACCCTTCGTTGTAGCCTACAATTAAATGATGATCGTCCCTTCGAATGCTAAGGTATCCTTACAAATGTTGCCTTCAATGACCAATCGACGACCCCACGATGTCCCTTTACATCCAAAGGATAAGACTACTTACTTCTCAATAGTAAGGACAGTTTTACCCTCCTAAGGATAGGAAATACCTATAAAAACCTTGGTTAGGTATAACTCTTAAATGCTTGCTCACAACTTAAAATACTTTTCACACCTCACACTTTTCAAAACATCTTTTAGAAAATCGCCACTTGGTATACATTCGCACCAGAATCATCGCCGAGTTATATTTTTCTAAACATCTTTCAAAATCAAACGAGATAAACACTTTGTATACACTCGTACAAGAATCATTACAAAGTTAAACTCTCCTTTCAAAATATTTTCTAAACACACCACATTTCTCAAACACTTTCTCAAACAAGGAAAACATAAGTGAGTTAAGCAATTAAGAGCCCATGGATAACCATGGATACAAAGGGTGCTAACCCCTTCCCTTTGTATAATGTACCTCCCGAACTCAAAATCTAATCAAGGTCTTTCTTGTTCTTTTCCGCCTTTCCTTATTGGATAAAAGAAAAGTCGGTGGCAACCCTTGCTATCTGCAACATTGCTTTTCAAAGCAAAAACACAAAGTCAGTTCACCGTATCACAGTAAGGATCACTAAATGGAGAAATTTTTAAAGTCCGTTGCGCCTTAGACCGCAATTCTCCTTCAGTGGTATCAGAGCCACTTACGAAACCATGAATCTGATAATTGTTTATTTTCTGTATTAATACGATTAAAGACAGAATGAATCAAAGATTAAATTGAGATCGATAAAGTTATATATATGATATAAGTAATCCTGATGCAAAATACATTATATATGATATAGTGTTCTCGTTTCGTTCATTCAAACACTCAATGGTTGTTTTCCTTTGAGCGATCAATGGTCGTTTGCTTCTTGATCCGACATTAGTATGGTGAAGCAATGACATGTTGATCAATCATACTGAATCAACAATCGAGATGTGTTTGACGGTCTAAAATTGGTGCATTAGGGTTAGTGACGGCACAAGGGTTGTGTTGTCAGAGAGTTATGCGATTGGGGTTGTGACTGCACAAGAGTTGTGCTTTCTAAACACTTTTTCGAACAGTGTTAACCGGTTAACGCATACGGTTAACCGGTTAACGCAAGACGGAATACTGTTTTCTAAAAGATTTTTCAACAGTGTTAACCGGTTAACGTATTCGGTTAACCGGTTAACGCGAAACGGAATACAGCTTTCTAACAGTTTTTCAACAGTGTTAACCGGTTAACGTATTTGGTTAACTGGTTAACGCAAAACAGAATACAAATTATGAACAGATTTTCAAACAGTGTTAACCGGTTAACGCATATGGTTAACCGGTTAACGCAAGGCAAAATTCACCCGTTCGGCTAACTCTGCGTAATGTGATCGGTCGTCGAGATTTAATTTGGTTTTAATTGATTAAAAGAATTAAAATTGATAATAATAATAATGTGTTTATTATTGTCTTATGGTGATCGGTTATGGCCTTAGTTTTCCTTTATTTTGTTTTGGGTTTTAAAATACGACCTGCGTGTCATGCCTCTCTTTTAATCTCTCAATGTAACTTCTTTTCTCATCTCACTCCCTCGTATGTAAAACGAGTTTCTTTATGTAATATAATGTTATGACGAAAGCAAAGAAGCCAGTGCCAAAGGAGGACAACCTAAAAGATCTTGCTTGGAGAAGCTTAGATCGTTATTAGGTTAGCTTAGGTTCTCTCATTGGCTTGGGAGAACAACTGCGCTAGGGGCCATAATTGTTTCATTATGTATGTATGTATGTTGATGCATGTGAATCTATGTTGATGCATGTGAATGTATGTTGATGCATGTGAGAGAGGATTTACATGATAAATAAGCCGGTGAGATCAGAAAAATTGCAATTCCCTCAAATTAAATATTAAGTTTATGCTTTCCAAGTTCTAACACTCATCAAGACTAGTATCGGATAATGTAGGTTTCGCCTACGTGAGGTGCATGTTCTATATTAGTAAGGTGCGATGGGATAATTGTAATATCCAACTGTTAAAACAATGGGTCAAACTTAACTAAACAAATTATAATAATATTATATATGTTTGCTTTCCACGTTTTAGCACTCATCAAGACTAGTATCGGATAATGTAGGTTTCGCCTACGCGAGGTGCATGTTTTGTATTAGTAAGGTGCGATGAGATAATTGTAATATCCAACTGCTAAAATGATGGGTCAAACTTAATTATAATAATATTATATATGTCCAGAAGCAAGAGTTGGGAATGATCCATATGATGGATTGGAATAAGGAGTTATTCACCCAACTAAAATTTTCGAGAGTTGTATGAGATACAATTGGAAGGAGTTCCTACCTAAATAACCTAGTTTTGTGTAATCCGCCTACACGGACTTAGAACGAAGTGAAATATGGATCTTGACCCATTAGAAAATCTTCCAACGGGATTTTCCGAATCAAATGATAAGGGTCATTTGTTTTGAGTAAAATAGTGGGAGCATATTTAATTAAAGGCCTAATTAAATATGTCAATGATACTTATATTTTAATTAATCCTTATGTAGATTACCATGACAACAAACACCTCTAACGACATCTTGCGATCAATCCTTGACAAGGAAAAATTGTCTGGGACAAATTTTCTGGATTGGTACCGAAACTTGAGGATTGTCCTCAAACATGATAAAGGGAAAGGCAAGGAAGTTGCCAAACCCAAACCCACTATTGATGCTTTGAAGCCTAGTGGAGGCATAGCAAAAGAAGGCACCTTCTTCCATTGCGGTAAGACCGGACACTGGAAGAGAAACTGCCCAAAGTACCTGGAAGATAGGAAGAATGGAGTAGAGACTTCAACTTCAGGTATTTTTGTTATTGAAATTAATTTATCTACTTCTGCATCATGGGTATTAGATACTGGATGCGGTTCTCATATTTGTACAAATGTGCATGGACTAAAAGGGAGTAGACATTTGGCAAAAGGTGAAGTCGACCTACGAGTTGGCAATGGAGCAAAGGTTGATGCCTTAGCCGTAGGAACTTATGTATTGAATTTACCTAGTGGTTTAATAATTCAGTTAGAGAACTGTTATTATGTACCTTCAATTAGCAGGAATATTATTTCCATTTCTTGTTTGGACAAGTTTGATTTTTCATTTATAATAAAGAACAATTGTTGCTCAATTTATTTGAATGATATATTCTATGCTACTGCACAAATGAACAATGGACTATATGTCCTTGATCTTGAAATGCCTATTTATAACACTAATACTAAAAGGATGAAACCTAATGAGTTAAATCCAACTTACCTTTGGCATTGTCGATTAGGACACATAAATGAGAAACGCATTTCCAAACTCCATAAAGATGGACTCTTGGACTCTTTTGATTATGAATCATATGAGACATGCAGATCTTGTTTAATTGGAAAGATGACAAAGTCTCCATTCACAAGAAAAGGTGAAAGAGCTAATGATCTTTTGGCCCTCATACATACTGATGTATGTGGACCACTGAACATACCAGCCAGAGGAGGTTTTCAGTACTTCATCACATTCATTGATGATTTCAGTAGATATGGTTATGTGTATTTAATGAAACACAAATCAGAGTCCTTTGAAAAGTTCAAGGAATTCAAGAATGAAGTACAAAACCAACTAGGTAAGAATATTAAAACTCTTCGATCAGATCGAGGTGGTGAGTATTTAAGCCTAGAGTTTGATGACCATCTGAAAGAGTGTGGGATCCTATCCCAACTTACTCCTCCTGGAACACCCCAATGGAATGGTGTATCTGAGAGAAGAAATCGAACCCTGTTAGACATGGTCCGATCCATGATGAGTCACGCCGATCTTCCAAACTCCTTTTGGGGACATGCACTGTTGACAGCAGCTTACACACTTAAATGTGTTCCATCCAAAAAGGTTGAAAAGACACCATATGAGATATGGAGTGGTAAGAAACCACATATGTCTTACATGAAGATTTGGGGTTGCGAAGTTTATGTGAAACGACAAATTTCAACTAAGCTTGAGCCCAAATCTGACAAATGCTTATTTGTGGGGTATCCTAAAGAAACAAGAGGGTATTACTTCTACAATCCTTCTGAGGGCAAAGTGTTTGTCGCTCGAATTGGAGTTTTCCTGGAAAAGGATTTTATTTCCAAAGGAATCAGTGGGAGGAAAGTAGAGCTTGAAGAAATTCAAGAATCACAAAGCATCGATACACCTATGGAGGAATTAGAGCAGGAAACACAAGTGGTTGTGGAAAAGAAACCTGCTCAAGTAGAACAAGACCAGCGTAGGTCAAGCAGGATACGTCACCTACCTGAGAGATATGGACATCTCATAACAGATCAAGGTGGTGTATTACTCATGGATTAAGATGAGCCTGTGACCTATCAAGAGGCCATAATTGGTCCCGAGTCTGAGAAGTGGCTAGAAGCCATGGAATCTGAAATGGATTCCATGTAGGCAAACCAAGTTTGGACCTTGCTAGAGCCTCCTGTAGGAGTTAACCCTATAGGATGCAAGTGGGTCTTCAAAAAGAAGACTGTCATGGATGGTAAAGTACATACCTACAAGGCAAGACTGGTTGCAAAAGGATATAAACAAATTCATGGGGTTGACTATGATGAAACCTTTTCACCAGTTGCAATGCTTAAATCTGTTCGGATTTTACTTGCTATCGCTGCATATCATGATTATGAAATATGGCAGATGGATGTCAAAACTGCTTTCCTTAATGGGAATCTTCTTGAGGATGTGTACATGACACAGCCTGAAGGATTTGACATACCAGAAGAAGCCCAAAAGATATGTAAGCTACAAAGATCAATCTATGGATTGAAGCAAGCTTCCAGAAGCTGGAATCTTCGTTTTGATGAAACAGTAAAACAATATGGATTCATCAAGAACAAAGATGAGCCTTGTGTCTACAAGAAGGTTAGTGGGAGCATGATCGTTTTCCTGGTATTATATGTAGATGACATATTACTCATTGGAAACGATGTCCCTACCCTGCAACAAGTAAAGTCTTGGTTGAGAAAATGCTTTTCTATGAATGACCTAGGTGAAGCAACCTATATATTAGGAATCAGAATCTATAGAGATAGATCACAAAAACTGCTTGGCCTAAGTCAGAGTACGTACATAGACAAAGTGCTGAGACGCTTTAATATGCATGATTCCAAGAAAGGATTCATACCTATGTAACATGGCCTGTGTCTATCAAAAACACAATCCCCTTCAACTAAGGAAGAAAGGGATCGCATGAATAAGATTCCATATGCATCTGCAATAGGATCTATCATGTATGCCATGTTATGTACTTGACCAGATGTCTCGTATGCTTTAAGTGCAACGAGTAGGTACCAATCTGATCCTGGTGATGCCCATTGGGTAGCTGTCAAGAATATCCTTAAGTACTTGAGAAGGACTAAGGACTCATTCTTGATATATGGAGGTCAGGAAGAGTTAGCTGTAATTGGATACACCGATGCCAGCTTCCAGACAGATAAGGATGACTTTAGATCGCAATCTGGTTATGTGTTTTGCTTAAGCGGTGGCGCTGTGAGCTGGAAAAGTTCAAAGAAAGATATAGTTGTTGATTCTACAATCGAGGCCGAGTATATTGCTGCCTCAAGTGCAGCAAAGGAAGCTGTTTGGATCAAAAAGTTCATTAGTGAACTTGACATAGTTCCTAGCATTGTGGATCCCATTGGTCTCTATTGTGATAACAATGGTGCTATCGCACAAGCTAAGGAGCCTAGATCTCACCAACGATCCAAACACATACTTAGGCGTTATCACCTCATTCGAGAGATAATAGATAGAGGAGATGTAAAAATATGCAGAGTACCTACACTTGACAATATTGCTGACCCACTGACAAAGCCTCTTGCGCAGCAGAAGCATGATGGCCATACTAGATCAATGGGCATTAGGGGTATGCCTGATTGGCTCTAATGCTAGTGGGAGATTGTTGGTGTAAGCCCTAGAGGCCAATACTTTTGGTACTTGTATCGAATTATTTATTAATAATAAAAGGCTTTTTCTTTATTATGTTTGTTTAATAAAGTCCCTAGAATAGCTAGTCCGTTTAATGTATCAAGTATGACTTAATCATGAGATCACATTAAACATAAGGACACTATTCTTAAAGTATCCGTAGTCGAGCTTTATTGTGAAGTGGGATAACATTAGAGCATGAAGACTATTATGTTTATAGACTGATGATCACATCTCATGGATCATGGATAAGGAGTTATCAAGTCTTAAACATAGGTATGAATATTAAGAGTAATATTTATATTGGATTGACCCGCTATGAGAATACTATATAGAATGTTATGCAAAGTGTCATAAGTTATTCTCATGGTGATAATGGTGTATACCACTCTTCGACCTGAAACCACTATGGACCCTAGATGTAGAGTCGAGTGCTTTATTGCTGATCCAACGTTGTCCGTAACTGGATAACCATAAGGACAGTTGATGGGTACTCCACGAAACATGCTGAGGGACATGAGTGACCTAGATGGAATTTGCCCATCCTGCATAATAGGATAAATGTCTATGGGCCCAATATTAAACTAGACAAGGATGACACGGTCTATGCCTTGTGTTCAATATAGACATAAGGGCAAAAGGGCAATTATACACATAATTATTATCACAGAAGGACTTGTCAGATCACATGACATTTTCGTGTCTTGGGTAGCATTGATGTGTTGCTAGATACCGCTCACTGTTTGTTAAATACATGATTTAATATAATTGTCAACGCCGCGAAAACCTATAGGGTCACACACAAAGGATGGATTGATGAGAGATAGAGTAATTAAGGAATACTGTAATCTACGGTTTCCTTAAGTGAATTATAGAACATCGTAAGGTACAATTTACTTAAATAGAATACGAAATAAGGTAAGGTACCAAATACTTAAGTGATTTTGGCATATTATAAGATATGGGCCATATACACTTGAGTGGGTTTTTTAGCTTGCAGCCCACACAAGTGGTTCTATAAATAGAACCTTTGTGTAGAAGCATGGTCACTCTTGCTTGCAATTTCGTTTTTCTCTCTCTCTCTCACTCAAAGCCTTCATTCGTAGCAGCTAGCACTGAG